>NC_082647.1:1262500-1887500 GCF_028023285.1 Balaenoptera ricei
GGGCTCTCCTCACCTCTCTTCGGCCCAAACCATCTGTGAAGGCAAATGAGGACTCAGGAAGGTTGGGACGAGTGAGGCTGGGCTGGTCTCCAGACAGGATGCTGTGACGGGGGCTCTCTGGTGGGCAGAGCTGCTCCAGACCCTGTGCCGGGAGAAGATTCAGAGTCAGTGGCAGCGAGAGCACGTGTGTGTGTGTGTGTGTGTGCGCGTGTGCACGCACACGCGTGTGGCTGAACTTTTGAGCCACGCCTGTGACACATCAAGTTAACGTCTGACGCCTGTTGGCGCTCACCAGGATGTGCTCTCCTGCACAAGTGGCCCCTCGTGGCGGATGGTGGACACGGGACACAGGGCACTGTGGGCTCCCACTTCAGGGACCGTCTGGGAGAAGCCAGTGTCGTGGCTGATCAGGTCGGGTCAGATCTCTTCTTCCCTCTCACGGGCCACCCCCCGAGCGCCCACGGCGCCAGCGGCTCACCCGGACGTGACTCCCGGCCACTTCCCGGCTGCGATCCGGCTGCACCCCCCCTCCACGCACCAGGCCCCCCTGATGAGCTCCTGGCTGTCCCCAGGACCAAGCACTCTCACCAAAGCGCAGAGCCCCCCATGGCCCCCCAAAGCATCTTCCCTGAGCATCAGAGGGTAAACATCCCCTCCCAAGGGGGCGGCTCTGAGGGCAGCACGTCTGGATGTGTAACACGCGTGACTGCGTGTGCGTGCAAGAGACTGGCGGACACGGGCTGGGACCAGCAGGGGCTGTGGGCACCTCTCGTCCAGGCAGCAGTGCAGCGAGAGACGCCGCGGTAAAGCAAGGGCCTGGAGGTCAGCCCGGTCCTGCTTCTCCATCTCAGAGAGAGGCCTCCGGAACCATCCAGCAGTGACCACGCCGGGACCACGGTTCCCTATGGCAACGGCGTGCCGTCTGCAGTGCGCTTCTCCCACCTGCTCACTTCACGCAGCCAAAGGCCAGTGTCAGGTTGACCCCCGAGGAGCATGAGAACTTCGTACGTGAAAGTGGACTGAGGGCTTCCCTGGTGGCGCAGTGGTTACGAAGCCGCCCGCCAATGCAGGGGACACAGGTTCGAGCCCTGGTCCGGGAAGATCCCACATGCCGCGGAGCAACTAGGCCTGTGCGCCACAGCTACTGAACCTGCGCTCTAGAGCCCGCAAGCCACAACTACTGAGCCCACGTGCCACAACTACTGAAGCCCGCGCGCCTAGAGACCGTGCTCCGCAACAAGAGAAGCCACTGCAATGAGAAGCCCGCGCACCGCAACAGAGTAGCCCCCGCTCGCAGCAACTAGAGAAAGCCCGCGTGCAGCAACGAAGACCCAACGCAGCCAAAAATAAATAAATAAATATCTAATTTAAAAAAAAAAAAAGTGGACTGATTTCAGCTGTGGCCATCGGCTCGGACCAACCAGACAGATTTGATCACAGACATGACTGCACGTCAGGGCTTTACGGTCTCCACGTAGAAGTCTGCACGCTGCCCCCCAGGGACAGAAGTTCTCCCTCTGACCGTGAGAAGGGCTTCTTGGCTTCAGCCTCGTCTGTCTGCATTTCTGTGAAAAGCCTCGGGGCCCCTGCCGCCTCCGGACCGTGTGCACCATCCAGTGAACATTCACGTCCTGGCTCCCGGCTTCAAGACCAGCAGACGCTTTTACAGACGCTGGCTGTTCATACCTCCTTACCAGCTCCTTTCACACTGAAAAAACAAGTGTTTTCAACAAAAACAACCAGAAAAAAAAGAGAAAAACCGTGAGTGCTCCCCGACAGACTCGTTTGTCACAGCTTGTTCGCTGTAACATCAACGCATCGAAACAGAAACTGTTTCTGTGTCATCAGAACCACATTTAGGAAGGAGACAAGATTCTCAGTTTGGGGGAATTTCTGAAGTTGTTGGTACCCGTGGTCCTCATTAGTCACCACAGATGGCACGTGACAGAGGCGAGGCGGCCGGTGTACAGGCAGTCTGCTGGACGCCCCAGGTCACCTCCCAGCGGCTTGATCATCTATTTCAAAGAAGATTCCTATATCTGTTAACTTCAGCTTTCAATATTTTCTACATTATCTATCATTCTGAACGCTTTGTAAATGACTCAAAATGCAACGAACAACTGGCAGGTGCCCCCCACACGCACACACCCCCTTAACTACGCCACGTTTTGACTGAATACGTCCTCGAGTCTCTGGTGATGTCTTAGACATCAAACCCCATGACTTCCTGTGGCAGCTATAAGACATCACTATTCGTATCAAATCTAAAACTCTTGGATTGTTAATCCGTGTCCCTAAAAGTGGTAATAAAACTATATATTTCAGAGCAATGACCATTTCATTCCAGGGATCTTATTTTATGAAATACTTGCTTGCCAAAGACCACAACTTACTTTTTACAGTTTCATTTAACGATTTGACATTTGAAACGTTCCCTAATTAATTCCAACTCTTTCTAAACTGGTTGTGATAAATATAAACTGTGCTGAGGAGATCATAATGTCAGTTCTGGCAAATCCATGGCACAGCCGGAGGTGAGACCCACACACGAGGAAACTCACTTCCACCGGGTAATCAGCACCGGGTCGGTCCTGTTATTCTGATCGGACAACAGACATTGCATTAAAAATATGTAAGCGGTAGAGATTGTATATAAAAAATAGAATTCCAGAAATCTGCAGGCAGCCTCTTACTCTGAAATGAAATTGGTTGCCTGGCTCTAATGAAAGGTATTTAGCTGGCAGATCTGACTAATATTTATATTCTCCCAAGAAGCTTGGACTTACAGCAAAGTATTTGTCAATGCAGCTAAAAATGAAAAGAAAGTAGATTTAAGAGCACATAAAAGGGGTGGAGAGGTGAATTTTTCTAGACCATACGTGTATTTCCTAGTTCCTACACCTGGACGATAGGGCAAAGTAACTGTTACAGCCGCCCTCTAAATGTCTGATTGGAGCCTCGGCTGGGGTGTGGTGTCGGAAAAGTCTCCCAGCCCCCGACTGACGCGAGGTTTTTACAACTACACGGAAGGACACTGGAAACCCCACGCTTACTGTCATACGCTGTCCTTCCAACGCAAACAATAAACCCTTTGAGCCCAAGACTGAAGCTCACAAAGGAGTCACATAAATCAATTGACTTGCATCAAAATGGAAGCCAATCTATTAGAAGGATGTCGTTTCCTAGACTGGCTGGTGACCCCGGAGGTTTTCTCAGGTCCAAGCTTGGATCAAGGGGGTCGTTTTGAGGAAGAGGCTGCAGCAGGCATGTCAGAGCACAGCACGTATTTCAAATTCCCCCCTGTGCATTTTAAATGGGGACCGACGGGGAGGGGCGATGACTTCTCATGGGTGTTATCAGGATTGGGGCAGTTCGGGTTTGGCCGCTGCCTTCTTCCCCTTTGTTTTATTTCTTCCGTCAGCCTGTTTTTCACCTCGGTTTCAATAACAGTCTGGTAGGGAGTAGAGGACAGGGGACACTAGATGTCACCCTCTTTGACGTCACAAAGTGTCACATCACGCTTAGGGGACAGGAAGACTTCCACTAGTTATTAGGAAGTTAAACCACACCTTGGAGAAATGACTCATTGTAAAAGTCAGGATTAATGAAACAGCTGCATGTTTGCATCAAGAGCTTCAAAAACAATTCTCCATCGTCAAAAAATCTACAAACAATAAATGCTGGAGAGGGTGTGGAGAAAAGGGAACCCTCTTGCACTGTTGGTAGGAATGTAAATTGATACAGCCACTATGGAGAACAGTATGGAGGTTCCTTAAAAAACTAAAAATAGAACTACCATACGACCCAGCAATCCCACTACTGGGCATATACCCTGAGAAAACCATAATTCAAAAAGACACATGCACCACAATGTTCACTGCAGCTCTATTTACAATAGCCAGGACATGGAAGCAACCTAAGTGTCCATCGACAGATGAATGGATAAAGAAGATGAGGCACATATATACAGTGGAATATTACTCAGCTATAAAAAGGAACAAAAGTGGGTCATTTGTAGAGACCTGGATGGACCTAGAGACTGTCATACAGAGTGAAGTAAGTCAGAAAGAGAAAAACAAATATCATATATTAACACATATATGTGGAATCTGAAAAAAAATTGGATAAACGATCTTATTTACAAAGCAGAAACAGAGACACAGACAAAGAGAACAAACGTATGGATACCAAGGGGGAAGGGGGGGTGGGATGAATTGGGAGATTCGGATTGACATATATACACTATGTACATATATACTATGTATAAAATGGATAACTAATGAGAACCTATTGTATAGCTCAGGGAACTCTACTCAATACTCTGCGGTGACCTAAATGGGAAGAAAATCCAAAAAAGATTATATACGTATAGCTGATTCATTTTGCTGTACAGCAGAAACTAACAATATCGTAAAGCAACTATACTCCAATAAAAATTTTTTTAAAAATTCTAAGATGGTTTTTTCAAGGGCAGAGATGCAATGCCTCCCATTTGCTCCCAGGCAGCCGGGATGGCCGGGCTCTGGTGCAAGTTTGGGCAGGCTTGACGTTTCCTCCCCATCACCTACTAGTGGGGGACCAGTGCAGGCTTCAGCAGGTCATGGGATTATTTTAGCCAGAAGGTGCTAGAAATATTAACAACAGATTTTATTTTTCTCTATTAGCTCAGGAAACTACAAATTACCGTTTGTCAGATGTTATTTGAGTGAAAGATGTAGAAATGTTCTTGGCGTGTGAGTATAGGAAAAAAATCTGGAGCTATTGGTAGAGCCTAATTTTATCTTTTAAAGTTGTGTTCTTGTGAATCCTTTGACGTGTTATTTATAACATGATGAGACTAGAGGGTAAATGTTGAACAAGGAAAGCTTCCAGCTCTCCAGTAAAGCTGTTTTACTCCACCGAGGAGAGAGGAAACCACTCTGGTCCCCTCCCCCTCCAACTCACTTTAGCTTCGATTAACTTCAACATTACTAAAGTTTAAGGACGACCGATTTACTCTACCATGTGTGCCTGTGTGCACGTGTGTGCAGGCATGTGCAGGTGCATGTGGGAGGGGGCAGAGGTGGGGCTCCTGCCCACAGTTCTGTTTTCCTTTATGGAGTCGCCCTCCTGTGGCCACAGAAAATATTGCGCCATAAAAGACCATCTTGCCACACGGACCTTTCCCCTTGAAGACCCTGGATAAGGAAAAATTCCCTCCAAACTGCACAGACACACGGGAATCTTCAGAAAATATTTGATGTGGGTTTTTTAAGTTGAGATGCTGAAGTGCTACGTCACAGAAACTGCATCCTAAGCTGAATCTCCCAGAGCAGCGTCCGCAGGCGATGGATGGATAGATGGACGGATGGATGGATGGACTGATGGATGGATGGGGCCAGGGTGTGACCCAGGCTGTGGCGGCCATGCCCCCAGCTCCCGCCCGGGCTCCTCCCAGCATGTCTGAGCCTCAGGCATCCTCCCTGTCTTACAGGACACCAACCCCTGCACTGGGGCCACCGTAGCCCGCAAGACCAGATCCTTAGCTAGATGGACGGCGTCTGCAAAGACTCGATTTCCTCACAGGTTCCGGGCTGGGACGTGGACCCCCTTGCCGGGACGTGGGGTCGCCGGAAGTTGGGCGGCGGGGCCGGGCAGTCAGCTGTGGCCATGGGCCGCAGGATGCTCGTGGCCTGACTGGCCCTGTGCCCGGGCTGCTCTGCCTGGCGGTCGTCCTCGGTGCTGCCCCACATCCCAGTTCTCCCCCTGGACTCCTCCTGTGCAAGCGTCCTCCAGGCCTGCTCGGTGCCGCTCGAGGGTGGACGAGATGGTGGGGAGAGGGCACCTCTCGCAGCGTCCAGGGATGACGGCCGAGGAGAGGGGGCTGGGGGCAGGACCCGCACCTGGAGCCAGGGGTGAGCTGCCAGGTGACAGGTGGTCCTGTCAGGTGAGAGTTGATCCCTGTCAAGTGACAAATGATCCATCAAGTGACAGGTGGCAACTTCAAGGCTGCCAGAAGACACAGATGGCGCCAGTCCTGAAGCAGCGGCCATTTCCTGCAAGAGCGAGCGGGCACCTGGGAAGTCACCCTGTCCCTCCCCCACCCCCACCCCCCCCGCCGTCCCTGGTTCCTGCTGCTTCCATGGTCCAAACTCAGGCCTGAGCTCAAAGGACCAGCTCTGATGTTGGGAGGGGCTTTCATGGGGCGAGCCTGCCCTGCCCACCATGGGCGGACGTGGTCCTCAGGGCAGGCCCATTGCTGGCCCATCGGCAGGCAGCATGAGCCTAGGGAGGTGGCAGAAGTCAGCCCGGCGCCCTCTCCTCCGGCCGGCCGTGTTCAGGCCAGGCCTGCTCTGCTGGGCTCAGTGCCGAGCGCAAACTCTGGTTGTACTGGAAGCTGCCCCGACCTGGTTCCCCCACCCCACTGCCCCCCGTCCTACTTGGCCCAGACCCTCCTTCCCACGAGTTCTCACCTGGACCATCTGCCCACCTCCACACACCGACACCCACCGACAACACTCCTTCAGCCCCCCGGCAGCAGATGCCCCTCCTCGGAGCTCCTCTTGCACTGTCTGAGCCCCCTGCCGGGATGGGGCCTGAGAAGGCAGGACCGGGGGTGACTCCTCCTGCCTGTGGTCCCATCTGCAGGGCAGGCTGCAGCTCGTACAGCTATGCCCCCAACAAGCCTGCACACGCCAGATGCATGACTGGTATGCCCTGGATGGATGATGGATGGATGGATAGATGGATGATGGATGATGGATGGATGATGGATGATGGATGATGGATGGATGGATGGTGGGCGGATGGATGGGTGGATGATGGATGATGGATGGATGATGGATGAATAATGGAAGGAAGATGAACGGATGGATGGAGGATGGATGGATGGATGGATGGATAGATGGATGATGGATGGATGGATGATGGGTGGATGATGGAAGATGGACGGAAGGATGGATGATGGATGGATGGATGGATGGATGATGGATGATGGATGGATGGATGGATGGATGGACGGATGGATGATGGATGGATGATGGATGATGGATGGACGGATGGATGATGGATGGATGGATGGATGGATGGAAGATGGATGGATGGATGGATGATGGATGATGGATGGATGATGGATGATGGATGGATGGATAGATGGATGATGGATGATGGATGGATGACGGATGATGGATGATGGATGGATGGATGATGGATGGATGGATGGACAGATGGATGATGGATGGATGGATGATGGGTGGATGATGGAAGATGGACGGAAGGATGGATGATGGATGGATGGATGGATGGATGATGGATGATGGATGGATGGATGGATGGATGGACGGATGGATGATGGATGGATGATGGATGATGGATGGATGGATGGATAGATGGATGATGGATGATGGATGATGGATGGATGATGGATGATGGATGATGGATGGATGGATGGATGGATGGACGGATGGATGATGGATGGATGATGGATGATGGATGGATGGATGGATGATGGATGGATGGATGGATGGATGGAAGATGGATGGATGGATGGATGATGGATGATGGATGGATGATGGATGATGGATGGATGGATAGATGGATGATGGATGATGGATGGATGACGGATGATGGATGATGGATGGATGGATGATGGATGGATGGATGGATAGATGGATGATGGATGGATGGATGATGGGTGGATGATGGAAGATGGACAGAAGGATGGATGATGGATGGATGGATGGATGGATGATGGATGATGGATGGATGGATGGATGGATGGATGGATGGATGATGGATGAATGATGGATGGATGGATGGATGGATGATGGATGAATGATGGATGGATGGATGATGGGTGGATGGATGGATGGATGGTGGGCGGATGGATGGATGGATGATGGATGATGGATGGATGATGGAAGGAAGATGGATGGATGGATGGTGGGCGGATGGATGGATGATGGATGAATAATGGAAGGAAGATGAACGGATGGATGGATGATGGATGGATGGATGGATGATGGATGGACGGATGGATGGATGGATGATGGATGGATGATGGATGGATGATGGATGGATGATGGATGACGGATGAATGATAGATGGATGGATGGATGGATGATGGGGGTGGGTGGGTGGACCAATCACCATTGGTGGCCTCTCCTCCACGACCAACGGCCGTGGGAATCTGGAAGGAGCTGGCGGCAGAAGCCGGCCCAGGAAGGAAGAAGGGCAGCCTTGGGCCCGGCCTCTGCTGGTCACTGGAAGTTAAGCCTGCAATTCCTCCCACCTGGGCTACTCTGGGTCACGGGAGAGGCCGTGTTGTCTTCTCACCCCATCCATTCAGCCCTGTGAGCTTTTCCCAAAGGATTTTAACATCTCAGGGCCCTGATAACAAATGGACCTCCCTCTCACAGCACAGCACCCCAGCCCTCTGCAGTCTCTGCGGGGGGCCACGGTGCCCTCCTGAGGAAGGCAGTCCACAGGCCAGAGCTTCCTGCGGCATCTCTGCCTCAGTCTCTGTCTCTGTCACTCACAAACACACACCAGGCCTAGCCCAGCACCCCAGAGTTACTCTGAGTCCTGGGATGACCCTTGGTTAAATGCACGTATCCCTCACAATCACCCAGAGCGCCCTGGGTTCTCTGGCCAAGTAGCCGTTTAAACAGTGACTGGGTGGCCCTGGGTGACCAGGATGATGAATCTGCCCGTTCCTGAGAACGGCTTCAATGGACCAAACACAGGAAAGATATCTGAGACTAAAAAGAGAAAGTAACTGGTCACCTTGGGTGTCCGAGGAGGAAGTCAGAAAACAAGCATTATTCTGAGGTCTGAAAAATAGGGAAAAGACACCGCACTTATCAGGCCTCTTCTGTACAAACTGCACTTCAGGGTCCCAGAGTGGGCTCGGGAAAATCCGCCTTCATAGAATTCCAGCTGAGAACACAGAAGGAGACCGTGGTGGATACTCAGAGGCAAAAGGAGAGGATGTCCAGGCTTTGAAGGGAGGATCTGGACCAGACAGACCGACAGGTGCCACGTACTCTGTCCATTCATATATACACTGCATGTGATGAAGACTTCTCATCATAAAAGGTAAGAATGCAGAGTTAGGCAACATAACCACAAAGGAGGATGTGGTCTTGAGTGAAGCATGGTTTTAAAACATTATAAAAATCATTTTGAAAATGACTGGGAGTTTGGTGGCATTGGGGAATTACTGTTAATTTTCTGAGGTGTGATAATGGTATTGAGGTTGTGTAAAGAATGATATTTTTAGAGATGCATATGAAGTATTTAAGAACGAAGTGTTTGATTTACTTTAAAATGGTCTGCAAATCACACACCCACACACGACTGTCAAATCTAGCTACTTTTCTGTAGGAAAACCTCCCTACTACCAAGTTAGCAAAGTAAAAGCCGAATAGAACTCAGGATGCTCAGCTCCCTGGCAACTGGTACGTGAGGTGCCCGGAGCCAGGCACACACCCCCGACACGCTGGCGAAGTTAGTCCTGAGCCCTTTTCACCCTCAAAGCACCCGAGTTGGGTTGATAAAGCCCAGGCCGCCTATCCGGGCGTCACCCAGTGGGGAGGCCTGGTGGGCGACATCACAGGCAGGGCAGGTGGCTCAAGACCCCCAGAACCACTCCCGCCCGGAAGGGAATCGTACAGAGGTGACGATGCTTTGGGGAGGCTGTCTCCCCAGCCACCCTGAAGACAGGCGAGCTGGCCCAGCTTTGCACGAAACACCTCTGGTCTTGGCTGAGCACGACCAGGTGGGTCGGGGCATAAACCTCACGTCGAACAGACATAGCTCAGAGCCCAGCTCTCCTCTCTCTGTGGACATCAGGGACCATATTTGACATCCTGGAGCCTGCGGTCTCCTTTGTAAAAGGACAAGGACACAGCCAGGCACCTGACGGCCAGGAGTCCAGAGCACCTGGGTGACACATCCCGGGGGCATCGCAGCGCCAGCCCTGGGAAGCCACACGCTCCCGCTCTGGGCGGGCGGACCCCGACCTGGGCTCAAGGGAGAACAAGGAAAGAGGCAGGGGCCTGGTGAGTGCCGCCCGGGACGGGCAGTGCTTCGGAGGCCTGGCCGGCGGGCTGAGGGACTCACCGCTTCCCGCAGCCCCGCCCTCTCCTGCCAGGGTTTCTGCCAGGCCTGCCTCCACTCCAGACCCAGACGCCCGGCCGACACCCACGCACGACGTCAGCTTTCTCAGGAACAGGCAGATTCATCGTCCTGGTCACCCAGGGCCACCCAGTCACTGTTTAAACGGCTACTTGGCCAGAGAACCAATAATTTCTAAGCCACAAAACTGAACTCTGTTTGTCCACTAAGAATGAATGCCGTTGATCAAGCGAAACCTGTGAAAACCCCAGAGACAGAGGCAAGGAATCCGCTGACGCGGCGGATGCCGACCGGCCCTGATGAGCGGCATCTGCCGCCGGGCGTCGGGGAGCCGCAGCGGCGGGGCCGCGCCAGGCGGGCAGGCACGCGGCACCGGGGTCTCCTCCAGACCCAGCCCAGCGCCCGGCGCCCGCCATCCATCCACACCGGCTGCTGGGAACGCGGCCTCACCCGCCAACCTGCCCCCGCTCCGGGGCTCCGGTCAGAGTTGCTGGACCCGCTTGTCGATGACTCCACGTCTTCCTGGGGAAGAAGTCAGGAATTCGGATGAAACAAACACTGAGTCATTTTGTAACAAATATTCACGGCGTTGGGCTCAACCTGAGAAGCTGGGCGCCCGCCCAGCAGTGGGGTCCGAGGCAGCGGCCTGGTCCAGGTGCCGAGCTGGACTACCCCTCTGCCCTCACGCGGCCTCTACCAAGAGCGGGTCTCTAGTTGGGCTGGGGGCCTCGGCCCCGGGCGGTAACCGTGCCTGGTGAGACCTTAACACCCACCCCAGGGCCTGTCTTGCACCCAACACTGGGGCGCCTTTGGTGTCCACACCCACCACCCCCACCCCAGGCAGACTCAGCTGAGAGCCAGGTGGATGCAGCAGGTGTGGGGAGGTGCCCAGGTGGCCCAGGCACGGGCACGGGTGAACGGAAAACCCAGGGGGCCTCCGAGGGTGGTCAGTGGCAACGGGGCCTGTGTGAGCTGCAGGGGTCAGGGAGGCGGGCCCAGGAAGGGGCCTGGTGCCACACGTCCACCCAAAGCCACCTGGCTGCGGGCCCGGGACGCCCTCCCTGCCCGGCCTTGCTCAGCAGCTCCAGGTGGGCAGGGGGATGTCAGGGGCCTGCCGTGAGGACCGCCCGAAACGGGGAGAAGGCGGCCTGAGGAGCCGCGCGCAGGCAGCAGGCACCGGGCAGGGGAGGCTGTGCCGGCTGGGCCCAGTCAAGAGCCCTGTGTCTCAGGCTCCTGCCAAGCCTCGGCCTTGCTTGGTGCCCGAGACGCTCCAGGGGCCCGTCCACTCCGGCTGCCCCCTGTCCCCCAGACAACAGAACAGCCCTGCCAGGCACCGTGCGGGGCGGGAGCTGACACAGCACACGCCTCGCCAGAGGACGCGACGTTCCCCAGAAGGTGGGACCCTCTGCTGCTTACACATCAGGACGCAGGCCGGACGCGGCACAGCGGCAGCAACCCAAGTGTCCACCCCTCCAGGGACCGTGGTCACCCACCACGGGATGCGATTCAGCCGAGAAATCTGATGCCCACGGCAACGTGGATGCTGGGTGAGTCAAGCCAGTCACAGGACAAACCCTGTGTGGCCCCACTCACACGAGGTCCTGGAGTCACTGAATCAGAGACAGAAGGAAGGACCCGGGGGGGCGGCAGGGGCGGGCGTCATGTTTCACGGGGACACAGTTTGGGAAGATGAGGTCAAGTGCTGGAAGTGCTGGTGGCGATGCTGGCCGAACAGTGTGACTGTGCTGGACGCCCCTGGGCTGCACAGTGAAAACTGGTTCAGACGGTCCATGGTGCGCTCTCCGTATTTCACCAGGACTAGAAAACACGGCATCGTAAGCAGCTCCGGGCAGAGCTGTGGACGGGTGGTAACGGGGCCACGCCCGCCTCCCCGTGAGTTCGCTCCTCCGAAGGCCGGGGGCCCGGGCGCCCCCTCCTCAGCCTCCTCTCTTGTTCACCGGGGGCCCGGGCGCCCCCTCCTCAGCCTCTTCTCTCGTTCACTTCTTCAAAACACGCGGACTTAGCAGCCTCCCTGCAAAGCATGGGCTGGACGTTGGTGGCTGGGGAGGGTCCCCAGGCCAGGCCCCACCACCCCTGTCTCCGGGGTAAAGGCAGGGCTGTCGTGGTCTCCAGTTGTTGGCCAAGGCCGGGGGCCTGGCGAGGGGAGGAGGCCAGCGGGTCCCGTGCATCTTCTGGACGCTCCAGGCTTCAACCCAAGCGGGAGCGGCTCCCGGGGGTGGGGGGAAGAGTCCCAAGGGACAGCCCCTCTCCGTGTGGCCAAAGGCCTCTGGGCAGGCCCTGTGGGGCGGGGGCCGGCAGCCCGGACCTCTGCGTGGGACCCGGGCCCCTGCTCTCAACCTGGGGTGACACGCCTGCGGCGTCCCCGAAGCTCACGGCAGTCACCTGGCTGAGGACACCGGCCGCCTCCCCTGGACGGCCCGCAGTCTCGGGGGTCTGTCCCCAGGTCCCAGGCCAGGCAAGCAGAGCGGGCTCTGCGGAGGCCCAGCGGGAGGCGGGCCCCGGGGAAACCTGCCCCCGAGCGAGCCGGGCTCTTCCGTGAGGTGGCAGGGCGCCGAGGGCCGGGTGGACCGTCCTTGGGCCGAGGGAGCAGCCGCGGGGAAAGGGAGGGGCCCCCCAGAGAGCAGCACGATGACAAGAAAACACCGAACCCTCCAGAACCCGGTCTCGTCTCTGCGCACCAGGCGGGGGAAGGGCCCATCCACCAGCAGGACCAAGTGGGCCGCCACCCGCCCTCCTGGGCAGACGCAGCTCCGCAGCCGCCCTTCCCTCCGGCCCACCAGGAGCCAGGGCCGCCCACGGGGCTGCCCTGCCCGGCCCCTCCCAACCCCGGGCACCCGCGTCCCACGGCCGGGCCTCTGTCCGCGAGGAGGGGGGCACACTGCCTCCCACGCGCAGGGGGGCCCCGCCGCACTCGTCATCTCCGGGGTGGTGGTCAGAGCTGCCCGGCTGCTCGGTGCCGGACGGAGGGGGCGGCGGGGCAGGGGCAGAGCCACAGCCCCAGCGGTCCTCGTCCACTCTGGCCCCAGGCCATCCTCAGGTTCCCAGGACGACACCTTGAGGACCAGGGGCCGCCGCAGACTGGAACGCGCCCGGAGGGGTCCTCCAGGTGGGCAACTGCGGACCAAACGACCCGAAAGGGTGGCCTCTGGGCGGCAGACTCAGGTGGTGCGGAAGGAGGGAGGGGCCGGCGCCGGGGGAGGGGGCAGTTTCTGCTCCTACTTGGTGCAAAGCTTCGCGGAAGCAACCAGGGGTGACCAGGACCACTGCGTGAGCACAGACGTGCCCTGGATCCCGAGCCGGTGAATCCTAGGTCTCCCTACTGTCAAACGACCTTCAAAATAAAACCTCATTTTGGCAAAAGTGAAAGAAAAAAAAAATCAGGCGTGATTATTAATGTTATATGGCCCACTTTTTGAAGGCTCCAAACAAGAGTTTGGAAGAGCTTCCCTGTGGATGTTTCCACAGCATTTTCCCGGTTCAATGCTGCCCCATCAGATTGGGGACGGGACACGGCATGTCCTACGAAAGTGTATGCATTTCAAATTGAACGTTTCTTACGTGAGCTTTGCAGCCCTTAACCCTCCTAACACAGGGGAAGAGGTGGCTCCAGCCCCACAAGCTCTGTGCCCACCCCTGGGCTGGTTTGGTTCTGCCCCCTCTCCCCTCCCCTCCGAAGCGGGACCCACCTGTGGGCCTGCCCTCCAGGGGCCTCCCCTCCCCTCTTCACTCAGGAGCGGCCTGCAGGGCAGGGCTGTGTGAAGACGGACGTGGGGTCCCCAGCAGCTTGATGACCGCCGGGGCTCTGCCCCATGGCACGGACACTGTGTCCTATCCTGGGTGACCGGCCTTGAGGACCTGAAACCTTCCTCGCGTCGGGCCGGCCCTCCCCCTGGGTCCCCACAGCGGGGAGGCTCTGGGCTGTGAGGGCTGAGAAGAACCAAGTCAGGGCGTCGTGCGTGGACCACCACCCCCCTCGGAGAGGCTCCAACTCCTCCGAGTGACCCTCCTTTCACGGCCCCGGGACGTGGCCGCTGTCCTCGGCCAAGACAGAGTCTGGAGGCATGCCCGGCTCATCTCCGTGCTTCCCGTGGTGTCAGCAAGGCCGCTGGTTTCACACGTCGTACATTCAGGGGCGACGTCGTCTTTAAAACAACATTCCCACTCTACAGTGATGCATCTCAGAATCTAGACTCTTGCCCCCAAAATACCACTTGATCTCTCATAACTGAAATGACAGAGAAGAACTGCTTTTCTTTTTAATTACTAATAACTGATGTTTATAAATGATGGCAAGTGAGTGTTAGTCAATAACGCTTACAGTTTATTTACGTGGGTAGCACTTAAAATCCGTTACGCTTTCATGGTTACATTGTCCACACTAAGCATCAAACACCAGTCCACTCTTCACCCAAGAGTCCACACCACCTTCCACTACAACCAGGTACACGGAGCAAACTGCACAGTCACCTGAGAACCACACGCGTCACACTTGCTCCCGGCGCCCAAGCCCGCGGCTCGGCCATGAAAGCTGTGCCCCCAGTGCCCGGACTCCCAACGCCGCTGGGTGAAAGCTGCTGGCGTTTGAAAATGCCATCCAAGCTTTTCACGATGCCCTCGGTGCCCGGGGGCAAAGGGCAAGGGGACTCAGGCGGGTGCAGGAGTGAGAGGAGGGGCCCTGACAGCGGGCGGGGAGGGGGTTAGGGGCCTCGGTCCTGCGGAGGAGTCGCTGCCGGAAGCTGGGAGACCCCGGCCCAAGGGAAGCGATTCTTCTGAAGGAGCCGGTGCCGGAGCCCGCACCCGGCTCAGCGCCTGTGCTCAGTACCTCACGAGCTGCATGTGGGAGGGGCTCGTCTGCTTCCCCCCAGCCTGAGTCTAACCTAAGAGCCAGAGGTGCTACTACTGAACAGAATTTTGTAGACTCCTGTGTCCCTGCCAAAACAACTACAGATCCAAGGAAAGACGGGCTATTCGAGAAGATTAGAATTAAAACCATAAACGTGAAGGGGCTCCACACCTCGAGCGGCCAGGTCACCGTGAAGGTCTGGCTCCCCGAAACTGAAGAGAAGGTCACCTGGGGCCAGGAGTCACCTTTACGTCGCCCTGTGCTTAACTTGAGTCTAGATTCACACACTCAGCGGAGGAGCGAAGGTCGTGTCACGAGCATGCACGCGCCGTCGGGAGCGCCACACGGCCAAAGCTGCAAGCATCTCCGCAGGTGTGCGCCAGGGAAGCAGGGTGGCCTCAGCCGCCGGGGGGATGAGCGGGCGCAGAGCTGGAGAAGCAGGGACGGGCCCGCGGCTCCATGCTCCCGCCCCCCGGGCCCTGACCGGTGTGCCCCCAGTGTCCCCAGCGCCGAGCAGGTGTGGCCTCGGGGCGGCGGAGAAGCAGGTGCGGCACCCGGCACGTGTGTGCAGCCCCTCGGCTGGCCGCCCGCCGCTCCACTGCGGCCCGTCTACGGGCGGCCCTTGGTCGACTTCTTCTTCTTCGACTCCTCTCTCTGCTTCTGCTTCTTCCTCTTGCCACCTTCTTTGAATCCTAAGGAAACAGGCGTGTGAAACACTGCAGAGGAGCAGCTGCGGCCCCACCAAGAGGCAGACGTGTCTCTAGGTATCCCCCCGGTTAAAACAAACAAACCTCGCGATACAGTTATGTGACCTCACTCCTATCTGCTCCACGACTAAGGCTCAACAAAAACATGGACAGACTTAAAACTTGGCGATGGAAACCTCTAACATGATCCGACCAGCATCCCAGCCCCGCGGAGGCTGCGGGCTCGCCCTCCGCCCACCAAGCCAGCCCCGCGGGCCTGCCCATCATCTGTCCCCACGACCCAGCCCCAGGTCACCTGGAGACAAGGCAGGGCAGGCTCCGCCTCGGGGGATGGGCCTCCCCGGGGGCCCCTCTGCAGGGAGAAGCCCAGCTGTTACAGCGTCCGGGGCTCAACCAATGCCCCACTCCAACCTTTTCCCCTGTGCCGTGTGCTTGCCCGAAGCCGGGGGAGAAAGGCGGGTGTGACCCGCTCACCCTCCTGAGATTTTGTCCGAAGAGCCAGAAGAGCTCCGGGTTATTTCTGCGAAAACAGCTCAGGACCTTGTGTTGCGTTAGCGCACACAGACGTGGGCGGAGGAGCGGGACGCTGAATTTGGTAACAGAAGATCGTTTTGAACGGTCAGCCTAGAACCAGGCCAGGATCACTGCAGGCCTGTGACCTAATGCGCGTGGGCCCCTAAGCCTGCTGAAAAGAGCACATAAAAGCATCCTCGAGATTTTAAATTAGGAGGCAGGTGCCATTTTAGAACACAATCTCCTCTCCAGACGGAACCCAGAGACCCAGTCTGTTCACGACACGCATGTGTCCACACAGAACCACCCCTGGGTGGGCCGGGCCCGGGGGTCAGTTAGATGGGCGCCGACAGCCAACCGGGACCTGATCACGATGCCCGCTGCGGGGCAGGGGGGGAAACTGAGGACACACACGCGCCTCCAACAGGACGAGGCTGCCAGGGCCTCCCAGCCTCACCACCGACTCAAACGCCCCTGGAATCCGCTCGCAGAGGGTGGAGGCTGGCGCGGCCCCCAGGGCTCTGCGGCCTGTGTCCTGCCTGCTCTCCCATCAGCACAGCCGTCCGGGTCAGGTGCTGTACGGAAGTGGCCCTGACACGGGGGCCGCGGCAGGGGCCCCGGGGGTCCTCACGCCCAGCGTCCTCCTGCCTGACCCGGCTACCTACACAATAAGCCAAAAGGAAGGAAGAGAAACACCTGCGAACCCACCGCCAGCGCACAGCAGCCCCGCCCCTGTGACCACGCTGCTCTGGCCACGAGTCACTCCTCTCAGCTCTCCCTTTCACACTCGACCACGACGACCGACCGAGGGGGCCACGGGGGCGCCGGGACCCTCTCCTGCCTCATACTCAGGCCCCGGCCCCGTCTCCACTCATGAATCCCCTAAGCCAGAGGCGCCCCCGGGCACACACCGGGCAGAGCTGGGAAGTTAAAGGATCAACGTTATCCTTTCATTCGTGAATTTCTTCTTCACATTGAATAATTTTAATTTTCCTTTTTAACAGTTACACATTCTCGATAGACCTCCAGTGTGTGTGGAATCCATAAACGAAAAACACTAATCCTTTATCCACATCTCGCCGTCTAATTTACGGGCTCCGAGAGGCGTGCGATGCGTCCTCTGACATAAAGCCGGGGCGGTCACCCCGTCTCACAGCAGGTTAACAACACAGTGAATGCCGGCAAGAAGGCACCGTCGGGCTGAACACAGAACTCCCCCCGCAGACGGGCCAAGGCTCCCCCAGCCGCACCCTGACCCTGAACCACACGGGCCGCACCGTCAACACGGGAGATCCTCCCAGGAGCAATCAAGCCCATGTTCTGAGGCCTGAGCGCATCGCAAGCGAGGGCTCGTGTTTAGCCTAAAATCATCAGAACCCGCCAGGCCACTGCCCACCCCGCCAGCCCCGGGGGCACCTAGCCCGCCGATTGCTCAAATGGCTGAAGCACCAAGTGGGGACACCGGACACTTTGTAGGGAACCAAGCCCTTCATCACATGCTTCTAAGAAGGCTGCCCGCGATGTGAAAGCCTGGCAGGAAGTCACCGCGGGAGCCTCCAGACCACGCGGAGCGCGCCCGCCGGAGGGGCAGGCGTGGCGGGGCAGGACGGCGGCGGCGGGAGCGGCCCGGCGGGTGCCCATCACTCTGCTCCCTGGAGGCCCTGACCCACTGGGCACCTAGCTTTGCCCTGTTACCCCAGCGGCCTTTTCCGCTCTCCCAGTTTTGGAGTCTTCCTCCGGAGCAGCTCCGTCATCTCTCGATAAGAAGTCAAACGAGCTCACTATAGTCATGTAAAAAGCATATCTTTAATTCTTTGGTGATTCATTCTGACACTCTTTTGAAGGCCTCGTAGCTTGATTTGAAAGAAGGAAACAAACCACAAAAAAAAAAGTGTGCTCCGCAGCGCCCAGCACCTGCCAGGCCGAGCCCTGGCCGCCCGACATCGCTGTGGAGCACGGGCAGGAAGAAGCATTCGGCAGAAGCACAAGGCCATTGCTCGCCCTCGTGTGTAAGCATGTGCTGAGTTCATAAATCAACAGTTTCCCCACCTGGAAACAACACCTGGGAGGGCCCTGATGGTTAACACTGACAAAGCACAAGATCTCACAAAGAAGAATTACTTTCTGATGATTCCCCAGCAGTGGCTACTCTCCTTCCGTCCACAGCCCTGGTCTCTGTTGCTCAGAAGCACCACGGGCCTCGCTGTGACCCCAGGCCCACTTCCTGCTCAGGAAGCCAGCTAGATGCCTAACAAGGCTCCTCCAGGCAGGCCTGAGCCCGCACGCCTCACTCTTGGGAACTGGGATATGCCCACCCAGTTTAGACACCCAGGTTTATGGTCACCTTCCAACCAAAGGGACAGCCCGTAAGGTCCCTGTTCAAATGGTATTTGTTCGGGGAAACTGAATCTACAGCCCTGCCCCTCGCCAAGTCCAGCCAACGAGCGGTCAGGACCAGGAGGTGACGATAAATCTGGGGAAAACATCCACACGCCCATTCAAGGCAGAACAAGTTTCTTCTGAATTCGCACAGCCCTTCCACTTTCAATCACCTCCATTTTTCTTTCAATTACCCAGGAAGAGGCTAACGCTCCCAGATGGCCCATGTGCCTTGGGTGGCACTGCTTCCTGGCAGCCGGTGGCCAGGTCCGCGCAGTCCCGCGGGGCTCTGCACCCTGGCTCAGAGCCCAGGACACCCGCCTTCCGGTGGGTGGATGGGACAAATCCCCTGTCCTCCTCAAGACCCAAGCACGCACCCTGCTCCACGTGAAAAGGGCCAGAAGGGGACTGAAGGGACAGAGCTCCCAATAGAAAGTTCTGGGAGAAGAAAGGGATAGACCTCATCCTTTCAGTTCCCTGCGCAGACGATGCTTTCTTGCCCTAGGTTCACAGAAGTAACCTCACGACGTACACTGAGACGTCACCCTGGAACAAGGGACCAAGGATCCATCTCTTCCTTCACATAACCTGCTGTGGTCAACCTGGCGACTTCCAGTGCTGAGAACCAAGACGGGCACAAACGCTTCAAACCGATGAGTAATTCAAACTAGATTTACATCGGCCTTTAGACTCAGCCAGGGTCAGCCTGCATGCACAGCCATGCCGTCAGAAGTAATCCAGAACTTTCTACAGGGAACACACTTCAAAGACCCATCTGGGTTCTCTAAGAAATTACAGGTCAAGAAGCTGGAAGAGGGCAGAGCGGGGTCTGGAGAAAGGGGGTCACGAAGCCTCAGTGCATCCAGAGGTGGGACACTTCCCCTGGGGTAAGGGTGGGTCAGCACCCATCCACCTGACCACAGGACCCCTGGGGGCGGGTGTCAGGTTCTGCCTGTAACTCAACAGCAAGGCGGGGAGGCATGGCTGAAGCCGCAGGGCCCCCAGGAGAGGCTGGGCGGGCGCCCGCTCTGCGGGACCAGACCCCCAGCATGAAGTTGGAAGTCACACAAAGGGTCTCAGCTGCTGCCCAAAACAACACATGGCATGCCGTGGTGGGAGACCGGCACCCCGCTTTAGTGTGGGCTCCACGCGGCCTCCCCCCACCCGCCCGCCCGCCCGCCCGTCAGGCCAGGACGCAGCAACACAGGGGCCATCTCGGTCCTCGGGGGCCCCGGGAAGGCCGGGAGGCAGCCCCGCGGGGAGGCTCTGCGGCGGACCCCCCGTGCACACCTGCGGGGAACGCGGCCGGGGGCTCCCAGCTGCTGCCGGCCCGGTGCCGGCCTGGCTCGTCCTCGTCCTCACCCGGGGGGTGGGGCGCGTGTTTGGGCACAGAGGCTGGCCGGTGGGACTTCAGAGGGCGGGCACTGGTGCTGGCGGGCTGGGCGGGCAGCGCGTGCTGGCCTCGTCGCCGGCACTCCTCCGCGAAGGCGTCCTCGTCGGCCACACCTGAAAGCACAGGACGGAGACGGGCATGAGCCGTGCGGCGCGAGGTCCTGGAGCGGGAGGAGGAGGCCCTCATCTCGCGCCCGGCCCGCTCGAGCAGGGCCTCAACCGGATCTTCCGAGAGAGAACAGAGGAAACCAAAGTAGCCCCCAGGGGAGCGGCAGCGCATCCTGAAAGCACACCCGACCTTCAAGAGTGAGGGCGGGGCGCCCGTGACAAATTCACCCTCAGAATCGGCCCAAGGGTGTCACCCCGGAGGGGTGGGCTCCGGGCCAGCCATCGGTCTCTCTCTCAGGCAGCTGCAATGCCAGGACCTGCACAGACCTGCGGTGATGGAGGCGGCGGCCACCCGGCTTCCCGCCCGCTCGTGCCAGAGGGCGGCTCCGAGCTCTGGGCCGGGGACCCGCACGCACGGTCACCTGTCACCGGACGCACAGCCAAGAACATTTCTCCTTGCTCTCCAGATTGTGTTTCTCTTGGTGTTTTCAAAAACATAAGTTTTGCACATTAGGTGGATACTAGCAATAAAATTAAGAAACGAATGATAATAGTCACCGAATAACTTCAAATTTCATTCTCTGGGGGGTTTTTGATCAGCAGTCACGCGGGGGGTCGGCGGGGCCTAAGGGAAAGGCTGTCAGAAACCCAGTAACAACGCAGGACACAACCGGTCCAACGGGAGCAGTGACACCAGGCGGTAGCCTTCCTGTGCCTCAACAACCCTGCTCCCTGGACGGTGGGTGGGCCCGGCACCCAAACCGCGACGTCCAGGGCGCACACCGCTGAGCCCCAAGCAGGCGACAGCCAGTGTGACCCGACACGCTCGCCCACTCGAGCTCTTCCCCAGGCAGACCCTCCCTCCACCGCTGCCGGCCCCACCCACCCCGCCAACGCGGAGGACGATGGGCCTGCAGAGATGCTCCCTGTAACCAAGACCTGCTCTCAGGGGGGTGCGCGCTTACAATCCTTTCCGCACCACTTACACGTCCCGGAGCGCCAGGTTCAGTGCTGGAAACAGGCGTGGGGCCTCCCCCCTCCATTTCCTCCAGACGCCTGAGCTCAAGTACTGGCCCCAACACGCGCTCACCGACCCCCGCTCACCGCCCCCGCGCTCACCGCCCCCGCGCTCACCGCCCCCGCGCTCACCGCCCCCCCGAGCTCACCGCCCCCCCCGCGCTCACCGCCCCCGCGCTCACCGCCCCCCCGCGCTCACCGCCCCCCCGCGCTCACCGCCCCCCCGCTCACCGCCCCCCCGCGCTCACCGCCCCCCGCTCACCGCCCCCGCTCACCGCCCCCGCGCTCACCGCCCCCGAGCTCACCGACCCCCGCTCACCGCCCCCGCGCTCACCGCCCCCGCTCACCGCCCCCGAGCTCACCGCCCCCCCGCGCTCACCGCCCCCGAGCTCACCGCACCCACGCCGCACCGCGCTCACGGCGCCCCCGCGCTCACCGCCCCCGAGCTCACCGCCCCCCCGCGCTCACCGCACCCCGAGCTCACCGCCCCCCCGCGCTCACCGCACCCCGAGCTCACCGCACCCCCGCGCTCACCGCACCCCCGCGCTCACCGCCCCCGCTCACCGCCCCCGAGCTCACCGCCCCCCCCGCGCTCACCGCCCCCGAGCTCACCGACCCCCCGCGCTCACCGCACCCCGAGCTCACCGCACCCCCGCGCTCACCGCCCCCCCGCGCTCACCGCCCCCGCTCACCGCCCCCGAGCTCACCGCCCCCCCCGCGCTCACCGCCCCCGAGCTCACCGCACCCACGCCGCACCGCGCTCACGGCGCCCCCGCGCTCACCGCCCCCGAGCTCACCGCCCCCCCGCGCTCACCGCACCCCGAGCTCACCGCACCCCCGCGCTCACCGCACCCCCGCGCTCACCGCCCCCGCTCACCGCCCCCGAGCTCACCGCCCCCCCCGCGCTCACCGCCCCCGAGCTCACCGACCCCCCGCGCTCACCGCACCCCGAGCTCACCGCACCCCCGCGCTCACCGCCCCCCCGCGCTCACCGCCCCCGCTCACCGCCCCCGAGCTCACCGCCCCCCCCGCGCTCACCGCCCCCGAGCTCACCGCACCCACGCCGCACCGCGCTCACGGCGCCCCCGCTCCGCACAGGATACCTCCTCTGACACCGCAAAGAAGTATGGTGACCTCGGGCGGCCTAGCACCCGGGCGTGCATTTTAAGGCTCTCCACGCCCTGCAGGGCCTCTGACATTCCCAGCACGGGCTCGGCAGGGCGCCCTGGGCTCATGGTCTCTCCCAACAGCACATCCCCTCCCTCCAAGAGACATGCGCGAGCCGCTTGTGCCGCCAGCTAACCAAGCGCTCGGAGAGAGCACCTAGCGGTCGGCGGACGTGGCCTTGACCACCATCACACCAGATGCCACCCCTAGCAGTCCCCTGAGGACCTATGGCCACCGTCACGGCGGCTTCTCAGAGTCAAACGGACCGCCGAGCTGAGGAAGCAGGCCCTGGGCGCGGCCGTCACATCTGCTCCCCGTCCCCCGAGCAGGGGCGCCCCTGTGCCCGCTGAGGGGGGTCGTCAGGCACCGACTGGCACCGACGCAGGCTTCACGCGAGAGCAGGGCGCTCCCAGAACACGCCTGTCTGGAAGAGGAACGTGCGCGAGCGAGGGTCCCGGGGCAGGGCCAGGGCTGGGAGCACTCAGGGCCACTCCACCCCCCGGGGGCTCTGCGGGGTCGAGACGCAGGTATGACTCCCAAATCCACGGAGCCCTCCCAGGGGAGGGGGCCCCACGGGGCCGCGGCTAATAAAACACCACAGCGACTTGACCTCAGAACCCTCCCTGGACGCGGCAGGCGGGGGAGCGTGGGCAGCCCCAGCACGGCCGCAGGGTCGTGCAGGCTCGCGGCGCCCGCGCTCGGGGAGCTCGGCACCCAGCAGCCCAGGCACAGGCTCGGCTCGTCTCCACCTGGGGAGGCGGCGGCGGCCTGGGTGGGCCTCTGGGGTGAGCAGCCGGCCCCTCCCCGGCTCCAGACGCAACCGCGCCCGGCCGCTTTGACGTGACCTTAAGGATGGCACGTCGCCCACAGGTGTAGCCTGAGCATCCCAGGTGCTGGACCACACACAGCAGCGTGTTCGCTCTGAGTGCCCGCGTGACCGCGACGGGCCTGGACGTGGGCGTCCCAGGAGGTCCGGGCACCCCGGGGGCCGGCCGCCGCTGTGTTACTCACCTCAGGTCAGCTCAAACCCACTGGGTCTGTCGGCCGCACAGAAGAGGCGGTGCTCCCCCTGCCCCACTCCGCTCAGGGAAGCCCCACCTGCAGGACCGCACGGCCGTGGGCACAGACGACACTTACCTGCCAGGCCGGCCGCGGGAGGCCCGGTGAACGGACAGCGCCGGCTGTGTCCCGCGCACGGCACGGTCGCCTGCTCTGCTCCCTGACAGTCTTCAGTGGCGCCAGCGCACAGGCCGGGAGGCTCCCGTAGGACCCGCATCCGCCCGGCGTGCCCCCTCAGCCGTGCTGTCACCCCGCGCCCCGGCCGCACACACCAGCCCGTCCCCAGGCCCCGGCCACCCCAGCCCTCAGGGCCGCTGGGCACGCTCTGCGTCTGCCGTCTGGTTAGAGGACGAAACGGTCACTAAGGCGTTACTCCCGGCGTTCCGGAACAAATCCCAGCACACCGCGCAGAACGCGCCCCAGGCCTTCAGGGTCTGGTGACCTCCCCGAAGACCGGGACCCGCTGTGGGCAAAGGTGGGGACACTCTTGGGTCCTGGGGACCCCCTCCCCCGGCAGCCGTGCTTCTGCCTTGTCCCCTCCCGCCCCGGGCACGGCCGGCTCTGGCGAGGGGCTCGCGCTGACCTGGTTGGCCCCCTGCACCCTCCTCCCGGGCTAATCCTGGCACCCTCCCACTTCCGGCCTTGCTTCTGTGAAGCCCCTCCCTGCGGGCCCGGCCGCACCGTCTCTGGACCAGGCATTGTCCAGGGGTAGACGCAGGGGCCACAGCTGAAAGCTGGACTCTCAGGCTTGGGCTCCGAGGCGAGCCCTTCAGAAGCTGCGACGGACACGCAGCTGGCGCCTCACTGTCCCACGAGCTGGCCCTGGTAGACACCGTCACCTCTGTGCCCCCGGGCCCCCCCTCCAACACCATGAGCCCCGGAGGCCCTGGGGTCTGGAGCACGATGATCAAGCCACAGACCCCACAAGGTTCCCCGTAAAGCTCTTCCATGTCTCAAGTACCAGGAAAAGGATTTGGGGAAAAGACGAAAGGTGGATGTTGAGAAGCTTATCTGAATATTTCCGCTGGACACTTTCTGGAAGGAATCCCTCGACGTGTTCATTCAAGCGCTCATTTTGAACCCACTGTACCACACGCAGAATAACAGCAGGCACTGACAGACTGACAGAAAAGGAGGCCACCACACCCAGAAGGGCAACCAGCTGTGGGCGACACAGGACCCCCTTGTCTGAGAAGACGACCCGCTGCTGCTGCCGGTCTGAGTAAGGACCATCAGCACCGTCAACTCCTGCCACTTCAAGCGTTCAGGACGGTGCCTCCCCTGCAGGGGCCTGGCCTCACTGCACACGGGGGGGGGGGGGGGGGGGGGAGTGAGCGGACCCGTGCCGCTCGCCGTGTCCCACGGCTCCTGAGCGCGAGAGGCGAGAAGCCGAGGGGCACGGGAGGCTCGGCAGACGTGCGGCGTGCGGAGGAGAGCGGGCGGCCCCGGAGGGTAGGGCAGGAGGCCGTCCTGCCCCGACGCCAGCCCCCCGTTCTCCCCGGGCCCAGCTGACGTCTCAGAACCGACACAGGCCTCTATCGGGTCTCCCCGCGCCGCAGCCCGGCTCGCCCCGGGAGCTGACCTAACTGCTCCGGGACGCAGATGGCAGAGGTCTGTAAACGGCCCCCAGTGACTGTCGTGTGCACCCCGAAGCCAGGCCCCGGAGACGCCCCTCGGGCCTGTTCAAGGGCAGGTCTGTCCAGGGCAGAGGCGGCTCTGCCTTCAGGGCAGGCGGGGCCGCGGGATGCCAGTACCCCGCCCTCCCCTGCCCAGCACCTGGGTGGAGGGCGAGCCCCTCCCCTGGAGGGCAGGCGTCTCAAGGGGACGTGAGAGGCCCCGGGAAAAGCAGCGCCGGGAGCTCCCGAGACAGACGCAGGAAGAGCTGACGCCTGGGCGAGGGCTGCACAGAGGCCTTGCTGGCGGCCTCGGCTGCACCCGCGCTGACGGCTCCAGTGCGTCCCAGTCTGTTCCAGGGCGTCCCCGCCGTGCCGCCTGGGGCTCCTCGTTCTCACAGCGTCCCTCACGCCCCAGGTCCTCCCACAAGACCCACCCCAGCTCCAAGGGCTGCGTCCGTCCCGCGTCGGGGGGCCCAGGGGGCTGGACCACGTGACCCGCGACAAGGACCCACCAGGCCTCTCCCTGCAGGCAGCGGAGAGCCCAGGATCTCCCACCCCTGCAGGGGTGGGCGCGCAGAGGACCCAGCCGGCCCGTGCCACGTTCTGCCCTCAGACCCCCTTCCTCCCCGGCCCCCAGCAAGGCACCCTCGGCTGTGGGACATAACCGCTGAAGCAGCGCAGACACCTCGAGCCTCGAGGGCGTGGCGGGGAGGCCGGGCCTCGGGTGAGGGGGTCCTGGAGGCAGAGAGGGAAGAGGCGGCCCGTCCTCTGAGGCCCAGCCGCCCTGGCGAAGCATGTGGGGCCCTGATTTCAGACGGCAGGAGGGAGGGACACACGCCACCAGCCCAGCTCCATCCCAGGTTGAGGATGGGCTGTGAGTCCAGCTGCGTGAGGAGACACCGCCGCCCCTAAGCCCCGTCGCCAAAACAACTCCTGAGCCTGTGGTTCCCGACGCAGAGAGGAAGGTTCCCTGATGGTGTCCAGCAGGGTGGGCGCTGCCCGGGAGGCCCACAGAGGCTCTCCTCGGCGAGACACTCTTCCCTAAAGCCAGGACCCCTCCGCCACCCAGACGACAGCCCAGCTGCCTCCACCACCCGCCCCAGAAAACGCCTGCAGCCAAAGCTCCTGCGCTTTGAAGAAGGAGCCTTGGGCTCTGCGATGCTCAGTTGCTAAACTCAGCATCGGCCGGCACCCACTTTCAGGGAGGGGTGGGGGGGAGGGCCTTAGCACTCACAGGACCCCTCGTGCCTCCAGACCCCCCAGGCCCCATGTGGATGGTGGGGTGGGCGTCCCAGGGCTGGCTCTCCTCTGAACAAAAACCTTCTCCAAAAAAAGCACGCTGCCCACCAAGGGTCATGGGACGCCAAGTGCCACTACACGGCAGACGCTTTGAGTCAGTCAGAAGAGGTGACGGCGATGTCCAGCACCTGCTAAGGACAGGAGGACGCGCCCCCCTCGTGAGGAGAGAAGGCCCCCACGCGGGCCCCCGCCCCCACCCTCACAGACCCACGTGGGGCCTCTCGGGACAACCTCGACTTCCAGGAGTTAACACCAGGAAGTGATGACCGCCACTCCCATCCCATCCCCCCACTCCCAACATCACGCCTTCTGAAAGCCAACCACATTTTGGGCTTCTTTCTACAGCCTTTTCCAAAATTTCCATACGTTTCTGTTAACTGCTGAAACATTCCTCTTCTACGGAAACTCACTAATTGTTTCAGCAATTTACTATATAAAGGCAAAACACATTACTTGAAGAAAAATAAGTAAGTCACATCCACTCTTACAACCCAGACAGAACTTACTGTTTCGGCATAATTTCCGCTAACCTCTTCCTCTGCAGAAATTAGCTATTAACGCACATGAATTCACTAAAGTTTACGTGGGATACAATTCAAACATCCTTTTCATTTGGGAAACAGAAAACATCCTGCCTTCTAGCACCAAGTTAGATACAATTTCAAAACAAACCACAACCTGCCAGTGCCCCTGTGCCCAAGCTCACTGAAGTCACCGAGGAACTATGAGGGGAATGTCCCAGCCGCCGCCCCATGTGCACAACCACCAACCCAAATGCTCCACTTCTTTCCCCAAATGGAGTCCGAATACGCAGTAGGAATCTGGCTGATAACATGCAAATGAAAGCCAACTTCCTTATATAAAAACAGAATCACTTGTTTCCAAATACGTACAATCCAAAAGGCCTCGGTTGTGGCTGCTGTTTTCTTTCTCTGAGGGGTCGGGGCAGGGGTTAATCCCATACTTCTTCCTATCATGCATACCACGGACACAAATGTAGATGACTCAGACATCCAAAAATGCATCACTGGCCCAAGAGAGGATTCAAATATTTAGGGCCTGATAAGTGCCTGGCACATGTGATGTTGCCTCGCTCTCAGGGACTCAGTGCTGGACACCCGCGAACAGAAAAGCACGACAGGACGAGGCCCACGCAGATCAACGGCCGGAGGACGCAGAGACAAAAGCAGGGGCAGAGGCGAGGAAGAGCAGGCGCGCCGTTCCCAGGATGGGGAGGAAAGCAAGGCACGGAAGCACGCGGGCAAAGCTGGGGAGGCGGCACCGACCACGACGTGACCTGAGTGCGGCAGGGCAGGCGTCGAGGATGGGACAGCAGGCAGGAAGAGCGGCACACGGCCAAGTCTAAAGCGCCTCGCAGGCGACTCTAAGCAGGGAGCGACTTAATTTTCGCTGCCAGATTGCGGGCAGGCGACACGGTGACGATGCATGAGACTGACCATCAGGTGGACCGAGAAGGCGGTCACGTGAAGGGGGACCGAGTCAGGAGGGGCCCAGGCTCTGGCAGGAGGTGGGCGGTGGTGCTGGCTGCAGCCGTGCGGACACGGGAGGAACACGGACCGAGGGTAAAGGTCAAGGAGACAGCAGCAGGAACTCTCCTGTCCGAGCCCCTCCGAACTCAAGTCCTGCACAGAATCCACACCAAGGGTCAAAAGCTCCTGTGAAGGGCCGGTGGGCTTGGCCTCCCCACCAGCACCACAGCTTAGAGCGTCCTTCGTGTTACCACCACAGAGGGCGGAGCCCCTTAACCTGCCCTGAGGCGCCCGCCAGCCCCGCAAGCGCCCGCCTCTCCCGGTGGGTTAAGGCATCGCTCGTTTGTCTGCGGAGACAGCTGCGGGGCAGGGCAGCTCAGCAACCTGCTCCTGGGGTGGGCGGGGGGCGGGGGGGGGTGGGGTGCGGGGAGTTCCTGACGCACCACAGCACCCCGGGGATGGAGGGGATGGAGGGCATGGCCGGGCTCGGGCGGATGGGGCCCCGCACTCACCCGGAAAGTCACAGCTCTGGCCAACAGCGCCTGGAGCTCTCGGACCTCACCGCCACACACCCCCGGGGGTTGTGCGCTTCGAGAACAATCGCGACATGGAAACCCAGGGAGGCAGAGGCACAGCCAGCCACCGCCCCGGCCTCCCGACCCCGGCACGTCACTCTGCTCTCGCGTAGGCGGCCTCGGGTCGGGCCCCAGTACCCTGCCCTCAGGAGCCGCAGAGCCCCAGGCCCCACTCCTCCGGCGGAGACCACTGTCTCTGGGGCCACGTGCCCGCTTGGCTGAAAAGGGCCCCGAGAGAAGCAGGGTGAGGGTCAGGATCTACGGAGAGGAAGGAGGGGCGAGGGCTGTGTGCTGTCGGGGGCACTCCTACCACCCGCTCCATAAAGGACAAAGCAACGCTCTGATGCCCTGAGCACCCGCGCGACACAGGCCGGCCCTGAGGGGCGAGCCACCCGGCTTTCCTGCTCAGTCCTCACTCAGGCTGCAGGGACCGGACCGCGCGGCTGAAGCACGACTTCCATCAAGATGACCAAAGGGGCTTCCCTGGCGGCGCAGTGGTTAGGAATCCGCCTGCCGATGCAGGGGACACGGGTTCCAGCCCTGGTCCAGGAAGATCCCACGTGCCGCGGAGCAACTAAGCCCGTGCACCACAACGACTGAGCCTGCGCTCCAGAGCCCGCGAACCACAACTACTGAGCCCACATGCCACAACTACTGAAGCCCACGCGCCTAGAGCCCGTGCTCCGCAACAAGAGAAGCCACCGCGATGAGAAGCCCGCGCACCGCTACAGAGAGTAGCCCCCACTCGCCGCAACTAGAGAAAGCCCGCACGCAGCAACGAAGACCCAACGCAGCCAAAAACAAAAACAAAAAAAATGACCGAAGGCTGTCGTAATAAACAGTAACTGAAATAAATCATCAAAAAGAATAAACATTCTAATTTTGGTAGGGTCTTATATTCACAAAATCTTATTTTCCTAAAGACACAGTTTAATCCACATAAAAATCTCGAGTGATTCTAGTTTCTTCTCAATACTGACACCCGTTAAAGACTTATTAAAAAACCATATTATGTAGACTAAGCGGCCATGTGCCATGAACTCGCAGTTGTTTCATCAAAGCACTCCACCAGTGGACACCACATGACAGAGTGCAACCCGGGCCGAAAAGAAGACCCGAAGGACAAGAGAACACAAGTCCTGAACAGTCGCTTGTTGAATGAGATTTAGCAGGTATTAACACTGGCAAGAAATCTGGGAGAAAGTTGGGTGTTTTTAACACATACAAACGTTCCAAGTAAATTAAAGAAGCAAACATACAAGTGAAAGTACATGAAAAAAATATGGAAATTTTTTAGTTGTGGAACATGTAGGACATTAAACAAAAGGCCACCCCAAAAGCCACACAGTACGTCAAATGAACACATGACAACTGAAAAGGAAAATCACTTTAACAGAGCAAAGGACTCATAAACAATGATTTAACAGGGGCCTGTGAAATAGGGAACAACCGCAGAAAAACAGGGATACCCGCCATCACCAACCAAGAGGCTCCACCTCATCCAGAAACCAGAAACATGAATTTTAACAACTGTTAACAGACAGCATTAACAAGTACGCTGGTAGGCACATACTCTTGGTGGAAAGTAACTTATGACTACCAGCTTCAAATGCACACGTTTCTCCCCCCCGACTGTTCAACCTCCTCTAGGCCCCCGACCCAACAGAGCCACTCCTACAAGGACCCGCACGCCACCCAGACACCTCAACGATCACAGGAACAAAGGGACGCCGAGGCTTCCGGGCTGTACAGGACTCTCAGGCCAGAGCTGCGACGGGCGCCAGCAGCCCCCAGCCCAGGCCACGGGCTGCACGGCCGCCCCGGCCAGGCACACGCGACCACAGCCACTCCAGAGGCAGCGGGAACCCAGAGCCCGCCCGCAGGCGGCCAGCAGCCAGCTCCTGGCCGCCACAGGAACCCTCCGCCACGCTCCTCACACACACGAGCACGGGTCAACTGCGCGCGGACCCCTCAGGCAGCCCACGGAAAGGGGAAGCACAGACGTCACGCGCGGAGAGCACCTCGCCTGCCCGCCCGGCTCGGGATCCCGTGCCATCAGAGCCCTGGCGGCACCTCCAGCACGCCGGTGTGTCCGGTGAGAGCCCTCGGCCTGGGCGTGGGGCCGACAGCGGCAAGCGCAGCCCCGCAGCCCAGCTGGGTGAAGGCTCTGGGTGCCTCCTCACTGCCGCTGACTGAGGGGCGGTGGAGGGGAAAACGTTCCCCCAAAGTGGAGAGACGGCAGCAGGAAAGGGTAACTCTTCCCTCGAAGCAAATGCAAACCAGAGGGAGAGGGAGCTGTAAAGCCCAGTGGGCGAAGGGGCTCACCCGGGCGCTCGGGGGTCCGGCTGCACTGGGCTGGAGGGGCGCAGCCGCACCCCGGGGGTCGCCCCATCTTCCCCCTTGTGCAGTCATGGGGGTGCATGTATCATCTCTTTGGTAAACGCAAGATTTTTTTAGGAACTCCAGAAACATTTTTAATTAGGAGGAAATCCCACGTCATCCCATTTTTAAGTATAAACGACTTGAAGAGGGGAAATCGTTTGGCGGTATTTTTTTGGTACAACCAGAAAAGGGTGGTTTCTGAATGGCTCTCAGCTAACACTCCAAAGATGCTGGGTGTGGTCTTTGTACGCTGTAGTACACGGCACAACACACGGCAACCGAATATAACCCACTCATACAGTTCACGTGTCTTGAATATCTTAAATGACTTCTATTCCCCGCTGACTTGTGCCTGATGCTGGCCGTCCCAGTCAGAACTCAGTGTCCTCGGACACCTGTGCTGGTGGTCGTCCAACCAGTTCCCTAGTGAGTCGGCTAACATATGTATGTATGTAGGTACAGTGCGTATGATACTAAATTGTGCAACAGTGGAACTCGGGGTCTAACAGCTTGTCCACATGTGAAGATACTGGTACTTGATACCCTCTTAAGGAAATGCTACCTCCAGAATTTAAGCTGCAAAGTCACTGGAATTACTGTTTCAAGAAGAATAATATCTACACGACTTTTTAGATTTTTGGTACATACATTAAGAACTGTGTGCAAACTGGAATGTCCTGTGTACTGATCCTCAAAACAACCAATACATCTCAATTATTGAAAAAAAAACTAGGGGAACAAGCCTAATATTAGTCTCTGAAGACTGTGGTCACGCTGTGCCCGCCCGGTGCGCCCACCTGGGGTGGAGGGACGGCCACCAGAATGCTGGGACGGCCCCTGGAAGGACCAAAGTCTGACCACTACTTCCAGGAAGGCCTCAAAGAGGCCACCTCTCCCTCCTGGCTTCACCGCCTGCAGTACTCTCACGCACGTCCACACCCTGCCCGCGGGCTCACGCTGCCATCCAGCTGGGCGGAGCTCTGCAAGGGCAGGGAACTCCCGCATCACACGGTAAGCAAATGTGGTCTTCTCTACGAGACAACGGGGGAAAGAATGCAACACTGCTTCTGCTACATACAGGGTGCCCAGCTCTGGGTCCTACAGCCCTGAGACAGGCTCCAGGTAAGAAAGTCCTGTTCTCGTGATGTCCTACCAATGCCTTGAGTGCCTTTGGGGACCAGGACAGGACAAGGGAAGGGGTGGGGAGAACAGCACGACGCTGCTGTGCTCTGTGTTCCTTTCAAGAAGCAAATCAACCCTACTGGGATAGAAAAGGACAAGTACTAAGCTGCTCTACTTACTAGACTGTGAAACTTACCACCACCATGGACTATTCAGTGGTCCAAAGAACAAAGAAATGTCATAAACCAAGAAGCACCCCCCAGTCCTCCCAAACCAGACCTGGTGGTTACTCGGTACACTCGGACTGGGAGATACGGTGCTCGCAGGCTCAAAGGGCAGCATTCCAGGGGCAGAGTGGAAATGAGTGCCATGGGATGATTTATACAACAGATACGTAGGGAATGCTTCCAGCACCACAGGCTAGGGAGAAGCAGCAAGAAAATGGGCAAATCCTGCCCTCGTGGGGTCTGTATTCCTATGGAGGTTGGAATGCAGAAGAGGAGTCTTTGTTCCCTGAATACTGGGGTCAGAGGGAAAAGGAGAAATAGTCATGGCTCTCCTCAAAGTGCAGAACTCACCCGGGTCCAAAACCTCAGTTAGTGCCTTTGTATGTAGTTTGGTAAGAACAACTTACAGAGTGCACGAAGCAAGGAGCAAAGATTCACCTAAGCAAAGAACAAGCACCGGGTCTTCTGATGCCCAATTCCACTTCTAACAAACAAGACTCTCTCCAAAGTCCCAGCCAGGTCTAGTCTTTGGAAATCCATGATCACCATGATTTCTAGATTTCTGATTGACAGAGAAACAGCTGTTGTAACCTTCCCTCCTCTGACCTGTTCAAGTAGCAAGATGAAATAACTAATTTAGTCACCAAAAAAAAGAAAGAAAAAAAGTTGTCTTATCCCATTTTAACCACTAGTCATACTCTACTAAATCTCCATCTAATTAACCCAATTCATTAGAATTGCAAGGAACAGCAGATTCAAAGGTGCTGAGACAAAAATCAAAAGTCACCCATGTGACCAGCTCTAAAAGCAGAAGCCTTAGACTAACTTTAAGGATGCAAGAAACGGTGACTGAGGAAGAATCTAATTATTTAAGCAAATGTTTCTAGACTTGCAGCATTAAACCACCCACTCTGAAAGTACCAATCACCTTGAAAATAACTCAAAGGGAGGCAGAATCTCGTACCTCATTAAAAAAACAAAAAAAGGCCACTGGGTCATACAGTTCAACCTCCACTTGACCACACCATACCAAGTGCTCAAACTCACTCCACAATTTTGTGCTTGAAAACCTCCTGAAATAGTAATAATTATCCCATTATTGAACTTGCTGATGGCTAACCACAGAGAAGCAATAGCAGAGACAATTAAATGAATTACAAACTACTGCTGGATTCTCTAAAAAAAAAAAATATTTTCATGTGAGTATGTAGTGCTGAAAGGAGAAAGAAGAGCAGCCCCTGAAGAGGCTGAGGACAGCTAGTGGGTAATCAAGCAGGAGTGGCGAGCCTTCAGTAGACAATAAACAAAGGGAAAACTGACTGGAAAGGTGCTGTCCCACGAATAACGTCCCTGGAGCTTCCCCACATCTGTACTGAAAACTCCAGCAGGCCAGACACACAGGTTTACAAGAGTAACTTCAGGTAAGTCTAAAGCTTTCTCTGCAAACTTCTACAATGTGCCCTTTGTGGACCCTCAAGAGGAAGAAAGATGAGCTACCGGGGCAGGTGTGACCACTGGTATCATCTGTATCACAAAGCAGCAGTAACCGGGCTGCTAGAAGCAAACCTGGAACCTTTGAAACCTGAACAGAAAAGACAGGAGTGAGGCAACCAGCCATCACTGAACTACATCAAAGCAAGGGAGGTGCAAACTACAGGGAACAAGAAAACAGAGCATAAGTGAGAAAAGCACAGCACACTGTGCCCCCTCAAGACTGTGCTCCGGGGAACTAAACGGAAGACCTCCATCCTGAGCGACTGTTACGATAACCCCCTGAGCATGGAGGAAGCGAGCGCACACATGATGCGACAGCCCCGGCGGCGGGCTCACCCAGACGGCACCGGCAGTCTGTGGGGAGCTCAGTCTCCCGCTGCAAAGGCATTCAGGGCTACAGGAAGATTTTTTTTTTTTAAATCAGAAAGTACAGGGACTAACAAATGACCAGACCTGTAACGTAAATTAAATGCTCTTGTTCCAAGTCACTCCTTCTGTGGGTGATACGACCAGGGCTGGACACAACACTCACCTCACCGCTCACGGCTGTTTCACAGCACACCGGACTCAAGGCTGTAGGAACGAACCTGACTGCTTCCAAGTACTCAGGGAACAAGCCCCGACGGCAAAAGCTCTCTATCCTATTTCATTAACATTCCTATTAACGGACGTGCAGAATAATGGCACTTCTCACAGGCGGGAACGGCGAACAGTGGCTGTGATGCTCCCCTCAAAAACACGTCACCAGAAGAGGTTCCCCTTCCACCTGCGCCCCCAAGTGGAGCGACCTGCTCACAACCGGGGCTGCACTAAACCCGCCCGTCCCAGGACATTCAGACGTGTAAAGCCGAGGTTCCAATGAAACGCGTCCTGGGACACTAACAACTGGGGGCCGGATGAGACTTCTCTTCGTTGACCTGGTGTCCCGAGGGGGCCATCGAGCCTGTTCTACCGAACGGTTTGTTCCACCCATCAATGAAAAATATAATCTCCAAGTCAGGGAACTGGCAGCTGTTCCTGTGAGCTTCTCACGTAGTAACAGAGAAACCACCTATCCTGACGGCAACAACGAAAGCAGACTTTCTGGTACTAGGGTTTCAGTTTGTGAAAGCAGATTCTGCACTGTGGTTTCCCGGCGTGTGGGGTGCCCACACCTCCTCCTCCGCAGGCTCTGCGAGCTAAGACGGCAGGCGCACGGAAGCCCCTTTCCTTGTCTTCCCTGGTCCAGCTGTCTTCCAATACTTACATTCAAGTTTGCAATGTCTTTTTTAACACCTTCTTCTAGCAGTTTCACACTGCTTAGTTCCAAAACAAACTCGAGTGGGGCAGTATAAATACAATCAAACTCTTGTTTCATATTCCTCTGGCTGAAATTCTAGTTATCAATGGTTATCGTGACAGATTATACTGATTGAAAAACAAAAGAAACACCTTTATATTTGCCCACACCTGTATCATTCCATGACTTTACTGTGCATATTATCTTTAAATGAGCTGGCATCAAACATAACCTAGAAAACAACAACATATTCTGAAGAATGGAAAACTGGACAGCCGTTTCCTCCCTCACCGAAGAAATGTTCAATAAATTGCTAATCATTATTCAACACTGATAGGAAAATTTTCATACACACTCCAAATACACCAAAGAACACACGTAACTGATGTCCAGCATCGGCCTTAGTGACCAGACACAGCAGGAATGAAAGGACTCTGGGAGCCCAGGCACAAAGTCACACACACACACACAGGAGGCCTCGCCCCACTCAGGAAAGAATGCACCAAACACATTTGCATTTATTTTCTTTTTTTTTTTTTTAAGCAAATGACAAAGACCCAGTTTACCAGCTTAACTTTTTAAACCTAAGCTTAACACATTACATATTTAAACAATTGTCAAAACTTACTAAGTTGCCAGCATTCATGCACAACTAGAAAACATCCTCAGTTTATATTAAACCAGAAATGTATTACCATTAATGCATTAATATCTTTCACTACTAAATACTCAAAAAAATTCAAATTACTTTTGTGGAAGATTCGCCCTGGCGATGTTAACTTCACAGCAGGCTGACACTACTTGGCTCATGTTTCAAACACAATGGAAAAGCAGGTCCGTGCTGGTGTTAGTGTACGCAAGAGTCACGGCCACCTTGGATTACGTTTAATAAAAAAGCAAAGTGCATACAGAGATTTACAACAATTTTAAAGACAAAAAAAAAAAAAATGGTCCTATCATGTGGTCCCAACAATAAACTCAAAAGTCTATGACAAGTAGGGCTCCAATGAGCTGTGTATAAATACTTTAGATTAAGTACAGTTATACGGAAAGTCGAGTTCGTGTGAAATCTTCAAAAAAATGTTCCTGTCAATCCTCCCACGGCGCGCGCCAGAGGGAACGCTCTGCTGCGCACGTGCGGCGAGCTACTTGTTATCCAAGCGCAGCAGCTGCTCCTTACCATTTATCGTCAAGGACTTCAGCTGGCCGTCTTCTTCGACTTCCACTCTCTCTTGACCATTCTCGATAATCCTGGTGGGGGGGGTGGGGGGGGGGAATAAGAGGCATTTTAACATCTTGTTATCAAATAAGTAAACATATATGTGAATATACATGCATATTTTTACAGGACTTGCCACAGATATACGTGCAATTACTAATTTTGTGGCTGAAGCCAACCTGCTGAGGACAGACGTTTCTTAAAATCTGACACTGGACACGGGCACAGGCACTAGCAGTCAGAACGGTCACGGTTTCACTATGAACGGTTTCCATTTTACCATTCCAACACACTATTACCCATGAACATGGCTCTAAATAAAGGTGATGTCTAATATATAACACTGAGCAAAAATTCAGAAGGAAAAGCTCTAAATCGGAGATTAAGATTCTCATGGTACCAGACAGACTTAACATATAACCCATATGTCACACACTGGAGGGTGTGCAAAGAAAATGTGGCACCAATGAAACACCACACCTACTTATTCGAAATATGAACTAGAGAAGATCACTGTACCTCTTTGTAGTGATTTTTCTGCCATTAACCACTTTAGTAGAAGTTGATATAGATTTGTAGTTGCCCATCCCACTGCCACCAAATGCCGTGGAAGAGAATGAAGTGAGGCCTCCGTGACCTAGTGAACCAAAGGAAGTGAATCCTGTAGGAACACAGGAAAGAAAGGTTAGAGACTAGTACGTCCACTGTTGATTTAATGCACACATTTCCATCAGAGCCACAGGGCAGGAGGAACCCCCCCTTTACAAAGGGTTTTGCTGGGCTTCCCCGCGCTTCACCCTACTGAAGGGGAGCAACTTGGTGCCATGCATCTCACAGGAATGGAGCGAATTTCCCGCCACACATGGGCAAACCCAACTTGCTTCTGACTTGCTCCCTGTAATTGTGACCACAGGGAATAAAAATCTGAATTATTAAAAAGCTGAAATAACTTTAGAAAGAATACCACAAAGAATTATCTGGAATAGCACGGGTCTGCAGTTCACGGACTAATTCTCAATTACATGGTGATCGACTACGGACACTGACTTCCACAGCCACACCAAAGCAAGCCAACTTCGACGTTGAGACTGCTTGCTTGTTGAAAGAACTTACCTACCTGTCCCACTCCAAAAGGTCCACATCACAGCACACGTCCCACACTCCCTAACAACTCTTCCTGAGGATCCTTAAAGGTAAGGACTGCGTCCCGTCGCACACACATTTCTTAAATGAAGTACTGTTGTGGTATTTTTAACCAGCTCTATTTTACTCTCCCTTACACTTGAGCACATTACATGGCCTCTAACGAAAGGATGTGCTGGACGGAAGTGCACCGACACCTGCCCTGTGTAACCAAGTCCAGCCGGCATTTGAGGAGAAGGGCCCTCGCAGGTGCGCTGTGTGGGGACCTGTACAAGGAGCAGCACAGCCAGTGCTCACCCCAGAGCATTTAAACAAAACTGAGCACCAGAAACACGGCAGCTCCTCTGTTAAGAGGAACTGGGCGAGCTTCAAAGAAAAGCTAAGGTTACAATTCTTCAGGTGAAACACAGGGTTGCATCAGGCCGTGTGCATGTGACTGCAGCTGGCGGACGGCCTCCACATCAACAGCTAAGCTCCGTGCGGCAGGGCGAACACAAGTGACCACGCCTCACCTGGGGACTCAGCTTGGCTCTGGTCACACACAGACCTCATTGAAGCCCCACCTCCTGACCCCATCAACCTGGACTCTCCTAAGATAATACTGGAATTTTTTTAACTGCTGAGGTTAGATAAAAAAGGATTTAGTGAGATTGTCTAAGTGGGTTATCTCACAGTTATTTATCTCAAAACACCTTACTCCTTCTAACCAGCAATTTCATTAAATGCTGGCCGCCTTTAACAGTTAAGATCAGAAATAGGTTTTCAAGTATAACATTCTTGGGAAGATTAGGGAAAAAATGTAGGTTACTAAGCACAGATTTGTTTAGTTAGTACCTGTATCAAAAGAAGAAAATCCCCCTCCAAAAGAGGGAAATCCACTGAAAGCGGAGAAAAACGACCCCGTGCCTCGGTTCCGGCTTCCGCGGGGGCCCCTTCGATTCCCAAAGAAGTCCTCAAACGGGTCTTCTAAAAACAAACAGAAGTGCTTTGTGAAATCTTGATTCAATTTTGCTTTTTCACAGGAGAGCTTCAATAAGGGTTAATGCCTTATGATACACTGTTCCATTAGGAACAAAAAACTTACCAAGAAATTACAACAATGTAGCCTATCGACAGAGCAGCCAAAAGTCCATCTAACCAGCACTTTTACTTGCTTGTTTAATGCAACTAAAGCTAGAATACATCGGGGATTTAAAACAAACAAAAAAACACAACACTATATATAAATATAACACTCAAGGTCATTAATCTGCACTACAGACTTGGACAGAGAGCTGTTTTAACACAGCTTTTTACTGAAAGTTCTGGTAGACACTGTCCCAGCTGACACCATTTAAAAGGTCAGGATGATTTCACACCTAAGTAGTCGTACTGCATGGAGTCTGGGCTGCCTTCTCCAAAGTCATTCAGGAATAAAAACAAAAATGGATTCTTCTAACGTATTTACTTATAACGCAAGAGAATGCTGTAGCAAAGTGAGGCAAAATTTAACAGCTGGTGATTCTGGGCCAAGTGCTAAGGAATCCCTTTTACTTTTCTGTAAGCCTGACATCTCAAAAAAATTTTAGAAAGGATTAGCTGAAGTCAAATCTGAATAAATGTTAATTGGCAGACACTACATTATACTTTAATAGAAAATTACTAACGTGAATAGGCATCCTATTACTACCGGAGATACCAAAATGCTCCTGAAAATAAAAATAAGATTAGCCTTGACAGTTCCGGGGCTTTTTTTGGTTATTATCATCAATCAGTGAGCACCTACTGAAAACATGAATTATACAAACTTTTTTAAAAAATCACTGGGCTTTCCTGGTGGCGCAGTGGTTGAGAGTCTGCCTGCCGGTGCAGGGGACATGGGTTCGAGCCCTGGTCTGGGAAGATCCCACATGCCGCGGAGCAACTGGGCCCGTGAGCCACAAATACTGAGCCTGCGCGTCTGGAGCCTCTGCTCCGCAACAAGAGAGGCCGCGACAGTGAGAGGCCCGCGCACCGCGATGAAGAGTGGCCCCCGCTCGCCGCAACTGGAGAAAGCCCTCGCACAGAAACAAAGACCCAACGCAGCTAAAAATAAATAAATAAATTTATTAACAACAACAAAAAAGTGTCCATTAAGAATGATAGCTAATTTTAAAGAAAAAAAAGGAAAAAGAAAAATAAAAACAAGGACTCCTGATGGATGAGTAAGGTAGAAATGCATGTCGGGGAAAGAGAAAAGCAACCCATGACACACAAACTACAGAATCAGCACGGCATATTTTTAAGACAAGGCAAGAGTGACCAAAGCAGGAAGTTAATGCATTTGAGTAGTAAAATGAAAAGAAAATAAAAGTAAATAGAAAAGTTAACACACAGTGAGCACGAAACCAAGTAGAAATTGAGATTCATGGTGCACTCATGCTTACAGACAAACGTGACCTGAGCAGCGTACTACACCCCCAGGGTAACTGGCAGTGACCTGAAAGGATGTGCGAGAGGTTACGTGCGCTGTTGGTCGCAGACCCCGAGGAATGACCAAGGGCCAGGCAAGGCCAAGGCAGCTTAAGGAACGCTCAGAATGGGGGCGAGGAAAGGGGTGGCAAAACGACATGGCCGCACTCGCCTAGAGCCCACGCTCTGCAACAAGAGCAGCCCCCGCTCGCCGCAGCTACAGAAAGCCTGCACTCAGCAACGAAGACCCAACGCGGTCAAAAATAAATAAATTTTTTTTTAAAAGCAAAAAAAAAACAACCTACAAGGCCTCTCTTAAATAAGCAAGCTATGCAAAGTACACGAAAACAGACCTGAAGAAGCAAACATTTAGAAAACCTGGTCACTGGTGGCCTGTCGAGAGATCTAGAAAGAAGGCAGTGCTAGAGGGAGGAGGAGTGAACATGTCCGCACAGAGACCAGGTCCACCGCCCCACAGGGGACCCGAGCCCCCGGCAGTACTGGGCAAGGGCTGCTGCTGTGAACAAGGAAGCCCCAGGGCCTGCTGGTCTTGGCTTAATTCCCACTTCCACAGTAGACGCCACCGTTTTCAAACACAATTTTAAGAAATTCATTTACCAGCTACCTTGTGAACAGGGCTTACAGTCCCATTATTACCATATTTAGAAGTGCAAGTAGAAAAATGAACCATAAACTTTATCTACAGCTGGAGACATTTTGTAAATTTCTTCAGAGACTTTATCCTGTTCAAATAAAATACAAGCATTCTATTTACTAAGTCACCTTTTACCTTATTATCATGGCCTACACACCTGCAGTGACACATTCTCTATAGATCCGATCTACAAAATGGCAGATAATTCACATTCTTATGTTACAACCACCCACGTTAAGACACAGAAACATAATGCAACAAGTACAGTTTAAACTCACAGCACAGTAATTTTCTCTTTCAAGTAGCCGTTAAGAAGAATCTACAGGACCAGCTTTAGATTTTCACCATCCATATACAAATTCTTAAACGATGTGTTGTTCTGCATGCTCTAAAATTTTATTTTACACTGAATCATGTTGTTTGTGTCCTTCTGCAATGTTCCTTTTATTACTGCTGTAACAATTAGTTATGTTACAATTTAAGGTTCATACAGCAACTAAATCTTTAAAGGTTGTTCACAGGGCTTTTGAGACCAACTTAAACCAGTGTCCATGTGATACCACTGCTAAACAAACGGTTTTAATTTGTTTACATGAAGCTAAATTAAGCCTTTCATAATTATAAAATCACCTTCTTCAGAAGCTACTTCAAAAGATGGTTGAGTAGTATGTTGTAAGAATAAGGCCAGCTAGCTTTTCAATTACATTTTCTTGTACTTTTGTATTCTTTTATTTTTAAAATCTTTTATCTTGCATATTTTTCTATTATACAGCCTAAATATGACTTTCTACAATTCAAGTAGTCACCGAATTTTAACGTGTAATTTCAGATACTACAGTTAACCCTAAAAATGAAAAGTCTCATTTGTAATAGTCATGGTGACACCAAAAAACACATTAAAAAAAAAAAGTCATGATTATAGCGATGTGTTGTTAACAGGTGTCACTGTGAGATCAGGCAAATCCTTATTAAGAGCTCCCCGTCACTGGCTGCTGCTGGTCTGGGGAGTATGGATCATGAGCTTTTATGATCTTCAGCCCCCCAAGCTAAATACAATTTTTAAAGACCCTTCAATCCAGCAATTCAATTCTACTTCAGGGAAATCAACTCATCAAACATGGAAATAACTTACTATACTAAAGGAGTCCAAAGCATTTATAGTGAAAACTGAAACATACCTAATTTTCCAAAAGAGTAAATGAATGGAGAGCATGTTAAATGCAAGTATTTGAATGGTCATCAAGTTTACGCTTTAGAAAAAGGCAGAAGAGAACATATATATATATATATATATATATATATATATATATACACACACACATCCCAACTGTAATATCTGAAAAATGTTGACAGTGGACTTTCAATTGGTGGTAAGACAAAGGTTGATTCCCCCCTCCCTCCTTTTATCTCATTTACGTTGTCCAATTTCTTACGTTGAGCCTGTGTTATATTATTATTTTTGAGGTTAAAAGGGGCAAATACTGCATTTACTTTAGAAAGAAGTTTTAATAAGACATGTCAACATAACCAAATATTCTACCAAGTACTTTTTTACTTTCACTCCCCCAGGGATACAGAACCACACGGCCAGCCGAGGTGCCTGATGGGCAAAGGGAATATGGACCAGGTGGAAGGAGGAGGTAGTTACAAACAGCAGCTACGACCACAGGCCCTGTTACAGAAACAAGGGCTGGAACTGCCGGGTGTATTTCCTCCTAATTTCGTTATGAATACTTTGTGCATACGTGTTATTCATAAATACTAAGCACAACTTTGTTTTCTTGCCTCTTTTACCCCCTTATCACATCACATCACATCAAGTGCAGGCTTTGTATCACAGTGTTTCAGCTACAGGGCACCAAGGAGAAAGGTAAGTTCAAGGACCTGACCTCCTATTTGGGAGAAAGGTTAGCACATTCTCGATTACATGCAGGACAGCCATCGCGTTAGGCACGATTATGATCTTGCTATTGTCTCTATTTGGAGATTAAGCATGGTTCAAGGAGATAACGAGTGTGGGTGCCGAGCTGGGAAGGAGTGGACGGCTTCTGTGTGTCAACCTGAAGGGGCCACAGCACCCAGCTATTGGGGGCGTCTCCAAGGGTGTTCTCGGGTGAGATGACCGCACAGTGAGCAGAGCGGACTGGCCTCCCCAAGGTGGGCAGGCCCCATCCCATCAGCCAAAGGGCTGACTAGACCAGAAGGCCAACCCCCACCCCTCTAAACACAAGAGAATTCTCCTGCCTGATGGCTTCTGAACCGGAACACTGATGGCACTTCTAGCCTGATGGAGTCAAACTGGGGCATCAGCTCTGCAGATTTTCAAAGTGTCCATCTTCATAATCAAATGAGCCAATTCCTTATACTAAATTTCTTCAGAGAGAGATATAGAGATACACACCCTGTTGGATCTGTCTCTCTGGACAACCTAATAAAAGACTTTCTAAATTCTGTATCCTTGGTCATTTTAGAAGAGTCTTTAGCCAGGTCTTTATCCCGTAACAATGCTGTGCTGTGAGATACAAACATTACAGGAAACAGGCACATACCTATCCTATGATTTAACTCTTTCTTTTCAGTGTCTCAGGCATCCTGGATCAAACACACCTCTACAACGTGGTAAGATCCTGCTCTTCTCTCAGAAGTACTAAACACAGTCCCTGAAGGTGACATTTGCAAAACACTAAACTGACCAACACCCTAAGTAACGATGTCAAACTTACGACAAAAAATACACTGCACTGAACGCTGTGAAAAAATTAAGCGCAAAATGGAACAAACGTTTACACGCACACATACACAGAGGAAGACTTAAGGAAAAAGCTAAGTGCAAAGACGTTTAGACCCATGCATTTCCTTAAATTTTACCAAAATTCAGTATCTGATAGAACAGTAACCACACCACAACAGTTGGCTGAAACCAACTCAAGCCAAATACTGAAGTCCACACCAAACGCCAACAGAAGCAAAGCCAAGTGCCATGATTATGAGCACTCCTCCCTCTGTCCTGAAGGAAACATTTCAGTGAACACAAAACCCAAGCAAGGGAGAGGCCTGCACTGGTGACTCAGGGCAGCCGCCGGTCCCTTCCCATGGCCACACGCCATCAAGTTCCCAGGCACACACAGAAAACCGCACAAAAAAGGAAAACACCATAAACTCGAAAAAGCATCCTGGGCCTTTCAAACAAAGGAAAATCACACTGTACTACAGTTTCAAAGCTCAACTACAGCAACCCTTAGGAAAGGGGAAACACTTGCAATTCAAAGGCCAAGGGGAGCAGACAGATTTCAACGTGATAATCTCCCAGCTAATCCCAACACCACAAACAAAAACCAAAACACTCCTTTCACGACAACTTCAAGTTTTAAAATGTTTTTTTCTCACATATTCAGAAGTAGAAAATAAGATATTTGAAAAGAATCTGAAACAGAAACAGGAACAAATCAGCAACACAGCCATAGCGTGATACAAGATTGGAACCCTGGGGAGGATGGGTTTGGGACACCTCTCCGTGGCTGAACCGGCATCTGGTGGTGCCTGGCACTAAACAGTAAGCAGATAATATATGCCAAATGAACATCACACTTCCAACTCTGCATACAACTATTTTGTTACAAAATGCAGTTTCTAGTTACATCACAGGTCTGGTAGGAGCACTGTAGTTTCTAATGATTACAGAACTCTGTCCAAGCCAAGGATCCCAAATACACACACTGGACCCAAATCGTCCCACTTCAGACGCCAGCAGAGGTCTGGGGCTCCCTGAGACTCTCTGTCCCTCACAGAGTCTGTGAGGGTCAGTGTGTGGCCCGTCTCGCCAGGGTCCCTTCTCCCTCCTGGTGCCACCCGGCCCCTCACAAACCACTAGGGAGCCACCCAGCCAGCGCCCTGCCCTCGCCCTGCACCTGAGGCCGGGGGAGCACCACTCCAGGAGGGAGGGAAGGAGAGCAAGCCCTACACGGACTCGGGGAGCTCTGCCCTGGGTGGCGCCGGGAGCTCCATTAAAACCCTCAAAACCAGCTCGCGGCAGGTGCTGGCTTCCCCGGGGGAGATGATCTCGCGGCTGCTGCTCTCGTGGCCCAGAAAACCACCGAACGCGACCTTCTCAGGAAACCCTCTCCCCTCCCGCTGGGGCTGGGCCGGGGCGGGGTCTGGGTCAGAGGAACACGAGGCCCACCAGCACGGCACCCGCCCTCGCCCAGCTATCTTCACACGCCTGCTCCCCGTTCCGACGGAGGACTTCCCAAACACGGACAGAGCCACCCTCCGGTCCTCCTGGCCTCCTGGCCTCAGCACCCCTCCCCCAGCGTGGGGGCCCAGGGGCTCAACAGGGGCTTCGTAGTCGTTTTAAGTCTCGTGGAAAGTGTTTTTCTTTTAACTCCTTTAGCAGGAAACTTCACACGCTGTCTGGTGTGGACCTGAAGCCTTACTCCTTGCCGCCTTTCCAATTCCTCGCGTGCAGGTCAGTGCAGGCGGAGCCTGGGCCCATGGGGACGGGGGCACGCTGGCCGCCGGGTCTCAGGCCCACCCGGGGGGGGGGGGGGGGGTCACCACCTGGGCCCTGCCTCTCCCAAGGGCCCCTCCCACCGCCGCAGGCTACGCTCTCCCACGTCCAGCTTCTCTCGGCGTGTCTAACTTCAAAGGCTTCCCCTTTCAAAATGTGCTGCTCCTAAACCGCAGAACAAGTCTTCACACATTATAGGGTGAAAGGGGCCCCCATCGATGCGGCCTTCCTAACCCCCAGGCCAGTGACCGTGACCTCATGTGGGAAGTAGGGCCTCTGCAGACGATCCCGTTACAAGGAGCTCTCTCGGGTGGCCCTGACGCCATGTCACTAGTGTCCTTATAAAAAGGGACATCTGGACATGCAGAGGGAACACGATGTGAAGACACAGAAAGAACCACGTGAGGCCACCAGAAGCGGGAAGAGGCCTGGGGAGGGACCCAGGCAGGCCGCACCCTGTCTCCGGCTCCAACCTCGGGGTCTGCTGTTCCCGCCGCTTGGACACTAGCACGGGCGCCGCCTCGGGCTGCGACACGGCTTCCGCGGGGAGGGTGGCCTGCAGGGCGTCCCAGCCCCCTGCGCTTCTCCACTCACCTCCACAACGGCCGCGGGGAGCTGCCCAAGGACCGTCAGGCACTAGCAGCAGGCAGTCTTTATTCCAGACACACCGCGGGCAGGGAGTCAGCGCCCTGCTCACCGCACAGCCCGCCGGGGCAGGAGCGGGGCCTCGAGCTCGGGCCCGCGTCCTCACACCCCTCGGGCCCCCGGGGGCCCGTCCTCACTGGAGGTGGCCTCCAGGCCCTTGCTGGGGGGCTCGAGCTCCTCAGCTCCTCGCTGCCCTCCTGCACCACCTCCTCCTCGGGCGCCAGCTGCTCGCGGGCCGCCTCCCCGACCCTGGAGGAAGACGGAACGACCGGCTCTCGACCCCCCACGCCTGGCCGCGCCCCTCCCTCCGCAGCCCCGCCTGCCTGCGCTGCACCCACGCCCCCTCCTCTCCCCTCCTCGGCCGGGTGCCCATGCACGACCCGAGCCCGCGCGGAGGGGACACGAGCGAAGTGAACTCCCTCTTGCTCTCGGGAAGAGGCTGTCGGTTTCAGAGCTTGGTTTTGGCTATCCAACCAGAGGGTGCAAGTCGGGAGAAATGTCTCCCAGAGAGCATTTCCTGCTAGGCCTGTAATGGTCAAAGCTTTTCTATCTTAGAACATCATTCTACCGAGTAACCGCATCCTTCATAATAAACAAATGAAGGGATCATCCTAATTCACATTAGTATAATCCCTACTCATTAATTTTTTCCAATTAACGTGCTCCTAAGGCTAGTTTTGTGCGTGCTCTACATTCGGCAAAGTCAGCCTTGAAAGGTCGGCCTGCATCCTCCGCTGCAGAGCCAGGCTTCGGCGTCTTAGAAATGCTCTCCCCTCCCTCTCTGGGAAGGCGTCCGTCGAGGAGGCGTGCGTCTCTCCGCAGGCCCGCGGGCCCGCGTCCTCCTCCCGCCACATAACGGTCCTTGCAGCGTGGCGGTCTGTGCAGCTCCCCTCAGGCCTCAGTCCTTCCCACCAGCTCTGGTTCTTCAAGCCTCCTCCCCTTTCATCTGGGGAGTCTGAAGTCAAGAGGGTTTTATACTCTAGTCAACGCAAAGCGAAGCTCAGAATGTCTTTTAACAGGTTTTGAGCTACTCTTTTTGGTTTTTTTGGAAAACGGGAGCGCAAAAAAGTTGGTCGTGTGAAAAATTATGAAAAAATAACACACTACTATAAATGGACGCTATAACCGGGTTGATTTGGATACTGAGAAACATCAACTAAATCACTGCCAAAGCAGAAAACCCCCAACCCTACGTTCACTCAGCTCTGCACTGAACATACCGCCATCGGGGCACACTGTCACGTCATACCTGCAGTAGCCGCGGCGCAGATTCTCTTCCTGTGTGCAAACCCTGAGAGCCTGAAAACAGAAGTCACCTAGAACACCTACAAGAATGGACTGGACAAGTTATCACTGCCACACCAATCACGAGAAACATATGGGAAATGCCTAGTGCTAAAACGTGAGCAACGCAGTATCTCGAACAGAGGGCCTGAGAGTCTAGATCTACAGGAAGACTAGGTCTCTTCTAAACTGGACTCTGAATCCAACGGAAGAAATTTCCACCGTACATCCTGCAATCTGTAACTCTTCTAAGTGAATTACAGATACACATAAAGATTTCTTTATATACACAAACCTCAATTTAGAAGATGTGGGGGGCTTCCCTGGTGGCGCAGTGGTTGAGAATCTGCCTGCCAATGCAGGGCACACGGGTTCGAGCCCTGGTCTGGGAAGATCCCACATGCCGCGGAGCAACAAGGCCCGTGAGCCACAATTACTGAGCCTGCGCGTCTGGAGCCTGTGCTCCGCAACAAGAGAGACCGCGATAACGAGAGGCCCGCGCACCGCGATGAAGAGTGGCCCCCACTTGCCGCAACTAGAGAAAGCCCTCGCACAGAAACGAAGACCCAACGCAGCCATAAATAAATAAATAAATAAACCCAAAGTTAAAAAAAAAAAAAAAAGTTGTGCCATTTTTAAAAAAAAAAAAAAAAAAAAAAGAAGATGTGGAAGTCAGTACTCATAATGGGTAAGGACCACATGTTACTTAACTCATCCACATCTGATTATCATCTCTATCCCTTCTTTACTCTAGAAAGAGCGGCTCAAGGAAAATCATTTTTAATGAGAAACCTTGGCCTGTCAGATTTTTTTCCCAAGGAAAACAAAGCCTGGCTACTGTTCAAGCACTAAGGGGCTCTTCCCTTGAGAGGCCCCGGGAGTGATGAAGCGGCACGTGGGCGCCGCCGGCCACGGCCCTGCCTTCTCTGCCACCCCCCTCACAGCTCGAGGTGGCAGAGACCGGGCCAATTTCACCCAGCACCTGCCCTGCTCCCCCAAAATAACACATCTGGAGCTCGCTAAAGGTTGTAATGAGACACAAGGTAATTTTAAGACGGGAAAGATCATTAAAACTGTTTGTGTTTTTCTTACAGTAAGATATTTTACCAATATAAGGGGAATTAATAAAGGACACAATTATATTTCATATCATATTCATAGCGAGCCTTCCCAATACATATTTCTGCTTATGGTAGCAGCAATTAATGCAAAAAATAAAGTCTTCAAAAAAGACATAGTCTCCTGCCCCATCCCACTGGAACACTCCCCTGCTTAGCTTTTGTTGTTACACTTGTCTGTGAAAACGCTAATATACGCTAGTATACATACACACCTTTCCTCCATAAGCTACTTCCTTAGAAAGTAAAGCCATAAAAATAGTAAAAAAATAAGGAAACGCAGAAACTAACACACCGTTGTAAACCAATTATACTCCAATAAAGATGTTAAAATAAATAAATAAGGACAGTCTCTCTGAATCCCCAGCTGAAATAAACTGAAGGACTGCGCCATGTAAAAGGCCCACCACCTACCAGACACGGTAGCGCCTTACTCCTCTTCGTGCCTGCATGGGCAGGGTCCACTGGTGCCCCTGTGTTAGCTGTAGACAGAACTGCTGTTCTTGTCTCCCTCCTGAGGGGCTGCAGGTGGCGTTCAGTCTTCTCAACCAGGCTCCAGGCAATGAAGGGAGCAAACACAGGGTATGTCTCCCCGTCCAGGAGCCAAAGACAACAGTGGCCTCAGCAGCACACGCTGAATGAACCCTGACCTCTCGAGCCGCCCAGCACACCGGACGTTCCCGACACCAGACCCTAACGTGAGTTCCCGACACTCTGCCTCTAGTCGGGCACCAGGACCAAAGGTGCAGCGGATGGGAAACCCTCTCCTACAATGAAACAGCAGCGAGAGCAGCACAGTCTCCTTTGGCAGAGCTGTTCTCTCAAAGATGAACATCTGTGATGCCTTGCTCTAGAGGTGTCCTTTCTTCCCCAAAACTGCAAACTCAAGAGTCCTAACACCACAATTAGAAAAACAAAAACAAGCTTATAGATCAAATGTCTTCTGAACAACATCTGCCTCGATGCTTAGTGTTTTTAACCAGACTGTTACACGGCAAATTCACATAGAATGCATTGTCCGACCAGGAACAGCATTTCTGAGCCCCAAGTGTCCACATCCTTCCCATTGCAGAGGTAGTTCATCAGAGGCAAACACAGCCAAGGAAATGAGTACACTAAAGCCTTTATTATGTAAACACGCAAGGTGTAAATTCAGAAAAATATTCTGAAGGGAGAAGGAAAAGGGGTTTAGTTAAACTCCTGCACTGCTCAGACAGCAAGTTTAAGGACAAGCTACAACTGTGATTAAACAGAACGGGTATGTCTGTCTTCGAGAGTCACGGACACATTAGGTAACCAATGACCCAGAACGATGAACTTACCGAAGAAGTCGAATGAAAATGGGTCCCTTCCACCAAAAAATTCCCTGAAGACATCATCTGGGTTTCGGAATGTGAAGCCAAACCCACACGCACTGTCGAAATGACTTCCACCTACAGAAGCAAGCACAGATGCCAGTTATGGATTCCTGCTCGCAGCTGACACACAATCACTTGTCTACAGGACATTATATTTCAACACAAACCATGATCTAAAAAAGGAAAATGTTTCATAAACCTGAGGCTCTCTCAAGCCCTACCGAGATCAAAACCACCTGGGCCCAGAGCTGGGAAATGTGCCTGGACGTCAGCGTTCCTGAGCTGCACGCAGCACCCGAGGGCTTTCTCACCCTCTCTAAATGTGTCAGCAGCCCACAAGATTACACTGTGTTTGTTCTCTGTTGTGAAACTTCATGTAAGCCAAGCACATAAACACTCACTCACACGTGTGTACGGTCGGTTTGGAGCGTGAATGTCCAAGTGCCGCCCGTGGAGCCGGCAGGACAGCAGATCACTGCAGGAACTTTTCGTCAAAAGTACACACGTCTAGGTCTCACCACCAGAGGCAGTTACTTAGGTGGTTATTTAGTTTTTCGAAAGAATCGTTTTTTTTAAACCCTAAGGATATTTTGACACATCAGGTACTGCTCTCAGGGTACAAACTCTTGACGCGAGGTTTTACAGTATTTCCTATCTACAAAATGTACACCAATATACACTTCCTAGTATAACAAAGAGATTTTCAATAGGCTTTTTCCGTGTTATCAATTTCTCCTTCCTTCCCCCATCCAGCCCACCCTCCAGACTGCATCCGTATTTATTGAAACACGAGTGTCCAAGAGAAATAACACGCTGAACCCCCGTAAGACCCTTTGCCATCAGACCACCTCCTCTGGTCACTACAAGGCCAAGAGAAAGACCAACATGTACACACATACCTCCACCACCACTGTTTAATCCTTCTTTGCCGTATTTGTCATAGATGTCCCGTTTTTTAGCTATAAATTTAAAAAGACAAGTCAGTAAAGACCAAGTTGTTCTTTTTCCTCAAAATTCAATAAAGTGTTTCCAAAGTTGTAAACCAAAGACCCGCTGTGGTTCTCAATTTCCACGATCAGTTTTAAAGAGCTAGGCCTCCCTTACTGTAGATGAAAAGGTGAAAGACGGAACATCTAAGTGCTTATCTCCCTTAAAAACAACTCAAAACGTTTTTAAGTACTGTCAAGTTTAAAACATTTATTTCACTCTACTGCTCACCACGCCCATGCATACTACATCAAAACCCCAATAGAAAGTTGCAAAACGATTCCAACCCTAGACATGTACCTTCTTACTACAAAGTCCAACTGGGGGATAAGATCTGTGGCACAAAGAGAAACAGGACAGGGTCTTGGTGAGGGCAGAAAAGAGATGAACTAAATAACAGCCAGAGTAAGAGCCAACCCAAAGCCTACAGCTTAACCACCCTGGCTTAAGGCAAGAGCCCACCCAAGCCTTGATGATGGTCTACTATCCCTGGTCATCTTATCATTTATGCTCTAGAATAAAAACAACCACGATGCAGCCCTGCTCAGACATATAGGTTCTTTTGATACACGATGTGTGTTCCCCTAAAATCTCATGTTCTACAAAATCGTGTGGTAAAATAACAGGGGTTTATGGGGGAAACAAGTGTAGAAGCAAACCATTTACAGCCAGTTTCTGGTAATCAGAGACTTGTAAGAACAGTCACTGTGTATCTGTGAAGGTAACTCCTGGGATTGAAGGCTGAGTAAGAGAATGTGAAAAATACACTCCCCCTCACCAAAAAAACAAAAACAAAAAAACAGCATTTTTATGGGAGTTGAAAGGTTCTCTTTCTACCAAAAATCAAGCTTGACTTTAGTCCTCCATTTTTCTCATGCTCCTGGTCTGTGAAATCCACAAATCTGGGCGTGCTGGACCAGCACACACACACCAGGACGATGACGACGATAACAAGGACAAAAGTCACTTGTGAAATAGGACGACTAGGCCTTCCTTCAAAATAAAGGCGGAGGGGCTGTTAGGACCTAAGCAAGATGGTCCCGCGTTAACACAGGTGTCAACACGGGTGACGGTCACATGGAGCTGGTTCTAAAATCAGAACTATCTTTTAACAGTGAACGTGGCCACATGTAGCGACACTTGGAGCAAAGGGTCCACTCCCTGTGGTCGGTAAGTCCGCCTCTCATCTTTTACATGTCTCCGCCTCGACTCATACCAGGCCCTCCAGTACCGCTTCCTGGCAAGGTGGCGTCAGCAGTTCTCCAGTTTTCTCACAAAGTTCCACAGTCTTCTCCCTACCACACGGCCCACACACAACGGTTCTCCTACCAAGAACCCGGGGAATCTATCTAGCTGACAGCTACCTTCCGCGTGACCCCTGAAACTAAGCCAGCAGATCTGACTTTCAGTTCCATTCAATACCTAAGCTCTAGACCTAGGGAGGGAAACCTACCAGCTGCGAAGTCTGAACCTCAGCTGTACGCGCGATGCCAGATTTCCTGACACGCAGGAGATCCTTCCAAGCAGAAGCCAGCACATTCACACAGGGTGTTTAGTAGGGCAACGGGGATGAGAGGTCACGACACCAACTGCACAGCTGGCCTCCAGCGCACCCACAGTGACCCAGACAGATTCCCGCGACCTGACCTGTCCCGTCAGTCCCCAGACCAGGGGTCAGGACTGCTTTAAAAGAGCCACCCCAGGAGAAGTCTGGAGGCCAGGGTGCCTCACAGCACTCAGGCTAACCTACCGAGTGGCTGCCAGGAACAGGAATGTCAAATCTGCACAAGAAAAACCTCCTTCTCATTGTCCCAAACCTCACTCAGCCATCCCTCCGTCTGCAGGCCCTGGGGAGGGCACAGCCCCCATGCTGGGCTACTCACCATCTGACAACACCTCATACGCCTCAGCTACTTGTTTGAATTTTCTCTCTGCTTCTTCTTTATTCTCAGGATTTTTATCTGGATGCCACTTCAGTGCCAGTTTCCTATATCTTAAAAGGAGTAAAAGGGTACTGATCAATCCAATGTCCAGAAAGCCAGTGGGCTTTGAAACATAATTAAGCAAAAAAATGACAGCTGCAAACTAGTGAGATTAACCTTAGTTTCTGTTGTAACGTCTCCCTTTCTGCCAGAATGAAAAAAAAAAAAACATTCCAAAATCGACAGCATAACACAAACCCACCTCTAGAGATAAAAAAACGTTTTTAAAATGTGTGAGGACCAAAGTACGGGCAGCGTGCACTAATGGTGCTAAGGGTGAGAAAATGGAGCACGTGCAAAGGCCTTGCTCCCTGAGAGAAAAGAGCCAACGTGACTGTCCCAGTCCCTATGTCCCCATCGCCTGACCAGCCCATTACTTTCGCATCATTGGGCGAAGGTGGGCCACTGGCTACAGCACAGTGGAATATTCCAGCATCTTTCACGACTTGAGATTTGAATTCAAGATTCACTTAAAGATTCCATGACCAAGGTCGGTCCGCTCCGTGGTTCCAATTAACATTAACAAGTACAGGCTTTCCAAAAAACAAAAAAAAAATCCTCTTTTCTAATTAGCTACACATAAGTAGTGTACATTTCAAAGGGGGGGCCGGGGGGACGTGAGACGGGGAGAGGGCGTGCTCCTTAAAAATCTATGACTAGAATACAAACCGACAGTCCTTCTAACCCTTGGCAAGTTATTAATGTAAGGCTGCTGTGGTTCAATTTAATTTCAGCATTTTAATCAAAAACCTCAGCTTATTAAAATCGGATTAAAGCTGGAATCTAATGATAAAACAGTACTTTATTATTAAATCACTGTGGACCTAACCATGCAGTAGCAGACCAAAACCCCTCCAGTGCTACAAACCCTCCATTTAAAAAAAGACAAACCGGGGCTTCCCTGGTGGCGCAGGGGTTAGAAATCCGCCTGCCAATGCAGGGGACACGGGTTCGTGCCCCGGTCCGGGAAGATACCACATGCCGCGGAGCGGCTAGGCCCGTGAGCCACAACTACTGAGCCTGCGCGTCTGGAGCCTGTGCTCCGCAACAAGGGAGGCCGCGATGGTGAGAGGCCTGCGCACCGCGATGAAGAGTGGGCCCCGCTCGCCGCAACTGGAGAAAGCCCTTGCACAGAAACTAAGACCCAACACATCCACAAATAAATAAATAAATAAATAAATTTATAAAAAAAAAAAAAAGACAAACCATACAAGCAGCTAAAGAGAGAAAGAACTGGTTTGCACTAGCATGCTTGTGTGAAAGTGAAGAAACGTATGAGCATCCAGGATAAGGTTCAATTATCTATGCCTTGTGAAAGACTGCTAGATTTCCTTAGATTCAAGGTATAACACAGTGAGTTAAGGGGTACCATGCGTTCGCCTCTCCACTCCACTGCTTTAGTCACCCGGAGACGCCGTGCTCTAATCGTGTCTGGCACAATACAGGCATGATTTTCCATCAGTTAATACAAGTACTGTGCACATATTACGTTTATTTAAGAACAGTACAATTACTTCCAACTGTACCAAGCTGTTCTTGCTTGTAACCATGAGCAAGCGGGAGAAACCCCACAGCCCACTGGTGACACAGCTCTAAGGTACGTCCTTGGCCGCCTGGTCCCCACTGTTTCTTGGCCAAGGTCTGACACAGGGATATTCTGCAAGCAGCTTCAGGTATGCCCAACGGCAGTCAACCTGCTGAATTAGTTGAGTATTTTTAAAAGAACGACCTGGTTCAAAAATCCTTCATTTCCATCTGCACACCTGAGTCTAGTAGTATCAACTTCATGAAGCCTTGAAAAGCTAGCTCCTACAACACAAACCAGAACCTGATTCCCTATTATTCCAGGCTTACGCATTAGTCTGGAGCTAGGCTAAAAATCTATCAACCTTCTGCTGTACGTTAACACTGAATTAAATTGACCCCAGTTTACCTTGAGAGCTGCCCGTGACCTGAGACTTGCCTCAGATGCCTCCCGTGGGCCAGGCCCTGATCACAAAGGTTCAGCCAGGACAGACAGTAGTGCCAGGCTCAAGCGTGAACGTGGACCAGGACAGGGTCATGCAACGGGAATCTTTAAGCAGCTACACCAAGGATGTTATGGTGACAACCCTACGAGCGCCAAGGCAGCTCCACTTCGAAGTCCAGCGTCAAAGTTCTTTGGGCTGATTTCACATCCTCAGTAAGTTTTTGATCTAATTCCAGCAGAAATGGAATCCACTGTCCCAAGACAAAGTGACAGAGGAAACCAAGTGCCCTCTTCTCCCTGAATGACAGGTGGTAAGGTGGGCCTAGGTCTGAGGCAAAAGCTAACCTGTTAAATGCTGTCTAAAATTCAAACTAGACTGCAGCAGTCAGAGACTCACACCAGCTGAAGTGCCGTTTCTAGGGGCGATATAAAGTTACACTGCAAATGACCAGCACACGAGTGCACAGACTTACTCATTCAGAAATACGATTACTTACGCCTTTTTAATATCCTCGGCTGAGGCATGTCTGTGCACGCCTAGAACTTCATAGTAATCCACCATGTTTCAACCGGCTGTTGGAAACGAGTCCTGCAACCAGAAATACGTGGTCAGCGACAAGACTGCCAAGGCTGGGCTCGTCTTGGGGGCAGGGGCGGACAGGGCAGGGGTGAGGGGTGTCGCCTTGCCTGGGCGCTAACCACCAGCCTGCTGGGCCGGGGCCGCGTCTGGGGGCTGATTCCAAGGTTCACACCCGAAGACCCTTCCCGACGTAGGAAAAAACGCTCTGAAATGAGCTAAGAATAGTCTCAACTAAATCAAACCGACAGGTGACTCTGCACCAGCCTTGGGGCCCGCCGGCCACCAGCTGCCAAGCCCCTGTTGAGCAGCCCAGGGCGTCGGTCCCCCCCTCATGCCCTGCACTCCTGTGCCAGGCACTGGGCAAGCCCGCGGCCACCTGACAAACATGCTGTCCCTGCCCTGGGGACGCTACACAGGAACGGCAGACACCTTCCACAGCCGGGCAGCCCTCGCTAGTGACCAGCCAACACCCTCCCACGGCCCCCGGCTCTGACTCAGGGCTGTTCCTGTAGCTGCCCCTCCGGCCTCCCGTGCCCATCCGTCGGACATGAAAACAAACACACTGTCCCCCTGCTGGCAGTCCTAGTGAGAGGGCACCCAAAAGAGCAGGCCTTCAGGGGACACCTGCAGTGCGTTCTCCCCATCACCACACGGCGCAGGATGACGAATCCCCGCTGCTTCCACCACCACTACAAGGATCGAGCCTCAGGTCCCACAAACCGAACACAACCTACACATCTGCTCCCTCTTAAGATGTGAAGTCTAAGTCACCTCATTAAGCCAGTGACCAAAAACCTACATGAAACAGGCCTATTCCACACAAGAGTACAAAGTTAACTTCACCGGATAAAGCAAAGTTCTTCTGTCAAGCAGCTGTGCTCGAAACTGAAGCTAGCGGACTTCCCTGGTGGTCCAGTGGGTAAGACTCCGTGCTCCCAATGCAGGGGGCCCGGGTTCGATCCCTGGTCGGGGAACTAGATCCCGCATGCCACAACTGGCAGTCTGCACGCCGCAACTAGGACCTGGCACAGCCTAAGTAAATAAATATTAAACAAAACCAAACAAAAAAATATTAGCGTAGTTTAAAAAAAAAAAACTGAAACTAGGCTTTCAGTAGCCTACCCCCAAATTCTAGGATCAGATTTTCAAATGAAATGTTCTGACTGTAAACAAATACATGAGATCACAACCTCCCTGAGGCCCCTTTGCTGGGGCTAAATAATGTCACAACTGGGAAATATCCCCATCTCAAACAGGATGCACACTTGTATCATACTTCTACTTTTCAACACTGGGGAGCAACCCATGGTTAAAAAAAACGTGCTGCACCGTGACTCAGCACGTAGGTGCGCACATCAGCCTGTGCGGCCCTCGTCGGACATTTACAGAGGACCACACGAACAAGGGTCAGGAAGAAGCACACACAGAGAAAAGCCCCTCCATACCAGTCCACGGACTTCGTGCAAAAAATAACTCAAAGATATCACAGGAGAATCAAAAATAGAAACCCCTCCTACCACCTCAAAATCTCTAGAAATGTTAGATAAAAATCCAACAAACACATCGGAAGAGGCAACTGAGCTGAAGCAGTTAAAGTGCCAGAAACAGAGAATTAATTACACCAAGAATGGGGATCCCGAGGGGGCGGGGCTGTTGCTGTGCTTTCAGGACAGGACTTGCTTTTGTGGCACTAATGGCTGCAATGAAAATCCATAATTTAGGCTCCTCAAAAGGCTGTAACTGGGCTTCCCTGGTGGCGCAGTGGTTGAGAATCTGCCTGCCAATGCAGGGGACACGGGTTCGAGCCCTGGTCTGGGAAGATCCCACATGCCGCGGAGCAACTGGGCCCGTGAGCCACAACTACTGAGCCTGCGCGTCTGGAGCCTGTGCTCCGCAACGGGAGAGGCCGCGACTGTTGAGAGGCCCGCGCACCGCGATGAAGAGCGGCCCCCGCTTGCCACAACTAGAGAAAGCCCTCGCACAGAAACGAAGACCCAACACAGCCAAAAATAAATATAAATAAATAAATTAAAAGGAAAAAAAAAAAAAAGGCTGTAACTGCAAGAAAGAGAGACTGAGAAAAACTGTCCACTGAACTGCAAGGGAGAGGAAAGGGAGCACCCCTGAGAATCGAAGCCTTAAGCCTTGGAACTGCAGAATGGAATCCCATTACCTTCATTAACCCGCAATGCTCCAAGCTCTCCAAAACCACCAAATACTATCCCAGGGTGGGGAGGCAAATAGGGCTGTGCTGGAGAAACAAGTACCTCTACAACCCACGTTGTGTATGTCTGACCGTTGTGGAGATTTTTCAATGCGCTATGGAGATCTAACGCCCAGCGTGGTGACTACCACCAACAATACTGTGTCACATATCCAGAGTTGCTGAGAGACTAGATCTTAAACATTCTCACCGCAAAAAAAAAAAAATTTAATTTCATAATGCAAGAGGTGTTAGCTAACTCAGGTGGCAATCACACTGCAAGACATAGATGATTCAAATCAACATGTCTCAAATCAATTATATGTCATTTTTTAAAATAAAAATTTAAAAATAAAATGTAACCTTATCAATGAGAGGGAGGAGTGCACAGGCATTTTTGTGAGAAAGCACAAAACAGGACTTTAAAATTCTTTTAAATTTAACAAAACAGGTATAGTGGGCATAATTCTAAGTGTTTAAATTCTAAGTAGTCTATAAACATTAACTCATTTAATGCAAATACTTTAGTAAAACAATAAGAAAATTAAGATCAAAGATATCCTAAGATTGAATCTGGTTTGTTTTCCAGCTTTATCCAGATACAACTGACATACAACCTTGTGTAAGCTTAAGATGTGCATCATGCACCTTAATTTTATTAAAATTGCATTTTTAAAAAAAACTACAAATGACCTTTGAATAACATGGGTTTGAGCTGCACAAGTCCACTTGTATGCGGATTTTTTTCAATAAGCATTGGTAAATTTTTTGGAGATTTGAAACAATCTGAAAAAACAGAAGAACCATGCAGCCTAGAAATACTGAAAAAATTAAGAAAAAGTTAGGTAAACCAGGAATGCAAAAGATGTAATGTAGATATATACCAGTCCATCCCTACATAGATATAAGGTGAGTGATATTTAATACAAAATTAGTAACATTTTAGTTTTTGTTCTATAACTTTGTTTTCAAAGAATTACATAACCACACAGTATGTCTCTCCCTCCAGTATCAACTTATCACAAGTGGTTTTTTAAAAATGTAACAATGTTTCCAATACTGTATTATGAATGAGTGTAATACTGTATGTCACAAAAATATTATGATTCATTCATCAGTGTATAGGCTAGGCTATCGTGAAGCAATCATATCGATTACACTAGGCTACCATAAAGCAATCATACTGCTGCTGTTTCATTATTGATGTACGAATTATCATACCTATAACAAACGTGAATTTCATTCACATTATCTTTTCATTTTTGCCACGTAGATACTAACAGACAATTCATCTTGTAAAAATATGATGTAAACTTACGTTATCAATAAATACAATACTGTGAATGCAATTCCTCTTTTTTATGATTTTCTTAATATTTTCTCCAGTTTACTGTAAGAATACAGCAATATAATACATATAACATACAAAGTACATGCCAATCAACTTTGTTATCGGCAAGGCTCTGGTCAACAACAGACTACTAGTTAACTTTGGGGGAGTCAATAGTCATACACAGATTTTCAACTGCGAGGGGTCAGCACCCCTAAAGCCCCACGTTGCTCAAGGATCAACTGTACACTCTTTCGAGAGACCAAAAAAAATTCAAACTCCTGGGGCAGGCAAGATGCACAAGGCAAATTTAACCTGGAAATGACTACCCAGAATAGATGGCCAGTAGGAGCACAGCAACCTCACATCTCTGGAACCAAAAACCTGACCACTGGCAAGAACATCCGCAAAGCAGCAGAAAGTCAGCATCCCTTCATTTGTACTTCAGAGGGCTACTAATTAACTCTCTGTAGGTATTTTCACTTTCGAGCTCCAGTTACTGCTGCATGGGGACATCTTAGTGCCCAGCAATGACAAAAATGCTGGGAAACCCTACCAGACCACTGTCACCAATGGGACAAGGAGAGAAGTCTCAGGATGAACCCGCCCTCCCCTAACAGTTGAACCACTGCCTGAGTCACATGTGACCAGAGGTCACCGGTGCGTCAGATGCCACTGCTTAGACATCTTTGCGCCCAGTTCAAAGCTCATGTTCTCTAAGTCCAATCGACGTGTCCCGTATTTGCAATAGCGTGCCAGTGTCTGTGCAGACAATGGTGGGCAAGAGCAAGCTCGTCAAGGCAGTCAAGGCAGTCGGCGCAGACACGGCAAGATGGGCTTAGACTCGGCCGCGCCCGCCAAGTGGTGAACGCTGTGACCGCCTAACCACCTACCACACCCCCCGGGAAGACTCATCTGTCCCACAGGACCGTCACGGGGACTGAAGGAGCACATGAGCGTCATCAATTAACAGCGCCTGGGACACAAGCCACACTTGGATGCTGGCTGTTTTCTTCCTTTCTAAATGGAGACTACCCCAAGAAGGAAATGCAGATGAACGGAGTGACGCCCACCAGACGCCCGGTCTGCAGCCAACTCTGGACACAAACACCGCCTTCACTACAGTCCTGTCCAGCTCCAGCCCACCGCTCAAAGCTGACTCTGATATAACGTCAAGAGGAAAAGCTTCCCCCATTAACGTCCAACGCGCACGTTCAGGGCTCACGCTGTTTGACCTCCCAAAGCCCTCAGCACCCACGGGCTTTCCGGCTGTGGGGTCTCCTGGTCTGCCTACCTCTTGCCTGCCTGCTCCCCGCAATCGGCCTGTGAATAAACAGTGGGAACGCCGGGGGCTCAAAGCCCCCTTCCCACCCTACTCCTGTGTTTTCATCCACTCTGTTATTTAAATACCGTTTATGTAGCAATGATTCCCTAACGTTAGCTCCAATCGTAGATCTCACTTTGGCATTCAGACACAAACAGACAGATGGCTACTGACGTAGCCACTTGGACGTCTGACAAGACATCCCAAATAGAACATGACCAAATTTAACTCTCGGTCCTCCCCACTCCCACACCTGGCCTTTCCCTATTAATTCTACCCCAAGCTGCTTGGCTGGAAACCTTCACCATCACCAACACTGCTACGTCGCCACATACACACAACAAACTAATCCACGGTTCTGCCTGGTTTACCTGCAAAATACCTCAAACCCCTTCACTTCTCTTGATCTTCAGTGGCACCAGATATACTACTCTGAAATACTGTGGGAGCCTCCTTCTCACAGCCAAGATGAGCTATAAATATGCAGATGCTATCACAACAGACACTACCTACTGTCCAGCACCAGACAAACCAGCTCTAAAGGACACTGTCAGCTCCCCTGGGGAGTCATGGAGCGACACTTCACTGCGCTAGCTAATGCTAGGTCTGGGACAGCAAAGGGACCACATGAGCCTAGGATATGCTGTCAATCAAAGTAAAGATGCCAGCAGAAAGCACAGGCCGGGTCAAGAAAAACACAATTGTGGAACTGTGCCAGCTTGGAGGTGACTAAGAATAAATGATAACTAAGTGCCATCTGGGCTCCAGGACTGGTGTCTGTGGCAAGAAAAGAACTTTGGGGGGAAAACTGGTGGGATGTGAATAAAGTCTGTAGTTAACAGTACTGTACCGACATAGTTTTTTAGTTTTGATGAACACCAGGGTTACATTTGTTATGTTAAGGAAAGCTAGGTAAGACGTATACAGGAAAACTCCTGTACTATCTTCACAACTCTTGTAAATATACAATGGTTTCAAGGTAAAAAGTTCAAAAGTCAGTCAAAAAGAGAAAAAAGTACAACCATGTCAAAACGACATCGGAGCGAAATTGATGAAACATCCACAGATCAGATGGGATTCTGAGTATCAAAAAGAATGGCTGCCATGCATTTTTTCCTCCAGTTTTATTGAGATATAACTGACACAGAGCACTATGCATGTTTATGGTGTACAATATGACAATTTGACTTACATACATCATGAAACGCTTATCACAATCAGTTTAGAGAACATCTATCACCTCATATAGATACAAAATAAAAGACACAGGAAAAGTATTTTCTCCTTGTGATGAGAACTCTTAGGATTTACTCTTAACTCTCACATATAACACACAACAGTGTTAATTATATTTCTCATATTGTACATCAAATCCCTACGACTTATTTCTCTTATAACTGGAATGACTGTTGTGCATTTAAAGTACACATACCAGGGACTTCCCTGGGGGTCCAGTGATTAGGACTCCGAGCTTCCACTGCAGGGAACTAAGATCCTGCATAGCCACAAGGCGGAGCCAAAAAAATTTAAAAAATTTTTAAAAGCATACATAACAGCAATAAAAAAAAAAAAATTAAGCATTTATTGCACTGCCTTTCCTATGCAAACTACGTGTGAAACCAAATAGCTGATGAGCCAACCTTCTTTTTATAGATGAATTCCAGCACACAAATGCAGAAGAAATGCCGGATTTTGAAAACACTATTATCTTGAAACCCCCAACACAGTGATTCCCAAAGCACAGACTTGGCCCAGCAGCATCAACCCGGTCTTGTCAAACAAAAATGACCTTTTAAGAAACCGAGTTCAAACCACCGCATAAAGCCTTCCCACTACAATAAACACTAACGAGTCCACACTCTCGCTGCCCCAACAGACTCTGGGAGCAGCCCTTAGTTCTGGACGGCTACCTCTTCTTTCTGAACAGTGGAGCCTGCAGGGAACTGTCCCTCTAGGTCCTTGTTCAGGTTACATAAGGCATTTGAATTTCTCCTCCACACAGATGTCCTCAAACATTCAAGGGCTTTATCTTCATGCAGTTTTCACTCTCTAGGCTAATACAGCCTCACATTTCTTTGCAGTTAACTCCTAAGAACACTACCCTGGTCCCTGCCGAGAGCAAGCTCCAAAGCTGCAATTCCTTGGTACCCAGAACCCAACACTGATAATGAGGACACGCTCCAGCCGTCACCAACAAAAAGTAAGACCACCGTTGCCCCACTTCCCTCTCAACTCCCCTAGGAAACACCAGAACCCGATGACCAACACAGACTTGGCTAAGCTGTGGTCTTTCTGAGCCTGCAGTCACTGTCTTGCCTCCTATTACTCACTTTGTACGACTGTGGCTCTTCAGACAAGTGAAGTTCACAGCTTTTGCCCATAAATTCCACCTTGGATATGGCGGCCCATCGTCCCAAATGATCAACCCTTTTGGATACCAATTACTCCATCAACGCATTCACTCTCAGTAAAAACAACGCTGTAATTCTGAGTGAATTTCACTATGTAAATTTAATATTGAAAACAATCATGATGCTCTTGGGACCAAGTCACCAAGTTTAGGAAAAGACAGACCTGTAAACCAGTTAGGCATACACAACTAAGAAAGCACGGACAGTGCTGGGGAGAGGTTATGGAGACAGCGGGGCACAGAAAGAGGTCATGGAGTCAGCCTGCGCCATCAGGCCGTGCCGCGAGGGCAGGGCTCAGGCACGTGACGCTCTGGACACTCTCTCTTAGCAGCACTATCTTTTTAGTATTCAACCAGTGCCAATAAGATTAACAGATTTTAATACAAACAAATTAAAACGTGCTCTAGAGACAATAAAGTGACAACACCCCAAGGTCTAGAAACAGAGGACCAAATGAGGTCCCTTGTCCCGAGGATACCTCCTTGGAAACCTGAGAAGTTGGCTTCAGTACTGATCCCACAACCACCACCCTGCAGTGTCAGCCACAGATTAATTCACTTCTTGCTGCTTCAGAATAATCAGGCATAAAAGAAACAATCTAAGTTTTGACAAAATCCATAGAAGGTTAATTGCATTCAAATTACTTTTGACTAACCCCGGAGTTTTACACAAAAGAAAAAGCCACTTATGGGAATTCCCCGGCGGTCCAGTGGTTAGCACTCCGTGCTTTCACTGGTGGCCTGGGTTCAACCCCTCGTCGGGGAACTAAGATCCCACAAGAGAAAAAAAAACAATACAAAACAGCCACTTACACACTTGTATCAGGAATCTCTCTACAGAATTCAGTATTTCTAAATATTTTAAGTGGCCGTCACCTAGCCCCTCAGACTGGCCAAGTGTCCTCCTCCCCAGAGAAAACTGTAAGGCTGGAGGATGAGTGAGAACCTGGACCCCCCAAGCACTTCCAGTGCCCACCTCCTCCATCCCCGTCATCTCCGTGCTCGGCCGGCACTACAGGAGACAGGAAACACCACAACACACGGGCCCTCGGGGCACTGAGAGCACTCGACCTGCCCTCCCTTCTCAGTCGCCCCTGGAGGCAGGGAGCAGCATGCTTCCACACCCCGCGCCCGGGGGTCAGCGCATCTCCCCCTCAGCCGCGGAAAATGAGGCACGGTTGCTGTGACAGAACGCTGCGTGGAAACGCAGACACAGACTTTTTTAAAAGCAAGTGTCCACGGGGACTTCAGGCAGGTGGGAACTGCTGCCGGCACACACCACCTCAAACCGAGCTGCCTGACCCGCAAGCCAAACAAAGTCACTTACACCTACAGTCATTAAAACTAAACAGCACTGGAAACTCAGCCCCTCAGTCGCACGAGCCCCATTTCCAGTGCTCAGCCCCCAGTGTGACTACTGGCACCCACCCTGCAAAGGACCAGTGTGGAACAGGAGTTCTCAGACAGACAGGGCTGGTCCTAACAAACATGGATTCAGGCTTAAGGGGAATCTGGGTGAGGAGTGGGAAGAGGCTCATTTCTAACTACGATTATCAAAGTTCTTAAATTCCCACTGACACGATCTGTATGTTAAGGAAGCTAGAGAAAACCAATGCTTTAGATTTTCAATTAAGAAAAAAAAAGAATGTTTCTTAGGACTAGTTTGTTAATCTATGCAATTTCCAACAAAACAGGTCTAATATCAAGTAAAAAAATTTTAACTCTGCCTCTTTAGTAAAGCCACTAACTAGCCTAATACCCATTAACCAAAAATAACTGCCTCTTGGGACTTCCCTGGTGGTCCAGCGGTTGAGACTCCACGCTTTCACTGTCGAGGGCACAGGTTCAATCCCTGGTCGGGGACCTAAGATCCCCGCAAGCCACGCAACGCAGCCAAAAAAACAAAACAAAACAAAAACAAACCCTGCCTCTTCCAATAAACTTATTCGCCTTCAATGTTAGGAGTTTCAGAACACACACTTAAGTCTCATGGTACCTAAACTCATGTGCGGACCACTTGAGTAGAAAAGTGTACACCTCCCCAGGACATGTGCACATACTTATATACAGGCACCTCAGAGATATTGTGGGTTCGGCTCCAGACCACAATAAAGCCAATTAAGTGGGTCACACAAAGTTTTCTGGCTTCCCAGTGCATATAAAAGGTTACTTTACATTATACTGTCATCTGTTAAGTGTGCAATAGCATTATGTCGAAAATAACAATGTACATACCTTAATTTTTTAAAAACCTTTATTGCTAAAAAAAATGCTACGCATCACCTGAGCCCTTAGTATCTTTCTGCGGGTGGAGGATCTTGCCTCCATGTTGGTGGCTACATGGCCGTGGCAATTTCTTAAAACGAAGCCATGAAGTTTCCCGCATCGACTGACTCTTCCTGTCACGAATGATTTCTCTGCAGCGTGCCGTGCTGTTTGGTAGCGTTTTACCAATGGTAGAACTTCTTTCAGAATTGGACTCAGTCCTCGCGGACCCTGCTGCTGCCTCATCAGCTAAGTTCATGTCCTAGTCTAAATCCTTTGTCGTCATTTCCACAATCTTCACAGCGTCTTCACCAGCAGTGGATTCCATCTCAAGAAACCATTTTCTTTTGCTCATCCATAAGAAGCAATGCTTTTCTGTGAAAGTTTATCCTGAGATTACAGCAATTCAGTCACATCTCAGGCTCCACTTCTAATTCTAGTTCTCCTGCTGTTTCCACCACATCTGCTGTTACTTCCTCCACTGAAGTCTTGAAGCCCTCAAAGTCATCCATGAAGGTTAGAATCAACGTCTTCCAAACTCCTGTGAATGTTGGTATTTTTACCTCTTCCCATGAATCACAAATGTTCTTAATGGCATTTAGAATGGTAAGTCCTTTCCAGAGGGTTTTCAACTGACTTTGCCCAGATCATTAGAGGAATTGCTATCTATGGCAACTACAGCCTTACGAAATGTATTTCTTAAATAACAAGGCTTGACAGTCAAAATTATTCCTTGACCCGTGGGCTGTGGAATGGACGTTGTGTTAGCAAGCATGAAGACAACATGAATCTCACTGTACATCTCCATCAGAGCTCTTGGGTCACTGTCAAGGAGTAGTTTTTTGAAATGAATCTTTTTTCTGAACAGTGGGTCTCAACAGTGGGCCGCAACAGTGGGCTTGAAATACACAGTATACCATGCTGTCACCAGATATGCTGTCATCCAGGCTTTGTCGTTCCACGTACAGAGCACAAGCAGAGCAGACGGAGCATAATCCTAAGGGCCCTAGGAGTTTTGGATGGTACCTCAGCACTGGCTTCAACTAAAATCACCAGCTGCATTAGCCCCTAACAAGAGAGTCAGCCTGACCTTCGAAGCTCTGAAGCCAGGCACTGACTTTTCCTCTCTAGTATGAAAGTCCTAGATGGCACCTTCTTCTAACGTAAGGCTGTTTCATCTGCGATGAAAATCTGTTGTTTCGTGTAGCCGCCTTCATTAATGATCTTAGCTAGATCTTCTGGATAACTTGCTGCGGCTCCTCCATCAGCACTTGCTGCTTCGCCTTGCACTTTTATGTTACTGAGACGGCTTCTTTCCTTAAACCTCATGAGACAACCTCTGCTGCCTTCAAGCTTTTCTTCTGCAGCTTCCTCACCTGTCTCGGCCTTCACAGACTTGAAGAGAGTTAGGGCCTTGCCTGCATTAGGCTTTGGCTTCAGGCAATGTCATGGCTGGTTTGATCACCTGTTCAGACCACTAAAACTTTCTCCTCAACAGCAATAAGGCTGTGTTGCTTTCTTACCATTCGTGTGCTCACTGGAGCAGCACCTTAATCTCCTTCAAGAACGTTCCTTTGGGGGCTTCCCTGGTGGCGCAGTGGTTGAGAGTCTGCCTGACAATGCAGGGGACACGGGTTCGAGCCCTGGTCTGGGAGGATCCCACATGCCGCGGAGCAACTAGGCCCGTGAGCCACAATTACTGAGCCTGCGCGTCTGGAGCCTGTGCTCCGCAACAAGAGAGGCCGCGACAGTGAGAGGCCCGTGCACGGCGATGAAGAGTGGCCCCCGCTCGCCGCAACTGGAGAAAGCCCTCACACAGAAATGAAGACCCAACACAGCCAAAAATAAAATATATATATATATATATATATATAAAAAAAAAAAAAAAAAAAGACCATTCCTTTGCCTTCACGACTTGGCTGTTTGGAGCAAGAGGCCTAGCCTTCAGCCTGTCAGCTTTCCACATGCCTTCCTCTCTCAGCTTCAGCATTTCTAGCTTTTGATTTAAACTGAGAGACATGCGACTCTTCCCTCACTTGAACGCTTGGAGGCCACTGAAGGTTATTAACTGGCCTAATTTCAACACTGTTGTGTCTCAGGAACAGGGAGGCCGGAGGAGGGCGAGAGAGATGGCGGGTTGGTGGAGCAGTCAGAACATGAGCTGTCTTGGATGGGCGGGGTTTTTAGGGCCCCAAAACAATTACAACAGTAACATCAAAGATGACTGATCACCATAACATAATAACGAAAAAATCTGAAATATTGCGAGAATTACCAAAACGTGACCCAGAGATACAAAGTGAGCAAAAGCTGTCGGAAAAATGGGGCCAATAGACTTGATCGATGCAGGGTTGCCACAAACCTTCAATTTGTAAAAAAGACAGTACCTGCAAAGTGCAATAAAGGGAAGCGCTGTAAAACGAGGTCTGCCTGTACCTGAACTACTACTATGTACACCAAAACCAAGAATAAAATCATAAATGATGAAACTAAGAATACTTGTATGCACTTCCCAAGCATTACGGTCCCACATCGTAATCAGCTAACATCTCAAGGCTCACTGGAAGGAGAGAGCCTAGACAGTCTCCTTCACAACTGACGGCGGTGGTCGCCACGTGTAAGCATCACCTCCAACGTGCAGTCGCTGCAGAGCCGTTTACTCCTTGACCACTTTACTCACACAGGTGTCCCTGCTTTTCCAGAGTTCTCTTTACAACACTTCACCTTTAAGAAAGACCCACATTAATACCTTGTTTTTGCCAGCCCAAGAAATCCGAGCAGGATTTTCACTTCTACAGAAAAAGGAAGCGTTAGAGGCGGCGCCCACCGCAGCAGTGAGAGCGGCCCCGCCAGCTCCTTCCCGGAACCGCACTCCGCATCTCAGCATCCAGCCGCCACCGTGAGCTGTGAGCCGTGCCTGTGAGCACCTGTGCTTCATCTCGATTGATCGTGTGCGTCCACGAGCAGGACAGGTCCTCAGGTAACTGCTTCTTCACTTTATGCCATTTCAGTTCAGGAGAGGTTTCCTAGGAAACCTAGAAACTCTTCTTTCACAGAGTGGGTGAACCTGTCTCAGTCTAATAGTCCAAGTGCCATCATCTGGAAATGCTCCCACACGGGCACATGCACCAGAACACTGCAAAACACTTGAGCCGGCCGCTGTAAACCCCTCCAAGGTGCAAGACTCTCTCTTTCCTCGGCCTTGCTCGTCTCAACGATTAAGGAGCATGTCAGGATGGACGTGTAGTCAACTTAAAATGGCCAACTCAGTAGAAGCATTTACTTCCCCTCCTCCTGAAATATTCATAGAAGATTTTAAAGAAGCACCTCAGGTGACAGACACAAATATCCATCTAGAGTGTGAGGTGCTCCACGATGAGCCAGCTCTAAGAACCCAAGTTTTTTGAACAGCTTAACTGGCCCCTTTCTTAAGTTATAAAATTTTGACTTTAATGAGTTATCTAAAGGAGAATTTCCAAGTCATTACACATGCCCCATGTTCTTAACAACACTTAAAGAATGTATGTTCCCTGTATAAAAAAATAAATAAAATTCAAAAATTAAAAAAAAAAAAAAAAGAATATATGTGCCCAACATGATTGCTGTGATTCTGAGACCTCTGGCTACTCTGTCCCAAATCTTGGCCATCCACACAAGTAAGGTGTGTAACTGGGCTAAACTGACCACCTTGGGACCTCCCTGGTGGTCCAGTGGTTAAGACTCCACTCTTCTACTGCAGGGGATGTGGGTTCGATCCCTGGTGGAGGAACTAAGATTCCCGCATGCTGCACAGTGCAGCCAAATAAAAGATTTAAAAATAGGGACTTCCCTGGTGGCGCAGTGAAGACTCCGCACTCCCAACCGCAGGGGGCCCGGATTTGATCCTGGTCAGGGAACTAGATCCTACACGCATGCCGCAGCCAAGAGTTCGCATGCCACAACCACGGAGCCCAGCTGCTGCAACCAAGGAGCCCTCGAGCCACAACTAAGACCCGGCACAACCAAATAAGTATTTTAAAAAGATTAAAAAATTTAAAAAATACCATCTTTCCACCCAAGAATCTGTTCTCAAATTATCTCTCCATCTAACGTCTAAAAAACCTTGCTCTGATTGCAATAAAAATCCTCCTTCATTCCTTCCCAATCCAAGAGACTCCATATTGAAAATGGAGCTGAAGGGGGAAAAACAACCTTCCTCCTTCCAGAAAGCTTTTCATTATTTTCCACCCCATAGATCGCTATTTATATTGCACACGGTTTTACATGATGCAATTTGTCCACTGAAGACATTCCTTGTCTTTAGCTTAAAAAACCAGAAAATCAAAATACTCACTACTTCTAACTTAGAAAAGGACAAATCTTAAACATCTTCGTTTAAATGTTGAATTCATGTTATGACATGAAACTAATTTTCTGCAATACTACTTGCTTAATATAATGGAAATAGGCAAGTTTAAAAAAAAATAAATGATAAACGTGGCCAAGTTTCCTACACGTCATTTCATTATCTGATGAATTCCCAGCACACACAGAGGTAGGGGGAGAAACAGAGATGAACTACCAATCCTTATCACAGATCATCTACTTATAGTTTGTTCTTACTCAATATGCCTTAAAGCATTCCTGAAACAAGGGGGGACTTCCCTGGTGGTGCAGTGGTTAAGAACCCGCCTGCTAATGCAGGAGACATGGGTTCGAGCCCTGGTCCAGGAAGATCCCACATGCCGCGCAGCAACTACTAAGCTCGTGCACCACAACTACTGAGTCTGCGCTCTAGAGTCCGCGAGCCCCTACTGCTGAGCCTGCCTGCCACAACTACTGAGCCCGCGCACCTAGGGCCCGTGCTCCGCAACAAGAGAAGCCCGCGCACCGCAGCGAAGAGTAGCCCCCACTCACCACAACTAGAGAAGCCCGCGCGCAGCAACGAAGACCCAACGCAGCCAAAAATAAAAAATAACAAACAAGGGAAATTATTTCCTCTATAACTCAGGATCCAAGACCATTCTTTCAACTGGCAATCATCACCTATTAGACACTTGAGGGCATGACTAACTTCATTTCATTAAAATAAAAAAATACATGCGAAGTACTCAGTCCTGGTACTTGTGAACTGAATTTGTATGCCCTCTGTATTTTTTGTCCAACCTTCCTAAACTCTGGATTCCATTATTAACCACAGAGAGTAATCAGGGAACAGACAGACCGGGAAAAAGGATCCAATTCAACCAACATTTTCTGAGTACTCTGGGTCCAGGACAATGCTATAGTCACAACGGAACACAATTAAAATTCCAGGCCTGCCCAAAGGACCTCACAGGAGGGCCCCAGTGCGCCAGCACACGCACAAGGCAAGCTCTAAATGTCTTTCTTGGTAGAAGGCAGGATGAAAATTTCAGAGTGCACAGAATCCCATGGTGCACGAGGAAATCACCATTCCAGGGACAACTGATCCTTGCAAACGAGCTCAGGAACCCTAAAATACCTGGAGTATTCTGACATACAACCAGTAGTTCTGCCTCATGGCCACATGCAATGGTTGGTGTTTTTTACTCAAAATGGCCGTAAGTCCTTACAAATTTTATATAGGATAACAATTTTAAGAGAAAACCAAACTATGCCTAAATAACATAACTTGTGAAGTAAAGAGAGAGATATAAATTAGACAGAAGCTTTTCTACTTTGCTGTACATTGCAACCCTTCTAACTACTTTTACTGTTTTTTTCAGAAATTTCCCCCACCTTAAAAATCACGTATTTTTTTAAAAGATTTACTCAGTTCAGAAACAAGTTTTATTCTCTGATCAAAGAATGGACAGGCGCGAGCGCACACTCTAGAGCACACTCTCCAAAGTTTACTTCTCTCTTAAGTAGGATATTGAAACAAAAGGAATCAAATGTCTCCCTAAGAATATAAAAGTCTGAAAATTATAATCTACATTATAATCTACAATAAAAACATCAAATTTTTTCTAGCTGACATATCCAGGAAGCCATTTTCTCCAATGAGGCTTTAAAATTGTCTTTCTATACACTATTCTTACCCTCACCAACTTCACTTTTCTTCACTTACCTCACTTTTTTCAAGTTTGAAGTTCTCTCAAATTCTGTTCACCCAAGAGAAACTACAGCACTTCTTACATCTTGCCACTGATCCCATCCTAATTCACTAATAAGCCTGCAGTTAACCTGCTCTCGCCACTGGGTGGTGTCCTGGACAAATTTTAAGCAAAAAAGATTTTTAACACAGAACACCGTCCTAAATTCTAGATCATTTCCAAAGAAGTGAAAAGGCCAAAAAAAAAAAAAAAAGTTTTCTAAAAATTCTTTAAAATATCAAAAGACTGATTGCACTCAATCCTTACCAACAGACACTAGAAGTGACATTTAATCATCCTTTAAGCGTTAACCAAGGTAGCAGCTGACCTTGAACACGCAGTCATACACAGACGGCACCCCAGTGGAAGGCAAGAAGTAACATCAACGTCACTAAGATGACACGCTCAGGATTACACTGTGATGCTGAAAAGCCGGACTGAAAATAACCGTGCCCGCTTTAAAGCTAAAAAAGGCACAGACCATTCCACCCCAAACTCGGTATTTGAGTTTGCTAGGCTGAAAACTGTCGTTGCTGGTGAGGAGGATAATTATATTTGTTTGGAACTGTCCAAAATAGAGCTGATACAAGGGAAAATGGTTCTACCCTGGGTTCTACCACCTAAAAAAAAAATGGGTTTGCTTGAAGAGGAAAGCGATTGCACGCCACTGGTTGCAGATATCACACCACAATGCCCTACGCTGACTTAGTATTCAGAGTATTACTCAAATAATACTCTCCACCCAGCCCTCCAGGTGAGTCTCCGTCCTGCAGCCAGAAATACTTTCCAAATCCACCACTTTGAGGACAAGAAAAATTTAAAACACTGATATTTTGAAGAGGATGCGAACACATGTCAAAGTCTTTGAAAGCCCTTAAATTCCCAACTTCCTAGCCCTGCACAGCACCACACAAAGCCTGCTTAGGCAAATCCCAAAAACCAGCTTCTCATCCCCTTTTGTTCTCCTCCCACTTCCTGTCAAGTCATCCACACCTAGACCGAGACAATTCACCCCCAAATTCATGACTCTGCATAACCCCCAAAATTCCACAGCTCCCTGGATAGTGTGCACAAAGGGCACTCATATTTCTACTACAGCCCGTACAAATACTCAATTCCTAAACCCACAGGAGCTAAGTTTTCTGGAAACAGGAATATTCTGGATTAAACTTCCCAGACGGAATCGGGGAGGGTGTGGTATAGGGAGAGGGCGGAGGAAAGAAGTACAAAATGCCTTTCAGACACCATGAAAACATTCGGATGTGCGTAACTATTAGAAAAAGAGTAAAACCTGAACGAGCAGCACACAAGTTCAAATGTTAAAAGTTTGTTTCTCTTTCCTTTTTTGGTCATTCGGCCGAACTCTTCCACTAAGTCAATTACCTGCCTTAAAAGATTCTAGCCATAAAGTCTTACTGCGAATCCACAACGGAACTAAAAACGCTGAGAATACAAAGGGCGCCGCTCAGTCCACCCTTCCCAGGCAGCCCCCCGGGTGGTGGTGAGATCTCTTCACCACCGCCGTGTCCTGCCCGCGTAGCCGGGAAAGGTACGCGTCCGACGAGCGACCCACACGCTCTGAAAACGTTTCGCGAGACAACACAAGTTTCCAATTTCCACTTCTTGCGTCAGTTCTTTCCTTACTTGGGCAAAAGTTGATAGAAACTTCAGCTACATAAACTGCGGTGCACCCCGAAGCAAAACCCAGCAAACTGGCTTTGTAAGCCGAAAAGCCAGGCGTTTCATTTCCATCTCCGACACACTTCGGAGAAGCCAGCGGGGAGTCCCCGACACGCGGCCTCGCGTCCCCCGCCCGCTTCCCGGTCTCCGCACTAGGCAGCGCGGCCTCCCACGAGCCTCTACTCTTCCTGCACACCTACCTCCTCCTGGCTTCAAAGCCGTCTATGTGGGGCCTTAAAACCGAGGGAAAACGCAGCCTCCCACGCGGCAGCGCCGCCCCCGCCCCCGCCCGCAACAACCGGCGCGCGGCCCCCAGGACGCCGGGAGGAGGGGAACCCCCAGGACAGGGGAAGGGGCCCGGGGGAGGAGGCCGCGAGGGGCGAGCTGGACCCCGGCCCCACACGCGGCCCCCGGTCTGCCCCCCGCCTGCCCCCGGCGCCCCCGCGCCCCCGACCCCGGTCTCACACAAGCCCGGCCCCCGGCCTGCCGCGGCCAGGGCCCGGGTCAGGTGGGCCGCCGGGCCCGCCCCCCCGGCCGCTGGCGGCCCTCACCGAGGACGCGGAAGCCGGCGGAGGAGGGCGCGGCGGGGCGGCGACCGGGGCTCCTCGGCTCCGACACGGCGGCGCGGCTGGCGGTAGCGGCTGGACTGCGACGGTCCTCGCGCTTTCCTTTCTCTCCTTTCTCCAACAACAAACAGGAAGTGCGTCACGCGGCGGCGGCGCGGCGACGACACTTCCGCCCGGCCCTGACGCCGCGCATGCGCCCTGCCCCGGCCCTCCGCCCCCGCCTTCCCGAAGGTTCTGCGCGGCCCGGGCCGCGGCGGGCAACGCGCGTGCGCAGTCGGGGCTCCGTCGCCGGCGCCCAACGGCGGCTCTCGTTGGGTCCCGTCGGTGGGTCTGCGCGGCCGGCGGGTGTCCCCGGGGCCCAAGGGGTGGGCCGCTGACCCGCCCTTCGCCTGGGCCCCTGGAGAGCCGGGGGGACCGTGGGTCTTGTTCTTCCCACTTGAGATCAGAGACCGTATTTTGAGGAGCCGTTTCTTGTGTAAACCCTCCCTGTGTTACGCACCTAGTTCTTAGCAGGTGACCAGCAGGTGACCAGTTAGCAAAAGAAAACTGTTTTGGGCTTCCCTGGTGGCGCAGTGGTTGAGAATCTGCCTGCTAATGCAGGGGACACGGGTTCGAGCCCTGGTCTGGGAAGATCCCACATGCCGCGGAGCAACTAGGCCCGTGAGCCACAACTACTGAGCCTGCGCGTCTGGAGCCTGTGCTCCGCAACAAGAGAGGCCACGATAGTGAGAGGCCCGCGCACCACGATGAAGAATGGCCCACGCTTGCCGCAGCTAGAGGAAGCCCTCGCACAGAAACGAAGACCCAACACAGCCAAATAAATAAATAAATAAATAATTAAAAAAAAAAAAAAAAAAAAAAAAAGAAAACTGTTTTACTCGGAGTCAATTCTCCAGTCCCTCCTTTGGTAGGTTATAGAAATCCCTGGTCAGGGGAGGCACAGCGGTGTTGGGTGTTAGCAACTCCTGGTGAAGCTGAGATGACCTCGGCGGGGCTGGAATTTCCTTCAGCGCCTGCGCACCTGGCTCCGCCGCACGCAGCCCTACCTGCCGGCCGGTCCCCGGGGTTTTCTTTCCCTCCCGGGGTTGGCAGTGCTAGCGTGTGACAGCTCACATGTAAATGAGTCCCTACTCAACGCAAGTGGGAGCTAACCTCGGAAAGCAGGCAGCACAGAGACGTGGAGTCTAGATAGTAGGCCAGCCACGAATAGCTTGGTCTTCCTCCAAAAAATAAATATTTATTTATTAAAACATCTGCCAGTGCAGTGAGTTAACTGTGTCAGGAGAAAAACCGACCAGTACCAACAAGGCGTCTCTCGGCGTTCCGGGGGAACAAAGACCCTGAAAATTAGATAATACTCCATATTTAAGGAGCTCTTTGCGGACAGCAGAGAAGATCTTCAAAGATTAAGGACTTATTCCAAAATTAGCGTTAGCCCAGATAGCGGTGCTGCTGGAAACTTACTCCGCTGGAAGTCGCTTCAACATGGAACCGCAAGGATCTGATCTGGAGTGGAAGGCCTTTGGAGAGAAGTGGGGAGGCTGGTTGGCCTCGGAAGACAGTTGGAAAGGCCTTGGGCTGTTACCTGACAGGCAAGGGAAGCCAGGCGGCGACGAATCTGTGGTTTGCAGAATGTCTGGAAGAAGAGGGAGGCTCTGTGACTTTGTTTCCTCGTCTGTAAAATGGGGATAAAGGCTTCATGTGAAGGTTAATTGTATGTGCTTGGCTCTGTGCTTGGCACATAGAGATACTCAGTAAATCACAGCTCTTCTGTGTCATGGCCTCTCGGAGAAACTGTTAAAAGGCATGGACTTCTCCCCAGCAAAACGTGCAAGTGATAGGAGAAAATTTGTAGACACAGGCATGCACGCACACACATCCTGCCAAGCCCACCTGTGAGTCCAGGAACCAAAGGTGAAGGTCCCGAATGACAGTTTAGCAATTATTGCTCTACTGAGAAATTTATCTTTGATCGAAGAATAACATTTGTAAAAAATTGCCCTGAGGCAATAAATGCAAGAACAGAGAATGAAAGAAAAAAGTACATGAAAGGTTATTGATAACAATTTTTTTTTTAAATTTATTTATAGCTGTGTTGGGTCTTCGTTTCTGTGCGAGGGCTTTCTCTAGTTGCGGCAAGCGGGGGCCACTCTTCATCGCGGTGCGCGGGCCTCTCACTATCACGGCCTCTCTTGTTGCGGAGCACAGGCTCCAGACGCGCAGGCTCAGCAATTGTGGCTCACGGGCCTAGTCGCTCCGCGGCATGTGGGATCTTCCCAGACAAGGGCTCGAACCTGTGTTCCCTGCTCTGGCAGGCAGATTCTCAACCACTGCGCCACCAGGGAAGCCCTATTGATCACAACTTTGCAGGTAATCAGTTCCTCCTTATCAGGAATACTCTGCAGGCCATAAAAATAATAATGTAGTTATACTTTTTAACATCAAATGTATCCAAGATGCATTATTGATATAGTGATCCCATTTTTGTAAAATCGTATTCGTGTGTGTGTGTGTGTGTGTGTGTGTGTGTGTGTGGACATATACATATAATTTTCCCTCTTTGCTTTTGAGTTCTTAGCTAAGACTCCCTATAATAAAAGACAGATACAGGAGAAAAACAAATGCAAGTTTATTAACATGTATACCTCAGGTATACATGGGAGACACCAGGAAAATTTAGTAAACTCCAGGAGGTATCCAAGCCATCATTTTAAACACCATCTTCAGATAAAGACAAAGATGTAGGGGGAGGGGGAAGGGGGGAGGGGAGCCAGTTAAGGGAGGTTATAAGGAAAAGCACAGTAAACAAGGGTAAGGTTGTTATGCAGATTTCAGTCTGCTGCCTTCTCCATGGATAAGCGGTTCTGTGGTTTAGAATCGTCCTCCTTTTCCGGGTACAGAGGGGGAGATGTGTTAGAAATGGAGATTTCCCTTATAAATGTAAATTTCCCTACAAAAGGGTAAATTTCTACTCTGTTCTCAGAGTTTCTCCTGCTTCTGCAGTTTCTCAAAAAAAAAAAAGAATGGCTCAAAGTAATCCTTATGCCAAAGAGGCATATTCTGGGATGGCATATTCTGCTACTTCAACCTAGACGCACAGAAAACTGGAAGAATACTCAATAATGAGTAGTTCACATAATTCTCACTTTCTTCTTTCTGATTTTAAGTATTGTTTGAACTTTTGTGTTACATATAAAACATTTTTATTTTATTTATTACTTTTCAAAACTAATAAAATCACGTTTATGAAGTTGAAACCATGAGTCCTCCAGAACTCCGTAGTAGTGTGGCGTGAAGTGGTGAGAGATTGAAATACAGCGGTGAGATAAGCATGAGTGTATTTTCATTTCCCCATCTCGTGCGCATACATTGAACACCTACTGTATACCAGCACTATGCTGTTCCCCAGGCGCACGTAAAAGAAGGCAGGACTCTTTCCATCCAGGACCTTCCCATCCAGTGAGGAAGACAGGTCCATAAACCAGAGGTTCCAGGGCTGTGTAGCCAGAGCTATTAAGATCTAAGATTACAGCCTCCAGGCCCAGAGGAGAGACATCCAAACCAGGATGAGAATGAGGGCGGCGGGGAGGGGCGGACAGATCAAGAAAAGCATCTCAGAAGAGGCCAATCTTGAGTGAGTTTTGAAAGATAAGTAGGAATTAATATTTGAAGCCCTGCGTGGATGGAGAGAGTTCCAGACAGAGGAAACATTTCCAAGGGTAGCCAAGAACATAAATGAATGAATAAATAAATAAATAAGTAAATAGTGCTATTTTAAAAACTAAAGCTGTTCCACATTGTAGGAATGGCAACAAGATTCTTATTTCAGAAGGAAAGCTCTTTTTTGGTTATGCGAAGTTAAGGATATCAACAAGGTCTAGAGGAGAGAGAGGCAGACTGAAGGACCGTGTGATGGGTGAGCCTTCTTTGTGGAGAAGAGCATCTTTGCAAAAGTTGTGACAGTTTTAACTGAAGAAGGTGGACAAGACCGAAGGCCTGGGGGTGGGGGAGGAGAGGCCTGAGAAGGGAGGACGGCTGGCAGGAGCAGCCTTGCAGGAAGGGCCCAGCCGGGCGCCCAGGGACCTGAGAAGCAGTGATCGCTGATGTCCAATTATAAAGCATTGTTTCCAAGCGTTTTCATTCCTTTTGTAACATCTCAGGTCTTCAGAAATGTTTATCAGCCTTTACAGTCTGGTGGTATCTTTGTGTGTGTGAAAGGTAGCCTTGAGAAATGAAGGAGGGGGCAGGGGCTGTGTGCAGGAGACCCTGTGGGCAGGGCCTGTGTGCAGTGACCACTGAACGGGTCTCAGCCTGGGGACCCTAGAAGCGGAGCTCTGTGAGGGGACGGGTTCTGGACTTCTTGCGGTCACTTTAGAGGGAGACTCAAATTATTTAATTGGACAATGAAAGGAAACGGTGACTGTGAAACCTTGGAAATGTTTCCAGGTTATAGAAGAAAAATCTTGAGCATCTGTGTTTGACTAGGTGTGGTGGGGGTGAAGGAAAGGGGAAAGGAAAACTCAATTCCACCATGGGATGGTTTTAACCGGGAGGAGGAGCCAGTCTGGGTGGAGAAGAGAGAGTGAGGATGCCGGCCATGGGGAGAAAGGTGACAGTGGGGATCTGCTGAAAGTACCCAGCAGACATTGTCACCGGCTACCTGGGACTTCAAAGACCTATCAAAGCTGCAAATCAAGGTTTAAGAGCCTCGTTGCTGTGGGAAAAGAAAGAGAAGCTGAGGGAACAGCAGGCAGTAGGGGGCCCTAGAAAATGGTGTGTGCTGCACTCAGAGAAGAGGAATCTCCGAAAAAAGCTTGGTTAACATCACCAAGTGAAAAAAGAAAAAGGGTGAGAGCTGAGAAACATTCATGGTTCAAGTGTGGGTGGCCTTTGATGGAGTAATTGCAGGAGACTGGGTTACAGAGGGGTGCTTTATGGGGAACCCAGGCAGCAGTCAGAAAGATTTGTCCCCAACAGAGAAGGGAAGAAAGACAATACCCAGAAAGGGAAAGTCAAGTGAAGCCTTGGCATTTATCTGGTTTTGTTGTGTTTGTTTCTGGTTGTCACCTTGAAGACACTCCTGCATGTTTCTAATCAAAGAGCCCATGGACAGAAAAGGAATTGATGATGCTGGAGAGAAAGAGGTTAAAGTCATTCTCAAGGAGTCTGGAGGATTGGAACCCAGCGTAAAGGTAGAGGAACTCACCTTGAATAGGAGGAATTTATACCTTCCCTTAAAAACAGATGGGAAGTAAAGGAGGCAGAGACAGAGGACTCAGATGTGGGACTCCCTTCCTCAGCCCGAGCTCCACAGAGGAGGAAACAGATGGATTGGGGACAATTGTGGGGAGCGTTTGGGATTCCAGGACGTATTTAACATGTGTAAAGGGCAAGCAATAGAGAAGGTCCTTAATCTCGAAAGATAAAGGAATAGGGAGGAACTTGTGAACTCTGAAAGCTGTCACACTGCCAGGCCTCAGGACACTTTGGGTCTTTGGGTGAGTGGAAAGGGAACAGAGTGCCAGCACCGAGGCCCGAGAAGGAACACCGGTTGCTTTTACGTTGGGACCACGAGGACGTGATGCATAGACTTACCTTTCTGCCCTGCGTCCCCAGGATGCCCAATAAAACGTCGATGTTGACCATGCTGTGACTTAACCACGGGGCTGGTTTCCCTGTCTGTGAAATAGGAGTAATGATAGCTGCTGTACCTTGTATGTGCGTTAGAACTTATAAAATTAGTTCTTTGAGATCCCCAGATAAAAGGTATCACAAAACCACAAGGTGTTGTATGAGAAATGTGCTATTTCACATACATTTTTAGTGTACGTTTCTCTAATCAAAACGCCTTCAAAGCCCCACAGGAACGTGTGTCTATCAAAAATCTCCACACTGGTCAGAATGGCCACCATCAAAAAGTCTACAAGCAACCAATGCTGGAGAGGATGTGGTGAAAAGGCCACCCTCCTGCACTGTTGGTAGGAATGTGTAAATTGGTGCAGTCACTATGGAGAACAGCATGGAGGTTCCTTTAAAAACTAAAAATAGAGCCACCATATGATCCAGCAATCCCACTCCTGGGCATATATCTGGACAAAACTATAATTCAAAAAGATACATGCGCCCCTATGTTCACAGCAGCACTATTTACAATAGCCAAGACATGGAAGCAACCTAGATGTCCATCAACAGATAAATGGATAAAGAAGATGTGGTACATATATACAATGGAATACTACTCAGCCATAAAAAGAATGAAATAATGCCATTTATAGCAACATGGATGGACCTAGAGATTATCATACTAAGTGAAGTAAGTCAGACAGAGAAAGACAAATATCATATGGTATCGTATGATATACCATATGATATATGTATATATCATCTGTATTTTAAAATGATACAAATTAATTACAAAACAGAAATAAACTCACAGACATAGAAGACAAACTTATGGTTACCAAAGGGGAAGTGGGGGAGGGATAAATTAGGAGTTTGTGATTACCAGATACACACTACTATATATTGATTTAAAACATAAAAAACAAGGGAACTATATTCAATATCTTGCAATAAACTATAATGGAAAATAATTTTTAAAAAGAATAGAGATATATACAGGTATATATGTATAACCAAATCACTTGCGGTACACCTGAAACTAACACAATATTGTAAATCAACTCTACTTCAATTAAAAAAAATCTCAAAGGGTACCCCAGATTTCATCACCTTCAAAGAATCCTACATAAATAAATGGTTTGTGTTTTAGATTTCCTGCCTTCAAAACAAGTTACCCACAGTTTGTGTTAGAAATAGTAGCTTAATTTCTGGTAAATCTAACACATTAAACAGAAACTTTCACTGTATTACAGAACTATTCAGTCCCACCTAAATGTATGTCCTTAGAAATCACTTTATCTTAACATCAAGACATGTTGCTAATTGGAAAAAAAGTAAACTGTGGGACAGTGTGAGCGCGCTGCTTTTTGTGTAAAAAGGGAAGAATAAGAACAGCTTGTACTTAGAAACTCCAGAATCGGGGACTTCCCTGGTGGTCCAGTGACAAAGAATCCGCCTTACAATGCAGGGGATGCGGGTTTGATCCCTGGTCAGGGAACTAAGATCCCACATGCCGCAGGGCAACTAAGCCCGCGCGCCACAACTACTGAGCTCACTCACCTCAACTAGAGCCCACATGCCACAAACTACAGAGCCCACGTGCTCTGGACCCTGCGCGCCACAACTAGAGAAGGGAAAAAACCCACACGCCACAACTAGAGAGAAGCCCTTGCGCCACAACAGAGAGCCTGCACGCCACAACTAAGACCCGACGCAGCCAAAAATAAATAAAAAACAAATTACTTAATTAAAAATAAATCTTTAAAAAAATAAACAACTCTAGAATCACACCCTGGACACTGGGCATGGGGAGGAGATCCCAGAGGGAGGTGCCTGGGATAAAATGAGACTTTTCCCTGAACACTTTCTCTACTTAGAGTTTTAAACTATGTGAATGTATTGCTTATTGAAACTTTTTCAAAACTAATTTAAAAATAAAACACTAGGGGCTTCCCTGGTGGCGCAGTGGTTGGGAATCTGCCTGCCAATGCAGGGGACACGGGTTCGAGCCCTGGTCTGGGAAGATCCCACATGCCGCGGAGCAAATAAGCCTGTGAGCCACAACTACTGAGGCTGCGCATTTGGAGCTTGTGCTCCGCAACAAGAGAGGCCGCGACAGTGAGAGGCCCGCGCACCGCGATGAAGAGTGGCCCCCGCTCGCCGCAACTGGAGAAAGCCCTCGCACAGAAACGAAGACCCAACACAGCCAAAAATAAATAAATTTTAAAAATTAAAAAATAAAAAAAATAAAATAAAACACTAAAGAGGTAGATCTGTAGGAAACAACAAGGAACGAGTCCACAGGTACTGTCAGCTCAGAACGTAATGAGCGTATTTATTTGTAAAACTAATATGCGTGGACTCCTGGAGAGAGGAGTGCTGGGGCTGGCTGGCATTTCTGTACTTAAATACTGTTTGAGTTTTTATGTGTATTTTGTTTTTCTTTAAAAAAGGATTAAGAAGGAGAACCCAGCCTCTTAAGTAGCATGCTCTCCTTGCAGGTGGCAACACTGGCCGCCTAGTGGTCGCCTCGTGGTCGCCTAGTGGTTGCCTTTGGTTCTACAGAGGAAAGGAGAGCAGAGGAGGTCCGTGAAGCGAGCTGCAGACTCAGCACGTGTGTGTCCGTACGTATGGAGAGAGGCAAAGGAACCGTGGGGAAATGGTAAGAACTGATGCATCTAAGTGAAAAGTATAAAATGTTCCTTCTACTGCTTTTTTTTTTTTTTTTTTTTAATTTATTTATGGCTGTGTTGGGTCTTCGTTTCTGTGCGAGGCTTTCTCTAGCTGCGGCAAGCGGGGGCCACTCTTCATCGCGGTGCGCGGGCCTCTCACTATCGCGGCCTCTGTTGTTGTGGAGCACAGGCTCCAGACGCGCAGGCTCAGTAGTTGTGGCTCACGGGCCCAGTCGCTGCGTGGCATGTGGGATCTTCCCAGACCAGGGCTCGAACCCATGTCCCCTGCATTGGCAGGCAGACTCTCAACCACTGCGCCACCAGGGAAGCCCTCTACTGTTTTTTTTTAACTTTTCTGTAGCTTATAAATTTTGCACAAGATCAGGGTGCGGGGGAGGCGAGGGCGGGGGAGGGGTGCACAGGAGGAGGAAACTACTGGAGGTTGGCCCTGGGAAGCAGAAGACCTGAGAGGCAATCCGTCCACCTGGTTGTCTGAATCTTGGGCAGTGAGAATGGACTCACGTCGAGGATAAACAGACCTGGGAAAAGAGGAGTCCCTGTAACTACCGGGCCCCGCGACCGCACATGTCTCACTCGCGAAATGTCTGCTGTCAGGGTTGACGTACTTCCTGATTCAGGCGACGAAGTGTGCTTTGTCTGCCGACCTTGAAAGTGGGCCAGGCCCGCTCGTGGCGCCGTGCTGTGCAGCTTTGCGCTGACTCAGGGCTCTTTGAACCAGATAAGCCACACTTCGCACATCGTGAAATGAGCCGTGACGTTGCTTCTCAGGCCTTGCCTTCCCTGACATCCTCACAGACAGGCCTGTCCCACCTGAGCAGGTTTCCTTGAACATGAAACACGCAGAGGGCCGGCTCGCATGAACCAGGACCCCACGTCCACGCTCAGGCCCTGTGGCAGGTAATGCCCCCCTCCCACCCTCATGGAGAAACTGGAGCTCCTGCCAGGAAGGAGCCACCGGGCCTGTGTCCCAGGACTCCCCAGGGTCTGCCCCTCAGCTCAGAACACCTGCCCAGCATGGAGACCAGGTGCTATCCGGTGAGGATGACAGTAAGTGATGCCTTCACAAAGCGATTCCATGCTGCCCCGGAAACGTCTTCCACTCACTCCAGGCGTCACTCAGCATCGCTGTGAAGAGCCACAGAAAGACACTACACCCCAAACCTAGAAACAAAAGCCAGCCGACGCTAAACATTCTCTTTAGGCTCTTATTAACACCAATGGCTGAAGACGTGGTACGTACACACAATGCAACATCACTCAGCCGTAAAAAGAAATGAAATAATGCCATTTTCAACAACATGGATGGACCTAGAGTTTTGGGTTTTGTTTTGTTTGTTTTTTGCCGCACCGCGAGGCTTGTGGGATCTTAGTTCCCCGACAGGGATTGAACCCGGGCCCTTGGCAGTGGTCGCACCGAGTCCTAACCACTGGACCACCAGGGAATTCCCTGGACCTAGATATTAGCATACACTAAGCAAAGTAAGTCAGACAGAGAAAGACAAATACCATATGATATCATTTACATGTGGAATCTAAAATACAACACAAATGAGCTTATTTACAAGGCGGAAACAGACTCACAGACATAGAAAACAAACTTATGGTTACCAAAGGGGAAAGGGGGAGATAAATTAGGAATTCGGGATTAACAGATAAACACTACTGTATATAAAATAGGTAAACAACAAGGACCTACTATATGGCACAGGGAACTATACTCAATATCTTTTTTTTTAAAGTCTTTATTGAATTTGTTACAATATTGCTTCTGCTTTATGTTTTGGTTTTTTGGCCACAAGGCATGTGGGATCTTAGCTCCCCAACCAGGGATCGAACCCGCACCCCCTGCATTGGAAGGCAAAGTCTGCACCACTGGACCGCCAGGGAAGTCCCTATACTCAATATCTTGTAATAGCCTATAATGGAAAAGAATCTGAAAAGTATATATATGCATATATATATGTATAACTGAACCACTTTTCTGTACACCCGAAACATTGTAAATCAGCTATACTTCAAATTTTTTAAAAAATATTTTTTAAAAACACCAATGGCTTTTCTTTCATCCCTATCTGGCTGACCAATATCATGGCAGTCAGAAATGATGCATTAGAGTAATTTAAGTGACAAAATATCCATAAGTGGTTTGTTATTTAGTTCATCTTGCTCAGCAACTGACCCGCATGTCGTTCGCAGCTCCAGTGACATGCTTGGCAGGTGCTCAATAAATAGCCACCGGTTAGCGAATCCCGGAGTTCTGGGGCGGGTTGGGGGGGTGGGGAGGGCGGAGGGGGCGGTCCTAGAGGGCTTCAACCCTGAGGTGAGATGCAGCTGGAGCTGCAGGAACAGTCAGGCTCATCCCCCGCCACTACTTACAAGTTCAGAACTGTCACTATTTGTAGACTTCTGAGCTAACGCACAGTAGGCTCCATGATTCATTGTAGGAATCCACTCCCCTTCCTCAAGCCCTGAAGGGTACGCTTTACAGATAAACTATACCTTATATATAAATTAGCTCCTTCTGTGTTTGTAGTTTGCAAGTGGATTTCTCTAGAATCAATGCAGCCAACTACACAGAGCAATAAACAGAGTAACCACACTTTAAGCCCACTTGAATTATGTGAATTTGAAATAGTGATGTGATATATGGTCAATTTATTTTCTACAAAGGTGCCGGGATAAATCAATAGGCAGAGGAGAGACTTTTTAACAAATATTGGAACAACTGGATAGGCACTGAAAACAACCAAAACTTATCTCACACCAAACACAAAAATGAACCCAAAAGACATCACAGACCCAAATGTCAATCTAAAACTATAAAACTTCTAGAAGAAAACACAGGTGAAAATCTTTGAGACTTTCATAGGCAGAGATTATTTGTACAGACACAAAAAGCATTTGCCATAAAAGAAAAAAACTGATAAACTGGATTCATTACAAGTAAAAAATTTTGTTTTTCAAAACACACAGTTATGAAAGTGAAAAGACAAGCCAGAGTGAGAGGACTCCAGCTCTGGGACAAAAATCCCCTGTTCTCTGTTTACCACCTCACACCCTTTGGGATGGCTAAGTAGCCACTGGGGAAAATGGTATTCTAGGTCCTCAAAAAATTAAAAACAGAACTACCATGTGATCCAGCAACTCTAACTTGTGGGTATATACACAAAAGAATGGAAAGCACACACCGGTTAGAATGGGCATCAACAGAAAATCTACAAACAACAAATACTGGAGAGGGTGTGGAGAAAAGGGAACCCTCTTGCACTGTTGATGGGAATGTAAGTTGATACAGTCACTATGGAGAACAGTTTGGAGGTTCCTTAAAAAACTAAAAATAGAATTACCATATGACCCAGCAATCCCACTCCTGGGCATATACCCAGAGAAAACCATAATTCAAAAAGAGTCATGTACCACAACGTTCATTGCAGCACTATTTATAATAGCCAGGTCACGGAAGCAACCGAAATGCCCATCAACAGATGAATGGATAAAGAAGGTGTGGTACATGTATACAATGGAATATTACTCAGCTATAAAAAGGAACGAAATTGGGTCATTTGTAGAGACGTGGATGGACCTAGAGACTGTCATACAGAGTGAAGTAAGTCAGAAAGAGAAAAACAAATATCATATATTAACACATATATGTGGAACCTAGAAAAATGGTACAGATGAACCGGTTTGCAAGGCAGGAATAGAGACACAGTTGTAAAGAACAAACGTATGGACACCAAGGGGGGGAAATGGGGTGGTGGTGGTGGGATGAATTGGGAGATTGGGATTGACATATATACACTAATATGTATAAAATAGATAACTAATAAGAACCCGCTATATAAAAATAAATAAATTAAATTAAAAAAAAAAAAAGACTGGAAAGCAGGGTCTCAAGGAGATATTTGTACACCATGTTCGTGCAGCATTATTCACACTAGCCCAGAGGTGGAAGCAACCCAGTATCCATCGATAGATGAATGGATAAACAAGATGTGGTCCATCCACACAATGGAATATGATTCAGCCTTAAAAAGGAAGGACATTCTGTCACCTGCTACAACAGGGATGGACCTTGAGGACATTATGCTCAGGGAAATGAGCCAGTCCCAAAAGACAAACACTATATGATTCACTTATATGAGGTCCCTGGGGTCGTCAAATTCATAGACAGAAAGTAGATGGTGGGGGCCGGGGGCTGGGGGAGGGGGAGGGGGAGTGAGTGTTTAATGGGGACAGAGTTTCCATTTTACAAGGTGAGTTATGGAGATGATGGTGGTGAATGTATTTACCACTCCTGAACTGTACACTTAGAAATGGTTAACATGATAAAGTTTATGTTAAGTGTATTTTACCACAATAAAAAGGATGGGAGGGAAAGAAGTCCGACGTGTGATCTTTCAGGCAGACGGGAAGCAATCACACGGCTTTGTCCTAGGCTTGGACCCACCCTCTGTCCCTGTCACTGGACTTCAACCCTCGCTCCGGAGCTGCCACTGCCGGCAGCCCACCGATCCCTGCCCGGCCCCTGGGCAGCGCTGGACAGGACTGGGGCAGGAGGCGGTGAGCCTGAAACAAAAGCCATCAGAGCTTCCCACCGGGGCCGAGCTCCTGCAGGGTAACGAGACTCCCTCTTCTGCAAGCGCTCTGACTGTCGACTAATATCGTCAGGGTATCTGGGAGGAGGTGCAAGCGATGAAGGTTTCTCTGGAGGAGAACCGGGCACCTGGGTGACTCAGAAGCCTGTGGGGCGACAGGACCGGTGTGGGGGGGGGTCCCACAGCCCAGGGTGCAGCCAGCCGGCTTCCTCTTCCTTTCAGTCATGTATCCGTTTATTTAACCAACACTTACCGAACATTTATTATTTCCCACATGTGGCAAGAAATGCAGAGCCAATGACCAGCAGGCCCGGCCAAGTGATAAGACGCGCACGCAGTTCATTTTCTCCTACAGCTTCCAGCAAGCGGCCTCCGTCGTAGGTGGAGAATCTCAGTTTTTGGACTGAGCCCCTGATTAAGCTCAAGGACCACCCCCGTCACCAAGGACGCTCTCTGATCCTGCCCGCTGGGTGTGCTGCGTCCCCTCTTAGGAAATAACTCCCGGAGGAAAGTTTCCTCGAAGAATGCATACAACTTAGGCAGCTGGGGGGTTAATATGCTAATTTGTGCTTTGTTTTTATTTTAATTCATCTGATAAATGTTCTCTCTCTCTCTCTTTGTTTTTTTTCCTTTTGGCCATGCTGCGCAGCGTGTGGGATCTTAGTTCCCAGACGAGGGATCAAACTCACGCCCCCTGCCTTGGAAGTGCAGAGGGTTAAGTCCCTGGGGTTTTAATGAAAGTGCTAAAAGCGTACAAAGTCCCTGGCCAGCCCCTTCCACTTTCCTCTGTCACGGCACTGCTCCACCCGGGACCGGGTCCCTCGGATTTCCAGACGAGGAAACTGAGGCTCAGAGGCACAGGAGAGGGGTGCCCCAGGCAGTCTCCGGGTCCCGAGGACTGGAAAGAAAGGAGTGGGTTCCTGGAGGCGAGGCCTCCTCCAACAGAAGGTAGCCCCAAAGGAGGGGGATAAAGGACATTAGCTCTGCTCCTTGACCTCAGAGCTCAGACCGGCTGCCGTAACTGAGAACACCCAGCCGAGCAGAAGAACAGAAGTGAAATCTGCTGGTCTCAGAAAACTGCTGCCTTAGTCATGGTCCTTCTTAAACTCTGAGAAGGAAAAGGAGAGTGAAGGAACATGCAGATTCTGTAACTGAAACTAGCCCAGATCCTCTGTCGCTCTTGAAAGCTTCTCCAACGCACGACCTCTCCAGCAAAATCCCCTGCAGAACGACGGGGGGTCCAGTAAGCTAGCATATTTCCCCTCACTCCCCCTACTATTTTGAAGCCCAGATGAACCCAGAACAGGGCTGTCCGGGGTTGGAAATGGAATGGAATCTATGGCCACAGGACAGAGCTTCTGCTTCCCCCATATGCGGCCACCCAGCAAATGGAGCCCCCGAAACGGAGTTAAGTCTCCTGGGTCCCCCAAGGTTCAGGCAAGCAAACCGGGGCAGGCCCCCGGCACCCTCCCCCGTGCTCTAATGGACTGTCCCTTCAACACAGACCCTTCCCCACCGTCCTGAGTTCTTATTTAATCTTTCAGACCTACAGGAAAATTGAAAAACGAGTCAAATGAACACATAAACACTTCACCTCCATTCACCAGTTGCTGCCATTTTCCCATAGCTTGGTCTCTCTTTCCTTTTTCATTTTTTGCTGAACCATTTGAAAGCAGGTTACAGACACCCTGACATTTTGCCCCTAAATATTTTAGCGTGTATGACCTCATAAGGAAAGTTTTCTCTGCAACCTCAGTACTGTCATCACTTGTAAGAAAAGAAACATGTATTCAAGAATATAATCTAATATGTAATTGAGGGGGACCAGAATAAGCCACCCCAAAATGTGCCACTTTGCATGGGGATCGTTTGAGCCAAGGGCAATTAAGATCCAGCAGACTCAGGAAAAACTTGTTACCGCTCTCTTAACTGCCTAAGAGAATTCAGATGGGGCCTGGCCCAGGAAAAGCACTCTTAGCGGAGATAACTTTCTCTATCAGAAAGGCTCATCTGCACGGCAGGGCAGACACCTGTTCACCAAACACCTGCTCCCCTCCCCTTCCTGTGACTCCTCTTCCTCCCCTTTGAAGCTGGACTCCTGCCCGTTCTCCTTCGCTTAGGAGGGTGTAGACGCCTCAGCTGCCTGACTGCCTTCGAGTCTCTTATTCTGGTGGGACTCCCGCATGGATGAAATCTGTTAATCTGTTGATTCTTGTTAATCTGTTTTATGTCAGTTTAATTATTAGACCAGCCAATGAACCTAGAAAAGAAGGGAAAGATTTTCCCCCCCGACAGAAGCCAGTTTTAAACATCCCCGGCTGTCTCCAAAATGCCTTTCACTTTGTTTTCACATCGAGGAGGAAGATGAACCCCCATCTGTCCAGGCAGGGCCCAGCGTGGGGCAGGGTGGGCATGCACGGTGCATGGAGGGGCAGAGGGCATTCTGGTGCTGGTGCCCACGCGGGGGTCACCTCGGGTCAGCTCGAATAGGACAGGAGGCCTCTTCCCTCTCGTTCCCTGTGTCCTCTGGGCTGGATGGGAGGTGAGTGTGCAGCCGCTCCTCAGCACCTGTGTCTCCTGCACCCGGTACCCTGGAAATCGGTCCCTTTGCAAAGTCAACCCTCCCGGGCTTCTCCTTCCTTGGGGACCTCCGTCGGCGTCGCTGTGCCTGAACCCTCCCACTGCTGGCTGCCCCGGCAGCCAGCGCCCACGGGCCGTGTCCGATCCCCAGTGCCTTCCATGGTCTGAAGCACGTAGTAGGTCTCAGCGAACATTGATGGACTAAGTGGGTGAATGAGTGCTGAACACCTTCCTGGACCCAGAGGCTGGAGCTGGTTGTACAAATGAACCACAGGCTCAGGGGGCACATCCCAGCCTGAGAGATGCTGACAGCCAGCCTGGGGCCCAAGAGAGCAGCCCAGGTGGGAGGGGGTGTGCAGTGCTGCCCAGACAGCAGGTCAGCGAGGGGCAGCTGATGGGCAGCCTGCTGACCGGGTGGGGAAGGTCCCGGGGCAGCGGGTTGGAGGCCCATAGTCATGCCGGCCCTTAGGGGGTCAGGCTCACGGTGCCAAGCCCCCATGGGGAATGCAGGGGCTGGCTGGGGGCCCCTGCGACCCTGTCCAGTGCCAGCCAATCCCCTGTGTGGGCACAGAAGGGAGAGCCCAGCCACACAGACTTCCCTAGTGCCTGTGTCCAGGGCTGGTTCGCTTCTGTGTTCCCTCCCTTGTCCTGTCTCCGGTTCGTCCTCCAGTAGCCTCAGGGGACTGTCGGGTCACCAGCTGGCTCGCCTGCACAGCGTCACTCTCCTGGAAGGAGAGGCTTCCTCCTGCTCCCAGGGGCACTGGGGGGGGTGGGGGGAGGATGCAAGCAGACGGTCAGCCTCCAGCAGCTCGAAGATATTTAGAAATCAAGCTTCTCTGGCTGGGGTCGCAGGAGCCCCCCCCAGCGCTTGGACAGCAGGGCCCCAAAAGCCCACCAAAGGGACCCCAGTGTGGGTGAGGGCACGTCCCCAAGCTCGATGACATCTTGTTGTGCACCTGCTGAGTGCCGTCATCGTTAGCCATTGACACAGGCCTGTGTTTTCTAGAAAGAGGGAAGGGCTGGGGAAGCCCACATCCACCTGGCTTCCTCACTGGACACTGTCCAGCTCGCAGAGCCGTTCTGGAAAGACGGGACCCATGGCCGTCACCGAGATGACATCGGAAAACCTCACACTGTGGAACAGATAAGAGTGACAACATAGGACAGCCATACATTCAGGGTGAAAATAACGAAAGCTCTTGTTTGCAGTCTTAACCTGCAACTTTTTTATCTTCAGAGTAAAAATAGTTGCAGAGTTGGAAAGTCATGACCATCATGGGGTTCATCGTACTGCTCTCATTGTGATTTTGCCATGGGGCCAAGTGGCTCTCTGTCCAGAGAAGGAAACTGTAACAAGGCCGCCCTTCTCTCTGTATCGGGTGACAGAATGACGTCACCTGACCTGACAGGCGAGAAAGCCCGGTGCGTCCGTCCCCAGCTCTCCTGACACACAGCCGCCCGCTGGACTCGGTCCATAGTCCTTTCCTTTCCATATACAATGCACGTGGCTCTCAGCCGCTCTTACGGCAGCTGTGCCCTTCATCTTCCTAGGCCTCCCTTCACTTGGCAAATACGGTATTAGCAGGGTTTGTGGGTCAGAACGATAGAGTCTGAGAAACAAACACCAACTGGACAACATTTAAGTACCTCCAGAGCCAAAGAGCTGCCGCTGCGCCGGGAGCGGCGATGTCAGCCACAGCCTCTGCGGGGCTGGCGTTCCAGGGACCTTTGGAAGAGCTGAGATCTTCCTCTCCACCTGCATCAGCTGGTGGGCCCCTCCCCTGTCCTGACCGGGGGGAATCCCGGTGCTTAGGGAACCCAGGGGTCTGGGATGGAGAACTCAGCCCAGCTGGATTAGAAGATAATTGTCTCCAGAGTGGATTTGTTCGAAACTGCAGTGCCCCAGTGACACTTTTTCCCCTTTGTTCCGTAGAATTAAACCTCGAGTTCCAGGTTCTTGGCCATTTAGGATGAAGACCGCATCCCAGCTTGGCTCAGGCCAATGGGGCAAGGTGCAGGGTAACACGGCAGATTTGCAGCACTTTTTTTAAGACACCCGAGACTCCACAAGCAGGGCCTGGACTCCTCCCTCCGGCCGCCCCCTGGCTGCGGGCTGCACTGGTACCTGGGTCCCTCTTGCTCTCAGCTGACTCGGTCCCGATTAACACAGCAGGAAGTACCTCAGAATCCCAAGAAAAGTCCGGATCAAGCGTAGAAATGTCAGAGGGACGCAAACCCCCCAGGGCGGCTGGGCACAGGTGACAAGTGCTGGGGGAAAAGGACTGAAAACACCCTCCTGCCAACCCAGGAAATTAACTTGACAAGTGAACAAGCATTAAATCAGAAGGGGATGTGCATCCAAGGGACACACAGAGAGGCTGTGAAGACAGAGCCGTCCTTTGGGGGCCGCAGGGACCCAGCCCTCACCCAGGCAGGCTCTGCAGTTTGGAGTCAGAGACGGCTCAAGGCCGCCCAGCTCCTCCCCGACCTCCCTGAGCCGCACGCTCCCCTCCCGGGTGGCTCCCTTTCCAAGAGGTGCTCCCAGGCCCTTGAGGAGTCGCCCCACAGCCGTGAGACCGCAAGGGGCTCACTGGCCCTCGAAAGACTTACAAACCTTTGAAAGGCCAGAGAAAGAGCTTCTGAGAGAGTCTTACACATCGGGGGAAAATGTCAGGTTGGCAACTATATGTTTGGATCTGGAGATGGACCTGAGAACGGAATCGTCAGCATGGAGGGCAGCAAAAGCCTTAGGCCTGGATGGCCCACCTGACCCAAGCCCTCCTCCCCATTTAGACACTGACAAAGGAGGAGAGGCAGGAAGGCCTCCTGGGCAGGAGGCTGAAGGGATAGACAAGGAGGAGGAGGGACCCCCCCCCCGCCAATGCTGGGCAGCCTGGGCTCAGAGACCAATCCTCTGAGGGTCCTGTCCTCTGGCATCAAAGGGTGAGGGCACATTGCCCCCCAAGGGGACAGGCAGAGCACAGCAGAGCGGTTACAGGGCGCCAGACACTGAGGGGTTGTCTCACGGAGATGGGGGCTCCAGCGGGAGGGGCCAGCGGCAGGAGGAAGGATGTGACTGGTTTCTAGGACCATCAGCGACATTCCGGAACACAGGGAGCCGGTGTCCCTGACCGAGATGAGCGTGTGGCCAAGTGACACTCCTGTCCGCTTAAGCCCAGGCCACCCGGAGCAGGAAAGCAGCCGTCCATGGCAGGGAAACAGCTTCAGAGAGCTCCCTCGGGGGGTGCCATGAGCGTATCGTGTCCTCAGAAAGACACATGTGGGGGCTTCCCTGGTGGCGCAGTGGTTAAGAATCCGCCTGCCAATGCAGGGGACACGGGTTCGAGCCCTGGTCTGGGAAGATCCCACATGCCGCGGAGCAACTAAGCCCGCGCGCCACAACTACTGAGCCTGCGCTCTAGAGCCTGTGAGCCACAACTACTGAACCCATGTGCCACAACTACTGAAGCCCATGAGCCTAGAGCCCTTGCTCCACAACAAGAGAAGCCACCGCAATGAGAAGCCCGCGCACCACAACGAAGAGTGGCCCCCGCTCGCCGCAACTAGAGAAAGCCCGCGCACAGCAACGAAGACCCAACACAGCCAATAAATAAATAAATAAAATAAATAAAATAATTAATTAATTTAAAAAAAAAAAGACACGTGGAAGTCCTAACCACTAGAACCTCCGAATGTGACCTTATTGGAAGACAAATGGGCTGCCGACGACTAATCGTTGGTTAAGATGAGGTCATCGTGGAGAAGGACGGGTCCAGCCCAGTGACTGGGAGAGACGCAGACACACAGGTGACAACAGAGGCAGAGACAGGAGGGGTGCGGCCAGAGCTGAGGAGCGCCCAGGACGGTCAGCGACGCCCAGGCTGGAAGGGGCGAGGAAGGATCCTACCCAGACGCTCAGAGGGAGCACGGCCCAGCCAGCACCCTGAACTCAGGCTTCTGGCCCCAAAACTGTGGGAAAATGAATTTCTGTTGCTCAGGCCACCCTGGTTGTGGGCCTCTGTGACAGCAGCCCTGGAAAGGAAGACAGAAGGTCAGGGAGCCAGTCTCTGTTCTGGACGGTTGGGCCCAGGGGTGACAAACCTCCCGGTGACGGTCTTAACATCTGCCCTAAGCCAAGGAGATGTACGCCCCTGACCCACGGCTGGTGCCCCGTCCCTGGTCAAGGGTCGGGACTGAGTTCTGAGAGTTTCCTTTGTGTATCGGATGGTTGAGGCAGAAGGAATTTTATCCAGACCATGAAGCACAAGTGCGTTGATTTCTCGGTTTTCTGGTCTTAAATCTGGTCAGTCCCACCCAGGTGCAAGGTCAGGGAACCTTTCCACCAGGACAGCCAGCACCGTGGGGGGTACCTTTCCTGTCCTGTCGTCTCCCCCGCTTCACACGCGGGGCCCACCACCTGACATAAACACAGACTGGAGATTTTCAGACAAGTGAACCAGGTCAAACCATGTGAAATTGCTATTAGGTCAAAAGCTGCCAAATGTTGGTCAAAATCCGTCAAATAAATTTGCCATTTTATACATCAAAACCTGCCAAATATTGGCAATTCCATTTGGTTCCATCTAATAAAACGACTAAAATCTAAGCATGATTCAAAAAAGCAAAACAAAAACTTTAAATAATACACACTTGGGAAGTCCCTGGCAGTCCGGAGGTTAGGACGCTGTGCTTCCCCTGCTGAGGGTGCAGGTTCAATCCGTAGTCCAGAACTAAGGTCCCGCAAGCCACGCGGTGCGACCAAAAGAGAATACACACTTTACAGCAAGTCATGAAACACATAAGGTCGCTGACCCGCTCGGTCTGGCTCTCCTAACCCAGCCCTTCGCCTCTGCCGGTCCTGACTCCGGACCCGGCACTGAAACACCTGCAGAGACCTCAGGCGAAGAACTAGTGTCCCTTCACTTCTGACAGTTAATCTTTAAAATCCAAACAATACCCAAGAATACAAAGAGGGGAGCAAAGAGGAAGCCAGTTATCATCTTATCACTCCTTATACCGAACAAAACTACCGTCAACATTTTGAGGAACGTTCCTCCTGCTGTCTCTGTGCTTACAAAACAAATACTTCGTGTCAAGGAAGAAAAACTTTTCCTCTCCCCTCTTAGATTCTGCCATCGGACTCCTGTGAACTAAAGTGACAAAAGACAAACTAGCAAGAGAAAAGGTAGGTTTTCATTTGTCTAAGTACCTGCAGGAGAGTTCGCAGAATAATGTGACTTAAGGAGATCGAATCTGGGCCTTATTTACTATCTTAACCGCGGAAGGGGAGGGGCAAAGGCCTTTGCGGGAAAGCAAACGACTTGTTGGACGATGAACGAGCCCTAACCCTAGCGCCCCGCCTTCTGACTTCTCTCTGCTGGTGTGAGCCCATCTTCCCTGGTGGCAAAACTCTGGGGAGGGGACTTATGACAGGTGAATTCTTCTGGGAGGCTCTGCTTTTAGGAAGAGAAGGGGACTCGGGAAAAGCAAACAGTGGCGTGCATATTCTGGATGCCTTCACAGTTTGACACAAATGACCTGCCACCCTGTGACGGTCCCTACATGCTCTCCCATTCAATCCCACATTGTGGACATCCTCTCAGTTTCCTAGGGGCTGCTGTAACAAATTACCGCAAGCTGGGAGGCCTAAACCAACAGACCTGTAACCTCACACAGTCCTGGAGGCCAGAAGTCCGGAATCAAGGTTGTTTCCTTCTACAGGCCCTGAGGGAGCCTGTCCACGCCGCTCTTCCAGCTTCTGGTGGCGGCTGGCCATCCTTGTTATGCCTTCTTCCGTCCGTGTGTCTGTGCGTCTGCACAGGGCCTGCTAAGGACAGCTGTGATTCTGTGATTTATAATAAATACACACGTGGTCCTCCTCCATTTCTGGCATAGACCTCCTGAGACCCTTGGAATTTCCTATGTGATAGGAGGATAAGGGTGTCTTTTGATATTCATAACAAGCCCCTTTCAACCACACCTGGGCTTATGTGAATGGGGTGACTTCTAGAAACTCCCCAAGGATGGCCAGGGGAACCAACCAACTAATTAGGGGTCAGCCCCACCCTCCTGACCTCTGGGGAGTGGAAAGGGGCTAGAGGGTGAGCTCATCGCTAGTGGCCAATCATTTAATCCATCATGCCTATACAGTGAAGCCTCCACACGCACAAAAACCGCTAACTGAAGGGACTCCGAGAGCTTCCGTGTCGGTGAACACATGGAGGCTCTAGGAGCGTGGGGCACCCCGAGAGGGTGGGGAAGTTCAGTGCCCCTTCCCCAAACCTGGCCTGTGCATCTCTTCCATCTGGCTGTTCCTGACTTGCACCCTTTATGGGAAACAGGTAACCTAGGAAGTAAACTTTTCCAGCGTTCTGTGACCTGCTCTAGCAAACTACTAAACTGGAGGAGGGGGTCTTGGGACCCTCTGATGTACAGCTGGTTGGTCAGAAGCACAGGTGACAGCCTGGGCTCGAGGTTGGCACCTGTGGGGTGGGGGCCAGGTTTGAGTTAAACTGTAGGACACCCAGACTCTTACATCTTCCCACACATAGAAAAGCACTAAAATCTTTAACTTGAGATGTATGGTTTTTGGGATTAGCAGTAATCTTTTTTTTTTTTTTTTTTTTTGGCCACACTGGCTGGCTTATGGGATCTTAGTTCCCCGACCAGGGACTGAACACAGGCCACTGCAATGAAAGCGCGGAGTCCTAACCACTGGACCACCGAGGAATTCCCATAATGAACATGCATTTCTGTATTATAGGAAATAGATTCAAAACTAGAAATAAAAATCAAAGTCAACACGAGGAAACAAAGACCCACAAGCAGACAAATAAGGAAAACCACTCAGGACGTTCACCTGTAATCAGAGCGGCGAGAACCCATCTCCAGGATCAGAGCGTGACCACTTCCTGGTATCAGGCTTCCCAGAACCTATCTTTGTCACTACCGACCGTTGCTGGGTGACACAACCCCAGGCAAACAGAAGCGTGTGGTCTTGTTGGCTGTTGTTCTTGAGCTTGTTTGGTTTCCACAACAGCAGTTTTCTCTCGGGGCTGTGGAGAGGCTGCTGCGGTCCCCCTGCCCCCAAACGGAGCCCACCTCCTTCTCCAGGGGGCCGGGCAAAGGCCGGATAAGCATCCACTAAGCTTGCTTGCTCTAACTTCCCCTTTCCTGGCCGCCTCGAAGATATCCCACTTTTCTTCAAAGGCAAAGACTCTTGAACGCTTCCGCTGAGGCTGTGTGTTAGGGGCTGAACTGTGCCACGTGCTGGAGCCCTGACCCCCAGCGCCTTGCAGGGGACTGTATTTGGAGACAGGTCTTCACAGGGTGATCGGGGCAGATGAGTCCTCAGGGTCCTTAGGTCAAGGAGGTGACCCTAACCCAACAGGGCTGGTGTCCTTACACAAAGGGGAAATTTGAACATGGAGACACAAACCGGGGGAGGGTGACGTGAGGACACAGGGAGAAGACGGCCGTACACGAGCCGGGGTGAGAAGAACGGAGTCTCCCTTCAGGCCTCAACTGGAAGCAGCCCTGCTGACACCTGGATCATCGGGGGTTCTGGCCTCCAGAACCGTGAGACAATCAGCCTCCGTTGTTTATGCGGCCTGGCGTGTGGTCCTTTGTTACGGCAGCCCTAGCCCCGCCGCTATCAGCGAAAAGCATAAGTGCTTTAAGATCTTACGTTGTCCACTGAATTCACATAGACTTGTATTCTACTCCAGCATATATAGCTCTGTTGTTTTTAAATTAACAGTGATCTGAATCACTGAGTGGTTTGATTTCTCATTGTTTGTCATATGGTTTTGCTAACCCCCTAATACAACGCCCAAACCTGTTAAATATTTTTCTTCAGACACACATCTCTCTGTTATAGTCTAACTTTATTGGATGTGGGTGTTTCCCACATCAGGTAATGACAGACCACCCCTTTCACTGTATCCATCCTTTGTTGTTTTTTTAAAAAATTTTATTTATTTATTTATTTATTTTGGGCTGCGTTGGGTCTTTGTTGCTGTGCACAGGCTTCCTCTAGTTGCAGCGAGCAGGGGCCACCCTACATTGCGGTGCGCGGGCTTCTCATTGTGGTGGCTTCTCTTGTTGTGGAGCACGGGCTCTAGGCACGCCGGCTTCAGTAGTTGTGGCTCGCGGGCTTAGTTGCTCCGCGGCATGTGGGATCTTCCCAGACCAGGGCTTGTACCCGTGTCCCCTGCATTGGCAGGCAGATTCTCAACCACTGCGCCACCAGGGAAGTCCCAAGAGTGGAGTTTTAGTTTCTGAAGGATCCACAAGGATGACACTGAGCAAATGCAATCAGGGAAGCACCCAGCGGAGGTAACGCGAGTGACAGGGACGCAGCCTGACGTGTCAGGGTCCCCCCGTATCGGCTGGTCCTTGTCCGGGAAGCCAGGGAGCTCGGACGTAGCTCATCCTCTGGATGCAGCCAAGCTCTCACTCTCTGCAGGTGGAGCTCGGGGGCCTGCACTTAGGGAGCTCGAAGTGACGCTTGTCGAAAGAATGAATGAGTGAAATTCTAGCTGTTCTGCTGAGGACTCTACCAGGGAGATCCTGCGTGGTTTTCCTCCTTCCCACTCAGTGTTGTCCGTGTCCTGTCCTAAGCAGCTCTCGATGCGTCACCGGCCAGCACCTGCCTCTGTCAGGGTCAGGGGGTCCATCCACACGATGGCCAAACCAGGCGGTAAAACAGAGGAAGCCGAGAACGGCAGGTCCGATGCAGCAGGAGCAGCTGACAGACATGGCACCACATGTTTGCAAGAGCCTAGCACCGAGCCATTTCCTATCTCTCTAACACGTAAATGCTCATCAAGCACTGATGCGTTCAGTGAACTACAAAAGCAAAGCGTCCTGGCATTTGTTTGAGAGAAGGGCTAACTGTTCCCAGGGAAACCTGTACACAAATGCTCACAGCACCTTGACTCAGAAATACATGCAGCAAACTGGGAGCAGCAGCCCAGCTCCTTTCAGCTGGTGACCGACACGCTAACCACGGACACGGCCCAGCAGCAAAAAGAAGCGAACCGTGGATCCCGCAGCCCTTGGGTGGCTCTCCAGGGGCACGGGCTGAGTGAGTAGACAGGCCATCCCTATACGTCCACAGCTCCCCAAACCCTCAGAATTTCCGGAAAACGCTTCAGGGAAGGGAACTTTTGAATCCCACCCAAGGGTGGGGGCTGGTTGCCCGGAGAACCAACTCTGTGATTGGAGGGTGGAAATTTCCATCCCACCCACCCCACGCCCCGCATGGAGAGGGGGAAGGGCTGGAGTACGAATCCATCACCAATGGCCAAGGATCGAGTCAATCATGCCTGTGCGATGAAGCCTCCATAAAAACCCCCAAAGGACGGGGCCCCGGTGTCCGGGCTGGCGGGCAGGCGGAGGCTGGGGACGGTGCGTCTGGGGCGGCAGGGAAGCTCCGCGCCCTGTGCCCGCACCTGGCCTGGGGGTGCCTGCATCGGACTGTACCCTATATAATAAGCTGGAAATCCGGTAAGTCTTCCTCAGTTCTGTGAGCCCCTCCAGCAACTGAACTGAACCCAAGGAGGGCATCGTGGGGACGTCTGATTTACAGCCAGTTGGACAACCACTATGGAGAACAGTATGGAGTTTCCTTAAAAAAATAAAGATGGAGTTTAAAATGATCCAGCAATTGCACTCCTGGGCATATATCCAGAGAAAACCATAATTCGACAAGATACACGTACCCCAATGTTCACTGCAGCACTACTTACGATAGCCAAGACATGGAAGCCACCTAAACGTCCATCAACAGATGAACGGATAGAGAAGACGTGGCACATATATACAATGGAATATTACTCAGCCGTAAAAAAGAATGAGATAATGCCATTTGCAGCAACATCGATGGACCTAGAGATTATCATACGAAGTGCAGTAAGTCAGACAGAGAAAGACAAATATCATATGATATCACTTATATGTGGAATAAGGTACAAGTGAACATATTTACAAAACAGAAATAGAGTCACAGATGTAAAAAGCAAACTTATGGCTACCAAGGGGTAAGGAGGGGGGAGGGATAAGTTGGGAGATTGGGATTGACATATACACACTACTATATGTAAAATAAATAACTAATAAGGACCTACTGTATAGCACAGGGAACTCTACTCAATACTCTGTAACGACTTACATGGGAAAAAAAATCTCAAAAAGAGTGGGTATATGTATATGCATAACTGATTCACTTTGCTGTACACCTGAAACTAACACAACATTGTAAATCAACTATACTGCAATAAAAATTATTATATATATATATATATACATACATATATATATATATATATATATATATATATATATGTATATATAGCCATTTGGTCAGAAGCACAGGTGACAACTTGAACTTGCAACTGGGCGTCTGACGTGGAGGGTGGTCGTGTGGGGCTGAGCCCTTCACCAGTGGGGTCTGACTCTATCTCTACGTTGAGTCGGGTTCTCAGACATCCTGCTGGAGTCTGAGAATTGCTTGGTGTGTGGGGAAGCCTACATACACACACACACACACACACACACACACACAGAAGTTGGAATTGGGTCCAGGAATCTAAAAGAGGGAGTATGTGGCCCTTGCCTGCCCTCTAGGTTCTGGCCGTGGCCAGCGAGCCTTGGCTTGTAGACGCATCATTGCAATCTCTGCCTCTCATGTGGTCTTCTCCCTGTGTCTCTGAGTCTAAATGTCCCCCTCCTTATAAGGCCACCTGTCATTGGATTAGGCCCATCCTAATCCAGTATGACCTCATCTTGATCACATCTGCAAAGACCTTCTTTCCAAATAAGGCCCCATTCACAAGTCCTGGGGCCTCAACATCTCTTTCTGGGGGGACACAATTCAACCCCCAACAGCCAATACCTGGTAAAGATGGCCTGTTTTCCTTCCTGAAGCTGCACCTCCCAGGTCAGGGGCTCCTCCTGGTGGACCGCAGCCCCGGGACATCGTGCACACAGCAAACTCGGATGTAGATGAAAAGTATGGCTCCTAGAATTGTACGAGACGAAACGTGTGTGCGGCTCTGATTAGTGAAATAAGACTCATTGTAAATGCTCCTGAATTTCTCTCCTACAATAAATAACCAAATTATAACTGCTGCTACTTGAGGGGTCCCGGTCAGGTTTTGATGTCAAACGTGCTTCCCATACTCAGAATATGGACGAGCCACGCCCGTTGTGCTCAATTTCAAAGGTAAATATTGTTAAAAAAACCAAATTCAGCCCAGTAAATTTGAAGATTTCTAACTGGCTTTGTGAAGCGATTCGCAGATGGGCAGCACCCCAGCCAGTGAATAGCAGGGCCTCCGAGGGAGACGCATACAAAATGAAAGGTTTTCTTAGGCAGGAGGGTGGGGCAAGGAGTTATGAGTGAAAGAAAAGCAGGATGGTTTCAGGCCAGGCATCATCTTTTGGAGGAAGGTCGATGCTCTAACACACTTCTTCCTTCTTCCTCGGGGGATGGAGAGGCCCCGGGACAGATGACCTCATTGGTGCTAAAGAAAATTCCAGACTGGTGGATTAAGATTACATTCCTGGGGAGGTCGAGCCTGCAGTTAGGTCAGGTGCCCTGGGCTTGAGCACAAGTGACGCCGTTTGGGGCCTGGTTTTCTCTTTAACAATATGTTACCCTGTCAATGCCTTAGCAGGATGACTGAACATTTTGCTATGGGGCCAGGGGTGGGGGTGGGGATCTCCAGACGTGACAAAGGGCAGACCCACGTGGCCTTTGCTTGCCAGGAGATGACGCAAGGGTGTCAACAGGAAACCCTGACACCTTAGGACAACCCACACATTACATAAGAAAGGAGTTCCTCTCCTAAGTGGGTGCTTGACCTGGGAGAAGGACATCGGCCCGGTAAAGTTACCGTGGGATAGCTATTCTCAGCAGTCAGAGCCTCGGGGGTGCCGCTGGGGAAGACGTCTTGGCTTGTTGGCGTCACAGAAACATCATCTGGCCCCTCTGGGGGATTCCAAGCTTGCCAACCGGGAGATGGAGGAATAATGCCCTCAGATCGGGTCATTGATGGCTCCCCCAAGGGTAATTAGCCACCTCGATCAATGAGAACTGAAAGGGAACTGCAGACCCTCTTGTGCACCCAAGTTAGGAGGCTCAGGTGAAAGGGGCGAGAGGAACAGCATGGGGAGGGCGGCAGTGAGGTCACGGCCGTGGGCCGGCCCCACTGGAGACCTGCGCTCCTCAACCCCCTTGACTCCCCACATCTCGCGCTTGTCTGTGAAACCGGAGCCCGCCTTGCCTCCGTTCAGTTCACAGTTTTCGCCAGGGACTTGGGACCTGCTGGCTGTGACAGGGGCTTTGTGTGCAGCCGTGAGACGTGGCAGCCTAGAGGGAGCCTTTTGAGATCAAGAGAGAGAAGGTAAGTGAGAGGCCTCTGCAGGCCCCAGGCCCTTTAATGATCTCTTGTGGGCCGGATGGCTTGCTGGGGCAGGTCAGGGGGCCTCCCTGTGTGACGCTGGGCCCTGGGAGGGAGGGGTCCCCCCAGCTGGGGATGTGGTGCCCCAGACTCTGCTCTGCCCGCAGGGCTCCCGGGCGTCCCTGCTGGCCCCCACCTGCGCTCTCGTGAGGTCGCGGAGCTCCTCTTCCTGCCTTCGCTCCCTCCTCTTCGAGGCTGCTTCCTCTGCCTGGAGCCCTCCTGCCCCCAGTGGCCCCCTCCTCCCGCTCCCTGGCCAGGTCCTCCTTTCTCAGAGTTCAGTCCGAGTTATTAGCACTTCTACAGGCTATGAAGCCAGGTCCCCCTAAACCCGAGTTCCTCTGCTGAATTTATAGTCACCCTCTCCAAAACTTTATTCCTGTCCCTGTTCCCCTCAGGATTGAGGAATATCAAAGAAAAGGGGGATTGGGCTTCCCTGACGGTCCAGTGGTTAAGACTCCTTGCTTCCAAGGCAGGGGTATGGGTTCAATCCCTGGTCAGGGAACTAAGATTCCACATGCCGCATGGCACAGCCAAAAAACCAAACAAAACAAAACAAAAAAAGAAAAGGGGGGCTTCCCTGGTGGCGCAGTGGTTGAGAATCCACCTGCCGATGCAGGGGACACGGGTTCGAGCCCTGGTCCAGGAAGATCCCATATGCTGAGGAGCAACTAAGCCCGTGCGCCACAACTACTGAGCCTGCGCTCTAGAGCCCACACGCCACAACTACTGAAGCCCGCGCGCCTAGAGCCTGTGCTCTGCAACAAGAGAAGCCATCCAATGAGAAGCCTGCGCACCACAATGGAAAGTAGCCCCCGCTCGCTGCAACTAGAGAAAAGCCCGCGCGCAGCAACAAAGACCCAACACAGCCAAAAAATAAAAATAAATAAATAAATAAAAGAAAAGGGGGATTGAAACTGAGCAGGATCCTGTGAGGCCCTCCCGGGTACAAAAGCCCCTCTGTGATCCTCCGTTTCTTGCTTGTAGAAAAAGGCTTCAGTCTCCTAGGCCTTCCCTGAGTTCCAAAGAGCAGATTCAAGCAGTTACTAATTACGGAACTGAGGGAATGCAGATTCAAAGGTAAAGCAGTCAAGCAAGGAAAGTAATGATAATAATTCAGTGACAAAACAGAGTCCTAGCTCCTCCTCAAGGAATATACATAACACTCAGAGGCATATCTTTGAGTTGTTCTGCAGAAACAGGTGAAGGATGGTGGTGACCACAAGCTGACCACAAGCACTAGCCCCCAGAGGCTGATGACTGAGATTCCTGAAACACCACCCTGTTACCTCACCACCGACCAACCAGAAGAACGTGCACGAGCTACAGCCCCCCCCAAAAGTGTTGCCTCTAAAACCCCTTCCCGGAAAGCCATTGGGGAGTTTGGGTCTTTTGAGCACGAGCTGCCTGTTCTCTGTGCTTGGCCCCTACAATAAACGCTGCACTTCCCTTCACCACAACCCGGTGTCAGAAGACTGGCTTTGCTGCGTGTCAGGTGAGCAGACTCAAGTTCGGTCCAGTACAGCTAGGTCCATCCTTACAAGCTGAGACCCATCGGTTCCCTTCGTGGCACCTTCCAGAGCTCTAATTAAAAGCCTGTTGGTGGAACCGTGAGCGCAGGGTCTGCCTTTCCCACTGCGCTGTCCTCGCGTGAGGTCAGGGGCTCCGTGTGACCCGTGCGGTGCAGCCGGTACAGGGCAGCACACAGCAGGTGCCCAGGAGGAGGCCACTGCACAGATAAATGATGAACAAGCACGTGAATGTGTGGCCGGGAGATGGCGGGAGGCTGTCACCACGCAGCGACTGGCCTACAAGCCAGGGAGACAATCCTTAGGCTGATGACTGAGTGGGACGCTCACGTTGTGATGAACGACTCGCCTTTGCAACTTGGACATTTTTGCCTTTTGTGCCTAAACGTCTTCAGACCTGGAGAGGCGCGTCCTAACAGAAGGGCCCCTGGAGCAGGACAGAACACCCCTCACGAAACGGACTCGTGTTATTTCTGTGACCATGGAAATACGGTGCCCCCGGGGCAGTGGGGACGAATGTCCCTCTCGTGGGAAGGGCTTTCCTGCCCTCAGAGCCCAGGTAAGAGTGCGCTCACCTGGGCCCCAGCTCCACCGTGGATCAGAACATTTCCAGAAGGTTCCTGTGCTCAGGTGGAGGTCAGGGCCCACTGTGCCTGGGTCACGGCTCCTGGGGGGCACACAGCTTGAAGCAGGTGCAGGGCAGGGTCCTGATAAGACCCCGTGGGCCTCTGTGAGCCTCCAGGAGACTGCGCACCTTGGGTTTCACCTGCTGATGGCAGGCCCAGCCACACCCTGTGGACGGGCTGCCCCGTCACCCACGGGGACCTGGGCCACAGTCCAATGCAGGCCCGGAACTTTCTAGAGCTTGACCTGGAATTAGCCGCCTGGCAGCCCCGCCCTGCCGTCCCCCACCCAGCGCTGGGCCCGCAGGTGCCAGCCAGCCTTACTCAGCGCTCACCTGTGCCAGGCCTGCAGGCGGAGCTCCGCTGCCTTGACCCAAGGCCTTGCAGCCCTTCCTGCCGGCCCCCCTGTGGGCCTGGCCAAGGCCCATCTCTCTGCAGTGCGGACGTGGAAGGTCAGGGCTCTGGGCCCACGTGCCACGGGCGAGGGGAAGCGAGCCCCTCTCACAGGCGTGAGACCCCCCCCCGTGCCCCGTGGACGGTTTTCCTCCAGACCAGGCCTGGGCCAGTGGTGCTGCAGGATCACAGGTACACACACGCACACTTGCACACACATGTACACACTCTCATTCCTACACACACACACTCACTCCACACGCACGCTTGCTCACAGTGAATCACATCGCCCTTCACTGAAGGTTTGAGGACGAAGAAGATGTTTGACCTGCGGCAATGGGGCATCTTGACCTTTTTTTTTTCTTTTTTTGGCTGTGTTGGGTCTTCGTTGCTCCACATGGGCTTTCTCTAGTTGCAGCGAGTGGGGGCTACTCTTTGTTGCGCTGCGCGGGCTTCTCCTTGCAGTGGCTTCTCTTGTTGTAGAGCACGGGCTCTAGGCACGCGGGCTTCAGTAGTTGCAGCACGCGGTCTCAGTAGTTGTGGCTTGCGGGCCCTAGAGCGCTTGGGCTTCAGTAGTTGTGGCGCACAGGCTCAGTAGTTGCAGCGCATGGGCTTAGTTGCTCCTCAGCATGTGGGATCTTCTTGGACCAGGGATTGAACCCGTGTCCCCTGCATTGGCAGGCGGATTCTTAACCACTGTGCCACCAGGGAAGTCCCTGGACCATTTTTAAAGTCTTTATTGAATCTGTTACAATATTGCTTCTGTCTCATATTTTTGTTTTTGTTTGGCTGCACGGCACGTGGGATCTTAGCTCCCCGACCAGGGATCGAACCTGCACCTCCTGCAGTGGAAGGCGAAGTTTTAACCAATGGACCGCCAGGGAAGTCCCAGCATCCTAACCTGTAACGTTAGTTATGTCTTTGCTTTAAGTCCCTTTAAAAGTAATGTTTTAAATTGTGACATTAACATAAGCCCAAAGTAAATACTCAAACAGCACGAATGAGTTCTCCACCCCGAAGGCAATCACTGTACTTTCCCTCATCTGTCGGGGCCACTGACCTCAGGCAGCCCAGCCAGCACCTGCCATGGGAGGACCACTGCCCCTCCTGGAAGGCAGGCTGGCACGGGCCCAGATCTGCTCATGGCAGGCTCTCCAAAGTGCCATTTCCTGACCCCCCCACTTCCCACCCCCATTTTTGTTCTCATCTGTCCTTGCCTGCAGATATGTTTTTTATCTTTACTTTTGGATTTTTTCTTTTCTTCTTTTTCTAATTGCAGTAAAATACTCATTACAAAATTTACCACTGTAACCAGTTTTAAGTGCGCAGCTCAGGAGCATTCAGCATATTCACATTGTTGTGCAACCGTCATCATCTCCAGAATTTCCAGAATTTTCTCATCTTCCCAAATTGAAACTCTGTCCCCATTAAACACGACTCCCCGTCCTCCTCCCCCAGCCCCTGGTGCCCCCACCATCTACTTTCTGACGACTCTAGGACCGCATATAAGTGGAAGCAAACAATATTTTTCTTTTTGCATCTGGCTTCTCTCCGTGAGCATCTCGTCCTCATGTTCATCTACATTGCAGCAGGTGTCAGGATTTCCTCCCTTGCTGAGGCTGAATAATTTGGGAATTATCGTTTAGACTCTTTCCCGTGTGGCTCTCGCGACCCAAGGTGGGGCCCTGCTGGCTCCCCTTCTCCTTTACCCCCTGTACGCCCGCCCAGTGCTGGGTCAGGGGCCCCCCTCCCAGACACTGCAGAATTCAACTCAGAATTCCCACTCCTGGGCCCCAAACAGGGGTGAGGCGCACTGCAAGGGATGATGAAACAACAAGTGACTCTTATCTGTCGCTCAGCTGCTCTGAGGGCTTTGCAGTTACACCCACTGTTCCCCTCAGCATCCGCATCCCAAGGCGGACGTGCCGCGGGGGCCCCTCCCCCACTGGGAAGCTCGGAGGCCAGGAGGCCTGGCCTTTCTCCCGAACTTTCCCTGGGGCACCCAGGCGACACCCTCCTGGCCACAGGCACCCCAGGTAAACTGCTGGGCCCTGGGCGCTTGCCTTTGTTCTGGGAACACGTTGGCATTTTCACTGGGAGCCTTTGAGGCCTTGCTTGACAGGACTAACAGGGAGGGTGGCAGGCGTGGAGCCCGCAGATGGGGCGATCGCTGGGGACAGAAGCCCTTTCAGGCGGCCCTGGACTCAAAGGCTAGTTCTGCTCGGCGACACACCCTGCCCGACGTCCTGCCTGACTCCCGTCCCTTCCTTGGGCTCCACCCGGCTCTGCCGCCGCCCACAGGCAGGAGGGCTCCAGCCCCCGAGCCGCCCCCATCCCAGCCCACCCCCGCACACCTTCTCTGGGGGAGATGCATCCCCCGGGCGCCCCTGGAGGAAACCCTCCGGTGGGGCTGCCTTGCTAGGCCCGAGGCTGCGGCTGGTTACGTGTTTGTGCCAATGAGCTGAGTCTGGCGAGACAGAGGGACCATTCAGGGCCCAGGCAGGTCCGGAGACGGAGGAGCGATTCTTTCCCAGAGAGCGGGGCTGGGAGGGGCCCGGCCCCAAGGCCCCAGGTTCCCAGAGAGAGGCCTGCACGTGGGAGACGAGGCGGGACGCAGGCAGGGCGGAGGGGCTTCTCAGGATTCCTGCCCTGCTCGGGGCCGCTTCCCGGCGTCGGCACGAGCCGGCAGCAAGGCCTGCTTCCCCCCACTTCGTCCAGGGCCGCCCTGTGACCCGGGACGTCATGGTCTCCTCTCTGGGTCTGAGTGAGCCTGGGGGGCGGCGCGGGGGACCAGCCTTGACCGCCCAGCGGGCCTGGCCCCCAGGCGGCTCGTTCTGTCAGGGGCCAAGTCCCGCGTGGGTCTCGGGTTTCTGCCCATTTTGTGAACGGGGACACTGGCTGCCTTTGCTTCCGACTGGCCGTCTTTTCACGGTGCTTGAACAGCGCCAGCCTTGGTGACACAGAAGGACTTGCTGGGCTCAAAGGTCAGCTGGCGCCACCCTGGTGCCCCGTGAGCCTGCAGGAGGGTGAAGACTCAGGCTTGTCCCAGGTCTGGTCGCCTGGGTTAAGCACTGTCCTTTTGTTCTAAAACGCGGGCGTGTCCAGGGGAGGAAGTCTCAACAAACAAAAAGCACTTTCTCCTAAGAAGGCCCTTAACAAAAACAAGGAGGACAGTGTGGGCCCCCGAAGGTTCCAGATGGACCAGCTGCCAGGACAGCAGGAGGGGCAGGGGAGCCCAGGGATGCCCAGAGGAAGGACCAGCCCCGGGACGTCGCTGTCCCCGAGCAGCCTGTAGAGCAGAGCCTCTGAGAGTGTGTCTCAGGGAAACTCCATCCACTTTTCACAGCTTCTGTGGGAAGCTGGGTCTTTAGTGAGCACTTTATTTTCTCCTTGTCAGCCCTGCCTGAGCCCCCTGCCTCAGCAGGACCGGTTGGTGGCCCCCAAGCCAGGGACACCACGCGAGTCCTGGCCAAAACCAGCCTGCAGGGCGCCGAGGCCCCAGTACCGGGCCGGGCAGGGCCTCGTGGGCCTGAGGTCCCGGTGGACCCGGCGGCATCCCCCCAGCCCCTGCGCTCTCAAAGCCTCTCGGGCGACGGGCTTGGCTCCTCCTGGGGCTGGGGGCAGTGTTCTGCCACTCCTGGTCTGGCCAGTGGTCAAACCTCCAGGGTCAGACACCGCGATGGATAAAAGGGGTGCGCGCGCCATGACGTGCGTCTGTAAAATCCACACCGCACGAAGCCCCATCAGGCTTGGAGCAGACGGGCGTTCCTTGCTGATAATTTCAAAACCTAAGCTAAAGTGTTGTCCCCAAATTAAGAATTAACGTGCTAATAAATAGCCAAATTTGTTTTTTTTTAAAGTCGATCTATATGTGAAATATCAATAAAGCCTACATTTTTAATATTTTTTTAAAAAGTTAAATCTAAATAGAATCTCTCTTTTCTCCCCGTGCCAAATAGATGTCTCAGTGCCCACTTGCTTGATTAACCCGAGAGGAGAACTGTTAGCCCCTGGGCCGGGAGGGACCCGGGCGAAGGGTCCGCCCCCAGCCCCTGTGGCCACTCGGCTGGGCCCCAGCTGCCCGCCCACACGGTGCTGGCCCTGGCGACCTGCTGATCAACTTGAGCCTGGCCGGCTAGTGGCGAAACCTGATCGAGACGTGCTTCCCCAGAGAACTTCTTTCCAGGCAGTTCTCAAGAAATACATATGTGTTTCTGAATCCCAGGAGAGAGCAGTTGAGAAACTGGCACGACAGGAAAAAGGAGTATAATTCTCCAGCCAGAATTAGAACTTACTAATCAACACAAAGACGCCGCCAGCTGGGGAAGCCCCTGGTGTCCAGTCAGAAGCTGGAAGTGCTGACGGTGGAGCGGCTTGTCTGGGAACCAGGGTTGTGGCTGGCATGCGGGAGAGGTCGGGCGGCACTGCTCCAAGCTGCTCCCACGGCACTAGAGGCGAGAGGGCCGGCGCTGCTGGCGGTGCGTCATTCCTGCAGACAAAATCCACACCAGTCAGCACGCACACACACACACCCAGCATGCTCTTCAAATCCTGCCACATGTGTTGAGGAGTAGTGTACTTGGGAGGCCTTTGGTTCTCGGTCAGGGTTGGGGTTAACCTCGCTGGCCGATCGGGCATCACATCATCCCAACACTCCCCGAGAATGTTCGAGTGTCTGCTGGGGGCTGTGGACCCTTGTAAGTGCGGCTAAGCTTAATATTCCTTATTAAACGGAACTTTTTAGAGATCCATAACGATGCAGAGAGTCTGAGAAATGGCGCAAGTATTTTAAGACCGATAAAAGAAATCAACTAAATCATAGCATTTATTATTACATGTTTTCAAAACAGAAAAGGGAATTCCCTGGCTCTTTCACTGCTGAGGGCCTGGAATGATCCCTGGTCGGGGAACTAAGATCCCACAAGCCACGCGGCACGGCCAAAAAAAAAAAAAAAACAGAAAAGCCCCCAAACTTTTAACATGACCCTATCATAGGAAAATGATTCACTCGTTTTAGGCAATCAATATCAGGGACATGGAAATAAAGTGCTATAGAACAAATACAGACTAATTCATGATTTCATGATAATTATCAGGAATTCTGACTTTCATCCCGGGTCTTTTTTTTTAATTTATTTTCTCACTAATTTTTTTTGGAGTCTGGTTGCTTTGCAGTGTTGTGTTAGCCTCCAGTGCACAACAGAATGACTCAGCCGTACACATACAGAGATCCCCTCCCTTTTGGACTTCCCTCCCATTTAGGTCACCACAGTGCGTTAGGTAGAGTTCCCTGTGCTGTACTGTGTGTTCCCACCAGTTGTCTATTTTATACATAGTATCGATAATGTAAATGTGTCAATCCCAGTCTCCCAGTTCCTCCCACCCCACTCCTTTCCCCCTTGGTGTCCATACATTTGTCCTCTCCGTCCGCGTCTCATCAAACCCGTCAGGAATTTGGGATGATGGACGGGCAGCCCGAGCCCATCACGATCCTCTTCCTCCTGCCCATCCCCCGTCCCCAATCCTGCCCTTCCCCCGTCCCCAATCCTGCCCATCCCCAGCTAGATCGGGCCCCTTGTTCATTCGACAAACGTTTCTTGAACTCGGACGATGCCCGGGGCAGGGCCCTGGTATGCAGAGTGAGTGGACATGGGCCCTGCCCTCCAGGAGGTCACACAGGCAGGGGTGGCCGTGAACAGGTGTTTAGAGCAGGATGGATTATCTACCGCTGCCCCGAGAAAGAGGCCAAGGAGACGCACCAGGTAGGCGGGCCTGAGAGGAGGGTGCGTCCCAGGTGGGGAGGGTGGGAGCTCTGGGGAGGAAGGGGCGGAGGGGAGCAGGGGCGAGGTCAGCGCCGAGAGCTCCGGGCCCGGGGGACGCCCTCCCGGCACCACCGGCAGACAGCCTGGGAACGCCCGCCCCCTCCCCGTGGGCCGGGCTCCGGACGCCCACCCGCGTGCACAGCGCATGTGCGCGCACAATCAGACACAACGCCGCCGTTAGGTCATCAAGTCTGGGGCCCCACCCGGCTGGGCAGCCTGATTCACGCGGGGCGGGGCGAGCCGCCCGGGAGCCTGAAGGGTGAGCGGCTGCCTGGCGAGGTCGGGGGGTGGACCTCCTCGTGCAGCCACCGTGGGAACAGCTGCCGCGCACGTGTCCAGGCTCAGCTCCACAGGGCCTCACAACAGGCCCGCGGGGTCCCGCACCTGCCCGGTGGTGGCTGGGCCCGTGGCTCCCGCCCTGGGCGTGGTCCCGCTCCGGGGGCTGGTGGCAGCTCGCAGACCTCCACCAGCAGGAGCAGCCCTGCAGCTGGCGTCCCTGTCGTTACCTGGGCCTTGTACCAGTTAGTGCCCCGTAGAGCATTTCCAAGGGCGGCCTGGCAGCCCCCAGCCTCAGAGCCCCTCCCCATCCCTGGCCCTGGCTGACCTCCAGCTCTGCCCCAGGGCCCCACCCCGTCCAACTCCAGCCCCTCTGCGGCCCCAGCGCTCCCGGGGAGCCCCGAGAGGCCCGAGGGCCCAGGCTTTCCTCCCGGGCGGCTGGAGCGAGCATCTCGAAGGTGGAGTCTGAGCTCTCAGGGACAGCGCTGGGCAGGGCATCTCTGCTGGTGGGGCGGCCCGTGGCGCAGGCACGCAGCTCATCGCAGGCGAGGGCGGGGCGGCTGAGAGGATCAAGTGGTGGGGACGGGACGGGTGGGGCTATCCGTCTGGCCGGCTCCAAGCCCAGGCTCCTTGCTGAGGAGTGCATGGAAGAGGCAAACCCTCGCACACGGACCACCAGGACCCCTCTGCGCCCACGGCAGAGACCGTTCAAGGACGACGGCCCTGCTTCCTGGACTGGGTTCCTTCTCGGACAGGGTGTTGACCGGCCCCCTGGGCTCCGTCCCGCAGCCTTGACCCTCCGGGAAGAAGAGGGTGTGATCTGCTGGACCGACCTGGGGTCACAGGTCAGAGGATCTGATTCCTCAACAAATCTGGGGAGACAGGGGCGGATCCCTCAGAATAAAGGATGTGAATAGCTCGCACCAGGAAAAGTGATGAACCGCACAGGGAAGAAGTTTCCAGAACAGTGGCGTGGCCGCTCCCAGGAAGGAGGCAGGGCCGTGGGGATGGCCCTCGGGCTCTGGGCGCTGAGGCGCCTGGCGCTGCCTGTCAGCTGGTACCCCACACTCGCTTTGTAATGATTCATCAAGCCCCACGTCTGTGCTCCGGTTTGTAACAAAACGTTCTTCTTCTTAAGGAGAGCTTTTACTGGGGGTCAGCGATAGTGGTGGACATGCAGGCAGGTGACCCGGTCACGGGGAGCAGATGAGTGGGCGGTCTCGGGGGGCCTGTCCGTCAGCTCGGGCGTGCACGCGGTCCCCTCTAGCCACCACGCGCCCACCACCAGGGCTCCGACGGCACAGCCGCTCGGGGCCTCTGGGCACACACGTCGGCTCCGTGGCGAGGGAGCAAAGCCCAGGTCTCTGCGGCCCAGCCCCGCTCGGCCCGCTCCACCGCCTTGGTCCCCAGGCCTCCCTGCAGATCCCGGCACTTTCCACCCGGGGCCTCTGGCCTCCGCGCCCCTCCTGCCGCCTGTCTGCCCCCCCAACTCTGCAGGCCCCCCAATCCCCTCCCTGCCCGGCACATCTTAGAGGGGCAGCAAAGGGGTGACTTCCCAGGTCACGTTTCCACATCCCCCTCCTCTTTCCTTCCGCCCAGGTCTCCCCGGTACAGATTTATCCTGCACACGGCGTTGTTCACGAGGCCAGGGCCCTTCGCTGCCGGGACCAGAGGCTCCCGGCGTCCCTCGGAAGGGACAGGAAGAGCAGCTCACAGACGGACCCGTAACACTGCCTCGGGTGTAGACACAGGTGTGTGCGAATGTGAATTCACTTCACCCTTGTTGGGAAGGCTGGGGTGACATCTGAGGAGGGTTCGCCAGCCCGGGGGCATCAGGGCACCGGTCAGGGTGGGATGAGGGTCATTCACGGGAAGGTGGCTCTGAGACCTCTCAGCCGCCCTGCCCCTGGCACAGGGTGACCCTGGCCGGCGGTGAAGCCTGCCTGGGTGACCCGGAGCCATCTCGAGGGCGGCGTCCAGTTCCCACGTGAGTCCTCGGGACAGTGGAGTGTGCGCCGTGGCCCGGGTGCAAGGGGTGGAGGGGACCACCCCCGCCCAGCTGGCAGTCCCCAGTGCTATTTGGAGGTGACTCAGGGGCCTGCCCTCTCCCCATGCGCAGCCCCGCCCTTCCAGGGCTGTGCTCACCTTCCTTCTTGTCTCCAGCCTCTAAGGCTCTGGCCCTTTGTCCCCAGGGCAGGGTCGGGGCAGAGGGCGGAGGACAGAGGGCAGAGGGCAGCGTCCACCCTGTCCCGAGTGCTCTGTCCCAGCCTCTGACCTCGGGCTCTTTTAGCATCTGGACCTTGGGCGGATGACTCCTGCCCTCCGCTGCCCACCTCCGCCAGGCTGGGGCCCTCCTAGTCAGGCCAGCTTCCTTGCCCCCCAGACCCCGCTGTGACCCAAAGGAGGACTTGGAAGACGCCACGCGGCCCGGAGAGGCTGGCAGTGGGGTTGGTCATCCTGGCTGTGCCTCCTGTGCTGACTTGTGGACACACTGCGCTGCCCCTGCTTTGGCTGCCAGAGAAGACACAGGACTCGGGGAGGTGGACCGTCCCGGCAAACAATGCGGGGCCCGCTTGGGCTACGGGACGCTATTCACTGTCAGCCTGAAATTTCCTTCGCGCTGGTCTGGGGCGGCTGTGGCCTCCCCATGTGGCTGGTTCTCGGGGGTCCCGGCGGAGGGTCCGAGAAGCCGCGTCCTTCTCCACCCTCCTTTGGGCCACCTGCGCCGTCCTGTGGGGAGAGGTGTTTGCACAGACGGCAGATCACTTAATACGGCTGATGGTTTTGCTGAAGATGTGAGTAACTGAAACTAAGTCTTCAGTTACTTGAAAGATTAAATATGTTCTACAAACCCCACAGCCCGGCCTGGTGCCCCCCCCCCCCCTTCATAAAAACTGAATGTCGATGGCATCCGAGAGCCGGCAACCTCGGGAGGGTATCAGCTGGCAGGATGAGACCTGAGATCAAGTGTCTCGGCCGTGAAACGTTTAGGCACGCGGCCGCCCGTCGGCGGGGCCCGGCCACCTCCACCGCTCTGGGCTGCGGGGCGTCCCAGCCTGGGAGGCGGGTCACAGCGGCCATGCCTTCCACCCACCTCGTGTCGGGCTTCCCTTCCCCCACTGGTTGTGACAACCAAGAATGTCCCCAGATGGTGCCAGATGTCTCCTGGGGGCACCGCAGAGCCTCTGGCCTAGCGGGAGAGACAGGCCAGCGGGCGGCGGGTGACGACACACCCCGCTCCGTGCCTGAGATGGCGGAGACCCCGCTGCACGCGCGTCTGGGGAGGCCGCTTTCGCTGGGCCTTGGAGGAGCCTGGGGTGTTCCCTCCAAGGCCAGACCGAGCCACGCTGTCCTTGGCGGTGGGACCCTTCCGCGGGCCAGCCGGGCGCCCCCCGGGAGTGGCCCAGCGGAAATGCCGTCTTTGGGGCCTGAACACCAGAGGAGGCAACAGCCCAGCGGCCGGCCTGGTACAGGTGTCGCCTGAGTGACCCGGGCCGCCGCCCTCGGGCTGGCACTGGCAGCCGTGCCGACGCTGGTGCCCAGTGTGGTCACTAAAGAGCTCCGGGTTTCAGGGCGACCTCGGCCGGCGGCTCTGCTCTCTGCGCCTGGCTTTGCTCCCCCGTCGAAGCGAGCCCCCTGCCCCCAAAGGCCTGTGACAAGCTGAGAGCAGCGCCTTGGGCAGGGGCGCCGCCCTGAGCGCCTGGGCCCCTCGCGGGCGCTCTGCAGGTCCCCCGACCCGCGTCCCCACGGCGGCCCGGCGGACCCCGGAAGCCCCTTCTCCCCGGATCCTTCCGGGGCCGCCCCGTCCCGCCTCAGTCCCTGCGCGGCCACCCCCTGGCCCTCAGGTCTCACGCTTCAGCCCATCCTTCACTGGGGAAGCTTCCTGACCCGAGAGGAGCCCAGGGCTGCCCTTGCGCTTCCTCCGTCCAAACCCGCAGCCCCGCCGCACGGTGTCTGCTTAGCTCAGCGCCCGGAGCCGGGCCGGGATAGGCGCTCGGCACATACTTACGGAACGGGGCACAGATCGGCAAACAGAGGGGCCCCTCTGGGTGGGCTCCGGTGCTCACACAGATGACGGGGCAGCCAGGGCCGTGCTCTCGGCCCCGAAGGAGCCCAGCGCCAGGCGTCCCACCGGGGGGAGAGCAGCCCCCCAGGTCCCAGCGAGGTGCCCACGGTCCCGCACGGGACCCAGCCCGGCCAGTACCTGACCAACCACGGCGACTGACGGCGGGGACTCAGGTGCTCCATCTTCGGGCTCCGGGAACTGGCTTGGAAGGGAGGCTTCCAGGTAACACGGCGGCCGTCCAGTCACATCAGGGTCCCAGCTGAGCAGCAAACCCTCTCTCAGGGCAAGCGTGTCCCACACATTTCAAGAGCTGCGATGGGACCGCTCGCTGCTCGCCTGCAGACCTGAGAGGGGCCCGCGTTTCCACATGCCGTGCCCAGCAGCCCTGCTTGGAGGAGGGTTTCAGGCGGTGGCGTGCGGGGGCCAGGGAGTTCTTTTTAAATTATTATCACGTTAAAGGATTAACGGGCTCTTCATGCCACGTGCCTGTACGGCGCTGATCTAGGAGCAGCTAAAGTAGCCACCCGTGGTGAAGGGGTGGGGTGTGCGCTCGGACGGGAAGGCCGGGTCCCTGCTGCGGGCTGTGTGGGTCCCTGCCCCGAGCACTGGCCCCTCACGGACTGCCGGCTCGGAAGGGCCTTTGAGCCGCAGGTCGGTGAGAAGGCTGAGTTTATAACCAGGGAAACAGGCCCAGAAGAGTGAGGGGCTGAGAAAAGACTTAAAAATAAAAATCACCACCAAAGCAGTGTAGTAAGTGATACCAAAATATATCAGGGCCGGGACCTCCCTGGCGGTCCAGTGGTTAAGACTCCACGATCCAACTGCAGGGGGCGCGGGTTCGATCCCTGGTCGAGGAACTAAGATCCCGCATGCCTCGCGGTGTGGCCCAAAAAATATATATATCAGGGCTGCCTGTGGTGGGCTGAATGGCGGCCCCAGAGGGCATCAGGTCCCTCATGCCAGAACCTGTGAATGTTACTTCATATGGTAAAGTGGTGTCCCTCAGGGGACTGCCTACCCGTCCAGGGCAGGGCCAGCCATGAGCAGTGTGGGCCTGTCCTCAGGTCTGGGAGGGGAGGTGGGCAAGGAGGCCAGATCCTATCCTCTGGCCTGTCCCCTGGCCTGTCCCCTCTCTGTCCCCTGGCCTGTCCCCTGTCTGTCCCCTGGTCTGTCCTCTGGCCTGTCCCGTCCTCTGGCCTGTCCCGTCTGTCCCCGTCGGTCCTCTGCACACCCACACTGGGCTGAGACTTCCCTGCCTTCAGGGGTCCCCTCCCTCCTGCTGCCATTCCCAAGCTCGGGGCTCCGGGACCCCCAGGACGGAGTTCAGGGAGTGTCTCCATCTGCATCACCCGCAGGGGGCTCGGGTGGCTGGGGCGGCTGTGCTGGGCACAGAAGTGGGAAGTGGCATCTGGTCAGTGGTCCCATGTGTCAGGACTGAGGCCTGGGAAGGGGTTCGTCCAGCTCCACCCCCCAGCCCCCAGGCTGGCTCCGCAGGGGCGGGTGTGTGCATACATGTGTGCACGCTTTGCGTGTGACTGTGTGTGTATGAGTGTGTACATGTACATACGTTTCGGTGCTGTGTGTTTGTGTTTGGGCCCGTGTGTGCAGCCACAGCGGCCCCTGCTGGCCACACGGGGAATGGCGGCATGTGACCCAGGCCTGGCGACCCAGGGGGGCTGGCGGTCCCAGGGAAAGGTGGGCTGGGTCTCTGTGCGGACGGTTTGGGGGGCCGCGGAACTGGGACAGGGGCCGAGATAGCGGGCGCCGGCCCCAGGCTCCCCCTTGTCTCACCAGGTCCCACAGAAGCAGTGCCAACTGCACGTTCTGGGGGTCCAGGCTCATCCCGCAGAGCACGGCACCTAGCGCGGGGGACCGTCCCCAGCGCCTGACCCTGGGGTCTCCTCCTCCCCCTCGCAGTCAGCAGCCCTGCCTGGGGTGACAGCATTCCTCTGGACCTGAGCCTGGGGTTTTCAGATGCACCCAGTCCCAGCTCCGTCCAGAATTGCCCCGCACTTGTGGGCTCCCTTTTTGTTCCGAAGCCCTTGTTTTCTGTGAGGCCGAGAAATTGGGGACACGGGTGCATGTAGAGATACCTCCCGGAGCTCAAGAACTGGGATGCTTCCACTTCTAAGCCCTAAATCCTGAGCATGAGCTGCGGGCAGTGGTCCCTCATGACCCCCAGCTCCTCTCCTTCCTGACCCTGGCGTTTGTGCTTCTCGTCTCGTCTGTGCTCGCTGCTTCCCCTCCCTGGTGAAGCTGCAGGCACGCTGGGGGCTGGCAGGCCTGGTCCTACCCACCGGGGCCTTAGCTGGGCTGTTCACCGGCCCTTGGCAAGGCCGCCCTCGGCCTTCCTTCAGGTCCAGCCGAGTGCTGCCCCAGCCTGGGCTGGGCCCCCACCCACTTCCCAAGTGGTATCCGTGGGCAGCTGGGAGTGGTGGTCCCCTTAGTCATGGGCATGACCGAGTAGGGTTCCAGCAGTCCTTTGTGAGATGTGACCCAACCCTCTGGCCATGGGTAATTAGCTGGGGTTGGACATCTCTCCTGAGACAGGCCAAAGGCAGTCCTCCCCGAGGCTCGGCGGACCAGGGACGCAGAGGTCATCACTCCCTCCTGGGCCCTGAGGGTCCGCTGGGAACCGGCCCTCCATCCCCGCGTCCCACACAAGCCGCCTTCCTGCTCCAGTGTCGGGAGCTGTTTCTCTGCCTCCATCAGAGTCGCCTCCAGGTGTCCCCCGACCCGCGCGGGGAAGGGACGGTGGGCGTTGTCACGAGAGACGCCCCCCAGGGGAGAGACCTTTGTGAATCCTGGGCGCCTTGGTCTGGGTGGTGATGCTGACCTGCCGCAAGGACCACCCGGTCCTCGTTTTCTCCACCCAGACGCTGCGGGGCTCCAAGTCTTCCTGCCGGCCAGCCGAACTCCCGGTCCATCCCTGGAGGGCCCGTCCAGTGGTCCCCGTTTCCCGGCGCGCTTCCCGTCCCACGCCTGCGGTTGAAACCCCACAGCCTGCACGGCGCTGCCAGGGGCCTCCTTCCCTCCTCAGAAGCCTGACCTGGCTTCTTGGCCAGAATCCCCTCCCGCCCCCGTGTCCCGGCGTGTGCAAGCCCCCCGGGCGGGGCTGTGTGCCCCCGAGGGTCCATCCAGTTCCAGGAGCGCCGGGAGGCGCGTGCCGTCCCGCCAGCCGCATGAAAACAGGGCGGGAGTATTTACATCCCGACCGAGACCGGCAGACCCTTCCCCTCCCTGCCGGCTGCGACCCAGCCCCAGGCCCCCCGAGAGAGAGCAGGTTCTCCATGCCGCCCGTGGAGTCCAGGCTGGGGTCCCCGGAGGGCCCTGGGCGTGGACGGCGGGTGTGCAGACCACGTGTGCCCAGGAGGCCGGGCCGCACGGTCCGAGGTCTCGGGCCCCCGACAGCCTGGCGGCTCGTGGAGCATCCTGGCTGATGAGCCTTCGTGCCCGGGCCTGGGTGCCCCTCTCTGCGGGCCGGCCTGGGCCACTTCTGCGCCCGCAGGCGGAGCATGTCAGGGGGGCTATGGGGGTGCTGTGTGCCCACGTGACCGACCCGCCGAAACCCTGGCCGCTGGGCTCCGGTGAGCTTCCCTGGGCAACCCTGCTCGTGCTGTGCGGCCCCCTGGCAGGGACCCCAGAGGCTGGCACTGGTCCCTCTGGTCCCGCTGTGCGCCCCTCCCCCCGAGACCCTAGTCTGCACCCTTCCCCATGGTGAGCCCGGCCTCCTGAGGGTTCTGGGGGGTCAGGCCTGCCTGGGGCGCCCTGGGCCGAGGGTGGGCATGGCCAAGGGGAGGGGAAGGTGCCCGTGAGGTCAGTCCTGGATGTGGGATCTGAGACGCTCACCCGTCAGGAAAGCCATCCATCTGGTCTGTAAGATGACAGCAATTATTTACCCAGACGGCCTGGGCCTCTTCTTCAGGTGACCACACTCCAGGATGAACGACTTTTCATTTGTTTGACCTTTAAAAAGTAAAATATAAATTCCTCAACATATTGATTTCACGGATGTTTCTTCTCTCATTCCCAGCCTCCCTCCCACCGCCTTCTCTCCTTAGAGATAGCTGCGTCCACCCGCTGTCCTGATGGAGCCGCCAGCTGGTGGATGTGGCCGCTGGTGGGATCACCCAGAGAAACAGGGCGACTCACGGCCAGCGTAGGCGGGGCCCACCTGTCACGGCGTTAGTCGCACAGACCTGTTGTTGGGCTGCAGCTGCCCCCTGGGGACCACCCACTGGAGCCTGTGCGCCGACGCGAATGAAGTCAGCACCGGGAGGGCAGGAAAGCCGCCCTGGCTGGATTGGCGGGGCTGGATTGGCGGGGCAGCAAGCTCGTTACCACGTGGGCAAAGGGTTCTGGTCCGGCCCAGTGATTCAGAATCTGAACATCTGTACAGACATTAACTTAACATTTACCTTGCTTAGCAAAAGCTAACTTCATAAGAAAACCCATCCGTGTGACAAATAATGAGTGAGCACCTACTGCGTGCTAGGCTTTATTTTAGGAGCTTGGTAATGAAACTCACATTCTAGGGGGCGGGGAGAAAAAACAATAAATGAGTGAAATCCATACTGTATCAGACAGAACTAGTGCCATGGAGAGAGGTGTAAGTCAGGGAGCAGACAGGTTACCACTTTTAACACGGTGGGAAAGAAAAGTGACACTGGGCAAAGGGGCACCGGAAAGAAGGGGGGGGGAGCAGGTCAGCTGAGCGTCTGCGGGAAGAGTCTTCCCAGGGGAGGAGTGTGTGCAAAGGCCCTGAGGCCGGGGAGGAAATCAAGGCGGCCAGTGGGGCCCGGTTAGCAGGAGGGCGGGCGCTGGGTGCCGAAATCTTCAGAGCTCCCGCTCTTCCTGAGCTGGAGACCCTGGAAAGTTCTGCCAGAGGAGCGGCAGGGGCTGGCGTGGGACCAGGGGCTTCCTTTGGCTCTGAGCTGAGAAGAGACTGAAGGTTAGTGAGGTCAGGGGTGGGAGAGACTTGGAGGCCACCGCAGATCCAGGCAACCCCGAGGTCATGGCTTGGGACGTGGAGGTGGCCGAGAAAGTGGCCAGGAGTCGTCAGCCTTTGCCGTGTCCTCAGGAGGGCTGGCAGGGGTGCAGCGTGGGGTGCAGAGGTGGATGGTGGGTGCAGAGCGGTTCCTGCTGCAGCCACAAGCCCGTGGGCTGCACTCAGCTTCTGGAAGGCGAGTCCCAGGGGCAGAGGCGCCTGGGTGCCTGCGGCGGGCGGTGGCTGCAGGTAGAGCCCGGCCCTGCGCACCCTGCAAGGGGCCAAGACCCTTCAGCTGGGGGCAAGGCTCTGCCCCCGCAGCAGAGGGTCAGGACTTCCCAGCAGAGGGAACGGTTCCCTGGGCTGGAATGCTGTGTGGCCCCGCCTGGCAAGTTCTTTGCCTCTGACTGGAGGTTTGGAGGTTATCTAATTGTTTTCCTGTAATTACCCGGGAAGGGTTGCCTGGGATGCTTTCAAGACACAGACTTATGACCCCAGCGCTAGGGAAAGGATCATCTTCAGGCAGGTTTGGGAAACATGGATGTGGCGTGGCCTCCTCATCTCACAGAGGGTCATCAAGACACCTGCTCCAGGCCACGCGGCCACGGCGGAGCCTGAATGAGGCGGCCCCAACTTTCCACGAGCGGGCCCACCTTCCACGCTGCTCCGGTTTTCTGACGGCGTAGTAGCCTCTGCCTCTTAGAAGAACACGTGTAGTGGGGGGATGGTCGCCCACCCCCCACCCCCCCCCCCCGCTTATGTCCATGGCCCAGTCCCTAGAACCATGAACTGACTTTACTTGAAAGAAGGTCTCTGCAGATGTAACTTAGCTGAGGACCTGGAGGTGAGGTCATTCTGGGTTACGGGGGGGGCTGATGCCAGTGGACAAACGTCCTTATAGGAGAAAACACAGAGGGAGGTGGGACGCCGACAGAGGCAGTGGCGTGTCCAGGACGGCCGGGCTGGGAGCACAGGAGCCGGGAGGGGCAGGGCGCCGGTGTCCCCCCACCCCGGGGCCTCTGACGCTCAATTTCAGACCTACGGCCTCCAGAGCCGCGAGAGGGTAAAAGTGCTGTTTCAGTCACGCCGTTTGTGGCACCAGGTTCCAGCAGCCAGAGGCAGCTAACGATGTCACACAACGTGAGTGCCTTTAGACAGGCCCTCCCCCGGCTCGGGCTCTCACGGGTCCCTCCGGTTCCTGGTTCCTCGGCCAGACAGCACTGGCCAGCACCTCGTGCTGGATCGGAGCCGAAGCTGCTGTAGGACGTCCCCAGCTGGCGTGCCCTCCTGATGCCGCCATCCTGAGCTAGGCCCAGCTCCTGCACTGAGCGCCGTGCTTGGACCGCCCGCCCGACCTCACATGCCCTCCGCAAGCGAAGTCCTCCCCTGTGGCTCTGGCCTCTGGGGGAGGCTCGGCAGGACCCGGAGGCCAGGGTGGGCGCCGGTCCCTGAACTGCAGCGCAGGGGAAGGTGGGCAGATCCTCACCGCACCAAGTTTCAAAGGCGAAGAAGGCACCTCGGGAACGACACAGCAAGTCGTCAGTCTACACACACAAGCCGACGGCCCGGCAGCAGGCGACGGAGGAGGAGCCCAGCCGCAGAGCCACGTCTGCAGTCGCACCGACAAGCACCAGGCACAGCTACCAGGACAACTACCCTTCACAGCCAGAGTGGGGCAAGGGAGAGGAGAGCGCGGAAGGGTGACTTTTCTGCCCGTCTCCGCAGAGGAAAAAGGAATGATGTGGCCTACGGGCAACAATGTTATGATTATTCTAAAAATTGTTAGTTTATTTTTTGGCTGCCTCGGGTCTTAGTCGCGGCACGCAGGATCGGCACGCGGGATCCTCATTGTCGTGTGCATGCCGGCGTCTCTCTAGTTGCGGAGTGCAGGCTCAGTAGTTGTGGCGCGTGGGCTTCGTTGCTCCGCGGCATGTGGGATCTTAGTTTCCCCACCAGGGATCAAACCGGTGTCCCCTGCACTGCAAGACGGATTCTTAACCACTGGACTGCCGGGGAAGTCCCGACAATGTTATTATTAAGGCACGAATGTCAAAATGTGACATTTGCAACCTGTGACATCAAACCACCTAAGTGAAAATAAGGTTATATTGGGTTTATAATATGTTGACATCCAAAGCTTGTTCACAACTCTCATCAAACGGGTGTAACATCCCTGTGAAGCCAAAGTACAGGTTCCACAACTCTCCGAAAACAAGAGCATCCGAGGAAACCCTTCCTGAGCCGAAAAGGCGTGAGGCCAAGAAGCAGTTACCTGAGGACTCGTCCTGCTCGTGGACGCACAAAGTCAATCGAGATGAAGCACAGGTGCTCACAGACACGGTTCACAGCTGTAGCGGCTTGCTGCTGAGATACGGAGTGCGGTTCCGGGAAGGAGCTTGACGGGGCCGCTCTCACTGCTGGGATGGGCGCTGCCTCTGTAACGCTCGCTGCAAAACACGCTGAGCTGAACGAGATTTTCCCTTTTCGCCTTTTTTTTGGGGGGGTAAAAGCGCCAATCCTCTTCAGATTTCTTTTGGTTAGCAAAACCAGGTACTGAAGTGAGTTCTTCTTAATGGGGGAGAACTGCATCTAGATTATCCCCATTTCACAGATGTGCAAGCTGAGGCACGAAGTACTCAGGCTAAGAACTCACAGAGTCTTCTGGAAGCAGAGACCTCTGGGTGGTCCGGGATGCTCCGAGGCCACAGGCGCCCCCCCCCCCCCGGGCCTTGCCTCCATCCTCTCGGCTCTCGCCCAACCTCCCACCTGGACCTGCTGGTCACCCGGCCTCCGGTCATCCACTCCGGCCACCACTGTGGTGCCACAAAGAAGCCTTGGGAAGCCAAGGTCGGGCTCAGCGACTCACCCTTTGTTTGGGGAGTGGGGGTGATTCCCCTAAAACAAACCCCAGGGGAGATCTGCTGACCTGTGTGGTGCAGACGTTGCTGTTATTTGGGGCACAGATTACTACGCTATTGTACGTAACACTTTCAGACCGGGAGCAGAGGAATTTGCAAGAGGCGACTGTAGGAAATCAGCTAAATATTAGTGTGGCTAGCTCATTTAGGCTAGCTCAAATAAAATTTCTATTTTATTTGCATTACTATGCACCTCTAGCTGTTTACCTTTCTTAAATATCAAATTACGTTCTTTCTTAAATATTAAAATTACTTCCACCTCCGCACTCCCCTCTTCAGGAAGCTTGCCCCCGGCAGAGTCCGGCCTGTGCTCCAAGCCCACGAGCATCCCAGGTCTGTGCGGGTCACACCGTGATCAGCGCGACTGTCTGCCTCTGACTGACAGACCGCAGGCCTGGTCTGCCCGGGGCCGCCTCACCGGGCCCCCGCGGTACCCAGAGCCGAGCCACGTAGACGCACACCCGCCCCTGCCCCCAAGAGCCACGGAACCAACACATCGCCAGTATCAGAGTGGCACCAGGGCAGCGTGAGCACCGCGGTGTGATACCACTGCCCTCATCAGCTTTCCCGGGACACCAGGCAGAAGTCTATTCGCCGACACAGCCTGTGAGAAGTATCTGCAGCCTCTCCCATGGTGTGAGCACAAAACTACCAGCACCAAGCAGAGAGCAGAACGGAACCAGGAAACAGCAAACGAGACAATGGAGAAAGGAGAATCTTCCTGAAGTGTAATTTTCTCAGTAATGTAATGCTAAACCCAGTGAGACCTGGCGAGGTGAGGGTCACTTCTGGAGGGCCCGGAGAGCACGTACGGGAAGGGCTGTTACAGGTCAACCTTCTCGAAGCCTTGCTCAGCGCATCTCAGACGGCAGGCGTTACTGTCCAGCATACCTTCTCTGAAGCAGAGGCGGCTGTACCCTGTATGAACTGATGACATTTAAACAAGCCTGATAAAACTAACGTTCAGAAGCTGTGGTTTCACTAGGGCAGAACAGAACTAATTACAATGATTTGGGGTACGACTCCAACACAGACTTGGGAAAAAATTTAATGCAAATATTTAGCCACTGGAACATACAAATAAATATGCTCAGAATAGCTGAGGAAAAAAACCCAAGTAAGTGTAACTGCCCATTTCTCTTCAGTCCCAGATATTCCATTTCCAAAATACTGATAATGAAATATACAAATCAACTAATAAGAAGATATAGAACATCCAACACAAAATGACCTAAAATAAAAATAAAACCAAGGACAAACCCTAATTATTTTATTTCTGTATATCAAGACTACAAAGAGCATTTAAACACTTAATTTATTCTTCAAATTAAGAAATTATACATTTTGTTTCGATAACGGTCACGGTCTCGAAAGTGTCATTCAGTCCTCCCACATTTAGAAGTATATTGCTAATTCTGGCCAGTTCAACACGACAGCCCAGAGCTCCAGTGGCAGCGAAACACCAGCCGTGGGAGAGAAGTCGCGCGCGGTCCAGGGTCCTCCGCGGCCCCAGCATCTGTGTTCACAGGTGACGCTCTGAAACGCTCTCCGCTTTTGGAGACTTGTGGAGACTGAAACCACCCAGGTCCTGATAAAGTGCCGAATCCCGAGAGACTCACCCAGGCCCCGGGCGCCTGGGCCGCCCGCCCCTCCTACACAGCAGCACCGACGGGGGGCAGAGGGGGCGGGAGCGCGGCGTGCCCGCACATCCGGGAGGACCGGCCCGCGGAGCCCGGGCCGCAGTGCAAAGGCGCAGGGCCACTTTGGTTCAAGTGACTTGAGACGGCGCTGCAGGGTCTCCTCTCCCCGAGCCATCGTGAGTCACACACGCCGCAGGGACTGGACCGAGACCCCCTCCCCTGAAAGCTCTCCAGGCACAAGGTGGAGACAGAAATGGAAAAAGAAGGAAGTGCCCGCCTCATACACACCCTCACACAGTAACGTCTAAACCATCAAGATGCAGGTCAGCGGCAGGCCGGAAACAAGCATGCTAGTCCCATTTTGGGGAAATGGCTTAAAAAACACAAATAAAATATTACCATTGTTATCTACTTTCCAAACCTAACCACTGTGGGAAAAGGCAGCAGGGGGAAAAAAAAAAAGCCTTTAGTTTTACCAATTAGGCTTGTAAACAATTCAACCACACGAGAAGCAGTGGCCCCGAGAGCGAGAGCGAGCCCCTCCGCCCTCAGGCCCGTCTCTCTGCAGACCCAGAGCTGGGCCGAGCCACAAGCAGCGCCTCTCCCAGGAGCCCGGGCCGCGTGGCTCGGGCCGCGCTCGGCTCCACCAGCAAAGCCAAAGCTTCATCTTTGGTTAATTTCACTGAGTTGCCACCAGTCTTACAACTGTGCTCTTCTTGGCAAAATTACTAAGTTAGCCACGTGGCACATAACATTTGTTATTTTAAGTTATTTGAAAAGCAACGCCCATCTAAATATGAGAGCACAACTTAATAAATCATTTAAAAATGCAGGAAGAGGGGTGGCGGGGGAGGGACCCAGGAGAGCCAAGGGTCCAGCCTGGGCACCCTGCTGGCCTGAGGTGCCGCGTGGAGACCCTGGCCTTTGCCGTCGAGGGTGGGCCGCGGCCGTGCCGGCTCAGCTCAGCTCGAAGCCCGCGGCGCACTCGATGGCGTAGAGCAGCTTGCTTCGCAGCAGTGCCTCGTCCTGGAACTCGGGGAGCTTCAGCAGGTTCATGCAGGTGCTGGCCGTGGGCAGCCGCTCCAGGTCGGAGCCCCCGTTGTGAATGCAGAACGCGGGGTACAGCTCCTGGAAGACAGCGGGTGCGCAGGAAACCGTTAACAAGCACGGCCTGAAATGAGCTTTTCAGACTCACACACAAAAGCTGCCGCCCCCAGTCACCTTTCCCCAAAAGGACACTCGCCCTTTCACTGTGCTCAAGACTCAGCTCTGAATTTCTACCAAATACTGTACCCTGGGCTCCACGCATAAAAAGGGATAAAGAATAGCATTAATTCATGGGAGACACAGCCTTGTCAGTGAACAGGGCCTCTAAAGCTTTCATTTTTTAGTCTTTTAAAAATGTGTTTAAAATTCAAAAAGGTACAAGGGTAAAGAGCTGAATATATAAACCTCTGCTTATACCAAACTACAGGAAAGGCAGAAGCCCGTCTTCTCCAAACGAACCACACTGTGGGTCAGGCTCAGGAGTCACGTGGAAGCAGCAACAGGAAGCGTAAAACAATTTCAATCAAGGAGAGAAAAAGGCAATCTCTAAACATCGAAAGCAAAATGAAACAAATAAACCTATTTATTGGTGGCTTAATCACACAGAGAGGAATATTTCCAGTGTTTTAGAATTGCAAAGAGATCTTCAACGGCTTTCAGAAATGTCACAGTAAATTATTTGTATTGTTCTAAAACCACTGTAGTATGATGTATAACTATTAAGTATTTTTTTATGGCTGCTATTAATTTTTAATTAATTTTTTGGCTGCGTTGGGTCTTCGTTGCTGCATGCGGGCTTTCTCTAGTTGCAGCGAGCGGGGGCTACTCTTCATTGCGGTGCGCGGGTTTCTCATTGCGGTGGCTTCTCTTGGTGCAGAGCACGGGCTCTAGGTGCGCAGGCTTCAGTAGTTGTGGCATGTGGCTCCAGTAGTTGTGGCTCGCAGGCTCTAGAGTGCAGGCTCAGTAGTTGTGGTGCACGGGCTTAGCTGCTCCGAGGCATGTGGGATCTTCCCGGACCAGGGCTCGAACCCGTGTCCCCTGCACTGGCAGGCGGATTTTTAACCACTGCGCCAGCCGGGAAGTCCCACCATTATATAAGTATTAGATAGAACTATAACTTATAGTAGGACCCTAGAACTTATCAGAGGAAGCAAATGAACTAACAGGAGCCAAGATCATCATAGGTAAAGAAAGACCCCAACATAAAAATAAAAGAAATAAAAACCTTATATGCCTAAATTTCAATTTGAAATAGCAGTTTGAACTTGTGATGAATTTTCCTCTTGGGGACAAAAGAACGCCCATTTCCTAGCTCTGTCCACTGAAAAGGCCTGGACACAACGACCACCTGTGACAATGAACAGATCAAGTGCCTGGGTTTTGGTCTCTACCAACCTATTCTCGAAGAAAGGAAACAGGGCTTCTTGGGAAAACATCTGATTCCAGACGTGGGCCAGGAAATGTACGTGACAAGTGTTACTATCTTGTCATACCAAAAAGCAAGAAAGCAACCCAAAGCTACCTGGGACTCCGGAGCCCACATGAAGGCCCTCGCCCACCCATGTATGGGATACTGAATATCAAAGAGTGACTGCAATGGATTGAAACACATCAAACGTTAAAAGTTCATAATGATAATAAAGGAACCAAAATGTACTTTAGAAGATGCCAGTTATCCCCCTCAATGTTCTGATAACTTGTAAATGAGGAATAATCAAGATTTACTTGATTATTGTATCTTGGCTGTACAAACAGTCCTCAGGGTAACCAAAGAGTTGATGAGAAAAAGTAAAGTTTTCCTTCAGAGAAAAATCAGCTAAGAAAGGAAGAAATGATACAGCTGGAAGACGGCTGTCTTTAACCACAGTGAGGGATGGATCTAGGCGGTGACCGAGCACAGTGACTGCTCAGCCCCGCAGACGCCCGGATGCTGGAAACAGACGGAGCCGCGCTGCAGAGGTGACTCACGACCACTGGGTCCGACGCTGCGGCCAGAGGATGTGGGCATCACGACGGCGTCGGGGCAGTGTTGCTGCCAGAGGAAACATTCACATCTAGAATCTGCTGAAACCTCTAGCGACCAGTTTACAAGACACGCAGAGAAGCAACCCAGCTCCCCCACTGACCGGACCACAGGCACAGTCGAGGAGGGCGGGGCCTGCAGGCCAGGAAGGACTAGAGAGACGCCCCAGGCAGACGCAGCGCCTGGACTGCGGCTTGCCCGCAGCAGCCGCACCGATGCCGTCGGGCATTCGCAGTCATTTTCTAGACATAATAATGACGTTGTGGCTATTTTGTTAAGCTACAGCGTAAAAACTCCCCCAGCTGCCCAGTTCCCACCCCGTGAGCAGCAACGCTGTGGGTGTCTTGAGGACCTTCCACAGAGACCTGATGCAGAGACGAGAGAGTGTTTTCTCCCTCCTCCACCTAACAAGCATAACGCGCTAGCGCGTTATAGACGCTGTCTGCACCTGGACGGTTTTCCATCTGATAACGCGTCTCTGTGGCCTTCCCGCACCAAGCCGGTCTCCCCATTGCTTCTCTGTAGCTGCACGGGTCCCAGCAGGCACCTGCAGCGCTCTTTGTAAATGGACACTTAGGTCGGTTCCACTTTTTCCAAACAATGATGCAATAAGTAACCATGTCCTCCAGTCGTTTTACACTGGGCAAAAGCATCTGCAGGCTGAACTCCTAGACACTGTTCCAGGAGGAACACGCCAGGTCCTCTGATGGTTACAGATAACCAGTGACTCTCTCTGTGACACGTGAATGTCATTAGATACAAGATGTGATGTATACGATCCCTTCCAGCAGGAGCACAATAAAGTGGGGACTGTCTACCCAGACAGCCTCAGCCTGCTAGCTCTCGGGCCTGCGTGCTCTTGCCTTTCCACTACTGCAGGGTTTCAGAAGCCTGGCTAGTTAAACTTCCTTGCCAAACGTATGCAGAAAACGGCGACAGAAAAGCAAAATGGCAGCCCAGCTCAGGTGCCTGGTGAGTAGTGAGAACAAGGACGGTGGACCTCTGGTCGGCGCCCTTTACACTAGCATGCTCCCTCCCTAGAGCTGCGACAGGAGCGAAAACGCTTCAAATGCCACCGCAGAGGCAAGTCTATTCAGTGGTCTCTGCAGACACCGGCTCCAAATCCTCCTCTTGTGGGTGTAACCTGATAACTTTGTGGGGACAGCCTGGCAGGAAGCAGCAGGAACTCACACACATTCACATCCTTCATTCACCATGGCCTCTACTTCTAGGAGTGGATCCTAATAATCAGAGATGCAGACGATTTAGGTACAAGGATGCTGACGGCACTATTAGGAAGGAACAGTTGTAAACAACTAATAAAAAAAAAACAGTACATCAATTGTGGTAGACTCACATGATGTGACATTATGAAGTTTATTAAAAATATTTCAAAGACTATTTAATATGTGGAAAAATGATCCTGATGTAATGCTGAGTGAAGAAAGCAGCCTGTAAAACTGAACACGATACAGCTTAAGTTATATTTTAAAATCATGTCTATCTGCATAAACACATGCCCATATATATATATAGATACAAACACACATTCACGTAAAAACACGATAATGGTTAGAATGGGAGCAATTATAGGTATTTTTTTTCTTCCTTATACTTAACCACAACTTCCAATTTTCTATAATGAAAACATTAATTTTGTTGCAAGGAAAAAAAAGAACAAAACAGGAGTGCAGCTCCTGCCCTGACTGGGACCCTGAGCACGTGTCACGTCAGCCCACGACAGGTGCCTGAAGGGCCGAAACTGCATTTCAACTGGGTTTTGTTTCATCTACACGTTGAATGTAGCACATACTTTATGACATGGGCAAAACCGAGCAGTGAGAGCACGGCCACGAATTGCTGACTCCAGAGACTTACACGTTTCTTATCATCAGTCTTTACGCGGTTCTCTACTGGCAAATAAAAACTTCATTTACACAATCCCTGTCGGGGCTTCCCCGGTGGCACAATGGTTAAGGATCCGCCTGCCAATGCAGGGTACACGGGTTCAAGCCCTGGTCCGGGAAGACCCCACATGCCGCGGAGCAACTAGGCCCGTGAGCCACAACTACGGAGACTGCATGTCACAAATACTGAAGCCCACGTGCCACATCTACTGAAGCCCGCGTGCCTAGAGCTCGTGCTCCGCAACAAGAGAAGCCACTGCAATGAGAAGCCCGCGCACCGCAACAAAGAGCAGCCCTCGCTCGCCGCAACTAGAGAAAGCCCATGCACAGCAACAAAGACCCAATGCAGGCAAAAAAAACCAAAGAAACAAAAACTATATGGCATGTTAATATGTGCTAAAACCCACTGTCTTTACCCCTAATTATAGTTTATGTGCCACTTTATTTTTATTTTTTAATAAATTTATTAATTTAATTTATTTTTGGCTGCGTTGGGTCTTTGTTGCTGCACACAGGCTTTCTCTAGTTGCCGCGAGCGGGGGCTACTCTTCGTTGCGGTGCGAGGGCTTCTCATTGCGGTCGGTGGCTTCTCTTGTCGCAGAGCGTGGGCTCTAGGCGTGCGGGCTTCAGTAGTTGTGGTACGTGGGCTCAGTAGTTGTGGCTCGCAGGCTCTAGAGCACAGGCTCAGTAGTTATGGCGCACGGGCTTAGTTGCTCCGCGGCATGTGGGATCTTCCCGGACCAGGCCTTGAACCCGTGTCCCCTGCATTGGCAGGTGGATTCTTAACCACTGCGCCACCAGGGAAGCCCCTGTGTGCCACTTTAAATGTCTCATAAAAATGTTAGAAACGGAACCAAAAGAGAAACAGAAATAACATTTATTACATTTATTATTTAGCATTCTGAGTACACTGAGGGCAACAATTTTCTCAAATGCTTGAATATACTAAAATAAAAACATCACAGTTTTGAAACAGAAAAGGGCCTCTGAAGGCAGGGTCACTGAGTACTGGGTAAATGGATAAATGATTGGTAAATGCAAAGTTTGAAATATATTTTGCAGTTAAATGCCACATTTTACTGTTTCTATCATAATGCTAATTGAATTTCCTATTTGGGGTCTCAAAAGTTTAAAAAAAATGAAGTTCTTTGTTGAAATCTGAGTCAAGGGTACCATTTTGTGCATAACTAAACAGAGTACAACGGGAATTTGCATTAATTCAGAGTGAGAAAAATCATCAATTTATTATGTGGCCTGATGGCAACTTAACAATTTTCTACAGCACTTTAATGATTTTTTTGGTCTGTAACAATCACATTCATTAAACATATTAAACTTCAATTAGCTTTAGCAGATGCTACTCTTCGCCAATAATCTGGCAATAAGGAGTTTCATAACGTTTAAATTATGCATGCCTGCCACTGCTACTGATAGTACTTCAACTAAAAGCCATTCTCTTCTTTCAAATCTGAATTCTGTCAGCCCTTTCAGCACACACACTGAGCTAACCGGAAAGCATAAACATTACGGTGATTTCCCCAAATCTGGAGTCTAATGACAACCACAAAAGCATTTGAAAACTCTTAAATAAGTTTCGCATTTAAAATGTTTCAGATCATTGAAAAAAATGTGAAACAGGAAGACTGTCTCATGGCTTCCAGAAAGTTATTTTTCATGGTATAATGGTAACTCAATTATGATTATATGGGATCATCAACACAGGACCAGAGAACTTTCACTATAACTCTACTTGGGATTTTGAAAGTTAATGTAAGTCCCTCAACTTTTCCTGTCCTCCAAACCTGTAATACTCCTACTGGCTCTTCCACTGGCTGCCAGAAAGTCTAGAACCTTCCAGCAAGACTCCTAATTTTTACTGAAGCAAAAACCACGGGCTTTAACTAATTAACCAGGAGCTGGCAGAAATCTCTAGGTCTTCCACCCAGCTTTTTTTTTTTTTTTTTTAAGTATTTTATTTTATTTTATTTATTTATTTTTGGCTGTGTTGGGTCTTCGTTTCTGTGCGAGGGCTTTCTCTAGTAGTGGCAAGCGGGGGCCACTCTTCATCGCGGTGCGCGCAGGCCTCTCACTGTCGCGGCCTCTCCCATTGCGGAGCACAGGCTCCAGACGCACAGGCTCAGTAGGTGTGGCTCACGGGCCCAGTTGCTCCGCGGCATGTGGGATCTTCCCGGTCCAGGGCTCGAACCCGTGTCCCCTGCATTGGCAGGCAGACTCTCAACCACTGCGCCACCAGGGAAGCCCCCACCCAGCTTTTTGATGGAGTAGGTCCCTCCAAACTTCCCTTCTTGAAACTAGATGCTTAGTTTTCTTACTTCTAGGTTTGGTGTGGTTTTGAAACTGGAAGATACTGTAAGCTTTGTCTCTCATAATAAATGTTACTGACAAAATTACCTAATCATGTTAAAATCTTCATATATAAGAATTTAATTCATATGACTGTTTAGAGAGACAACACTAACTGTTCCGATGGGAAACCTCCTATATTAGCTCCATGTATTTGTGCCGCTGGCACTTCTCATCTGCCTTCTTCCTGCTCTTTAGATCCTACACGGCCAGATTTAAAGACTTCGCTACAAGCCCAAGAGGAACCAAAACGCAAACGCAGAGACATGTTTCTTTCACGTTGTTGCCCAATTTTCATTAGAGTCACAGAGGCCAATTTTCATATCTGGTTCTGCAGGCCAGGGCTTAAACCCACGAAGTAGATCCATCTATTTCTTTTGGGAGGAGGAGGGATTATATACCAAGCTAGAAGCATCACTAAATCTTCCTGAGTCACTTTGTTTAGGTGTGTCACTTGCACACAGTTTTTTTCTGACTCAGTCTGAGTGTCTTTCTTCTAATAAATGCGTTTACTCTACGCACGTTCACTGTTGTGACAGCTCAGCTCGCTCTCATTTCTCTGTTTTCTGTTTTATGATCGTCCACGTTAACTTTGTTTTCTATTATCTGGTAAATAGAGTTGGTTTGGTCGCCTTGTTTTGCATGTTTATTTCTCCCTCTGAGAATTTGGAAGACAGAGAAGGGATTTTAGTTCTGCTAGATCACTGAATAATATTATTCAATAATTGTTTATATTCATGTCTTTATTATTCATTGCACCTGAAATAGTCAGTGATTCACCTCCTACGAAAAACAGAATCACTGCACTTATGCCACACCCCTTTCCCCATTTCTCTACTTTACTGCTCTAGCTCTGATGGCACTTTTGGGGATGCTGTATTAAGCTACTGATGTCAATTAAAAAAAAACACCTTAACTGAGGTGTAATTTACATACTGTAGTATTTGCCCATTTAAATGTACAATTTAAATCCAACTTCAGGGCTTCCCTGGTGGTGCAGTGGTTAAGAATCCTCCTGCCAATGCAGGGGACACGGGTTCAATCCCTGGTCCGGGAAGATCGCACATGCCGCGAAGCAACTAAGCCCGTACACCACAACTACTGAGCCTGCGCTCTACAGCCCGTGAGCCACAACTACTGAAGCCCAGGCGCCACAACTACTGAAGCCCGCGCGTCTAGAGCCCGTGCTCTGCAACAAGAGAAACCACCACAGTTGAGAAGCCTGCGCACCGCAACGAAGAGTAGCCCCCGCTCGCCGCAACTAGAGAAAGCCCGCGCGCAGCAACGAAGACCCAACACAGCCAAAAATAAATAAATAAAATAAATTTATATATAAAAAGAAATAAATCCAACTTCAGAATGTTGCCATTTCCCCCCAAAGTTCCCCATTTCCACCCATTTAAAGCCATTTCATGTAAAAGGAATCACACAGTCTGTAGTCTATTGTCTGAGTCCTTTCACTCAGCACAATGTTTTCAATGCTCACACACGTGGTAGTCCGTATCAGCAATCCATTCTTTTTAATTTCTGAATGTATCCCGTTGCCCGGAGAGACTACATTCTGTTTATCCATGACCAGTTTATGGGCATTTGGACTGTTTCAGTTTTTGGTCATTATCAGTCAGATTGCTCTGAGCGATCCCGTGAGAACTGTGTGAACACACGTGAGTCCGCTCGTTCCCAGGAGTGGAAGGGCTCCACTGTACTGAGGGATATTCTCGGGTAACGTGCCAGTACCCGCTGAAAATGCTAAACAAAGACTGGAGGAAACCGGCCAGTAAACACAGCGTGCAGCCTCGGCTTGGACTGCAGACCAGGGAAGCCGAAGTCCATGGAGGACACTGCGGGACGGCGGGGCCACTGCAGGTGCTCTGGACACCGAGGGGCAGGTGCAAACAGGAGGGCTGAGCCCCCTCCTTGAGTGGATTCAGGGGGTCTGGGCGAGGCCTGAGAATGTTTTAGCTCCGACAAGGTCCCAGGTGGTGCTGAAGCTGCTGGTCTCAGGACCACACTCTGTGAAGCAGAGGCTCAGACAAGCTCAGGACATCACTGCACGTTCCCTACTTTTGATCACTTAACTGTGGCTGTGTAAGAGGGTACTGAGGTGGTCGGAAAAATGTGTAAGAAACATGACGTCTTCAGCTTTTACTCCCAAATGATTCAGAAAAGAAATATACGTATATAGAGAGAATGATAAAACAAATGTGGCAAAATGTTAACAATGGGTCAAAGTGGGTTAATAAGTTCTTTGTTCAATTCTTGCAACTTTTCTATACATTTTAACTAATTTCAAAGTAAAAAGTTGAAGAAAAGAACAACCGATACATAACTCAGTGTCCAATGCAAGGTTATTGGAAAGTGAATGCCAATCCAGTAGGTTTCACAAGCAGACGCGATATACAATGCTTACCTAACTTGATATTATTTTATGTTATATATACCATTGTGTGCCTCTTTAAACTATTAAATATAGCTTTATTTCTTTTACTATGAATAAGGAAAACATAAACTGTCCCATGACCAATTTTATTTTATCTTTTTTATAAATTTATTTATTTATTATTTTTGGCTGCGTTGGGTCTTTGTTGCTGCATGCGGGCTTTCTCTAGTTGCGGCGAGCAGGGGCTACTCCTCGCTGCGGTGCACGGGCTTCTCATTGCGGTGGTTTCTCTTGTTGCAGAGCACGGGCTCTAGGTGCCCGGGCTTCAGTAGTTGTGGCACGCGGGCTCAGTAGTTGTGGCTCGCGGGCTGTAGAGCACAGGCTCAGTAGTTGTGGCTCACAGGCTTAGTTGCTCCGCGGCATGTGGGATCTTCCCGGACCAGGGCTCGAACCCGTGTCCCCTGCACTGGCAGGCGGATTCTTAACCACTGCGCTACCAGGGAAGCCCCCCATGACCAATTTTAATTGCTAAGAATATTAAGCCAGTTTATATGAGATCAACATGAATCACCAGAAACGACACAGTAAGGCCAGGTAACATGAAATAAGTAACAGTGAGCAACTAGGAAAAAATATACTACTGCTCATGCATCATTCTTCCCAAACACCCGATATCAACATTCGTAGCCTGTGTTTTCTTCAGTTCAAAAGTGAAACCAGCCTGAGCCGCACAGACGCGTGACACTGATCATTCACGCACGGCACAGTGCGCCCGCCCGGCTGCAGCAGCTCCTCGCTTTTAACCCCCAGCACAGTGACAACCCTCACAGCAAGAGGTCGACACTGCGAACGCAGGGAAAAAAACCCCAGATGAAACCAGCACCAGGATACACAGATAATAACCAATCCTTCAGTGATGGAGCTGAAATACGCAGTTAATGAGGCTAAAAACATAGTACCAAAATAATAAACCAGGTGTTTTGACACACTGTCAATACTATTCTCTGAAAACAATGTGTACGCACTACTTCATTCAGCCCCATCTGCTACCCTGCTGGCTTTCTTAGGTACAAGTTGGCGTTTAAAGCCAGCTGTGGCGAGCTTGTGTACCTTAAACCCCAAGAGAGGGGGGCGGGAGCAGCTTGTCACAAACTTGAGCAGTTTGCGCTTTTCCTCATCCGTGAACCCTTCCACAACTCTCCAGAAGACTCTGATTACGGGGTGGTCAGCAGAATAGCCTCCTATGACAAAAGGAACAGACGTTTTTATTAAAAACGAGGTAACTGCAGAAGCAAGATTCTCCTAAAGGCACCAGAGGAACAAACTTATAAGAGTGATTCCTTTTCGTCGTGCCTGTCCAGTGATGAACAGTCTTTTCTTCTCTCAGCTCATGGCTGAAAGCTAACTCTAGAGAAACACCTTTATTCTGTCCTGGTAGATGATGGGCAAGTACACAGCAAGGGGAGAAGCTTCAGAAGGTAAAATACCAAAGGCCAGAATGAGGAACAAACACCCTGCAGCTACAAGATGAACCCTGGCAGCAAAAGATGCCGCAAAGGGGTGTGAGTTTTAAGAACTCTGCTAGGGGTTAAAAATCAGCCTCTGTTGAGTAGCAAACCCTAAATAACAAAGGATTTACATGATTGTCACACATCTAGAGATAGCAGAAACACTGGGATTTTTATTTTTAATAGAGCTAGTTTACTTTGCCAACACATCTTAGTATCTAAATTTGTTTTATCACCCATCCTTCCGACAACAAGGTAGAGACCATGGTTACCAACCAACCCCAACACTCAATTAGACCACTGTTCTGAAGTGGGATATCTGCTACCTACAGCTTTTAATCTAGTTAAGTGCTTCCTAAAACTGAAATAATTGCTATATGTTGTTCCCTCATTGTTAATATACTACAGAAGTATCATCAATAAAATATCTTAAGTGCATTAATTGGCACCAAAATGAATATGGTAATATTTTAAACCTATTTACTAGAATAGGAATAGCTAGGATCATTAAAGGCATACGCTTTCAGTGCAGACAGGATAACGCAAAGAAGCCAAGACCACTTCTTGGCAAAGGAAAGCTTGGATTGATTTCATTCTTTTCAACAGAAGACTTGATAGTGAGGACAATGTGACCTTAGGTATTATCTGCCTTTAGAGTTCAAATTTAGAGCAATACAAATTAATTACAGAAAGGGGAGACACATGCACACATTTATATACATATAAATATACACACATGGATATACGTAATTTACTTTAGTAAATGTATAGTTCTGAAACCATCACCACAATCCAGTTTTAAAACATATCCATTTCCTCAAAAACCCCCATGTCCACCCCATAGACAACCATGATCTGGTCTGTCTCTCAGGGTGCTTTTAAAGATGTTTCACTAAACGAAATTGCACTCACGGTGCTGTGCAACTTTCACTACGATCCATTTCCAAAACCTTTTCAAAATTTACCTTGGAGAAAAGGTTGGGAAACAGCACTCAACAGAACAGAGGAGTCTGGATAGGTTTCTTTTTACAATTGTCGTAAAATATGTAACATGAAATTCACCATTTAAACCATTTTCAGGTGTATAATCCAAGGGTGTTAATTACATTCACATTGTTGTGCAACCATCGCTGCTGTTTCCAACCCAAACGTTTCCATCACCCCAAGCAGACACTCCTATAACCACTAGGCAGTAACTTCCTGTGCCCCCTCCCCAGCCCCTGGTAACCTCACATCTACTTTCAGTGACTAGGAATTTGCCTCTTCCAGGTATTTCATAGAAGTTGAATCATACAGCATCTGTCCTTTTGTGTCTGGCTTATTTCACTTAGCGTAATGTTTTCAAGATTCATCCATGTTGTAGCGTGCATTTGAACGTCATTCCTTTTTTAAGACTGAGTAATATTCCCATTGTATGTCTACAACACATTTGTTTATCCATCATCTGTAGGTGGACACTGGGGTTGTTTCCACCTTTTGGCTCCTGTGAACAATGTTGCATGAACACAGGTGTTTCAGTCCTTGCCTCCAAACCCTTTGGATATAGACCTAGGCGTAGAATTGCTGGATTATTATTTTTTTAATATTTATTTATTTGTTTGGCTGCGTCGGGTCTTAGTTGCGGCACGTGGGATCTTCACTGCGACACATGGGATCTTTTGGTGTGGCGCACGGGCTCTAGAGTGTGCGGGCTTAGTAGCTGCGGCACGCAGACTCCCTAGCTGTGGTGTGAGGCATGTGGGATCTTAGTTCCCCGACCACGGATTGAACCCACGTCTCCTGCATTGGAAGGCGGATTCTTAACCACGGGACCACCAGGGAAGTCCTGAATTGCTGGATTATATAGTAATTCTATGTTGAGCTTTTTGGGGAACCACCAAACCATTTTCCATGTTGGCTACTTTACATTCCCACCAGCAATGAATGAGGGTTCCAATTTCTCCACATCCTTGCCAACACTTGTTATTTTCTGTGTGTGTGTGTGTGTGTGTGTGTGTGTGTGTAATAACAGCCGTCTTAATAGATGTGAATATATCTCCCTCTGGTTTTGGTTTACATTTCCATAGTGGTTAGTGATGCTGAACATCTTTTTGAGCATACTGGCTATTTGTAATATCTTCTTTGGCGAAATGTCTATTCAAGCACTCTGCCCGTCGTTGAACTGGCTTGTCTTCTTGTTGAGTTGTAAGGGTTCTTTACACATTCTGGATACCAGACCCTCATCAGATATATGATTTCCAAATATCTTCTCCCATTCTGAAGGCTGTCTTTTCACTTTCTTAATAATGTTCTCTGATGCACAAAGTTTGTAATTTTGACGAAGTCCAATTTATTTACTTTTTTTTGTTGCTCCTGCTTTTGGTGTCATATCTAAGAACCCACTGCCAAATCCAAGGTCATGAAGATTTATCCCTGTGTTCTCCTAAGAGTTTTATGGTTTTAGGTATTACATTAAAGTTCTTGATCCATTTTGAGTTAATTTTTGCATACGGTGTGAGGTGGGAGTACAGCCTCATTCTTTTGCAAAAATCCAGTTGTTCTACAATTAACTTTTCATATAACTGTAAACTTTTCCAAAGAGGTTCTACCATTTAACACTGCCACCAGTCAAGAGGGTTCAAATTTCTTCACATACTAACACTTAGTATTGTCTTCTTTGAGAACAGTCATTCTAGTGGGTATGTAGTGGTATCTCATCAGAATTTAATTTACATTTCCCTAATAATTAATGGTGTTAAACATCTGTTCATGTGCTTACTTGCTTATCAGACATTCTTATATATCTTCTTAAGTGAAACACTTTATTTTCTGCCCATGTTTTAAAATTCAGTTGTTTATATTATTGAGTTGCAAAAGTTCTTTATATACTGTGGACATAAGCCATTATTAGATATATTACTTGGAAATATTTTCTCTTAATCTCTGGCTTGTTTTTTCACTTTTTTAATGGTATCTTTTGAAGCACAAAATCTTAATTTTGAGAAAGTCCAAATTTCTATCAATTTCTTTTTTCTGGATCATGCTTTTGCTGTACAACTAAAAACTCTGCCTAATCCAGAAGTCATGAAGATTTTCTCCTATATCTTCTTTTAGAAGTTTTACAGTTTCGGCTTTTACCTACAGGTCTCTGATCCTGTTGAATTCATTTCTGCATACAGTGTGAGGTCAAGGTCTAAGCTCATTCTTTTCCATGTGCACACTGTTCCAGCACCACTGAACTGTCAAAAATCATTAACTGTAAATCTAAGGATTTGTTTCTGAATTCCCAATTATGTTCCACTGATCACTATGCCTACCCTTCTGCCAATTCCACAACGTCTTAATTATTGTGGTTTTATAGTAAGTTTTAAATCAGAGTGATAATCCTTCAACTTTGTTTCTACAAAATGTTTTGGTTATTTTAGGTCCTTCACATTTCCATATAAATTTTAAAATCAGTCTGCTGATTTTTACCAAAAACCCTGAAAATACCAGAATAACAGACTATGGTTAAGGAAAACAAACCAAAATAATAGTGGTTGTTTTAAGGATGATTTTTTTTTTTCCTTTTCACTGCTCCCAAGTATATAAAATAAAGTTTATGGGATTTCCCTGGTGGTCCAGTGCTTAAGACTCCACATTCCCACTGCACGGGGCATGGGTTTGATCCCTGGTTGGGGAACTAAGATCCTGCATGACGCGTGGCACGGCCAAAAGAAAAAAAAAAACCTCACAAACACCCAAAGAGTACACCAATCCAACTCTGAACAACCTAGTTATGCTTTTGTTATTTCGTTAATGACTAATGTTGTTGAGCATCTTTCTATATGCTTATTGGCCATTTATACGTCTTCTTTTTGGTTTTTCATTTTCTTGAAGAGTAAAAACTTTTAAGTTTAATTTAATCAAAAGTAAATATTTTGATGAGGTTCAGTTTTTAGGTTTTTCTTTTTTTTTTGGCCTAGCACTATTTTTCAAAGCAGAAGACTGGAAGCAACCCAGTGGCCATAAGAAGAGGCTTAATAAGGTAAGTTGTGAAGAGAAAAAAGCAGGCTGCAGAATAGTGCATACAAACAAGGAAAATAAGAATGAAATTTGTATTTATATGTAAATATGTAAAGACACCAAGAACAGTGGTTACTCCTGGTGGGGACGGGCAGGGGAGGAATGGGATGGTGGGAAATGAGACAGGAAGAGGAGTTCACTGTAACCCCATACAGCCTGGGTTTCAAATCATGAATGAATGAATTACCCATGTAAAAAAGCATGTTAGAAATTACTCTGGAAATATGACCATCTGTAACATTTTCAGGGATGAATAACTAGTAGTGATAACATACCTGAATAGTTTGTAAAGGATTTTAAGTCCTCCAGACTTATGGGAACTTGCGCACCAGAAATTAATACCTGGAAAAAAGAACAAGTTCCGGTTATAAAACCGGAGGCAGGTCCGAAGAAGGCCTTTCCCGCCAGGAAACACCCGTGCCCGCAGGCGCAAGAAGTGGACCTGGATCTCCTGCTGGTCGAACATGCGCAGCCACTCGAGGCGCGCCACGTTGGCCAGGCCCTGCCGGAACGCCAGGCAGTGCCGGCGGATCTGCCTGTTCAGCCGGTAGTCGGCCACCAGGTGGATGTACGCGATCCGGTTGGCGCTGCTCACCGGGATATCCTTGCCACCCGGTTTCAGCTCAACCACCTGTGAATATTAAAGGGAGAGTCAAAAGCTTCTCAAAGTACAGGGTAAAACAAGAGCAAGAGCAACTGTCTCAAGGGAACCTGACTGTGTTGCTCTGTACGTGAGACTCTTAGTGAAAACCAGCACGTGTGGCCTCACAGATGGACGAGTCCTCTGATGGGACCCTCCAGAGCCTGGCATCTTATTCTGTCTTTAAGATCATGAACCACCCCGGCTTTCTCCAAAGTGCCGAGGCATGATGCTACAATGTAATCATGGCAATTCCATTAAAAAAAAAATAATGAGAGATCACACAGGGCAATAAAAAAAATTAATTAAAAAAAAAAGAAATCACGAAGTGCAAAGATATGAACCGAACAACCAGCACGAGTCAGAAGGGATTCATTCTGGAGAAAACGCAGCTTAAGGAATTAAGGTTGTAGTAAAATGATTATTCTTACTTGTACATATAGGTAGCATATATTTCTCTCTGTGTTTCCATATTACTACCATAAAGTACTTTGAATATGATAAAAAGGGTAGTGGTAATCACTAGAAATAACTCCATTTCTCATGTATCTGCAAGCATTAGAAAGAACTTCTTTATCACTGTGTAACGACACTCAGAAAATCGCAGGGTCAGGAACCCCCGGGAAGCAACCCTGGAGCGTTGGGGGGAATGAGCTGCAGCGGAGATGGGAAGCCTGGACTCGGGTGCCCTGCACCTCACTTCAGTGCGTGCCACAGAGAAGTCACCCGGCCCTGAACTCTATGACACGGTGACACTTGCTTTGTCCATCCTGGAACTGTGACTATGTAAACTCACATAAGCAAAGCTGACGAGACAAAACTCCACAGACAGTTACAAATATGGAAGCCTAATTCACCAGAGTAGACTTCAGAATCCTTGTTTACTAGCGCTTAAACAAAAGAAATGCATTCTCAAGGCGTGTGGATGAGGTAATGTATGCCAAGGATAAAGAAATATAAATACATCCAAAATAGTGAACAAAGACATTCCAGAGTGGAGGAGTTATTTCGTAAGGGGACTGCTGCCAGTGGAAACTGGGTAACATTCAAAACAGGCTCAATACGCCTAGGAAGTAGGGGGCAAACTTGCAGGGTAAAAGCAGAGGAATGCTTAGATTACGGACCACGGGAAAATGACTGATACCCTCCCCTCCGCCATGATTTCCTTCACAGCCTCTAGCCTCTTGGTAGTTATTATATTCCAAGTGCAGCAAAGACACCCCCTCCCTCTGGGCGATGGCATTTTACCCCAGTTGTTTTATCACTTTACAGAAGGGGATGTTTCAGGATCTGGTGGTGGCTTTACTTAAATTATCCTGTCTGATGGTCACACAGCCATCTAGTGCTATCAAAGCTGTGCAGCTTTATCAGATGACGCTGACTGCTCACTAATTCACGTTCTCAGTGCTGCAACCGCCAGGTCCGAGGAGGGGCTCTGGGGAGAGGCCGCGCTGCCTCCTGTGCTGCTCTCCCAACAGGCCTCCTGTCACCCGGGCCACAGGAGCTGGCTGTTCCGTCTCCGCAGCTAAGACACCACCCCCTTCCTTTAAGTGGATTAAAGGCAGATAATAAATGATGATGTACTGTGTGATCTGGAAGAAAAAGGACCCGTGAAGGTATCGTTTAAAGAGCTTCCAAAGCCCCCGTTACCGGACTAATCAGACAGCACTGACATTTCTAGTAACTTTAAAGTGGTTACACTGGTAATTTAAACTCCTCTCTCAGGCTACACCTAAAAAGCTATGTATGTTTAAATCACGTCAAATCTGTCCTCAGAGTTCCGTTTTGAGGGGCATATTTAAATCTTTAAACATGGAATCTTTAAAGCAAGAGCTCTCCTCTCTGCCGCCCTGGACGTCTACACCTTACGGCCCCTGGGAGTGCACAGGCACCGCCCCCTCTGCCCACCCCCCACCCCCCACCCCGTCACTCACGCACAGGGGCTCATTTCATCCTCACGGCAGCTTATCCCCTTCTGAAGATGAGCACGGGGTCTGTGACTCGCCCAAGGTCTCACAGCAAAGCAGCCAAAACAGGGCTTTAGTCAGGCTCTCATGAGTCAAGTCCAGTGCTCGTCTACAGAACAGATGATTATTTATGGATCCATCTTAAGCCCTGAGCATTTTCCTCAAGGGAGATACGTGCATAAATCAGTCATCTACAATTTCAGGTTCGCTTTCGAGCAGGCTAATGAGCAGCTATACTGATCACACTAAAGAAAGAAGCTGGAGCGCAACGCCATTATTTTAAAAGGGAGGACTCATTAACATCACCCGCCAGCACGATGAAGCGTTTGCATATTACAAATCTCTAAGTCACGATGTTTTATAAACCTAAACCTGTATATGAGAACTAGGTTTTTATATATGTTTCTACAGAAATCCATACGCTCTCTCCCCAAATTAGGTACTTTATCAGTGACTTTAATCTTTGCAATTAGACTCTTTAGTATAATTATTCTTATGCATTATCATCTATAATCTCTCTACTCAGTGGGAATGTCTATGAATAATTGGAACATCTTGACTTCACACTTTTGCTTTTAGCAGATTCCAGTATCATCAGTGGCGCTTTAATGGAACTCTTACATATGTGACATCTCACCATTACCGTCTACTTCAGAAGGAAAATGGGAAATACTCCCATTAGCAAAGGCCTCAAAGCTTTCATTTCGCTTCTTCTAAGCCGCGCCACTAGGTGGAGCGAGGCAGCAGCGGCTTCACTATCTGCACGCTGACGTTTCCTTCTGACAATAATAAATCCCGTCTTTAAAAAAACATCTCAATTTTGCAGTGCTGAAATTTCAGCTCTATGAGATGGAAGAAGAGGTCAAAACAAAACAACCAAATGAAATATGGTTCTCAACCCCTCATCCTTTTATCTTACAGCATCGATGCCAGTTCTCAAAGATGCCTAGACGTGACCAAGCAGGAGGAAGGAGGAGGTCTCAGGAAGCATTATTTCCTTTATTCCTGTTTAGGATTTAGTCCACACTTATTTCTGAAACAGGTAGCTTTAAAGGCTAAGAAACATACTGAAAACTCAAAAACCACAAAGATCATCATTTAAAAAATATCCAGAAGGTTTAGACAGTAGGATGTATAAATCTTTGTGTACGCTTTTTGCTTCAGTTTTGGAAGACATCACGATGGAGGATAAACCACGGAACAGTTCTGTAGTCTAGGGGGGAAGCCAATGAAAAGATACTAAATCTCTTAGTTTTCCTGAGGGACCCTCGGTACTACAGCACAGCGCTGTGTACTATATGTACCACCACAGTGAAACGGCACTTCACACCCGCTAGGAGGGCTATTATTTTAAAAATAGAGAGAAAAGAAAGCAGAAAATAACAAGTGCAGACAAGTATGTGGAAAAATCGGAACCCTTGTGCACTGCTGGCGGGAATGTAAAATCGTGTGAAAACAGTACAGAGGGTCCTCAAAAAGTTAAACACAGAACTGCCATATGACCCAACAGTTCCACTTTCAGGTATACACCCAAAATAACTGAAAACAGGGACCCCAAAAGATATTTATACAGCGACGGCCATGGCATCATTATTCACGATAGCTGAAACAACTGTAATGTCCATCGACAGATGGATAAACAAACCTGACACATCCAACAACAGCACGTTCATCAGCCTGGAAAAGAAGAAACTCTGGAATGTCCTGCCTGCCCCACCCCTCGTCCGACTCAAATAAAATCTACTTAGTCCAAGACACTGATCCACAGAACGTAATTTTACAAATGAAAATTACGGTCAAACTCCTCTCATTAAAAACTTTTTTTCACTGCTTAACCAAACTGTGGTTTCTCTGAATTCTGGAACCACCTGACCCAGAGAATACCCAGGACCTGCCCTGACTCACAGAACCAGAACCTCAGCTTCCGCTGACAGGAGGCGCAAGTGTCTTATCATTACTTTTCCTACTAGCTCTGAAACGCACCTGTTAGGCTCTCTTACCCCGAAATACCCTAAATCAGCTAAGGAATGAAACATCGGCTCTCTTCCTGAGTGTATGTTTAGCCTTCCTAAAGCCCAAGGCCCTAAAAGGTTCTCCACGGACGAGAGGATAAATCCCAGGCTTCTCGGCTCTGTCTACCTACTCTCCTCCAAGCCTGTGAAACTTCAGCCTCTTCCAAATCAATCTGCTCACCTACCTGGTGACCCCTCATCACCCACCCAGAGCCTCTTCCAGGCAGCCCTCCCTGACCTACTGGGATGGGAGCACTCCTTTTGAGCTACTACTAAACTACAGATCTCACAACGCAGATCGTATCTGCCTCTAGTTAGAATGAGTGTGCTCTTACAGTTAAAGGCAATCTCCTCCGCACAGCCCACTGGCTGGCGCACAGAGCGCCACCAACCCCTCCTGAGTGATGAAGGAGGGAAGAACAGGCATGGAGAGGCAAGTAGGCGACACCACAGAAAAAAACCCAAAGCCGCGTCGATCCAGACGGGGTCAGCGTACGCGGTCACCAAAATAAACAGTCAGCGCTGCGCCCCAGGGGTCAGTCACCTGTGGGGTCAGTGCACGTTCCAGGCTGCCTGGATGGGACACTAAGGACCTGCTGAACACACAGTTACTTTTAAGCTGGCAAAGCTGATAACCTTTGAAAGCCTGGATTAGAAACCAAGGAATAACAGAAATTTAGAGAAGCAATTACAAAGTTTAAAGATAATACTTTCATAGTTAAAGTCCAACTACTAGATTCAGAAAAGATTATCAATCTACATAAGAAGAGCAGAAAAGATGCATCTCTCCTGCGAAAGAGACAACTTCTACGAAAACCAACTGTAAGTCAGAAAAGCATGGTTGGTTACTCTTTTTTTTAAGAGTTAGAATGTTTTTAATCTGACTGAAAATATAAATATACATGTAGTAAGATGATTTTAAAGTTTCAAAGAGACATCAGGTCACGACTACTCTTTTTTTTTTTTTTTTTTTTAATTAATTTATTTATTTATTTATGGCTGTGGTGGGTCTTCGTTTCTGTGCGAGGGCTTCCTCTAGTTGTGGCAAGCGGGGGCCACTCTTCATCGCGATGCGCGGGCCTCTCACTATCGCGGCCTCTCTTGTTGCGGAGCACAGGCTCCAGACGCGCAGGCTCAGCAGTTGTGGCTCACGGGCCTAGCCCCTCCGCGGCATGTGGGATCCTCCCAGACCAGGGCTCGAACCCGTGTGCCCTGCATTGGCAGGCAGATTCTCAACCACTGCGCCACCAGGGAAGCCCCACGACTACTCTTAAACATTTGATTTTTATTCTATCATTTCTCCTAGTATGTTAGTGTATCTCATTAACATATTACATGACCAGAAAGTTAAATTCATCACAATCCATCCTCATTAGAATGTTAAATGAAACTGTAACATAATATAGTTATATTTTATGTACACAGTTCACTTAAACTCTTACCAAATAAAGCGTTCATATTAAATGGCAGAACGGAGAAAAGACTTCCGAAAATGGGAATAGCAGTGATGGAGTATAGCTAATAGGAAAAGAGAAATTAATTGATACGGAGAAATATAAAGCGAAAATGCTACATGGAACTATTTTAATCAGGGAGAAAAAATTACGTTTATCCTTCAGTTAGTCAAAATTGCTCTACAGTCTTAAATTCCAAGTGAATTAATGCTTAAATTTTAGGGTCACTCATTATCTTCCTTATTTTATCCAGAATTAACTGGATATTACTGCACAAGGAAGCAAGAGGCACTTAAAAGTAACCGGAAACACGATGACCCAATCAGCATTATAGTACAAGTTGGTTACTTCAAAAATCCAATGAGATATTAACAAATATGACTTCCAAAGCGCTCAAACAATTCGATTTGCCGGTGTGCATCTTTTAAAGGTCTGCAGACTGTGGGATCATCTGCGCGCGTGTTCAAGTAGACAGACGGTATGACGACCCCCACGCCCACCTCCACCACCGGCTTCAGCAAGCTCTACCTCGCGGCCAATCTAGGCCACCTGTGCCTTCACCTACTGGCCCTGTTCTCATGACATCCGAAGCAAATCCCGGGTGTTAAATCGTTCAGTATGTATGGTTTACATGAGTGTTCATAGCAGTATTATTCCTAAGAGCCAAAAAGTGGAAATAACCCAAACACCTATCAACTGGTAAAGAAAATGTGGTATATCCATACATCATTTGGCCAGAAAAGGGAGTGAAGTACACCTGCAACACCCAGTAAACGAAGCCAGGCACCAGAGGCCACCCACCCTAAGGTTCCAGGTGTGAAAAACATCCAGAAGAGACAGGGGCACAGGGACAGGAGGTGGGCCAGTGCTTGCCTGGACTGGGGACGGGCGGGACTTGCCGCTGGGCACACGGTGTCTCCGTGGTGATAACAGTGTCCTAAACGTGGATGCTGGAGCTGGTCGTACTAACCTGCCTTGTACAGGCTACAGGGTGGAATTTATGGTACATGGATCGTATCTCAATAAAGCAGCTATTCAAAAACTTAGCTTGACTCTCTAGTATGTTATTTACTTTTTTTAAGGATATAAATAACAGGAGCACCCAGATGGATAGTGAAGGTCTGCGACCCGCGTTAGAGCTGCCGAGGGCCACTCGGCGTGGATGAGGAACAAAGGAGCCCCACCTACCCCCAAGGCTCCAAAAATGAGGCCAGAGGCAAGGTTAACTCACAGCCACGCGAGTGACCTTCACAGGAGGACGGCTGCTGTGGCTGGCAGCCTGGCACCGCGAGGGGTGGCGAGCGCTGCACTCACCACCAGAACTCCCCCAGCTCTACTCTCAGCCCCAGGGACTCTTCCAACGAAAATGTGCACAAGCTCATACAGAAGAACGCAAACGTCTCTGCACACCAGAGCCCCGACTCACCTGTGCCTCTCCGAGGTCGTTGTTCACCACAGTGAAGTTCAGCCCCAGCTCCTCCACGTCACCTTCGTAGCTCTTGAGAAAAAGCAAGTTCTTATACACTTCGGGGTCCAAGGAAGCCAGGTGGTGGATGTCCACGTCCGCACTGGTTCCAAGCAGCTTGGACAGGAAAAAGCCAGCAAAGGGCAGTTCCACCAGCATATTTTCATAGAGAGCCTTCAAATGAGAACAGAGACCACTGATCAGCATTTCACAGGAACTCTTCTTTCATACTTTCTAAAAATAAGAAAATGTATGTCCAATTTGATATTTAACAGAATCCTAAGATAGCAGCCACTTCTCCATGAGGAGGAGGAGGACGGTGGAAGCTAGTATTTGGTGAGCGTTTACCACGTGCCAGGCCACAGTTCAAGCATTCAATGCATACATTCACTATGTAGAAACTTCTAGAACAGACTACCAAAGAATTTTAGGGCTGAAATGCCAATGGGGATTTTTAAGAGCCACAGCCTTCATGCTACAAGAGCCTGCCAGGTGCTTTCCGTGAAGTGTTTTGCAGGTGTATCGGTCTCCTAGGGCTGCTGTAACAAAGCACCACAGACTGGGTGGCTTCAAACAACAGAAACTTACTGTCTCCCAGTCTGAAGGCCTGAAATCAAGGTGGCAGCAGGGCCACGCTCTCTGGGCAGGCGCTAGGGGAGGGTCCTTCCTGCCTCTTCCAGCTCCGGTGTTGCCGGCACCTTGCTGGGCCCTGGCCTGTTGCTGTGCCCCTCCAGCCTCTGCCTCTGGACGTGCTGCTCTCCCCTTGTGTGTGTTTGCTCTCTGTGTCCGAATCTCCCTCTCCTTTCTCTTATGAAGACGCCAGTCACTGGATTCTGGGACCCACTCTACCCAATATGACCTCACCTGAGCTTGACTACATATGCAAAGACTCATCTTTCCGAATGTCGCATCACAGGTACAGGATATTAGGACTTGAGCGTATCTTTTTGGGGGTCACAATTCTACCCACAATAGCAGGCCAGACCACCTCAGTGGCCAACCTTCCACTCTGCCTTTGTAGCACAATGTGTGAAGGAATGAGGGCAGCTATGTGCCAAAGTTGGGTTTCATGTAATTTCCAATGTCAAGAAATATTATTCTTCTTTAGATTTTTTTTCAACCATCAAATGGGAGGGGAAAAAAGTATTTTTAGCTCGGTGACCATACAAAAATAGGTGGCAGGCTATAGGCCCACAGGCTGTAGTTTGCCAACACATATTGTAAAATGAAGAAATTGGGCCTTAGAACTCTGGAGATTTGTCCAGATATTGAGTTAGTAGGCAGCAAAACTGGTGTCAAAACCCAGATTGCCTGATGCCCAGATCAGTGTTTTCACTGTAAGTTACTGTCTACCTTTACGTCTAAGGATGGCAATGTGTAATGATTTTTGCAACTATTCATATTAAGGTATAACTTACATAAAGTGAAACGTACAACGTGCCAGTACTTGCTCCCAGCTGTGTAACGACCGTTCAGCTCACGACAGAGAACGTTCACACCCCTCCCCAAACCCCGCGTCCCCTCAGCCCTCAGTCAACACCCTCCCTCCCTCAGGCTAACCCTCACTCTACTGCCACCACAGGTAAGTTTCGCCAGTTCTGGAGCTTCATAACTGGGGCTATATAGTCTGTGTTCTTTTATATCTGTCTCCCCACAACCTACTGTTTTTGAGATTCACCTATGTTACTGCTGCTAACAGCTCTACCTAGTCACCCGACGATGGACATGTGAGTGGTCTCCAGTCTCGGCTACGATCATAGAGCTGCTGTATCAGTCACTGGCCTGCCTTTCTGCGGGTCTGTGCTCTGATTTCTCTTTATTATATACTTGAGCAGGTTGGGTGATAGTGGAAGTACTGGAACACGAGGTAGGTTTAACTATATTAGACACTGACGTGCTGTCTTCCAAAATACAATTTCTTTTCGTCGTGACCAGCAATGTAGGAAGGTTCTAACTGGTCTACATTCTCACCAGTTATTAGTACTGTCACTCTTGAAGTTTAGTTATTCTGGTTGGTGCAACGGGGGAATCTCATTGTGGTTTTAAATTACATTTCCCTGATGACCAGTGGTGTTGGATTACATTAAGTGTTAGTATTACTATATTAATCTCCAGAGATTCTCCAGCAAAAGAGGGTAGGAAATACAATTATATAAAGTTTTCCAATATAATGTCAGGGTTCACCTGGCATGATAAATATCCCTATGGCCTGAGGCTGTAAAATGCAACAAGGAATCAGAAATGTGCTGTAAAATTTTCAGAAGCGTTATTATTTTATTGTAGCAGATGACTTACAAGCCCCAACAAATCTTTCTTGTCAAAAATGTTCTAATGAGGGTTTCCCTGGTGGCGCAGTGGTTGAGAATCTGCCTGCCAATGCAGGGGACACGGGTTCGTGCCCTGGTCTGGGAAGATCCCACATGCCACGGAGCAACTAGGCCCGTGAGCCACAAATACTGAGCCTGCGCGTCTGGAGCCTGTGCTCCGCAACAGGAGAGGCCGCGATAGTGAGAGGCCCGCGCACTGCGATGAAGAGTGGCCCCCACTTGCCGCAACTAGAGAAAGCCCTCGCACAGAAACGAAGACCCAACACAGCCATAAATAAATAAAAAAAAAAAAAAAAAAAAAAAAAGTTCTAATGAAAATAATAGTTACCACTTATTGAATGCTTGCTACATAACAGGCGTTCTGCTAAGCAGGCAACATCAGTGTCCGCATTTCCATTTGGCCCCCTGGAAAATCCAACTGACTGTAAGGTAAAAGTGATTCTTATGTGCAAGTCAAGGGGAAGTCTGGATTTCCCCCACAAAGGCCATTTTTGTTAGAATACATCTAATCTGCAGAGACACGGATCCTCTGAGAAGCTCCCATGACTGTAGTCACCCCCGCTCTCAGGGGAGAAGGGGTGTCAGTCCCTCGCTTGGTAAATGCGGAGCTGGAAGCGTCGCCTTGAGCACAGGGGATCATGGACCTTCCTCTGTTTGCAGGGCAGTCTGTGACCCCAGAAGGACAGACAGACAGGGCGTGAGGGCTGGACTAACTCTGCCTTAGCGACCACTACCATCAGCTATGCCGTGTGACACACTCAGATCTTTTTCAAACCACTGTTTGAGGATTCAGTGCTATGATGCTATGCATGCAACTAAAATAAAGCAAAATTTAATCTAAGGGGTGACCACTCAGCCATGAAACTGACTTCAGAAGTCTCTTCCAAGAGGCCACCCACCTGGCCACACCCACACACGCTAAAGGCTAAGCACAGGGTTTAGTGAGACAGACCTGTGTGACGTAACTAATGCCAGAGTGAGCTGGCACTGCCCCTCGCACCTTCCCCACGTTAAAGATGGCAGCCTTGTGCCACTGCGCACCGTGGGAGGGACCCTTCCGTAGTCACAGCTTCCAGCACTGCTGCACGACTGAACCCTCTATCTCAGGGGTCCCCCAGCCCCGGGCTGCGGACTGGTACCGCAGCAGTAGGTGCGTGGCGGGCGGGGGGGGTGGGCGAAGCCTCACCTGCTGCTCCCCATCGCTCGCATTACTGCCTCAACCCTACCCTCCTCCCCGCCGCCCCGTGGAAAAACTGTCTTCCACGAAACTGGTCCCTAGTGCCCAAAACGTTGGGGACCGCTGTTCTATCTCATACTCGGGAGGCAGTCTATAATCACTGACCCTTAAACACACCAGTCTTACGCACTCATATGCACGCTTTCCCCTTTCCCCCTAAACGTCCAGAGAAAGCTCAGATACCCCCTGAGACCCACATTTTAAACTCTCACCCACTAACGTGACTGGAGGAAACTAGAAAACAGCTATGAAACATCCTCCCAGAAGTAAACATCCAGAGTGCACTGGCTTATGTTCAGAAAGCTACTGACAGGCACCTTGAACCATACTCCCGAGGGAGGTCACTGCGTCTCAGGAGTTCAGGCTCCCATCTTCCCTGCAGTGAAGACCACAGATGTTCTGTGCCAGGGAAACTGGAGTGTTATGTCCCTGTGCTTTTATTTGATTTGAAGACTAATGATTACCCAATTAATTTTGAAAAGATGGCATAAAAGGACTTCTTAATTAGAGAACGAGTAATAAAATGGCAACTGGCACTTAAGTCATCTACTGATAATGTACAGAGAGAGCTGTTTTGAGAAGCCACGGTTTGCTTCAAGTTAAGAATGGCTAATACTATTAACCTGAAGCACTTATAAACCCCATTACTTCTAAATGAATGATGCCTTCAAAGCCAAGGAGAGCATTCTGCAGAAGATGACATGATTGATCCCAGGTGTGGAAGAAAAGCCTCATTTGTACAGTGGACTGTAAAGTAAACTCAAAGTGTAAATCATCTGATGTTCAATATATAAGGTCATTGTTTGCCATTTCTGCATTAGTAACAATAAACCTGTGAAGTTTGTTAAATCTATCAGAGCTACCTGAATTTTAAACAGAAATTCCACTGTGACTCATAAAATGTAAATGCATAGGTATAATTTTTTACACGAGGCAGGTTTAAACCTTTAGAGCATTTAATATACAAGCACTAATAAATGATAGCACTAAAAACTATGATTGCATCAGCTAAATGGGTTATAAATTAAATTTCCATAATGTATGCAACTGAGATACAAATGTAAGCATAAATCAAGGTATTTTCTAAACACAGGTTAATTATACAACTTCAAAAACTGCCAATTTTTTATGCAAAATAATCCACTTAGCGTTTTTCATACTGGCCTTAATTCTCAGTCAGCTGCACCACACTTGTTCGTAGAAGCATATCAATAACTACTTGTCATGAAAAAATAGCAATAGGTATATGGAAAAAAAACCCTATAACGCATTTTTCAACTGTCTGTCTTTTATGAGTGTTTATAGCTAGAAATTGTGCCAAAATGATTTGAAATAAAAGGATTAATTATGGTAGAAGCCTTTTAATATAAGTAAGTGCAGTCGCAATGCAATTAATGCAAATCATGGCCCTACCAGGAGAGTCAATGTGAGCCGCATCTCAGGCCGTTTCTGTTTGCGGCCAAATAACTTCAGTAATTTACTACATTAAGAATCAATAAAAAAAATAATGCTTTTCAAATGCATCTCTATCAATCTTCAGGTAGTTCTAAAGTGAACATTTATAACTTAATCTAAAAACTATATCAGAGATGTCTTGTTTTAAAGCCACTCTAATTGAGCAAGGGGATAATTTTAATTATTTCAGATCATGCTAGCCTCGGAGTTTGAAAAATAAAAGGTATGTAAAATAAGGATGTAAGCTGATAGCAGTATGCTATTTAATTTAGTAGCTATGCTTCAGAATTCATAACTGAGAGTTGAAAAACATGGTCTCTGGGGCTACTATTGATTTTTATGATAAGCTCCTGCAGGGCAGGAAACACATCTGATCTTCAGTGCAAGTCTACGTACAACATACAGTGCCTAGTCATTTAGCAGATTTATTAAGTGCCAACTGTGTGCTAGGGACCGCTGATCTGTAGGATGGAATTCTGCATCCATGAATTTGTTTGCAAAAAACCATTTATTCTCTTTTGAGACATTTCAGGTTATGCAAAACTACGTGTAGGGGATTCATTTCAAACCCTTCCACACTGCTCACTCCCGTACCCCTCTGTCCACACCGCTGCCTGACCCTCAGCGACATGGCACGCGTTGTGTGTCGGGTCTCACCTGCGCCATTGCCACCCAGGGGGACGAGGTGTCCCACCAGCCCTGGAAGCGAAGGAGAGGTTTTTACTTGTTCATGGCAATTGATAACCCGCACGGAGGGTCTGACAGCCTTATTTTCAAGAACAGCTCTCTCACTTCGGAAACCCTGCGAGGGTGCTAGACGGTGGGGGTGAGAGTTCCTTGCTCGATCCTGTTTTCCTCACTGCGCGTCCAGAAACCCACCACGGTGTGGCAGCGACTCTGTGCAGCGACCGCTGCCCCCCAGGCCCCCCCCCCCCAGCTCAGGCTCCACAGAGGCTGCTCTGCTCCTCCCACTGTGCCCACCGGAAGGTCTCCAGACGATAAAGCACTCGCGTCTCCACAGCCAAAGTAACAAAACCCACACTCCCATTTCTACCCACAAGAAGTAAATACTGGGACTTCCCCGGCGGTCCAGCGGTTAAGACTCTGCGCTTCCACTGCAGGAGGCACGGGTTCGATCCCTGGTCGGGGAACTAGAGTCCCGTATGCCACACGGCGCGGTCAAAAGAAAAGAAAGAAGTAAGTATCTGGGAGTTCTAGAGCAGCTGTTATATTCCTGCTTCTGGAAAGACACTCGTTAAGGTACCCATACAACCAAGAACTTTTCTCCGTAATTAAAAGAAAACACTTTGCAGGTTTAAAAATTCTACTTTCACCACCAAGATAATAAAATATTAATTACACTTTTGAACTGTGAGGATCCTGGTGTCCCTCAAGGGTAGGAGGCGTCACCCCCAGGTACTGAGGACCCTTGCTAACGAGGGTGACGATGTCTGTGACATGCCCCACCCACGAAGCCACCTCACACTGACCTCCCCCTCCCCTAACCCCTCTGACACTTGAGACTCTACCCAAACTACCATATTACAGCACTACTTTTTGGTAACAGCTGTGTTGAGATATAATTCACGTACCGGACAATTCACCCACTTAAAGCGAACAATCCAGTGGTTCTGATATTCACAGAGCTGCGCAACCATCACCACGACTGGTTTTTGAACATTTCACACCCCCAGCCCCGGGCAGTCAAGGGTCTGCTTTCCGTCTCCCAGAGTCCCTAGGCGTCCCGAGCGGGGACGCGCCCGTCTGGGCACCAGGCTGTGCACCGCCGCCCACGAGCCCTGCCAGCTCAGCCTTGCTCCAGAGTGCCGACCCTCCCTCCCTCCCTCCCCGCCGCCAGGGCAGCAGCTCTGCCTCCTTCCCAGAGACACGGCTCACCAGCCCCTGTCCCTTGAAGCCACTGCTCACGTCTCCCTCCGGCAGCCACCCCTTAGAAGACTGGGGGTCGCTGCCCGCCGGCCCCCCTCCCCAGCCCCTCCCCAGCCGTGGGACAGGCTGCAGCCCAGCTCCCCCAGTGGAAAGCGCCCCCCCAGGGCAACAGCACGCAGGCACCCGCCTGGCCGGCGACCCTGGTGGCCCGGCTGCCACCCATCCCCGCGAAGACGCCCCTCGACCTCCGCGACCTTCCGAGCGCGGCCGGCAGGCCCTCGGGCCCCTGCGGGTTGCAGTTTGGGCTGTGCAGTATCGCGCTGCTAGAAACACTCCAGCTCGCGTGTTTTGCCAAATATACGCACTATTTCTGTAGGGATACAGGCTCCAGGACACCATAAGGTAGGTACTTCTGGAAGACACCGCTTCCGTTTTCTCGACCCGTGTGCGGAGGCTTTGGCCTCCACCACTCCAGGAAAGCTGCTTGCCCACACTGCTGACAGAAATGGTCACCTCTCAGTCCTTATCTATCTGACCTACGGGTAGCATCTGACCCGAACTGTCATTCTCTCTCCCTTCAAACAGTCTTCATTTGGCTTCCAGATAAACCCTTCCAAAAGAACACTTTCCTGGTTTTCTCCTGACCTTTCCAGCTGCTTCTTCAGAACGTGTGTTGCTAAATTCTCCTTCACTCCCTGAACTCTAAATCTTGGAAAGGCCTTTTCTGTAGCCACACCCACTCCTGGGTGACATCACCCAGTCCTTGGGTTCCTGCTGCCACTTGGGCTACTTCCTTTTATTTATTTACTTACTTATTTATTTTTGGCTGTGTTGGGTCTTTGTTGCTGTGCATGGGCTTTCTCTAGTTGCGGTGAGCGGGGGCTACTCTTTGTTGCGGTGCGCGGGCTTCTCATTGAGGTGGCTTCTCTTGTTGCAGAGCACGGGCTCTAGGCACGCGGCTTCAGTAGTTGTGGCGTGTGGGCTCAGTAGTTGTGGCTCGCGGGCTCTAGAGCACAGGCTCAGTAGTTGTGGCGCACGGGCTTAGTTGCTCCGCGGCATGTGGGATCTTCCTGAACCAGGGCTTGAACCCGTGTCCCCTGCAATGGCAGGTGGATTCTTAACCACCGCGCCACCAGGGAAGCCCTGGGCTACTTCTAACAGCAGAGGCCAGGAGGCCTGTTAAACATAACTCATATGCTATCATTCCTCTGCTCAGATCCCCGCTGCTGGAACCAGGACTCCCAGCCTGGTCTGTCTCATTCACGGAGGAGAGCAACAACCTACTGCTATCTCCCAAACAAAGTTATCCCAATTCTAGAAACAAGAGTAGCAATATACATCTTCACTTGGCTACCTTTTCATAAAGGAAATTTACTCATTTTAAGTGTTTAGAAGGATTTAAATGGGCCGATTTTATTTTTAGATAATTATTGCCCTTATTGCACAAATAAAGGCAGGGAAAGACATGCAATTCACTTTACGCAGCACCAGCAAGAGTCTGTGTTCCTAATTTTCCTGGTGAGAATCTAACATGGCTTAGAAAAAGGAAAATGGCCCCAGTGTTAATACTGACCCATGTTAAACTAGTGTTTGGGAGTGCTTAAAAAATATGAGAAGGGATATCTCAATAGTAAGCAAGATCTACTTTATGTGGGAGCAGAAAGAATTTTGGTGAGTATCTCAGAATGGCTAAAACTACAATAATATTTTTGGTACTGGAATCAACTGAATTCTGGAATACACCTGCCATTTTTACTGTACAGTAAACTATTTTAATTTCATGTTTAATTTTGAAGAAATAAACTTATATAGAAAACGATGACCTTAACTAGCAAGAAGAATCATCTCCAGATTTGGGAGTGCTTTGTTTTTAATGGAAAAGAATACAAATTGTGATTAGAATGCTATAAAAGCAGGTACAATTCTCAGAAGGGATAAGGTTCAAATAAAATAATCATTCGTAAATTATAAATTGTACATATTTATAAATTATGATCTTTGATTTTTCTGTTTCCCAAAGAAGTTGAAGGTCAACAAGAGCAAACTCATGATGAATCGTCCACTGTGGTTAACTGGGAGATTCAGAGAAAGCTTGCTTCTGAAATTTGCTGATATCAAAGTAAAAAAAGTCTTAACATTGTTTGGAAGACCTGTGCTAAGCACAGAAAGCTCAACTATTTACTGAATGTTACGTTTAAGAACATCTAAGGGAAAGATATATTAACTTTAGAGCTCAGAGCACTTAGTCTGATGACAATCAGATGAGGAAGCTCACCTACACTGACCCTTAATGAGTCTGAGAGTTCAAAACAAGATATTATAAAAGATATTATAAAAAGCTTTGCCATTTAAGGACCAAAGTAACTTATATTACTACTATTCACCTCAATCAACAGTTTTAAAGCCTCTGCAAATTCTGTGAGCATTTTATAAAAGGACTCTAATGAACAGAAAAATAAATTCTCCCAGCTCTCAAAAATCTCAGGATAAACTGTTAACTGCCAATATTATACTCTATGATACAATAAGTGCTGAATTCTACTCAATACAAAATTATAAACTATGCTGAAGTTTCACCATCTGCTAATTAAAAATTTGAAATATATGATCAAGATATTATCAAATAATTTGATTTACAGGCATTCTGTTTCAATTAAATCAATATTCTGAAGCAAGAAAAAAAGAGCTAGTTCCAAATAGAATTCAAATATGATGAAAGATTTCCTTCAATAAATATTCTGAACTTAATCGGCTTAAATGGACGTAGGTGCTTCTAACTGTTACAAAAAAAAAAAAGTTCAAGATGACATTACCACATCCTTGAGCTGTTTATTTATTCCCTGTCTAGAGCCTGATTTACAGGCGATAAAATGCAATCACAACCCACACCAAAGTAGGAATCATCTGCTAATGGAACTTTTAATGGAGAAGTGACCAGTGACATGAGGTAATTCTTCCTATGTAGGAGCGCTCTTGAAGACCTCTTTGCACTTCATCACAGTAAACAATCACTAACATATGCATTAAAGAAAATTTAAATACATTATGACCCAATAAATATCATAATCAATCAATATACAATTTTCTTCTCTTAAAGATTTAATGTTCAGATACCACACTATTAGTGCTATACTATTACACTCACTTAGATCTGGACAATTTTTAACATGTTGGTACAAAGTTTAACCATTTGTGATCAGATATGTTTTAGAAATTACTGCTCCCTTAGGAATTTCCATGCAGAAAATTATATGAATAAAATCCTTAAAGTGAGGAACTAAATTAAGTACCATCCTCAAATAACTATAGTTTTGTTACTGGTTTTGTCTAAACTTCATTATTTTAAAGAGCTTTGAGACAGAATTTATACAAACTTCATTTTTAGGAGAAAGGTTTAGATGCCAAACTTTTCTCCCTGGAATCTGGTTTAAAGAGGTAACATATTCCAGGGCTTCCCTGGTGGCGCAGTGGTTATTCATCCACCTGCCAATGCAGGGGACACGGGTTCGAGCCCTGGTCCGGGAAGATCCCACATGCCGCGGAGCAACTAAGCCCGTGCGCCACAACTACTGAGCCCGCGCTCTAGAGCCCGCGAGCCACAACTACTGAAGCCCGCGTGCCTAGAGCCCGTGCTCTGCAACAAGAGAAGCCACCGCGATGAGAAGCCTGCGCACAACAAAGAGCAGCCCCTGCTCGCCGCTACTAGAGAAAAGCCTGCGTGCAGCAACAGAGACCCAATGCAGCCAAAAAGAAAATAAATAAAATTAAAAAAAAGAAAATAAAGAGGTAACATATTCCAGAGTACAGCAGTAAGAGCGATCTGTTATCCCCTCTGAATCTACAGCACTTTCCAAGACTGTGTCGTCAGGACAATTCTTGATGCGAGCAGCACGTCACTGACCAGGGACGCACAGAGCTACCAGTGAGCCAGAAAGCTTCCGCGAGCCAGGATCACCTAGTACTTATCCTGCCTCTACATTAATCAAGATTGGACAATTCATACATTCAGGAAGGAAAAATAATATAGAACTGTAATAAGATTTAATTTATGCAAATAAAATTACTCTGTTGTCTGTCACTGCACTGTATAAGAACCACTGAATCTAGGGAGTGTTTCAGGTTAGGCTATCAAAGTAAAGGCTCATCTTCACAGAAAGAACGATAGCACATCCTTTCAAAGATTTTCGTGCAATGAGTTATGAAACTCACATCCTTGGGAGGGAGCTGAGACTGAGTTGAAAGGGACCACTGACAGGGAGAGATACTATCTCCCTGAGAACTGACGCCAAGGACAGCACACGGCTCCAGGTGGGAGAGATACATTATGCCTTAAAATGAATTAAGGTGAGAAAATGATCTGTTTGAAATTTATGCTAAGGAATCTAACATCAGGTCAATGCCTGAAATTTGTCACTGAAATAAGGGGAGCCTGAAGAAAACATACTGTTAAAATGGTGAGGTCAAGTTGAAGCCCATTACTAAAGCTGAAGAACACTTAAAATCTGTATTATTAAAATAGCAACATTTGGAATCTGAACAAATAAATAATAACTGGGCCTATAATGATGCATCTCAAAGAGATACAAATAAAGGAGCATGATTTTTATATCCAGGACATACTGATTCTCACTACCCCTCTGCTTTGTTAGGCCTGGGGTTCCATTACCATTTGTCATTAACAAACACACACACACACACAACACAAAACTTACTACAGAGCTACAGTAATCAAAACAGTGTCACACTGGCATAAGGCTAGACATAGAGATCAATTAAATAGCATCAAGAGTTCAGAAATAAACCCTTACATTTGTGGTCAACTGACTCTCAACAAGAGTGCCAGGACAGTCTTTTCAACAAATGGTGCTTGGGACAGCTGGACATCCATACACAAAAGAATACAGAGGAACCTCCTAACTCACACCATCTACAGAAATAAACTCAAAATGAATCAGAGAGAGTGGCATGGACATATGTACACTACCAAACGTAAAACAGATAGCTAGTGGGAAGCAGCCGCATAGCACAGGGAGATCAGCTCAGTGCTTTGTGACCACCTAGAGGGGTGGGACAGGGAGGGTGGGAGGGAGGGAGACGCAAGAGGGAAGAGATATGGGAACATGTGTATATGTATAACTGACTCACTTTGTTATAAAGCAGAAACTAACACACCATTGTAAAGCAATTATACTCCAATAAAGATGTTAAAAAAAAAAAAGAATCAAAGACATAAATGTAAGAGCTAAAACTACAAAACTCTTAGAAGAACATTCAGGTATATATTTTTGTGACCCTGGATTAGACAATGGTTTCTTAGATAAGGCAACAGAAGAAAAACAAAATTTAAAACTTTCGTGCTTCTAAGGAGAACATCAAGAAAATGAAAGACAACCCAAAGAAAAGGAGATAATATTCGCAGACCACATACCTGATAAGGGACTTGAAACTAGAATATATAAACGACTTAATAAAAGGCAAACAACTCAATTTAAGAAATGGGCAATGGACCTGAATAGACATTTCTCCACAGAAGACAAGAAGCACACGAAAAGATGTTCAACATCATTAATCATCAGGAAAATGCAAATCAAAACCATAATGACACACCACTTCACACCCACCGGGACGGTTGTTACAAAAAAGACAGACAATAGTTAAGTGTTGGCAAAGATGTGGAGAAAATGGAACTCGCATACATTGCTGGTGGGATTGTAAAAGGGTGCGGACACTTTGATATAGTCACCATATGACCCAACACTTCCACTCCTAGGTATGTATTTCTTGGTAAGAGAAATGAAAATGTCCTGTCCACGAATGTCCACAGCAGCATTACTCATAATAGCCAATAGTGGAAACAACCCAACAATCCATCACATGACGAACTGATAAGCTGCGGTACATAGTCACAGGATGGAACATTATTCAGACAAAGAAGGAATGAAGTACTGATATATGCTACAACATGGAGGAACCTTGAAAACATTACGCTGAGGCAAAGAAATCAGTCACAAAAGGCCACATATTGTGTGATTCCCTTTATAAGAAATGTCCAGAACACGCAGATCACAGAGACAGGAAGTGGGTTGGTGGTAGCCCAGGGCTGACGGGCCTGGAGCAGAACGCTGGAACAACTGCTGATGAACATGGGGTTCCCTTTTTCAGGATCTGTTCTGAAATTATAGTGCACATGGCTGCACAACTCAGTGAATACACTAACAACCACTGAACTGTACTCTTTAAAAGGCTGAATTTTATGGAATGTGAATCGTACTTCAAAAAAAGTGTTACTTCAAAATAAGTCACAAGAGCATCATCTGCTGTGCAGGCATCAATTTTTAATTAAGCAGCTTCTCAAATGGGCAACTCCATACACTAAGCTTCAAGGGAAGGTCTGTTTAGTATAATACGTACCACAGAGAACAGAACTACAAATAAAGGAATTTAATTGTAAAGTTGAAAATGATTATAGTTCTGATTAATTTTTATAGAAAATAATTACGTAGCAACATTAGTTTCTTAATTACTTATTCAAAGACGGTAAAGCTGCTGAGTAATCACCCCTGGACACAGAGCTCCGAGCGTGGCTTGCACTCAGCCTGCCACTGGCTCAGTGTCCCCGCCCTGAGCAGAGCTGCGCCCCTCGTAGCCCCACCTTCCTCACCTCCCAGCTGCCTTCAGCACATTGCTCACCCCTCCTCCTCGGTACGCTTTCTTCCCTACTGAGACCCCACCTCCTCGGGCCCTCCTCCCCACGTGCTCACTCTGCAGTCTCTCCAGACACCACAGCGCAGCCCTGCGTCAGCCGGGCGTTCACCAGTGGCCGCCCCCTCTCGCCTCGTCTAGCAGAGATGGCCCCTGGCCCTCCACCGGCCCCAGGGCTGCTCAACGCCGCAGCCACGAGCCACAGCGGCTGCTGACGCCCAAGCTGATGAGAACGACGACATCACAAGGAGATTCCCTGCACCAGCCCCAGGGCAGCCGGACAACATGTGCACCATCGCGGCAAGTTCCTGCAGAGGGTGCAGCTCTGGGTCACACCTGCTCATCGGTTCTTTGCTGTGTCTCTCCCAGGATCCCAGGCCACCCCCCGGTCTGGTTCTTTATCCATGGACACTTCACCGAAGATTGCTACCCTATCTTTGAACACCAACCAAACCATCCACCCATTCTTCTCTGGAACTTGTTCTTTCTCTAGAGATCTTCTCTCTCCTTCCCTTGGGAGCCAAGTCAGCTGAAAAGGCGACCGACACTCTTTCCATCTGTAAACCTTCCATTTCCTTTACCTCACCCCGAAGCAAACTCATTTCTATCAGGCCACCCCACTAAAAACATCACGAACGACTACCCTCATGTCCACCAGCCGAGGGATGGTTACATAAATGTGGTTATCCTACAACAGAATATTAATTGGCAATAAAAGGAATGAAGTACTGACACATGGCACAACTTGAGTGATCCTTGAAAACATGCTAAGTGACAGAAGCCAATCACAAAAGGCCACATATTTTATGATTCAATTTATAGGAAATGTGCAGAATAAGGACACAAATAAGAGACAAACGGTACCTTAATAGATTAATTAATAGTAGAATAAGAAACAAAAAGTAGATTAGTGTTTGCCTAGGTCTTGGGGGTGGGAAGGGAGAAGTGACTGTTAATGGATACAGGTGATGAAAATGTTCTAAATCTGTAGTGACGGTCGTACAAATCTGTGAATGCACCGAAACCGCTGAATTGTACTTTTTAGATGGGTGAATTGCATGGTTTGAGAATTCTATCTCAATAAAACGTTACAAGAAAAAAACACCCAGAAAACAAAAACTTGCTGATAAATCCAGTGGTCACGTTTCAGTTCTCAGCTGACCTGACCTCACAGTATGACGCTAGGTAATCAGGGCACCATCACTCAGGACCGGATTGCTGTCCTCGTCTCTGAAAGCCATTCTCCGCATGGGTTCCACAGGGTCTCCCTAAAAATGCACTAAGTCTGTCACCTCAGCCATTTGCTGAACACAGTGATTCTGCACGACCCACAGGATGAAGAGCCAACTTTTCATCATGGGACACGCCGGCCCTTTATGGTCTGGCTGCCGGCGGGTTCCACGGCAGGGCTGGCAAACGTGTCCCGGAAAGGGCCCAGCAGCACATACTTCAGCACCGCTCAGCTCTGCCCGCTCAGCTCTGCCCGCTCAGCTCTGCCCGCTCAGCTCTGCCCGCTCAGCTCTGCCCCCGGGGAAAGCAGCCACAGACAATATGGAAATGACCTTCCAGTAAAGCCTTTTTTAAAAAAAAAAAGAAAACAAACAGTAAAATAGGTGGGTAGACTTGCTCAGGGGCTGTAGTTTGCTGCCCTTAGTTTCAGATTGTCACCTCTGGTCACTCCTTTGACTTTCAGAAGCCGTACTGATTACAATCCTTGTGTTATAATCTAGCCCGTCTCTAAAAATGTGTTGGATAGTAAATATTAAATATCAGGCGTTCCTATTCTACTGTTTCAAACAGTGGAAATAAAAATGCATTCCTAGATGATCCAAAAACCCTAACAAATTTCCCCAAAATACCATGAACAATGTTTACCTATCTGTATAACAACACACCCAGGTTCTTGGGCAACATAAAGCATGAACTTCACTTATTATCAACCTCAGCAGTCAGTGGCCACAGTGTGTGCACCATGCACGATACTTCACAGAACCGGGAGAAGTTACCTCTTTCTTCTACACTGCAAGAAACATCCCAGTACGAAGAGAAACGGGAACTAACTTGAGGAGGGGATCTTCTGAACTGGGCCCGGGTGCCTGGCAGAAGTGGGTGCTGGGAGCCAGGAAGGGGGCAGAAGACGTCTCCTCACTCTGACAAGGCGGGCCGGCCAGGAGGCCCGAGGCTGGACCGCAGCACCCGCACGGTCCTCCCACCTCCACCCGCCAGACGCTGCAATGGGCCGCTGACTCAGACGGTGGACCTGGGGTAAAACTTTTTGTCTGTCATGACCGTGAGTACTTGGTAGTTAGTCTGAGTACCGGGGAATCCTTGCACACGTCCCCAAACGCACCATGCTCTGTAAGTTACGACTGGTGGAATGAATTCATTCATTCATTCAAAAACCAAGAATCATTCATTTTCAATTTCCTACGGGAATAACCAGATGATTTTCCGCCTCACTTGCAGCAGCTGGGCGTAAGTTTCAATTACTGATTTTAGTGGGACACTTGCCAGCCACATCCTGTTAGGATTAGTAATCATCAACACTATTTAAATGCAAAGAAGCAAACAAAATAACCTTGTATGTAAACATTTCCCTAACGTAAAATGCTAGTAATCAATTAAAAAGAAAAAAAAGAAGAATCCCTTTCTTGGGGGACTGGACCCGAGCTGTGGGGAAGAGCCCCTCCCAACGTAACTGGAGCCCCACCTCCTGCGCCCCCCCCTGTGGCAGCCCACAAGCTATGCCACGGTCTGAACGTCTGCGTTTCCCCCAAACCCCACACACACTGTGACGGCGTCAGGAGGTGGGGCCCCCGGTGCTTAGGGCACGAGGGTTAGTGGAGCCTGTGTGAATGGGATTAGAGCCCTTGCAAAGAAGCCCCACGGAGCTCCCTCGCCCCCTTCCGCCATGTGAAGACCCAGGGAGCAGGCACCAGCTCTGAACCAGGAAGGGGGCCTCCACCAGATAAAACCATGCGGCGCCCTGATCTCAGACGCCAGGCTCCAGAACTGTGAGAAGTCAATTTCTGTTGTCTGTAAGCCACCCAGTCTGTGGGATCTTGTTACAGCAGCCTGAACAGTCTAAGGCCAGCACTGCTCTAGTTCAACAATAAGTGGGACTGGCCTCAGTGGGTACCTTCGTCCTGTTCCTGACTTTAATGGGAAGGTGTGCTTTGACAGTTTCACCATTAACTAGGGAGTTTCCACTACGTTATATAACTAAATTTTCCTTTCATTTACAATAAAGGGTAAGGTGTGTTTGTATAGATGGTGTATACCATCAGGTGTAACATTCTGGTTACTACAGCATTACCGTAATATCCTTAAGTGGCCAATTTTCAAGAATCTGCATACAACATATATAACACTTAAACTACACTGAATAACTATGGCCTTCCATCTCACAGCACTTTGAAAATTTTATAGAATCTTAAAAGAATCACTTTTAACACTGATTATCAACAAGAGCAACTGTAAAAAGACAAAATATTTACAGTACTCATACCTATGCTAGCAGATAAACAGAATTTTATCTGTATAGACAGAATTTTATATCATGATCCCCATGTTTTCTACACTATATCAATAATTTTTTAATGTACGTAACTGTGTATGAAATGTATAATGCTATAAAGCAGTTATTATGTAAGAAAACACGATTCAGGGGTTCATCAAAATTACTTAACAATCCTGAATAAAGATCTTCAATGAAACAGACGGTAACCACACAGAAGCACCGAATTTCCACACCCCGTGGTCTGAGATCCGTTTTGACATAAAGTTTACTTTACCTTTCCAAGCATCCTGCCCAGGAAGTAGTAATGTCTGGCAAAGGACTCCCCCACAAGCATCTGGGCAGCTGGGTTGGGGTACAGCAGCCCTTCGTTAGTGGTCTTAAAGAAGCCCTGGTTGGGGTTAAACCCCGACTTCAGTAGTTCATTTAGAAACTCTCTGAAAATACCACCACCGTCAATGCCAGCTTCGTCCAGGCCATGTGCATTGAGTAAGTGCACACGGATCCGCTTTTTCAAATCAGGCTCTGTTAAAAGAGGGGGGATGGGGCAAGGAGAAAATATTTTTTTAAAAAGCAATAAAATAAGCTGGTATTATAGGAAATTAGGTAAGGGGAGCAAGAATATTAAAAATATTTTAATGCAAGACTTAAAAAAAAAAAAATCAACATTAAAAAGAGACAATGAGACAGACTGACCAGTATTTCCCTCAGAGCCTACAATGGGAAGACGAGAGACGTTCCTTTGCGCTGATATTGACAGATTAAGAATGGAGTGAGGCGGGGGGAGGTGTGTTTAGCAGAAAATACAGTTATCCCACATATGCTAAAGGATGTAACAAACTCAAATACCAGGAGAAGGGGAATGGAATGGAGGACCTAAGGATAATACTGGAACAGTATTAAAACTATTACCAAGAAAGGCAAAAAGATAAATGAACAAAGCAGATGTCAATGAAGTTAACATTACAAAGACCTTTTGAAAGAGGCGAAGGACACGAGAGTCAGAACACCAGAATCTACATCAGTTAAAACGATGTTTGGCTGAAAAATGGGGGAAATTTTTGGTTACATAATGTGCCACAATATGCAATTTTTAAGTTGCTTAAGTCTGCCTGACATGTGAGGGGCATTTCCACACAGGTCCTCATAAGGACAACACTGCAAAAGCAGGGACGCCAGGCCCCAGACTCACTTGCAATGAATACAATAGCCTCCGACACAGGCTTCAGGGCACAGGCCCCAAATACGGGCCAGTAGACGTGATTCCACCACAAGTCAAAACCAGGGGCTCCCTGGCTTAGTCAGGGAACAGGTCTGACAAAGTCACTGACACGTCCCTCATCGTTGCCCACCAACGTCCTTCAGGTGTTCTGCACGTCAAGAGCCGCAGGTGGAGGGAAACTGAACCCAGGTCGCAGAGCTGCACCCGCGTCCGCGCTGCAGCTGTCTTTCCGGCAGCCTGCAGTCGCCCACACGTATCTGACCCAAAGCATCTCAGGGGACAGATGAGCTCTAGAAAACACCCCAGGAAGGGGTTTAGCAGAATGTCGGTTCAGCTGAACCCCAGCACTGTGATGTGCGAGTGTCAGTACTGAGGTCACAGGACCTGGGGTGTGAATATTCTATACTACACTTCAAACAGGGCCGACAGTTTAACGTGTGGACTGAGGCCCACGGCGCCTGCACAGGAGAGGGCCGCCCACCCATCCTGCCACAGGGACAAAAGCTGCGCCCGGCGAGCTCTCCTCTAGGGCAGTGCAGTGCCCACACCTCCCTCAGGGGTAAACAAACCCAACCAGAGGCGGCGGCAGCGCCCTCTTGCGCTCGTGCTTGTGAGGGAATAACCACCGCTGACGTCTACCCCGAGCTGGCAGAACTCGCGCCAGGAATTTCACACACGTTAATCACTTCCAACCCTTTAACAACCTCTGGGTTAAGAATGTCCCCATTCTCGTGTGAGAAACCCAAGGACAGGGAAGGTTGAATGATTTACCCAAGGACATACAGCTAATATTGTAAAGGGTAGTGCTGTAATTTTAAAACATGTCTATTACCTACAAAGCATAGGTTCTTTTCTACTAAAACACATTCTTTTATTTTTAAAATTTAACTACACTTAAACGAAGAACATGCTTTTCACTGATGATTAAATTCCACAAACAATGTTATTTGCATCTATTTTGATCAATACAATTACCAAATATGTTCACTCTTAAGGCCTAGGTAAAATGCAGAAAGAATTCTAGGCAGATAACCGTGGATGCAACACAAAAATACAGTTGGCTCTTTGCGACCTTTACATATATCCTCTCAATACTCAGTTTTCAGGATAAACTATAAGCTTTTATTTGTCACGCATAGTATTTCTCAAACTGAATGTCAACAGTTAGCAGCAGCAGGTTTTTGAAAAATTCGAAGTGTAAACATTTTGTAAGTGGTAAATGCTCAGCCAAGGCCCGCCCGTTAACTCTCTCATTCAAACCGCAGCACTAATCTTCTAGGCTGTGGTGGGGGGCGGGGGGCGGGTCTTTGTATCTCAGAGGCCCCACAGCCACTCACAGACGTCACCTCTCAATTGTGGCTAGAACTGAGATTCTGTGGTTCCCTGAAGCTCATTTCTGTAAACAGCAATATACAATAGCACAATATTTTTAGAATCAAATCTAGTCTTCTAGGTATCTTGCCACTACTTGATTCAAAAGACAAATTAAAAGTATCTACTTATACAGTAAGGTTGGGGCGGGGGGACCTAAGTCATATATTACAGTTGACCCTTGAAGAATTCAGAGCTTAGGGGCCCACACACAGTTGAAAATCCACGTATAACTTTTGACTCCCCCAAAACTTAACTACTAATAGCCCACCGTTGACCAGAAACCTTACCGACAACATAAACCGTCGATTAACACGTATTTTGTATGGTATACGTATTATATACTCTACTCTTACAATAAAGTAAGCTAGGAAAAGGAAAATGTTATTAAGAAAATCATAAGGAAGAGAAAATACATTCACAGTACTGTACTGTATTTATTGCCATGTCAAGTTGACATCATCTGCTTTCAAGATGAATCGCCTGGCTGTCAGTACCTACATCAACACTGTCTTATACGATACGAAACACTGTAGACGTTACACACATTACTAACACTAGACATCAAAAATGAAATGATAATGTGAAAAAGAAATTCTCATTTGTTTACAGGTATAACGATTCATGCACTGATAACAAAGCATCAAGAATATGATTGTTTACGGTAGCCTAGCCTATACACTAAGGAATGAATCCTTATAGAGTGTTTATGGCATACACCATTACAGTCATATTCATAATACAGTATTGGTAACATTGTTACATGTTTTTAAAAATCACTTACCTGTGATGATAAGCTGATAAGCAGTTTCTCCAATTACAAGAGAGAGGGAGGCATACTGTACAGTAACGTAACTTTGAAAGCAATGTTTTGAGATGAGAGTAAGAAAGCTAACACATTATTAATTGTAGAGTTAGTATCACTCACTTTGCACCTATGTAAGCACAGGCTGTCCACTTCAATACAAGTCCTGCACACGACGGTCTGTCTGCACGATGAACACCTGGGTGACGATGATGATGACACAGAGACGTCTCACACAGTTCTTAGACTTTCCCAGGAAGACACTCACATACACAACAGCTGCGTTGCTCACTGCGCGGCGTGCTGACCGCTCACTGTGAAGTGGAAGTGGGTCATCACAAAGGTCTTCGTCCTCCCCGTCCTCACGCGGATGAGGCCGAGGATGTGGAGCAGGGGGAGGCAGTGGCGGCGGTGGGGGGGGTGGGGTGGAAGGGCAGGCAGGAGGGGCAGGCACATTTGCTGTAACTTTACGGGAATAGATCATAATTTCCGCCTGACTTTTTTGCTCTTTTATTTCTCTAGAACTGTTTCTATGCGGTACCAATCCTTCTTCCACTGTTTGCTTTAGTTTCAGTGCCCATATCACAGAAGGGTCCAAGGTGTAAAAGTCGAGAGCAACGTCGGACAATCAGAACCCTCCTGCCAGGTGGCCTGCCGTCAGCTTGCTGCCAGGTGCTCTTCTGCATCTTGTCCTCGTCATTGGCTGTGGTTCAGAGGCTCTCATCTCCACCCATTCATCTTCCGTCAGCTCCTCTCACCTGGTGCCTACTAGCTCTTGCCTTTTTTCTCCAAGATCCATATTTTGAAAGCCTTCACCCCACGTTTTTTTTACCATATTTACAATCTCTTTCATGATTTCCTTGACTGGCTCTGACGTAAATCCTGTGGAGTCGTGCACAGCATCTGGACACTTTTCCCCAGCAGGACTGTACTGTTTCTGGCTTGGTGGCTTTCAGGGCTCTTTCTATAACAGCTATGGCATCATCAATGGTAGGATCCTCCCAGACTCTCACGATGTTCTCTCTGCTGGGTTCTCTGACATCGCGTCGACAAGCCTTTCCACGGAGCACCATGTGTAATGAGCCTGAAAGGTCCCTATGGCCCCCTGATCTAGAGGCTGAATTAGAGATGTGTTTTGTGAGCCAGCAGACCACTTCTACGCCTTCGGTGTTGAACTCATGGGTTTCTGGGTGGCTAAGGGCATTGCCAATACCAAAAGAACTGTAAAGGCCATCCCTTACCAACAAGGTGCTTCCTGATGTCAAGGACAAGGCATCGATGGAACCAATCCAGAAAAAGGGCTCTCACTGCCCAGGCCTTCTTGTTGTCCAACCAAAAGACAGACAGCTGGTGTTTATCTCTCCCCTAGAGGCTGGGGGCGAGCAGCTTTATAGATGAGGGCAGTCCTGACCATACACCCAACTGCACTCCTGTCCCTTCCTGCTTAAATGCTGTGCTCACTTCTCTTCCTTACTAAAAAATGTCCTTTGTGGCAGTTTTTCCCCAGAATGGGGCACTTTCGCCTGCATTAAAAACCTGTTCAGGCAGATGTCCCTTCTCCTCAACGATTTTCTTAACAGCGTCTGGGAGCTCGTCTGCTGCCTGTTGGTGGGCAGGTGCTGCTCCTGCTGTTATCTTGACAAGTTTAAAGCCACGCTTCTTCCTAAAATTATCAAAACATCCTTTGCCGGCATTAAATTCTTCAGCTTTTGATCCTTCACCTTCTTTTTGCTTTAAGTTGTCATATAAGATACGAAGTAGCAGTATAACACACTATTTTGAACAAACTGGAAATAAATTTTAGGGCTCTCTTGACAATTTTTAGGATCTCCTGAAAACTCTTGACAATTTTTAAAGCAACATGGTTATTGGATGGTTTATTCTTTTTTTTTTTTTTAATTAATTAATTAATTTATTTATTTTTGGCTGTGTTGGGTCTTCGTTTCTGTGTGAGAGCTTTCTCTAGTTGCAGCAAGCGGGGGCCACTCTTCATCATGGTGTGCGGGCCTCTCACCATCACGGCCTCTCTTGTTGGGAGCACAGGCTCTAGAGCGCAGGCTCAGTAGTTGTGGCTCACGGGCTTAGTTGCTCCGCGGCATGTGGGATCTTCCCAGACCAGGGCTCGAACCCGTGTCCCCTGCATTGGCAGGTGGATTCTCAACCACTGCGCCACCAGGGAAGTCGGGTTTGTTCTTTTTTTACGACCAGTAAGAGAAAGTAAATTTGAAAGTATGTAAGGGAAATGCAAATCTTTAACAAAACATATGGATATATTTTCTGAGTTTGAAAATTTTTTAGAAAAAGTAAATTAACTGAAAACATATCTGGCTTTTGTATAAATAAAATATGTAAACTTAAAATATTATGTTATGAAAATAATACATCACAGTTTCTTACTAATTTTCAATGACATCAATGTCATTGGAAATTAAACATTTAGAGAATTAATAAAACATGCATAGAAGAAAAAAAATGTTGTCATATATAAAGACTTTACTTTTTCTCAAATCATATTTAGAGTCTACAGATATGCCTTTCTTACAGCAATCCTGCACGCATTTTCAATATGAGATAAAAAGGTATGTCACAAAAATTACAAGGGTTTTGTGCCTGCTGGTGTAGCTGCTGCCACAGCCTCACGAATTTCCTTTTCTTATTTTTTTTTTTACAACGGTCCTCACGGTGGATTCATTTGTCTTGAAGCGGCAGTAACCAGAGCTGCAGGTACACATCGAACAGCCCAGCGTTTTCTCATAATGTCGTGACTTTTCTCTGCTTCTTGGGAGCAGGTCCGGCATCACTGGCAGCACTCTGTGTTGGTCCCTGGTGTTCGCTAAGTTCACAGGGCTGCACTAGACACAAGGGAAAATAACGAGAACCGCGAGCCATCACTTTTTACTGGATTCGCGGTCTCCTGGAGGGGACGTGCTCAGGCGGAGGTGATGAGGGTCACGCTTGTCTCAAGGGGGTCCACACCACACTGAACTCAGTGCAGGAGCAACAAGAGGCGGCTAAGAGATTGTTAAAGCAGGACAGCGTGCGCTACAGGCACCTGCACGTTTGTTTACACTTCTCCTAACTGTGAAGGGCGCCGCCACACACCTTCTACAAGTGTTTCTGTAAGTTTTGATAAACTTTAACTTCTTATAATAGATCTGTGTATGCTTCTGACAGTAAATGATAAAACAGACTAGTATCTATCAATACGTATATTTTATGCACTCATGACATACCTTTTTCTTAATTTTTTCAGTATTTCTAGGTTACGTGGTTTATCTGCAAGTTTTTTCTAATTGTTATAAATCTCCAAAAAGTTTGGCAATATATTTCTTGAAAAAAATCTGCATAAGTGGACCCGCACAGTTCAAACCTGCATTGTTCAAGGGTCAACTGTACTTTGATTTTACCCGATTATCACTTCTTCTTCAGAAAAACAATGTAATAAACCCTGCCCATTCAGCAAAACAGAATCAAACCAACCAACACACAAGAGCACAAGTGAGGCTCTCAGGAATGGAGTCCAGAACAGCTCAGAGCCAGCTCTAGCAAATCCCATCCCAGACAATGGATGACACCAAGAGCTCACTGTGACGTACGTACCAGCTCTATAACCCTCACAACACTCCTGAGAGCAGATACGGTCACTTCTCCATAGTCTCCACAAGGAGAAATTAACATCCAACCCACGCTCTCACCCAGGTAAAATGCTGCCGGGTGGTGGCACGGTGGAAAGAGCGTGCGTGGCATCACCGCGCCAGGACCCGTGTCACTCTGCTTGCTTAGCTCCCTACTGCAAAAAGAAGTCACTCAACTTCTCTGAGCTCCACCAGGTCAGTTCACTTGCCACATGGGGCGAAACCCACACTTTAGAAAACTGTTCTGAGATGATATGAGATATAAGAACCCATAAAGAATGGATTTGCTTTAATGACTAGATGGTGTATGGAATAATCCTATTAATTGATTATATGTAAATGATCAGTCAACGAAGCACTTCAAACCAATTTTCCATAAGTAAATTAAACATTCTGAGATGATATTTAATTTTACAATTTGCATAGCAAAATACCAAACAATTATGACATATGGTTTAAAAATTCTTATTAAGAAGGCCTGAGAGAACACTTGTAAAGATTTAAGGCATTATAACATAAATATTGTAAGATTTTTCCAAAATCTTTTAACTCAGTGAGACTGTCAGCCTGCACAACTAGAGAGCTGGAGTGTGATTAACTTTTAAATCATTTTTAAGCTTAAGGATTCATTAGGAAATTTGGGGCTTATTATCACTGAGCAGTAATGTCTTAATCTCCATGAAATAAAGTTAACTGAAAATCGCTGCTAAGCACATGTTCTCATTCTGGCTGAAGAGCTCACGGACATACACTAGCCTGCAGGAAGCAGGACCTGCAGGAAGCCCAAGTCCACCAAGTGCAGAACCGGGTCGGCTGCGAACGTCCAGGCCCTTCGCGGTGACCCAGCCTGGGAGACACGGCTCCCAAGCCCTGGCTCACGCCCTGCGTCTGAGGAAGCCCTCCAGCATCCAGCACATCTCAGCTCTTCTCTGAACACTCTGCCAGCCGTCTGCCAACTGATGACTCCGTCGTTAGAGCGCTTGTCTTTCTTGCTTCCAATCACAAATTCAACAAACATCTACTGAGCACTAGCTAGCTGGGTGGGCTGAACAAGGATTCAGGATCCCATCTCAGACCGTGAGGGCCTCAGCCAAGCGGGAGACACAGACACAGAAACTGCTAGCGCAGTAACACGTAACACACACCACAGCTACTGTAATTCATTATGAAGGACTGCAGATCCCAAAGGAGGGAGAACTTTTTTTTCCCCAAAAATTCGTTAGACTAGGTGTCAGAATACCTGATTTCTGCCCCACTCATACAAAAAGTTTTGAAAACACGACATCCTAGGCAACAGTAACCTGGTATAGGGGAGAGCTCACAGCCTGTGTCAGACTTGAGTTAAAACTCTGTCTCAGTCTGTGATACGTGACCTCAGAGGGCAATGGCACAGATTAAACGACAAAACTAAGCTGGGTGAAAGACAAAAATTCTGCACACAAAACCTGGAACAGAGTAAGGGAACAAGTGACGTTAGCGTTCCTCCACTGTTCCACAATATGACAAAATTAGCTCTTTATCTAAGAAGAAAGAAAAGTATTCAAAATGAGAGGTTTTGCTTTCCTAGAAGAAAATGAAATTACTCCCCTGGAAGAAAAGGCAAAAGGTTGTCTGTATCTGACAACCTGCCAGCACCTCCCAAAGATGTGAGCTGGAGCCTGCCAGGCTTTCGTTTTTAATACCTGCATTGATATAACACTGATTTAATATAATATCATGGATACCATATTCTGAAGTTAAAATTATTAATATATACATTAATAACACTAAAACTTTTAACACTGGGTGTCAAAGATTAACATAAGACAAAATGTGTCACTGACCTCTAAATGCTGTCCAAATTATTGTTACAATATAATTCTCTTTTATCTAATAGCAGTGTCATTGAAGCACACTTAACCTTTGATAAAGAAATTTGGATTGCAATGGTGTTTATACTAGTGTATTTAACTTGGCTTACAATTTATGATGTTTACATAAATAGACTGTTATATACGACATTTTTAGAATCATAGCTTTTTTGTCAACTAAATTTTAGAGACAGACATTTGGAGGAAAGAAGAGCTTTTTGCCTTAAAAAAAAAATCAATATTTGAAAGGCTTCTGTAGCAATAATTATTTGTTAATCTTAGAATTATTATTTGATAATATACATCCCCCAAATTTGACCTACTACATTTGTTTTGAACAGTCATTACAGAACAAGATAATCAACACTAATTGTTTAATGATCACCTTTTTCTATACTCCCCCAGCCTCCCCCTGCCATATGTACACATACAGAGAGAATTATATATACCATTTTCTGGGGAAAGTTTGTCATAAGCATCTTCATAAATATAATTTCTTCTTATTGTGACATTAATTCCATCCAGAAATGGACCATCTCCTTGAACTTCTTGCTTATCTGCATAAATCAACCTTTGAAAGATCTAACAGAGGGGAAATTATAAGGTTACTTGAAACAACAGATTTTTCGTTATAAACATAAGCAACCAAAAGGAAAAACTGGTAAATAAATCTTAACTTTAACTTTTGTATCTCCATAAACTCTGAAACAAATTTTAAAGGCCAAGGTATCAGATACTGATTTTATGCCTTATCAGTAAAAGTGCAGTATTTATATATTTGTAATATTGTTCCTTTTCCCCACTTTACAACAAATTTTAAAAATCCCATGCTATGGCATATTTTCAATATTTCCTTTTGGAAACCTTATATAAAACTCCAGATGGTGGAGGGAAGAAGAGTAGCTTTGGAAAGCTGTACATTAATATTAGTAGGAATATCTCTATAGTGATAAAATTCAAGTAATTTTTTTTATGCTAAAAATCCAGTAGAGGGCACTCGGGAATTATGCAACACCATGTGTATATGTGAGTGTCTATGTGTTTTAATGAAGAAATGTCAATAGCTTTAAATGTTCATCCTGTGAAAAGAGTGGGCAGACCTAAAAAAACCCTCTTGAAGCCATCACCTAAGTAGAGAAGTGTAGTAGTTTTTAGAAATTGCTAAGTAAGTTGGTGAATACAAGCAAAACATTTTTTCAAGAGGTATTTGATTGGATTATGCTTTTATAAATCATGGTCAACTATTAACAATCTAATGAGAAAAACATAAATTATTTAATCAGATAGGCACTAGGCAACTTTAGAGATTTTTTCCACTGGTGTTACTTTTTAACTCTAAGAAGATATAAATAACCACGAAACACATGGAAAGAAACCAAATTCCATACCTTTACTCGCTCCTCAAACGGAACCACAAAGGGCAACTCTGTTAGGATGGCAAGCTGTCTTTCCTCAGACACAGACAGTGGCGGAGACTCCAGACCTACTGCAACACAGTTTAAACCCTTCGTTACTGTGTGTACCTTCCTTTCCAGACTCACAAGGCTACACTCTGTATGGTTCCATTTAAAGACATTCTGGAAAAAGCTGAACTACATACAGGGACAAAAAACCCAACCTGTGGTTGCCAGGGGCCGGGGCAAGGAGCTGGCTACCAAGGCATGAGGTGTTTTCCGGAACGATGAAACTCCTCTACCTGGCTGATCATGGTCAAAAATCACACACCAGCAGACTAAAGAGCGAACTTCACAGTATGCGAACGACACCTCAATAAACTCGAGTTAAAAGAGCGAGGTCCCAGGGAACTCACCGTCCAGGGTGGACCGCAGGGGGCCGATCCTCCCCATTCGGCGGAACCTCCACGCACTTCGGGACGCCGGGACGTAGAGCTGGGTGACCTGTGGGGACCAGACACCCTGCTCAGTCAGCCCTTCCCCGTGTCCCAGCACACACTTCTACCTTGCCTCATTCGAGCTGCATCAGTGTTTCACATTTATTTAGTTACATCCCTCTCTTCCATCTCCTGTCCTTTTCAGGAGACCTTTTCATAACCTCTCTCCTGTGCTGGCTGCTCTTTTACACTTTTCTAAATATTTTTTCTAAATACATTCCAGGGAAATCTCTACTTGTTCTATTTAACGACGTGCAATATCTGGACATAGTAAATCATCATGCTATGACTGCTTTACGAAGAAAACCACATCACCCTTAAAAAATTAATTTCTCACTATTACCAAATATTCACTCTCATAATTTTTTAAAAAATCGTCTGAATGAGCATCCAAATCAGGCTGGTATCGTATACTGTCCCTGACTCCTTTTCACCTGTCAGGCCCTTCAGCCCTTGTTTCTGCCCTTGCGACTGTGACGAGGAAACAGAAGCACCTGTCCTGTCATCTTCCCCACTGTGTGGATGTTGCTAATCGCAGCATCATGGTGTCAGCATGTACTTCCAGCCCCTCCACTTCCTATACATCTGTCGTTACACCTGCAAGTTTCGCCAGGCTTGGCTTCCGGCAGAAACACTTCGGGGGCGGACGGTGTCCTCTCCTCGAGAGGCACGCGCTCAGCACCGCTGGTCGCAGGTCAGCAATGCGAGCGAGAACTTGTGGGAAAACAGCAGTCAGCTGTCAATAGGCACCAGACACACTGCTTGGCTCAGCTGACAGTCTCCCTGGAGCACAGCAGCGGCACAGACCCTCGTCTCCCAGGCCTCCGGCCCACGTCTCCACTGTACTTGAGTGGGGGGCCGACACCTTCTTCACGTACTGTCAGCTGGAACACTTCCACGTCGAGGAGGCTCTCACAGCATCGACTCCATGGTTAGCCCACGAACAGTTCATAAAGGAAAGGCAGGCTAGAGGTGTGATTACTTCCTTCTTCCTACCGGTATTTAAGACGAGGGTGGTTCCTCTGCATCCCACAAAGATGGCTAATGAAGTTCTTCTTTTTCGCATCCTTATGAACTCACAGATTCAAACACACTTGACGGTTAGTCCTCTGCACCTACCGTGCTGGCGCTCGCCTCCGCCTCTGGCTGCTAGAGCCCCTCGAGACGGCCCCCGGCCCTCACACAATCTCCCGTGGCCCCCGCTCTCAGGTGGAAGAACACGCCACCGTCTCGCGCACTTCTTCCCTGGACCTGCCGCGAACCACTGTGCCGAGGACCCTTTCTTTTCGGTGGGAAATGTTCAGAAACCCTGACATGGGCCCCAGGGGCTTTCACTGCTGCAGGACCTGCCACAGCATCTCAGCCTGGCCAGTGGGCAGAGCTCAAGCCACACGCTTAACTCAGAGAGACAATACTCCATGCGGACAAAGCGATGCTTCTAAAACAGCCCTGTTTTCTTTAACATCTCTGTGATCTTGCTTCCTCCGTACCCACCACCCTCTGCCCCCAGCCCCAAGTTTCTGAGATGAATCCAGTCATGAGTTTCTCTGACAAACAACAATGAAAACATCTCATGTCCTTTGTTAATGTTATCCTAATTTATTTTGAAATAGATTATTCTATTGAATCGACTTTAGGTCTAGATCTTAGTAATATTCAAATTTCTCTGTCCCTTTAGAAAACCAGAAATAAGTTCCATCTCTTAAGTACTAAATATATACTGAAAATAACAATAAAAGCAAAAATGTTTTTTCAACCCCGCAAAACCCCATTATGCTTCAATATACTTTGTGGTTAAGAGCAAATTAGGATTAACAACAAATGCAGGATGCTTGTGGAAGCCAATGATATTGCTCTACGTTCTACTAGGTGAACTAAGAGTTAGTAACACAAAAGTTTACTGTTAATATTTAGTTACATAATAAGTTAAACAACTTTAAAGGATTTATTCTTCTCCCCCAAAAGATAAAAGCTGAAAAAGTACGTTTAATGAAAAATATTTAAAAGATTTAAAAGTAACACCTTATCTGCTTTAATATCTTCTTGCTCTGACAGCCAGTGATTGGGAGGACAAAAATTTCTCCTCGCGTCTCTGGACTTCAACATTTTCACTAGGTTGGTGATAACCTGAGAGGAAGAACAGGAACACGTCACACGCAGGCTCGGGAACTGTGGCAACACTTCTGGTCAGGAGTGAGAGGCCGCGGCACCGCTTCACCTCCGTGCCCGAGGACGCTGGCTTCCGCGGTGAAGAGCTGGCTAGACCGCCACCAGGTCAGTCTGCAGAAAAGTGCCTCGTTCTGTGATTACAGGAGTTAGTTTTAGGTACAAAGCGGTTAATATCTACCGGCAAAGATAGGAAAATTATTAACACAAATGTGTGCAAGGGCTGATTTCTTAAAAACTGCAAGGGAGGCAGTAATTAAGTTTTAAAACACAAATGGGGAAACGTATTAGCCCATTTGAGCTATAATAAAAGACATCTCCAAGTACAGCAATTTCCCTAAGGTAAAACACATTTCTTATTTTTCTGAAAAACACTCTATTCAAGGCTGCTGGCAGCGGGGGAGGGGTGGGGGGCGGGAAGCGGTGTCCTAGACACACCTGTCAACCTTCCAAAAAGAAAGACGATTTCAGTGTTTCCCTTACGCAAGCCTCTGGAATTAGGTCTGCGTCCCAGTGCAATTCCACGCAAACCCAGCGTGACGTCCTTCAGAAAGCCTCCCCCCACGCTCTGGCTACCCAACCCCCCGCATTATCATAGTCTAGTCCTTCACTGCTGGTTTCCCGATGCGCATCTGCCCCTCTCTGGCTGTGCAGTAAGCCCCCCATGAACAGAACCCAAGTACCTACCAAGAAAACTAGTAGGTACCTGATGGCGGACAACTGTACAATGAATTCTGTGATGTACGATTAAAGAGATCTTAATGGTACTGTCTATTTAAAAAAGACATGAAGTTATACATTAAATAGAAATGTGTTTTGTAATAAACAAAGATAAACCAACACAAAGTTGTAAAACCAAAGTTTTAAACCTTTACAACCAGGAGTTGATCATACAACTACTATGTAGTTAATGACTATGATGGTATTTTCTGAAAAAGTCAGCCAGGCTTCTGTACACATTGCCTCTGATTCAGTAAAATATAATTTGAATAAAGAACTAGGAAATGTCATTGTGTGTCCAACGAAAGTGGGTAAGAAAGGGTCCTTGGTTGATATCTCAGGCCACTATGACACCAACACCGGTTGGATGATCTGCCCAGTGACAGAGAAAAAGTAATGCTTGAGCGGTTTGGCCATCCAGACAAAACCACATTAGCAAAAACCTCTCAAGATCTAGAACACAGCTTGTACACTGGTGGATATATCTTGCCAATTTAGCTGTGATGTCTACCTTGTGGTATTTTAAAGCTTACTGTAATACTATGGTACTGTCCTTTTTGAATCAGCAGAAATGAGCAAAGGTAAGCAGTCAGTTGCTCAGGGGTCAGGTTACACACATGCAATGTTTTACGATGACTCATTTTAAGTACAGCTGAGGTAGACTGAGAAAGGCCTGGTCTTTGGTTCTATCTGGTTAACTGCTGGTCATAAACAGAGTAAGGCCATTGACCTACGGCACCAACTCTGGGAAGTCTCTCACTACTGCTCTTCAGAAGAAAAGACAAGATCCCAATAAGTTCATTCCATGTGCTCTCTGGGTCTGGGACAAATTCAGTCGGGTCCACACAGATCGCATCAACAGATGCTCTTCCAACAGTGGAGAGTGAAGTACAGTCTTGTGGCAGGACGCACATTATGTCTTACCTCTCCTTTTACCTAACCAATTACATCGGTATTTTGAGTAAATTTGGATTTAATAGACATTGTGCTGAAATTTACCCCCAACACACCACAACTGTTGACAAAAGACGTGCTTTCTGACAAACACTTACGTGTGTTTATTTAATTGCACCCATTAACTTATGGCTCTCACACAACACCCCAGACTCTTGCACCATCCCCACGGCACACGCTCAAGTTCACAGCTGCCTGACCCCGAGGAGCGAGCCGTCATCCACCTCCTGGTACTCACCACCATCCAATCTATGCTGATGAGGACACTTCTTTTCTATAGGTCACAAACATTATCAAACTATCTAAGAAGTAATTAATGCCGTAATTTACATTCCTCTTTTAAATTACTGTGAAATTAAACATTATAAAGTTTCAATATATGGCATTCCCTTTCATATCTCCATATTCTAAATATGAAAAAGAAGTAACATAAAATGTCCTATCCTAGTATCACTGATCCTCTTTCAAAAATATAGGAGAGAAAGAGAGAGGTGGGAAGGGAGGCACGGGGGGTCGGGGGAGAAAGGAGGAAAGCAGAAGGTACAAAGTGATGTGGGCCTGAGATACGGCAAGGAAGGGATGTCAACAGACTGGCACTGGGGAAAAAGCATATCTTAACAAACTAAAGCTGACAGGAAAGAAAACTTGAAGACGAGCCCTAAATAGGACTGCCAGAGAAAATACAGGACACCTAGACAAAGTTGAATTCCAGATAAACGTCAAATGAATTTTTTAGTATAAATATGACCCAAATATTGCTTTATTCGAAGTATATGTCTCAAATATTGATTTTTAAAAAGTATAAATGTGTCCAAAATATTGCACAGGACATACTTGTATGTAAAATGCATTTGTTGTTTATCTGAAATCCAAATTTAACTGGGTGACACATATTTTCATGTGTTAAATCTGGCAATATGAGCCCTGGACCAATTCCCCAAATATTTTAGAAATGTCAGATCCCCTAAAAAACATTCTTCTCCTTTAACTATTTTTCTTCTAAGTTTTAGAGAAAAATACAAATTTTAAGTAACCATGAAAATTTTAACTGGATCCATTCTGTGATTTCAGAACACCTTTAAACACATTCCCTTTCTCTGCATTCATTTTCAGTATCACAAACTGCTAGAAATATTTAGTACTGAAAAAGCAAAGTTTACATAGGTAACTATTAAAAAACCACGTAAACTGACGAAAGAGTGTCACAGGTAAGGAAAACTGAAGTAACGATTTTACACTGGATCAATACAGACGCCCAGTGTTGAGATCAAAAGACAGTTTCTCTTTCAGTTAATTTTACCAAATCTCCTCGCACAGATATGCCTACGACAGAAGACAGGACCAGCACCGAGAGCCTGGCAGGATTAACTTCAGTCGTGGGGTGCAAGTCTGCAAACTGAGATCAGAGGTTACTAATATCTGCCCGAAGGGAATTCACCGCACAGTCAGGCCTGTGGGTCAACCCAGCTGCATTTCAGAACCTCCTGCTGACAAACACCCCAACGGGCACCACCAACAGCAACTGGAACTTAGTTCACCTGAGGTGAGCCCGTCAATAATTGTTAACTGATCCCTAGGAGATCGTGAAACACAGTGAGACTTGAGAACCAGTGTGTTAAGAAATATGAAATAAAACAGCAAACAAGCAGACACTGGGATAACTACACGTACCTCACTCAATACAGTTTTGGCAGACTTTAACAGTTATAAATATAGTAGCAGTATATTTTACATGATACGTTTAACTCTTGTCTCCCATGTCATCTTCTTCCGTGCTGGATCTAAACTTTAATACTCAAAAACTAACAAAATTACTGAAGCAAATACTCAGAAATGCACAAAACTGTTATGCGTGTTTGATTATTCGCCACTGAAATAAAAAACAGGTGATACCAGGGAATTCCCTGGTAGTCCAGGGATTGAGACTCTGCGCTTTCACTGCTGAGGGCCAGGGTTCAATCCCTGGTCGGGGAACTAAGATCCCACAAGCCGCGCAGACAAAAAAAAAAAAAAACAACAAAAAACAGAACAGGTGACACCTACACGCAGGTTTCCCTTAACCCCAATGTTAAAAGGACCAAGCAGGTGACTGATTAGAAACACACAGATGACTCATAAACATCACACCTGACGACGGTCCACGTTAAAGGTTTTGAGTTAACACGCGCTGTTCCACAAGATTACTGTATGTATGAGACTTCACTGGCTATGATGATCACAAGAAAATCTTGACTCATGAACTTAGGGAAATAATCTTAAGCATTACATACATTACATCATAGAATAAATGTATATATATAAATAATAATATATCTGATGATGACTTAAAGCAACGGATGTTCAACTATGATATTTCTCAATGGAGATCACTGATATTTAGCTTTATTATTGCAACAAAAAAATACATATAGTCCAAATCTTGAAAGGCGACTGTAATAATCTTTTTATCTTAAATCTGGTATGTAAATTCGAACATCTTAGGTAATTATCTTAAAACTTCAAAACAAAGCATAGGACACAGCACATAATTTATGGGTACCTAAGTGTGGTAAATGTGTGATGTGATAAATATACAATAAAGAATTTTTTACATTTTGATTTCATAATGAAGAATATGTAAAAATGAAATACAGGGCTTCCCTGGTGGCGCAGTGGTTAAGAATCCACCTGCCAATGCAAAGGACACGGGTTCGAGCCCTGGTCGGGGAAGATCCCATATGCCACGGAGAGACTAAGCCCGCGTGCCACAACTACTGAAGCCCGCATGCCTAGAGCCCATGCTCCGCAACAAGAGAAGCCACCACAATGAGAAGCCTGTGCCCCGCAACGAAGGGTAGCCCCCGCTCGCCGCAACCAGAGAAAGCCCGTGCGCAGCAATGAAGACCCAACGCAGCCAAAAATAAATAAATAAATAAATGATTTTTTTTTTTTAATGAAATACAAGAAAAACCAGTGAAGTACCAGCTCTTAAGATCATCATCTCATGAAAGGCCAGAATGACGATTTTCCTAGTGTAATCCAAAGTTCAGAATGACTTGAGCAGTTCTTTTTTCCATCCCGCGTGCTCTTAGCTTTGTTCCAGCGCAACATCGTCCGCTGAAAGTCTCTCTTTTTCGTTATGTAGTGACACTCAAAGAACAGGGACTCCGTCCACCTCACTTCTGACTCCCCAGCACAGGGCGGAGCCAATGTCCTGGGATCAACACCGCGGGTGCTTAAATAACTGACAACAACGACACCCTAGCCTACAGAAGTCACTAAGCGTAAGGATTCCTGCTGTCAACAGTGACTATTTGTTAAAGTTGGTTTATTTTAAAAGTCAAAGTATTCTGCAGCATGTTTAAAACACTACAAAATTATTTCTTGAAGTCAAACATAGAGAAGGACACGGGGCAGCTCTGCCACCTCGAAGGGAGCCTGGGTTCGCCTCACTGGCCGACACTGACGGTTAATAGCGGCACGTTTCCGTTACAACGAGGCATTGCTGTGGCTTTCATGGTTAACTTTTTTAAAGAGTCTTTTCGAAACTGAAAAATGCAAACCAACCACCAGGAAAGTGAAACTCCCTCGTACTGCAGCCCTGTCTGTCTGTCTGGTGCACGCAGGTAAGGCAGGCGCAAGGCCTCCCTCCCGGTCCCTCCTTTCAGGCGGCTCCAGTTCAGTTTGGCAGCTGCACACAAAGGCAAATCAAACAGGAGCTCCCATCACCTCACAGGGCTAAAGCGATTATAGCTGTAAATTACACTTCAAGAGGAGTTTATAAATTTGATAAATGCATAAACTGTTTTAGCAGTGTCAATGCAGGGCTTGGAAACTGACCTCAATTCTTACAGTGACAAAGAAAGATGACTCCATCCACTTAAAAGTCTATGTTCTGTGACCAGCCCCCAGAGCCTCTCTCAGAAATTAGTCTGAGAGGACCATCAGGAGGCTGAAAAATGAAAATGGTTGGTGGTTGAAGGAGTCAGGTCTCATCATGTGCAACTCTGTCAAAATCAACAGAAGGCAGGAAGTCATTGGCAAAATGCTACTACTTCCTTTGGTTGATTCTACCTTGAATTCTTCAGCTAAAATCTGACACTGAAATATACAGAAAATGCTAAACGTTTATTTTCATACTTTTCAGAGGGACAATGGAGAGGAGCAGCTGAGGTCACACGCTGCCTCCATCATCTACTAGCTATGTGACCTCATCTGCAAAATGGGGATAATTATAGTATCCTCCTCACAGAATTATTGCTTTATATGAACTAATATATGTAAAGCCCTTAGAATATTGTCTGAAACACAGCAATCACTGAGGGTTAAATTCTTATTATTTCATATTAAGGATAATTTTTTCTTAAAAGAAAAACTAATAGCAGCTGAATCCTTTCAAAGACTTGCCTTGATTTTGTTTTGTTTTGTTTTCTGGGCTCAGCTCAATAGCAGGCAGTACAAAATAAAAAAATCTTTTTCAAAGAACAGGAATCTCATTCAGAAACTTGTCTTCAAACAAGTCTGTTCTAAACTCAGAAGATCTTTATAACAACTCAATTTCAAACCTAAAACAATCCTGTTCCAAAAAAGGTGAACTTTTACCCTAATTCTTTTTTTTTTTTTAATTTTATTTATTTATTTATTTATTTTTGGCTGTGTTAGGTCTTCGTTTCTGTGCGAGGGCTTTCTCTAGCTGCGGCAAGCGGGGGCCACTCTTCATCGCGGTGCGCGGGCCTCTCACTATCGCGGCCTCTCTTGTTGCGGAGCACAGGTTCCAGACGCGCAGGCTCAGTAGCTGTGGCTCAGGGGCCCAGCTGCCCCGCGGCATGTGGGATCTTCCCAGACCAGGGCTCGAACCCGTGTCCCCTGCATTAGCAGGCAGACTCTCAACCACTGCGCCACCAGGGAAGCCCTACCCTAATTCTTAAAAAAAAAAAAAAACCCTCAATCCTTAATAAAGTAGTAATGAGTCATTTTGAGGCATAAGAAAAAATTCACTGCAAAATTTTCATTTAATGGTTAAGCAAAATAAAATAGGACCAGGGAAAAAGCACCTTATACAGCATTATTAAATTCAGACGCTTCTGGGTCCTAAAGATAAGTCTGTCATATGAAAATTATGAAATTCTGTATAGATGCTATAAAATAATGAAATTATCTGATACTGTACACAAAACCTGATAACATACATAATGAAAAGTTTTACTAACAAAGATCCCCGAGTTTAATTAAATACTTAAAAGAAAAACATACATGCTACCATTAATACCCATATCCAGGAAAAGCTTCCATAAGAATTACAAGTTTTAAATGGGCGATATAGCTTATTTTTAACTTAGAAAAGATACAAAAGTGTCAGTCTTTAAGCAAAGATATATTAAAGGGCTCAACAAGTGACCCTAAAAGTTTACTTAGAAATATAGAGATAGGTAATTGAAATAAATTGTGCAAACATATATTACATCAATCTGCACAAATTATAAATTCAATGATGCATTAGCACTGTATTCAGTGCAATCAAAACATTATCAGTTACTCTCACTGCTACTAATGCTCGTGCTCGTAAGTGAAATGTGTTGTAAAATCGGGCAGAATGGGCTGGACAGAGCCTATCGTGTGCTCGTAGGATGAATAAGCAGTCCTTAATTAGCCCATCAGGTTAAGTGCAAGCATTAATGGGCCTTTCCTAAAGTCTAGCTTGACATCTTTCTCCAAACATGGCCAAGAAGAAAGTTCCATTAGCAATATTAATACAAGCTTAGTTGATCATTTTCATTCAATTAACTTCTTTCAATTAAATAGATAGCTTGACAAAAGCAGTGATAAAAGACCTAAAGGGACAGCTGATGACTCGAACTGAACATTAGCGTGCGGGAGGTCGCCAGTATTAAACGGACTGTAAATCTAGCATTCAATTTGGAAAATGCATTTCTTCTGCTCTTACTCCTTTAATGAGCGATTTTAGCTGACTAGATGTGTTTGCTGCAGAAATTTCATGGGAAGTCAAGCACCCTTTTTCTTTTCTTTTTTTCTACCCCAGTAGTTCTGTTCTCAGTGGTGGTGGTTTCCTGCCAACATTCCAGCCATGGTAACTCATAACTTCTCTTTCTGCATGGTTAAAAATGAAGATATTTTAAAATAATTTATATACAACTTGCATTAAGTTAATGATCTTATTCTACCTTTGTTACTCAATTTCTTAGAAGATTAAATACATAAAATCTGTAAGAGATTTTTTAGTGAAAAATAAAACTGAAAACATTAAAAAAATTTCAACTATACATCACCTTGTCATTGGAAGTACTTGGGGCAATTTATAAAAGACACATGTAACAATGTAGAAACAAGGCTTTAAAAGGAGGCAAATGTAAAATGAAAATGACTTTTCTTAAAAGTTTTTCAAACTAACAATTATGCCTGAAACAAACCTGTATTTCTATTCTTCTAAAATGAGTCAATTCAAAAAAAATCTGTACATTATTTAAACCTCAGTAAACAAAAATGTTCATATACTCATTACCTTAAATAACTGAATCCATCGTTTCTGTTCCATCTGTATACACTGCTGCATTTCAGAATTAGTAGTAACTCCAATACTTTGAAATGCTATAATATATTCTTCTCGAACTTCTGGTTTTGTTTCTGGATAAGCCAACTTGATGATCCCTAAGCACGCATCTCGAAGGCATCGAGACAGCATTATCAGCTCTTCTAAAGTAAAAGGCATCATTGATGATTGTCTCTGACCTACAACTGAAACACATAATCCAAGTTTCTATCATATTTGGTTTTTTTTTTTCATTTCTTAACACACACTGAAAGACTTAAAAGGCTTAAAACTTTTCTATCACCTATGAAAATGGACAGGCCATGAGGCCAGCAACAAACCAATTCCTCAAAATTCTTACCTTCTATGGGATCACCGAAGAATTCATTATCATGTATGGAAATCAGTGAATGACTAAACAAGGAGCTGAAAAGGTAAAAGAGTGGGATGATTCTACTAGAATCTTCAAAAGACATAGGAGAACCCCTTGATATCACCTGAAGCAATGGTACCATAGACCTAGAATCGGGAAAAAGGAGAAAAAAAACCACAATGATTTAGTTTGGGAACAAATTAAAACATGACATCAGACAAATATAATCAGGGAAAATAACGTTCACATTAGCAATTAAACTACTTCCAGGGGAGGCAAAGTCATTCTAATAATATAGGTTAACCTATAACATAAATTATAGGACACCAAGCCACCACTCTTTATTAATGCTCCTGCTACTATCTTCAACTGGATAAACTTAGTAATTTGAGAGTGAGCCAGTGGTCCCAAGGTTCACTAGAAGAACAGAGAGTAAGTAACGCCACTCTTAAAGACACACACTTTACTTTTATGTTGAAAACCACCCCCTTTCGCCTCTACAAAGGCAGATGGGTCTGGTCTCATGAAAAATTTATCCAGCCACTTACATTTAGGAACATTCAAAACAGTGAAATGTTGAGCCCAAATTAGAACCTTCAGGCTGTCTCCCCTTTAGATGCTGGGCCTTGTTTCCACCTACCAGCCCCGTTACCGTCACTGGTTACTGCTCCCACTTTTACGAGGAGTCCCGAGACCGCCCGGTCTCTTTCCCCTCCCAAGAGCTGCGAGCTATCACGTCTCCTTCTCCCTCCTGGTTAAACCGTCTCCTTCTCCCTCCTGGTTAAACCGTCTCCTTCTCCCTCCTGGTTAAATGCGGCTTAAACTCAGCTCCCAGAGGCTCCCCGTGAGCTCCTCCCCAACGATAAAGCCCCGCCGCCGCTCCAGTGTGTCCGGCGGTCCTGGGTTCGCAGACCTTGTGGGCAAGATCAATCTCTCATCTTCCTCCGTCCGCACCTGCACCTCGAACATCAATTTCCCCCAAACCACAGTTATCTAGGAGGCGACATGTGACCAGGAGTCAGGACTGCAAATTCCCCAGGGGCCGGCCCACCGCTGCCCCAAGTCACATGGGCGAGCAGAGCAGGAGCTGAGGCCTGGCTGAGGCGCTGTCCTCGCTGGGGGCTCTGGTCAGCTCGGATGAGCCACCTGGAGCTCTAGGGTGTCCACGGGGCACAGTCCAGGGGACAGCAGGCCACCACCGGGTCTGGAGCGCAGGGCCCGGCTGTGCAGCCTGGGCTCGGCTCCCGCCGAGGAGCGGCACACGCGGGCCAGCGCCCCGCGTGGCCCCAGCGCTCAGCACAGAGCACCACGCTGAGTGAAAGCCATCCGTGCAAAATAAAAGTGCAGTGAGGGCAGACACAAAGGGACAGGCACGCTGTCTTCCCTCCTCGCCAACCTGGGGACGACAGAAAAAGGCTGTGTGCCTGGGGCACCGCACAGCAGCGGCCAAGTCCCAAGAGGACAGCAGCCCCCTTCCCCCTCAGGTCACCCCCACCAAGCCTAGCCCTGTGCCATCCACACAGGAGAACAAAAGGGTACGGTCATTTGTTTTGCTGATACTGGTAAAACTAGTAGTTTGTATCTTTTAGTTCCCTTGTCACTAACTGCAGAAGTACAAAAACAATGGATAATGTTGACAAACACTATTTAGGGGGACATGGCACAGGTCGAGTTAAGCAGTTGCAACGCGGAGAAAGTATTTCCTGAATCTAAGAGGGCGATAAAGCCGCTTTCAGCTGTGACCCGTCAATAATCCTTGGGTCTAAATTCAGCATCGGTGTCAGTTATGCACATGTATGCCAGGACGCATGAAACTCTTACACTGCTTCCCTAAAGAAAGATGAGGGCAATTATTCACCATTAGTTTATTTGTTCTCTTTAACGCCCTGTGAGGTAGGCAAAAGGAATTAACCGTGTTCATGTGAATGAGAGGAAGCGTCACGGGCAGGAAGGGTCAGCTGCGCGCCTGGGGCCTCATCCAGCTGGGACTGAAATGAAACACGTCTCCTGATTCTCTGCTGGCTGCTCTTTCCGCCATCAACACTGACTCAGATACTCCTCTCAAAACAGGTCAAAGACTTATGTGCAAATAAGAAGTCCGTAATTTACCGTAATGAAAGGAAAGACACTGATTCGTGACTCGGAGAGTTGGCTGGATTAGGAGCACAGATGAGACCTCAGACAAACCCTCACCTCTGTACACACCCTCAGAACAGGGGTTTCCACAGGGGGCCGGGCAACTGCCCCCCTCCCCCTTAAGTGAAAGAGCTTCTCGTCGTCTCTAGAAGCTTCTAGTGAATGCATTCTTGCCTTGAAAAGCTTTAAGAGGGCTACTGTAAGTACTACTAACCACTGGAGTCAATGTGAAAAGAAATGGGCAGGATATACTCAAAACAGGCCCTACTGAGTTAAAGACAATAAACGAACCACACCAGCCTCACCACACAGGCCCGTGACAGGGCAAAACACCCTCCGGTTAGGCTCTGGTAAAGAGAGGCCCATCAGAAAACAGAAACCAGCTGCCCACACGCCCCTCCAGCTTCACCTGCAGCCCGGTCACCGAGGAGCCCGTGAGGCCACAGATCCGGGCTTCTAACCCAGGCCCCGAACCCAAGCCTCAGGGCTGGGGCAAAGAAGTCTGCACTCTGACACGCTCCTCTAATGAGCCCTACGCTTGCTGAAGCTCAGAAGTCCCGGCTGTGTAAGTCCCGCCACGAAACCATTGATGTTTTCAAGTTACACTTAAAGCAATTTTCAGGAAAATCAGGCATCTCATCTTAACTTTATTCCAATAATAAACAGGATGAGATACACATTAGGAATGTGTTAATACACTGTAAGTTTCTTGAGGGACTTTATTTTAATAAATTAAATTACAAAGAAATTCATTCTCAAATGAGCTTTTAAGAAATAATGAGTTTTTAAAAATTTGTATAACTTTACTAACTTATAATATTAATCATTTAATATAATCAATACTATCTCATTTTTCTTTCACACGCCATGACTCCTCTCCTCACCAGGAGACAAATGCCATAAACAAACAGGCAACCATCAGGCAGAGCCAGGGCAGGACCTCTGTTGCTAAGCTGAGACACTTGGAGATCAATGATAACTTCCGGTTCCAATGATCCCCAATCTTTTTCTGCCCTAAACAAACCTGTCATTCGTGAATGCCAAGGCGGGCATAGTCATAAGTGTTTGAAATACACACACACACACACACACACAACTAGAAACCTTACATTTTAATTTGAAAATAACAGGATATAAAAGATATTTTCTAGACCTTCGGCTATCTCTCTCACATCTCTCCTGCTGCTGCACACTGTTGATATGAGATACATGGCTCCACCCTTCTGAGTTTCATCAGCTCCAGTGCTGTCATTCAAAACTCCCTTCAGTCATGTAAGATGCATTAAAATTACATGAAAAAAAACATGTAAGTAACTCAAAGTTACGCTACGAGTACCCTGCCCTTCCTCTAGCAGTGAGAAGAGGACTGGACCTGGGCTCCTTTGGCACAGGGCTGGCTGGGACTCACCCGAAGGCGCTGAAACGGGACCATCTCGTCCTCCACACACCACAGTGACAAGCCTGAGACCCAAAGAGCGCCACACGTGTACCGTGTCACAGACCAAGGGAGACTGCAGGTGGATGCACAGTGAAATGCTGGACAGCCCAAACTCACCCACCAGGAAGGCTATTTCTTGTCTCAAAAGAGTATAAAATTTGTTTGAAAAAGGAAAGGAGGACTTCCCTCCCTGCTGGCGCAGTGGTTAAGAATCCACCTGCCGATGCAGGGGACATGGGTTCGAGCCCTGGTCCGGGAAGATCCCACATGCCGCAGAGCAACTAAGCCCGTGCGCCACAACTACTGAGCCTGCGCTCTAGAGCCCACGAGCCACAACTACTGAAGCCCACGTGCCGCAACTACTGAAGCCCTGCGTGCCTAGAGCCCGTGCTCTGCAACAAGAGAAGCCACCACAATGAGAAGCCCGCACACCGCAACGAAGAGTAGCCCCCGCTCGCCACAACTAGAGAAAGCCCGCGCACAGCAACAAAGACCCAACGCGGCCAAAAATAAATAAATAATATAATATTTTTTATGTATATATATATATATATATATATATATATATATATATATATATATATATTAAAAAAACGGAAACCCTCTTCTTTCCAAAGGCTTGCCCTAAAACGAAGAAGTGCTTTGCTTCCCAGGACAGGCTGGCCCGCGGCTGCAGGCAATACAGTGCTGGCTGTGATCGCCACGGCGTGCAAGTACACTTTAGAAGCTGAGTCTCCAGTGAACTGAGTTACACACTTCTTTTCACACTACAGTACAGAAGGATTGGCTCAGACCCCAGACAGAGGAGAAATTCATCATGGTAATGGCCTCCGTCCATTTACCGTGAAGGATTTTTGAATATTAAATTCTCTACGTATTATGCATTCAATAAATATGTACATTAAAGATTCTAGCTTTCAAGTTACATGATTCACATAAAAAATCAAATTATTTCAACAAAAAGGTTTAGAAACCAATTTCTACAATACTTTATATGTTTTAATGTTTGTAATGGTGGTAAATTTGCTTCTAATCTATATTTTCACTATCAAAAGCAGAGAAAAGACATACGAAGCAAAGAAATTTCAAGTTTCTGATTTTCAAAACATGACTAGTTTTTTTTTTTTTTTTGGCTGTGCCACACGGCACACGGGATCTTAGTTCCCAACCAGGGATTGAACCCATACCACCTGCAGAGGAGTCTTAACCACTAGGCCATCAGGGAAGTCCTGACTAGGATTTTTAAAACAAATTTACTACTCTCAGATAAAGCCATACTCTTAATAATATACACAGATAAACAACTGTAAAGTTAGGCATTAATTTTTTCACTTTGTGAAATTGAGACCATCTAGAATTTTTCTTCTAATATGAAATAAGCTAAGTATAAGTAGTACTTAAAAGTACCTTCTTACAGTGCTTTTTATTAGATCGCCACTTTCCATGTCCTTAAGCTCAATTTCTAAGTCTGTATAACACATACCCTGTGATCATCCGTGTTGTCATAGAAGATATGAGAAACCAAAGGTGTCTCAGAAACCTGGCATTGAAGGCTAAACTGTAGAGAAGCCTAAAAAGGAACAGGGGAAATAAGAAAGAGTTAGCAAATATTCATTCAATATACTTCTTCAAAAAGAAAAAAGCTATAAACTGAAAATAATGTACAATTTAGAAAATGTCTGTATTAACACCACAAATCACTTCCTTCCTACAGCAGGCTGCTTAAGGAGTACAAATGAGAACTAGTCCTTGCACCCCAACTGTGAGAGCCACTGTCTACTGTTACAGAGCTAAGCTGGCCCTGAGCTGTGCCTATGAGACCAACCCCAAAGAGAACCGGGCGGGCCGTTTTAAAGCACAAGTTGAGTTTGCTGCCCCTCTGAGTACGTATCATAACATATTACTACATCACAATATTATGTATTGTTAATATTATTACTACCAATACACATTAAAAATTTAAAAATATTTTAATAATCTTTATATTTATATTTAATAATTTAAAAAATATTTTAATATCTAACTGATTTTAACATCCCCCCTTTAAAACAAACACATAAAAATGTGTTTTTTAATGTTAACTAACATCTCAAAACTAATTTAAATCTAAAAATATATTTTAAAGGCTTTAAAAACCCCTCCTGTATAATATCAATTTGATTAAAAAGGCTAAGGAACTTTGTGGGTAACCAAGTTTAACTTTAAATTAGCTTTACTTAGTATACTGCATTTTTGTAATAGGATGTAATTTTTAGTCACAAAGTTATAATCAGGAGAAAAAACCTGCATAAAACATTTTTACACTCTTTTTAAAAGAGGGTACTATCTAGTATAATTTTAGAAGGGCAGGAGTCAAAAATCAAATTTCAAACTTATGAGACTAAATCACAGTAAAAAAGGTTTAGGATGGTAGGAAAATGCGGTTTTAAGAGAGGGATGTGATCTTACTTTAGAACCATCTCAGAAGAACAAGAAGGTAGAAGAGCAAAGACAAAGCTGGGTAGCAAGCAGAACTGAAGAGCACGAAAGCTTTCCCTATCGTGTTAGAGAAGGCACAAGGAATGATCCCGGAATGAAAACTTGAAGATGAAAGTATTCTGAGGACAGAATTCCGTATTTTTAATACCCATATATCATCTAGTCCTATCTACTTTTTATGGGATGCTGAAATTAACACTGAATCACTGGATTTTCAGGGGAAAGACCTTTGAGACGGTGTCTGACCCCCAAAGTTGTCAAGTCAGCTTATGACGGAGCAAGTAGCAGCCCCCAGGCTCCTGAGGAACTAGAAGAGAGCTCCTCTATCTCCTCAACAGTGCGACCACCAGCCCTGGGGTCTCCTGAGACCACCCCCAGGTCCTTTCCTGAGAAATGGCCATTAACAGTAACTGGACGATCTGACTAAATAAAAGCACTATGCAGTGTGTATCCACAATTCTCTATGGAGTTAATTACCACAGTTACTGTAAACTGTACTGAGTATAATACAAAAATATTTTAATAGACTAAATTTTGCAAAAAAGTGTATTAATTTAAATGCCCATAGTGGAAGAGAAAGGAATAGGGTTTAGATAAATAAGTCACTCTTCAATATAAAAGTCTCAAATTTAATTGCTTATTTTCCTGCATTCAATCAAAAACACCAGATAGATTCTTCAGCATTAGCAACTTCTGAGTCTACAACAGGGATTATGGGTTTTTAAAAATCCAATCCAATTTTAGTGTGGTGCATTATGAGACGTTCAAATGGCATTAAAAGCACAATCATTTAAAAAATAGTGGAAGCATAAAAGAATATGTGAAATTTACCTAGAATCATGAATCTTAGGCTAGAAAGAATCTATTAGATCATTTAGCCCAACCACTCTTCAAGTGTCACGTAGACCAAAAGCAACCTGTTTTCATCAGAAAACAAGGGGACTGTGCTACATCAATTCTAAGGTCTTTTCCAGCTTAAAAATATGATGATTCTACAAAAGTGAGTTATGTTTGTCACAAGTACATACTTAATAAATGGTAACAACACTATATTAATTCATTAGGTTGAGAAATTAAAACAAAAATTATTGTTATAACAAAAAATGGTAAGAACACAATAAATCATAGGAGATCAATTAAATAAACCATGGAAAACAGAATAAAAACAAAGCTATAAAAAACATGAACTTTCAACATGAAGGAATTCTAGAAGGTAATATCTGCTTGCCTTCTTTCTCTTTCATCAAGAAATTAAGGTCTTTTAAAAGTGTACCATCTAGTATAATTTTACTGACACGATTTCTTAAATTCGTGTTAAATATAAATACTAACACTTGGCACCCCAAAGGTCTGAGGAACAACGTACCGTAAGTAGGTGTTTCCTTTGCTCTTTTTTCTTAACAACAACACCACAAGGGAAAAGATCTTTAGCAACATTTCATCCCATCTTCCCAAAAATAATCAGTTAATACCTCAGAATAAATCATCCAGACACGGTGGACAGATGTAAACAAAAATGGGTTCTCCCAATACATTCTCTTACAACACAGTTTTTCACCTACAATTGTAACTAACATCTTTCCACATGAATACATATACATATTTCTGAAACATCACTTTAATGGCTACACATTTCAAAAGTTATATTTCAAGTTAATTGTTTTCAAGTTAATTTTGAAACAACTACAGTTCCTAAATTAATCACTCAATAGGCAATAATAAAACAAATTATTAAACCTTTTTTATAAATTAATAAAGGTTATTTGGGACTTTACTGCTAAAAGGTAAGGAAGTGAAGTATTCTTTACATATACTGGGATATATTAAAAATTACCCATTAAGCTTTATTTAGCTGAGACAACCCTATGAGTTAATTAGTAAAGGACTATTCAAGTTATTAAAGAGAACACAATGGAAGACTCCCGCTCACACACAAGCAGTAAAGGTCATGACAGCAAGGCATTCTCAGAGACTTCCTCTGTATGTAAAGGTGTCACAGGTAAGAGAAATATGACAAGTCACTCACCCAAAGACCATTCTGCTCTTGCAGCACACAAGTGCAAATGTGATACTTTGTGTTTTCCTGCTAAAAGTATCACTTTTTTGGCAAAAGCAATATTAAAATACACATATAAATTTCACCTGTGAATAATGCAAGACTAAAAATAAGCTCCAAATTGCCTTACTGATAATAAAAATTTTAAGACGTATTTCAGCTTGAAGCAACCTAAAACATATTTTCTTCACAAACTAGGAACTAAGAGCGGAAGATAAGCTTCAGACATACAGCTGTGTTAAACTAACATCCCAGTGCTGAAACCATGACCAGGGTAAACAGACAGTTCCCTTTCCCCTGGTAATTAATTTTCTATAAGATGAACCGATTGAAAAAATGTGCCTTCCCTCATATTAGTTTAAATTAAAATGGGAGAAAGCAGCATTCATTACCTTAGATGCCTTCCTTGATATTCCCTTCCCTTTTATTTCTTTCAGGAAAACTTTAAATAACTTTTAAATAGCCTTTGTGTATGCTTTCTCCAAGTTCACTTGTATTTCCTGTGACTTGTCATCCTCAAATGTTTAGAAAATTCTTAGAAGTTTCAAAACTCACTACAAATCATATTCCTAAATTTGACTAAAGCAGGCCTACTTTATTAGTTTGATGCCTCTAACAATAACTGTTGCCAATTCATTTATAATCTATATATGATTTCAAGATAGGCAATAATAAAATCATTGTGTTGAAATGTCAAAAAGCTCACAAATTTTATCTGACCTTCGTAAGAATGCAAATTATAACAATAATCAATAGCTGCTTAAATCTATTGTTTATACCAAAAATATCACTGATAATAAAAGCAAGCATGAAATCATAGGCAAAAATAATAATAATTGTTTCTCTCTGTAGGTACATTCTCAGTATTTTTTCTAAAATACTATAAAAATTTGTTTTTAAAAACATGAACAGTATATAGTACTCCTGGAATACCCATGTAACACAAATTTGCATTTTTCTTCACTGAAGTCATTTGCACAATCATTCTATCTCAAATTATTAAAGATATGAACTTACAAATCAAGAAGAAAGGGGGTATCCATTATCACATTTACTTAATAGTGCTTAGAAAACAGATGAGGAAACAGCTATACGCTCCCAGGGCACACAACTGTCCAAATCACAATGATTAATAACACAAGACACAATTAAGCTGGCTCATTCTATTAATTTTTGGTAGAAAAATCAAGCACCTGATACAATAAAACTGATTCTGATGGCTCATGAGGTATGAACAAGAGAACTAGAGGAAAATTGTAACACCAACCTTTCTGAGCCTTAAAACTCTACCTTTAAAGTTCTGTTTCAAAGTCTGTAGATGTTAATGAAACAGAAGAGCCAAGCCCCAAAGAATATGCTCGTCCACCCACCTTAAGTATAAACCCAAACTCCTGAAAATCAACTTTTAAGGGAGTACCTACCATAAAATGAAAATTTCACTAGAAGCTGTAATCACAGGTGAAATCTCAGGATATAAACTCAGGAGGGCTTCTGAAAGATGATAACCTTTGCATGACTCTAAGAGACAACTCAGCCAAGAAAAGACAAGAAGGAGGGCAGAGGCGTTTTGGACAGACACCAGCACAGGCAAAAGGAGAGAGGCATGAAATACCTTGGAGGCATAAAGAATAGCAAGAAAGTGAAAGTAATGAAGCGTGGCTGGGGCAAAAAGCCCTAACTGTACGGCTAGAAACGGAGTCAGAGGGGAACCAAACACTGGATTAGGAGAGGGCACTGCACAGCACTAGGCAAGGAGATGCGAGCGCTGCCCTGAGCCGAAGGGATTCACCGCTAGACGTGCAGGCAAGGGAATGAAATAATGTGGGTTATACTTCTGACAATTCAGTCTGGCAACACAACACGAAGTACGCAGCACTCACATACCATGGTGACAATGCAGACAGGGAACTATGGAGAGAGCCCAAACTCTCAGGCAACGCTGTCCACCAGAACTTTCTGTGATGGTGGAACTGGTCCACACTGTGCTATCCAATGTGGCAGCCACGGGCCACACATGACTACTGAGCACTTGAAATGTGGCTGGTGTGACCGAGGAACTGGGTTTGTACTTTTATGTAATTTTAATTAATTCAAAGTGAAGTGGCCACATTTCACTAGTGGCGGCCCTACAGGACACTGCAGCCCCAGCGTGACCCCCAGGTTCAGGGGAAAGATGCTGAGTTCAATCTCAGGCAGCAGGAAAGGAGCGTGAGGACGGCCCCTGCTAATAAGGGGCTGAATGGGAGTCTGGAGCTCCGGAAAGCAGGTGAAGCCGCCTGTGTGGACGCGATCACCCAGAGAACCCACTGAGCAGAAAGGAACTAAGGAACTGAACAGGAAGAGAAGTCTAAGGTCTAGGAAACACTGTAACAGAGACAAAGAAGAACCCACAGAAAGCACTGAGAAGGAGAAGCCTGAGACGAAAGGGAAATTCACGAGAATCCCGTGTCTTAAGCAAAACGGCTTCAAGAAGAGGGACGAGGAGGAGGAGGGGCAGACGCGGCTCAGGGTCACTGGCGGGCAGCAGACGGCCCCCAGGGAGAAGGAGCGGCAGCGAGCAGCGAGCGAGGCCCTCGTCCAGCGTGGACGACACTTCCCAACAGTGCGGATCTGCCCCACACAACACCAGACCCCTGCCCGCTAAGCCTGATTCTGAGCCAGCCAGGGGTAAAGCTGAGTGCCTGCCGACAGGCTGTCCTCAACTGTCTACTTAAATATCCCACTTTCTAGGCTTAGTTCTCTAGATACTGGGGTAGTGCCTGCTTTTTTCTCCCCTCCCAAATACAACCAGTTAATATTTATTCATATTTAAAATTAGTGAATATGAATTTTAAATCCAAAAATGTATTCAGATTTCCAAGTTCAATGGTAAGATTTACAAATTGTCTTTCATAAAAGGAGATGGCAGTACATTACTTAATTTTTAAAAATTAAACTAATTCCCATAATCCAAAGCTCAAACCACATTAAAAAGTACAGGGTTCAAGTCCACCCTCTCCTCCTCCCTCAACCTCCCCAGCAGAACCAGACGTGTGAGTAATCGCTTCTATGAATTTCTTGTGAACGCTTCCAAGTTTCTTCATGCAAATACAAATACACATTCTTACTTTTTCCACCTTTCAGACACAAAAGATAATTATTCATTGCTCTATATCTTCCTTTGTTTTACTTAAACATATATCTTAGAAATCTTTCCATTATCAATGTAGGAAGGGCCTCCAAATTCCTTTATACATCCTGACAATCAATGTTAAACAGAAATTAAAACCTCAAATCCCAACCCTGAAAATAAGAGGGACTAATATGAGCCTGGGAAGAGTTGAGAGTGAGTTATCAGCCTAGAAATTTAATAATCATCTTTTAAATACCTTAAAAAAAGTTGCAAGTGGTTAAAATCTACAACAGTTAAAATAAGCCTATTTGCTCTTTTATGAGCTATGAAAAACATGCTAAATACTCAAAACCTAATATATTTAGGCCATAAATAAAATTCCTGGAGTGCTTTCTTAGAGGAAATAGGTGCTGTGCTCATAAAATCCAGGCTACATATAAACACCTTTTGGAAGCGGTTCACCGGTGAACCCCAGACCAGGGCAGCGATGCGTCAAACCCGGTCATTACTACCCAAAGCAATGGACTCTGTGCTCCAATAAAAGCAAGGGGCCCAGTGCAGCTGCAAGAGCCTCAGATCTCACATCCTGCTCTGACGCAATTAGCCCACAGAGAGCTCATCACCTAATCCCGGGCTCGCAGTTTCCCTGGCATCTTGCTGCGTCCGACAGTAATAAACACCAGTGAGCTAGGACAGCACCTAATTAGCTGGCTGCATTAGTGTTTACAAGGCAGCTGCAGGTGATGAGTTCCCTGCGTACAGCTCGCTTCAAAGAACGCTTTCCTAGCAAAAGAAACAGCTCTTTTCATGTTACGGGATAGCATTTTACAAACAGAGGGGACTCTGTCTGGTCACACAGGACTCAGGCACCCACGCGCCTCACACAGGGTGGCCCCTCAGTTCCTAGTGGAACCACTACACTCGGGTTCACTGCGCTCCTCTGAGCATTGTTCTGTTAAATTCTAGGAAACTGCTGTCACTCAAAATAGAGGGACAGAATATCAATAGTTTAAGGTCACTGTCACATTCATCGGCCACATTTAAATTCCTAGGTTTCTTGTCCCTCTCAAAAGTTCATTTCAAAGTTTTGAAGAACAAAAATTTTTCAGGTACCAAAGTAAACTGTCAAGGGCACTCTGACAAAAAGAGTGCTATGAAAAAGCCTAGAGAGACAAGTAATAGGTTGGTTCTGTCATCCAGGCATGAGTCAGACTTTTTACAGGGGTGGCCAGGACTAAGCTCCCCTCACCCCAGACAGCACACAAGAGGAGCTTCTTGGATTGGTTAACATGCCAAAGGCCAGGGAAAGGACTTAAACAGTATTAGCTGGGTTAGCAAAGAAAAACAAACAAACTTTCATCTTCCATGATGCTGGCTGGAGGGAGGGGATGGCCAGCAGAGGGAGGAGAGACCCCCGGGGACCGAGGCACCCACGCCCAGGAGACTTGCCTGGCCTTGGGCACCATGACGCGGTGCTGCACCATGAGGGTATGGCAGATGGCCGCCATCAGCGTGAAGGCCTCCTCGCTGGCGGAGTCCCTCCAGACCAGGTTTAACAGGGTGTTGGTCTGCTGTTTCGTATCCAACTTTTTCAGACATTCCTCGGTTATGTACGGTACTGACAGTCTACCATCCTCCTAAAACACACCAGATGGGTTAGTCTGAGTTAACCATGTTCTATTAGAACTCAGCTCAACACTACAAAGATAACGTAAAATCTTATTTTCCTTCAACTGAAAATATAAGAAAGGTGTTACCTAAAAATTATCCACATCACAACGAACATATCAATATCTCTACCAAGTCACCCGTTAAAGTAAGTTGAAATCCTCTGGAGATCCAAAGTCATTATCTATGGTAGGTACCAATTTTGCCCAGCATAACAACACAGGAGCTGTGAACACTCAGTTTTTGCTTACTAATATGATAATATTTTTAGGCCTTACATTTTAAGAAAAATTTATTTCATATTTTCCAGATTGCATTATACTAAGCATACATGTGTGAAAATGTATTACCATCTGATAAAATTTTAAATTATTTGAGATACCACAGTTTAAGCAAAATAGTCAGAATATTAAAGAACTTAAAAAACATCAAATGAAATACGTAAACCTGTTATTTTACAGCTTAACTTCTCTAGAATATCTGCTTCACTGACTAAAAGCTGAGCTAATATTCGATGCAGTTTACCTATTTGGGATATTAACCAAAGATATATACTTTTTTCATATATGTACATATATATGAGTATATAAAAATGACTATATATACAACACTGGGTATTACTGACTGTACTGTTTGGAAACCTGGATGAATATAATTTATGTAACTTATAACAGTCTACCAAATAAAACATTGTATTAGAGATGTATCTAATATATACATATATATATATATCTCTTCACTTAAGATACAAATCGCATTTTGTACAGGCACACCTTGGAGATACTGCAGGTTTGGTTCCAGACCACAGTAAAGCAAACAGCGAAATAAAGTGATTCACATGAATTTCTTGGTTTCCCAGTGCATATGAAAGTTATGTTTACACTCTATCGTAGCCTATTAAATACATAATGCAATAGCATTATGTCTTTAAAAAAAACAATGTACATACCTTAATTTAAAAATGCCTTATTGCTAAAAAATGCTAACCATCACCTGACAACAAAGAACTGCCAAAAGCCTTCAATGTGTAAAAAATGGAACACCTGAGAAGTGCAATAAAATGAGGTATGCTTCTACAAATAAAATTTAAATTTCACAGATTCTCTAGAAGGTTAAGTATTAACAAACTGTCTTCTAAAAACAGAAGTTTTATCTACATTTCATCTACAGGATCCCACTTCTTTTTTTGACCATGCAATAAAATTCACACTTTTTGGTTTGCAGTTCTGAGTTTTGACAGATGCAAGAGTTCCAGCACCCACCAAAACTCTGTTGTGTCTCTTTGTAATCAACCCTGCCCTGGTCTAAGCCCTGGCAACCACTCATCTGTTTCCCCCTGTCCTCCTGTTATGGCTTTTTCATCTCTGCTAAGGGAGCCTCTGTGCCCTTTCACTCGACACCCCCAACTCCCACCCCACACAGCACGAGTCACTCTCAAGTGTATTGCTCTTGGGACTAGACTCGGCATTAACCAAAGAGAAATTTCCTAACCAAAAAAAATATGTATCGAAAACCTAGTACAGCCACACCTCAAGCCATTTCCATTGTGTAATTAAGAGAAAAAGACGTCAGTGGCAAATTGTGTGTATAAGTGACATAAGGCTTTTTATTCCTTGAAAATGCACAGTAGACAACACTCGCTGAGAAGAGGGAGGTAACATGTGACACTGTTCGTAAAATGAGTTTAAGAACCAATCATGGTATTTATCACCTATAAAATTTGCGAAAATTGACCAAAGACATTGTGTGCTGTTCACAAGACGGGGTAAGAAGAAACTTAACCTCATTTTTTCTTGTAGGGGCTGAGGGGAAGGAGGAAAGGGACTGACTGCTAATGGATTTGGGGTTTCTCTGTGGAGTGATGAAGACGCTCTAAAATTAGACAGTGGCGACGGCCGCACGGTTATGTTACTACACGGAAAAGTCGCTGAATTGTGTATTACTCTAAAAGGGTGAATTTCGGGACTTCCCTGGCAGCGCAGGGGTTAGGACTCTGCGTCTCCACTGCAGGCGGCACGGGTTCAACTCCTGGTCGGGGAACTAAGATCCCACATGCCGTGCAGCCAAAAAAAACCCAATTTTCTAAAAATAAATAGATAAAAATAAAAATATATTTAAAAAATAAAAATAAAAGGGTGAATTTTATGGTGAAGTGTATCTCAATAAAGTTATTTTTTAAAAATTCTTTAAAAAAAGGAAAAGTAGAATAGTGCCTGACACACAGTAAGTGCGCTTCCTGAGAACTAGCAGCTTTTAACCCAGTCATTTCACTCCTAGGAACTATTTCCTGAGTAATGATTCAACTAATACACAGGATGACCCTATTTTACATGAAAAAACCAAACACAAAACTATGTATCTCCACATAACCTTGTACAGACAGACGTAAGGAAAAGGTATGGAAGAACTCGTGTCCAATCACGAGGACGGCTCTCTCTGGGGAAGGGCACGACGGCAGTGCGGGTGAGGGGCCCTTATCTCTACAGCTGAAGGCTTTGCAATAAGAATGTCTTGATGTATTACTTATATAATTAGAAATAAGGATGGACACAAGCTTCTGACTTCCGACGTCAGATGAAGCTGTGCTCGGACGCATAGGACCCGGGAGCTTACTGGAGCACTTGTCTGCGTGTCTGTCTCTCCACTCTCATCTTCAGAGTCACTGGCTGAATCCTGACAGCTTGTGTTGGCAGGTGAAACCGGCAACTGAGAAAGGAGGGTCTGGAGGACTCTCAAATACACTAGCAGTCCTTCCTCAGAGAGGGTCCCTTTGTAAAGCAATGAGTTACAACCGTTAATTAGAAGGGATCAAAAAGAAACTGGAAAACTCAGATTAACATTTTTCCTGTACTCAGGGAGGCATTTCTGACCAGGACTTATTATTAAAACTTTAACAATTCATATATAGATGTGTGCATTAAAATATACTAGAGGAAGATACCAAAATTCTACAATAGGCACGTTAGCAGTTTAGCATAAATGGGGAAAACATCCCCACACTCCCAGGAGTTCTCCCATTCAACTCTAAAATTCTTCTTAATCTGTGAGGCCTTATAATATGTATTTAAAGCAGACTTTTTCATTGTGCCTGGAAACCTTCCCCAGGGACACTGCCCAGGGCACAGTCCTTCAGCAAATACGCCCTTCCAGAAATCCCCACCCCAGAGGCCACCTCGACAACGGGACACCCGCCACCACACCCCCTGCTCTTATGCGCTAATACCACCTCTATGTGAGTTCGGGTAAGACACATCTTGTATTTCATACCCAAATAATTTTCACCAACAGTTAAAACAAAGTAGAAGAGCCACGGCGCTCCACCACTGGTCTTGGAGCGTGGACCCTCTATGGACAACAGTGCATTCAGGAAGGGCTCATAGGGGAAGACGGTCTGCACGTCGGCCAAGGCGGGAATGACAAAGTGGAAGACCTGCTCCGTGAAGGGGGCTGCCAGGACCTCCTTCGTGAAGGCTGTAAAAACTTGTTGCCTTAAAAAGAAAAATGGAAGCTTTTAATAAAACCAAAACACACTGTTCACAAAATCATTGATTCAAATCACTGGTCACAAAATATCTTCCTAATCAATGTTAAGCTTTCAATATCAACTAGATTACCCTGAACTTAATGTTGTGTCTTTCCTATAAAAAAAACTCTGCCGTGTTTTTGCTAACTTTTGATAGCTACTAGAAAGCAAGAAAATAACCAGGTCATCAGAATTATAAATTTATGTTAGGGTGCAGGACAGATAGAAAAAGTACATTTTTCTTTAAACTGAGTCACACTAATAAAGCAAAAATTTGACTTTCAAGTCTATATTTAACATAGCATCCTATGTCAAAGTTATTGTTGGACACATACAATCTTGTGAAATTACAAAATCAATAAATTAATTCCATTCTCACCTTGCACCTTCTGGACAGGAGTTGTAAGTAAAGTGCAATGGTTTTAAAACATTCTCTAGCAAAATTTTTGCTATAGGAACTCGAGATAGATCAGAATATTCAATACTTGATGGAAGCTTGCTGTTAATTAACAAATAGAGAGATCTATAATACCCTAAAAGAAAAGAAAAACGTATTTATAATTTGTATCAATTCATACCTTTTCTTATAAGGAGGGGAAAAAAAAACTTGTCAATTTTTAAATGCTTTTTATAAATCTCCACAGGTACAACTTCAAGTTAATTTTTCTTCAAGTTTCTATTAAGAAACCTTTAGGCACCCATGTAGCTTGAAGTGATGCATAAAGTCCACGTACCCACTACCCAGCACCAACAATTATCAACTACAGCCAGTCATCTATGCCTCCACTCATTTGGAAGCAGATCCAAGATATAATTATCTCAGTATATCATCAAAGGACTTTATTTTTCTTAAAACTACCATCATCACAGCTAAAATAAATTAGTAATAATTCCTCAATATCACAAATACCTATCAGTGTTCAAGTCTCCAGCTGACTCATGTTATAAATTTTATTTAACTAGTTTGCTTGCATCAGGATCCAAGTAAATCCCATATATTGTGATTTTTTAAATCTCTTAAGCATCCTTCAAGTAATTAAGTCCTTTTGTGGTTTTGTAAACAACATCATGTTGAACCCAGGACTTTAACCCCTGGGTAGACTTCCATGCACTGCAGCTGTTCTACTTGCTGATACTCCTGACCATCACCATACTGCTGATGGGGTGCAGTCAGGTGAGCGTCTCTGCTTCCTGATGGGACAAGAGGGCCCAGTCTCACTTTCTCATCTCCCAATCGGGACCAGGGACTCTTCAATCCCTTCTAAAGGAAAGGATCCCTCTGGAGACCACAATGTGGGCACCGAGGGATTCACATGTTTTAAAGACGACCTCTATGAAGCAGAAACACCTGGCATGGCCTTTCTAAGCTGCTGATGGCTTTCTAGGGGTACGGTGAACATAACTCTGCCGCCACTAACAACTCAGGTCACGCAGTCCTATAGAAGCGTGTGCCCCTTTCTTGCACGGCAGTAAGAGCACCTTCAGGCATAGTCTGCAGGCATCTCGTTACTGTAAGCTCACACTAACACACACTCCACCTGCTTGGTTTGCTCTCTCCAGCTCTGCACCCGACGTTCGGTCGCTGAACAGTGAGTCTCCGCACGGGATCACCAGACCTGCTCTGCAACTACCCCAACTCTAACCTCACACACACTGATTACCAGTGACGCGCAACAAGAAAGCCTGAAAGCTCTTTGCTATAAAACTGAAAAGACATAAATACATCAAAAAAATTTTTTAAACACATCAAGAAAAATTTTTTAAGTATCGTAGTATTAATATATTAACACAAATATGTGCAGATTGACAGCATGAACAGAGCATTAAGTAGTTTAGTTGCAATTGTTAAAAAGCTTCATGTTAAGTCAACATACAGTGTACAATAACAACATGAACTAGTAAATGAACACGACGCTAAAACATTACAGACTGGTAACGTCAGGAAGTAATTTATCAAAAAAGATGAAGCATGGCTATACCACAGACACTGGAAGCAGCACCTTCTGTGTAAGATTCTGAAGCATCTCCTAGTTCAGGACACATTTTAAAATAATGCATATTTCTTAGTTACCATCTTTGCACTTTTGACAGCAAGAAGAGTAAAAATTCTCATTGAATGCTTAGTCTTAAGTCAATATATATAATAATACATCAATTAACACAGTGGACCATTTACAATTGCCATTAATTTGCTTTTTAAAAGATCAAATTCCACAAATTTCAATTTGATTAACTCAGTAGTTTCCCTAATTTTTCAACGAACTAAGTAGGGTTTCTTTTTTTTTTTAAACCTAAGCCAAACAGTAAGGTTGGATGTATAAGAATTTAATTTCTACAGTTTTAATCCTGAGAATTAAATTAGCTAGATTTAACCCATCAACAGATTAGTCCATTTCAAAAAAAAAAAGCAAAATTATTTATGTTTTTATCAGTAACTGTTGCTTTCCAGAACACCCTATAGCTCCTTTTATGACTCATAACACACCCATTCTAACGTTAATGCTCCTGAAGTCCAGGAGCCCTGAAGCAGCTGATTTTTGGAGTCAGATTTTTGTTGCCGTTGTCCTTGCTGGCCACGCCACGCGGCTTGTGGGATCAACTCCCCAGCCAGGGACTGAACCCGGGCCCACGGCAGTGAAAGCACCGAGTCCTAACCACTAGGCCGCCAGGGAAGTCCCTGGGAATCAAATTTTTTACTTTATGTTACTTAATTATCATAGAAGTTTTAAAAATCATATGCACTTCATAGTCTTTCTGCCGGCAACACTAACACGTTCTCAGAGGAACTGCAGATCTAGGTTATTATACCTGACAGAATGCAGTCACTTTAAGACGTGTGTCACCGAGTTAACAAGAAAATTCAAATAAACTGAGCACCTTCGTCTCCTCTACTGAACTACTGTGACTCCTGGGACAGCCTCTTCCCTGGTCGGCGTGGCGCTGTGTTCGCGGCGTGACTGTGCCCACCACCCGGCGTGGCGCTGTGTTCGCGGCGTGACTGTGCCCACCACCCGGCGTGGCGCTGTGTTCGCGGCGTGACTGTGCCCACCACCCGGCGTGGCGCTGTGTTCGCGGCGTGACTGTGCCCACCACCCGGCGTGGCGCTGTGTTCGCGGCGTGACTGTGCCCACCACCCGGCCGCGGCAGCCAGGCCTGCACTGTGGGCCCAGAGCTCCTGGAACAACGTCCGAAAGCAGACGCTAACTTACTTCATTTTCAAGCAACAGGAAAAGTGAGGTAAAGATAGCAGACACATTTCTGAATTTTGAGGGTGGGTAGAGACGAGGACAGATGTTAGAATCTGTGATTCACACAACGCTTCCCACCCAGAAAGGTGCCCTGGCCGGTGCCGACTGCTCACGACCACGCCACCCCCAGTTCTTACACCGCCGACTTACCATTCTGAATCATGTAGTGCAAAATTTGTTCAATCACAGACACCACATAGCTAGCATCTTGTAAAACAGGCAAATAGGTGCTCTCAGAGGAAAACACCTCAAGCATTCTCATTGGAAGTGCAACATTCAAACTGTCATCATTACAGTTCTGCAGTAACCTGTAAAAACGAAAAAAAAAAAAAGTATTCACACACTTACTAGACGGCAAGCGTCACCGAAAGTTTCGTCAAATTCTTCTCTTCTCTACGGTAAGTGTTCGAGCCATTCTGTTCTAGCACTACAACATCCCTGAAAACAGACGTGACTCCAAGACAGACAGGAAATAACCAAGCATCGTGTCACTGACACTTTTTTTGAGTCCTTATTATGTGCCAAATAGAATGACGGCGCCCGGTTTAGAGAAGAAAAATGCACCATCAGAGAGGGAGAAACAGACACGGAAAATCAAAGATCACCAATGCCGTGTGGGAAGGGTATGATACACTGACCTAAGCTGCATCTAATCCAACTCAGATAAGGATCTTTCCACAAGTGCCTGCAAGACTTTCCATGCCCACAGTATCTCCCAAGAAGAACACTTAGTATATTTCTGATCCTAAGTCATCTAGCATTTTGACTAAAGACTCCCTTCTTACTATGAGAATTATAGGCAGAAAGGAAGGCTTAGCTGTCACAAAACTAAGTCTTACTTAAAAACAGAGAATGTCTTTTTTTTTTTTTACATCTTTATTGGACTATAATTGCTTTACAATGGTGTGTTAGTTTCTGCTGTACAACAAAGTGAATAGCTATATGTATACATATATCCCCTCCCTCTTTTCTTAGAATCAGCTTTACAGAGACACAATTTACACATGATAATCTGCACTCATTTAACGTATGCAATGCAATGAGCTCCGACATTACCCCACAATGAGGACACATCCATCCACCGCTTCCTCTCGGCCCTCTCTAGTAACTTCCTCCCTCCAACTCCTCCACCCCCAACCAATTTCTTCTGTCACATAGACTAGTCTGCATTTCCTACTATTCTATCCACGAGAACCATACGGCATGCACACATTGTCTAGATGCTTCACTCAGCATCTTTCTGAGATTCATCCAACATGTTAAACACACGGTCCTTTTACTGCTAGTCGCATTCCACAGCATGGGAAGACCATGTTTTGGTTATGTATTCATATGCTGATGGACACGACCTTTCTTGTTATAAGTAAAGCTGTATGAACGTTCAAGGATAGCCTGTGTGGACCTGTCTTATTTCTCTTGGGTAAATTCCTAGGTGAGGAACCACTGGGTCACATGGTAGCCAGACAGCATTTAACTTGACAAGAAACCGTCCACTGTGAAGGGCAGTATGTGAGAGTCCCAGCTGCTCCATACCCGAAACACTTGGTATTAACCCTTTTTCAAGTTTTAGCCAAGCTAATGGCTGCATAACTGAACTTTACTGTGATCTGAATTTGCACCTCTGTGATTATTTATGATGTTGAGTACCTTTTCAAGTGCTTATTGTTCATTCGTGTGTCTGCTTTTCAAAAGTGCTCCAGCTTTTAAGTGGGCCCTTTGTTTCTTGAAAACCCAAGTACACTGTCGGTGCCCACCCAGGCCGCACCCGCCTGGCCCTCATTCCGCCGAGCTCCAGCAACCCCTTCCCCGGGCCCATTTCCCCTCCCACCTGGATCCTGGATAAGCGCACTCTCAGGTTTCCCACCTTAGTCTCCAGACCCCACTGCCTCACCCACTCCTGGCCCACATCTCTGCCCCTGTGCAGAGCTCTTCACCATTCACAATTCCTCTTAAACCCGAGCCAACCGGCCCTTCCCCACCGCTGCCCTCATCAAGGTGACCAACGGTGCTACGGCGGGGAAAACCGCCAGACTGTGAAATGGGCAGGAAAGACTGGTGGCTGGCCCAGCTCGCTCACTGTGTTACCTCCATCCTCGCCTCCCACCAGGCTGATCTACAACTCCGTAGAGACAGAAGCTAACTTGTAGAAAACTGACAGGAATGCAAATGTTTCCCATACAGAGCGACACAAATTATTCCTGTTCCTGGCAATGCAAAAGGCTTCTGCCAGAGAATATAAATTCCCTAAGGCAAATCCTTGTTTGAATCAGTTGTAACATCTCACTGGTTCCCTCGTTAATTAACCAGTTAAATAAAATCACTGACACATGTTCATAGGGAGTCCCGATTTTACCTTTCCTGGAAAACAATACTGAGCATTACCAACTCAATGATCAATTCTCTGACTCCGTTTATGCTGGTGGCCACTCCCTGACCGCCCTCCTCCCCCCTCCTCCCCCCTCCTCCCCCCTCCTCCCCGTGCTTTCCCTGCTCGGAGGCCAGGGCCCTGGACTCTCCTCCTCCATCACCAGCTCCTCCTCTTCCCCACAGCATCCTGATGTCAGGGGACCCCAGGGACCAGTCTTTGGTTCTCTTCCTACACAATTCACTTAATCTCATGCATGTTTATGTTCCTTAGTGTTTAAGACGACTTCATCCTTCTAAATGCTCAAACCAAAAGCTGGTAGGCATCCTTGGCTTTACTTTCTGAAACCCCACATCCAGTCTGTAAATCCTGTGCACTCTAGGTTCCAACCAACTTCATGACACTCCCACTGAGATCACCATGGCCCAAGACACCATCATTTCTAGAATGGACCACTGCTGTCTCTTACGGATCCCCGTCTCTGCAGCACACTAGTGAGAACAGTTCTAGAAAAACATAAATTGGAGATGCAGGGTGGCAGGGGCTACTCCAGATGAAAAGATTCAAGAGACATCCAAGGTTATGTGTGGTCAATTAGAGTTTATTTTTTAAAAAGAAGAAAGAAAAAGAGCTATTCAATATAATTTGAAAACAGGAGAAATTTGAAAATGGACGTGGTACTAGACAAGATGAGCAACCTGAGTCATTTCTAAGTACAAGAGTTGCTATTACTGGGACTGTCAAACCAGACTGGTGGCCCTAGTGATAGTTAATATTAGTACAAGGGTTGCTATTACTGGGACTGTCAAACCAGACTGGTGGCCCTAGTGAGAGTTAACATTACTCTCAATCATTTTTAAAGGTGTACTAATGAAACTCTTGTTTGCAGGAGTGTCCTTCTTTGGGGAGATGGACACTTAAGTATTTTGGGAGTGGGAAGTCACTATGTTACTTTGAAATGATTCAGCAAAATGTTAACAGTGGTCAACAATGTTAAAAACACTCGACTCTGGATGGCAGGCAGATGCCCACTTACTGTGCCACTTTTCTACTCTTTTATGTTTGAAAATTTCATAATAAAAACATTATAAGAGTCAGGGAAGAAAGAAAATTCAGGTCATGTCACCCTTGGCTCAGAACTCTCCTTTGGCTTCTCTCCTCTCTCAGCATGAAAGCCAAAGTCCTAAAGAAAGTCCCTTCCAGGGCTTCCCTAGTGGTGCAGTGGTTAAGAATCCGCCTGCCAATGCAGGGGACACGGGTTCGAGCCCTCTTCCGGGAAGATCCCACATGCCACGGAGTGTCACAACTGCTCAGCCTGCGCTCTAGGGCCCGCGAGCCACAACTACTGAAGCCCGCGCGCCTAGAGCCTGTGCTCCGCAATGAGAGAAGCCACCGCAATGAGAAGCCCGCGCACCACAACAAAGAGTACCCCCCAGCTCACCACAACTAGAGAAACCCCGCGTGCAAAGCAACGAAGATCCAATGCAGCCAAAAGTAAATAAATAAATAAAGGCAAGTCCCTTCCAGATGCTGGGATGCGCCCGGAGGGCCCTCCGTCGGCCTCCCCGCCCGAGCCTGGGGGGACTCTGGTCCCTGCACAGCTGTGCCTCCCCCCCGCTCAGGGCCACCCTTCCCTCCAGACTCTCTAAAGTCAAACTACGCCCCCAAATTTCAATCCCCCTTTCCTCCTTTTATCCTCCTCATTATTTAACATCTATTTCTGTCACATAAAGACGTTCATGTGTTCCTCATTCTTGCTTATTCTCGGTCTCCCAGAAGACAGTCTCCAGGAGAGCAGGTCCCTTCTCTGCCTGTCAGAGCCACATGCAGTGCTGAGAGCTGGGCCAAGCACTTAGCAGGAACCCCATAAACTTTTTTTTTTTTTTTTAACATCTTTATTGGAGTATAATGGCTTTACAATGGTGTGTTAGTTTCTGCTGTATAACAAAGTGAATCAGTTATACATATACATATGTTCCCATATCTCTTCCCTCTTGCATCTCCCTCCCTCCCACCCTCCCTATCCCACCCCTCCAGGTGGTCACAAACCCATAAACTTTTTTAATCAACGAAGTTATTAACTGATTAGCCAATCCCAATTTTGTTCCTAATGGATGCTCACATAAGAAAAAATGTAAGTAATGTCAGTATTCATTACCTTTTTAAAAAATTATCTTTATTTTCAAAATAAATTTACTGAAGTTGATAAGCAGCTGTTTACAAACAACATTAGCACTAAATAAAAATGACAGAAAGCGTGTACTTTGAGAGCTGTACTAGATGCCAACAATGACCCCTGTACCGTTAGATCCCTGAGCCCTCAATGATGCTTCCAGCGCCCAAGGAAAGGCAAAAAGATGGCTTTGAAGGATGGAGGTGACCAGGAGACCATTTTCTTTTAAGTAGAGGTTTACCCATCAGTCCAACCACCCAGTAGAGCACTGAAATACTGGGCCTGGAAGAACCAGTCTCATCCAATACTCCTCACTTTAGAATGAAGCTAAAAACTAGATCCAGTAACTTCCGTCACGCCCTAGGCTGGCAAGACACAGAGGCAGTACTAGAATCCAGTCTCCTGACCTCTACTTCATTACTATACTGACCCGAGTTCCGCTTATCCTGAACTCAGGTGGCATCAACTTCCGTGTTATCTGTTCATTCACAGATTTCATACACAATGAGGTACATCATCTCTTTCACATAAAACTACTTTTCTAGCTCTGAAAAAGTTATCTTAAATTCCCATGGAGACCAAAAGAGTGGAAGAAAGCACACGTCCCCATCTCTGGTAACTTGCCAAAGCACCTAAAGTTCAATGCCCTGCACACGGCAGGTAAGATCATTCACTGGTTTATTAACATCACACACTTGAAATAAAGTTTCTAACAGATTGCTATTTTAATTTTACTTTGTTAAAACTTCATTCCTCATCTAAAGGAACCAGCTTCCTTAGAGAAAACAGCCCCAACCTGGGGCTTTCAGGGGAGGTGTTAAATAGAGCCCAACATAGCGTGTCCCAGAAAGCAAAGATGCTTCGAAACACTAATGGGGCTCCGATAAGGGCTCCCTCTACCCGGCATCTAAAAATACATGAGGCCTGACTGAGACTAAAGGGAAAAGGAGGCAGGGTCTTCTTCAGAAATAACGCCAACTAACAAACACTGAAGAAACAACAGAATTAGAAAAATCAGCATTTTATAAACCACGGATATAACAACTGATTCAGGCGTAGATCATCAAATGCAAAACCAAACCACTGGGTGAAAGGCGGTACTCTCATGACAAGGAAGGAAATGTACCTGCACAATCTAGAGAGGAGTTTTTACCTTCACTCAGCCTCACTGAGAATGGGCTATGTCTCACGTGAGGCACTAGGACTCTCACAGTTATCTGCTATGAAGCATTCTTGTTGAACATGCTTAAACTGAATCAAGTACAGCCCGATGTCAGTGGTTCTCATGGGGGCGACACTCGGCAGTGTCTGGAGACCTGTGTGATCAAGTGGGTGCCACCTGCATCAAGTGGGTGCAGGGCAAGGATCTTGCTAAACACCCTACAACACACAGGACCACATGCACAACACAGAACAGTTCAGCCCCAAACATGAAGAGGGTGTGGTTGAAAAACTCTCCTCTAGAACTGACATCCAATTTGAAGGAAAGAGAGGAGACAAAGGAAGAAGTGAAACAAATGGAGCCTAGGATCATCAAAACAGAGAAGATATTTTTGAGATAATTGGGGAAATCTGAATATGGAGTGTGTATACCACATGATATTAAGAGAATTACTATTCATTTTCTTAGATGTGAACATAGCATTATGGTCATCAGAGAGTGCTTTCTTAGGAGAAGTACGGTGAATCGGGTGAAGCGTCATGATGTCTGCAACTTACTTTTACATGCTTTAGAAAAACAACGTAACTGTAGGTGTGGAGAGAGAGAGAAAGCAAATGTGGCAAAATGGTAACTTTTGAATCTAGGTGAAGGATATATGGTATTCTTTCAACTTTACTGGTGGTAGAAATTTTCCAAAACAAAAAGTTGGGGAAAACAAGGAGAAATTACATTTGGATTTATCATCTATTAAAATTACTTGCTAAATGAATACCTTCGAAAGGACATTTAGTGTCCACAAACTACAACCCGTGCGCGGAACCAGCCACAGGCTGAGTGGCTCTCGGGTGAAGGGTGCTCCTGACACCTTTAAAAGCTTGTTAAGAAAAAACACAGTATGTATAAGAGAGACCACAGGTGGCCCACAAACCCTAAAATTCATGCCATCTAGGCATTTACAGAAAAAGTTTGCTGACTCCCGCTCCAGCGAATCAATGCATACAATGTGTTTTTCAAAGTAAAAGTTTTCCCAAGAAATAAAAGGGGTTTGAAAAAAATAAGATTTCTTGGGATTGGTGATCTTCTAGATTCTCTCTCTTCATAAAGGTTCTTCTCTACCTTTAGTCCAGCTCAGGATTCTGGAAGTCAGTTAACAAGGCCTAGCTCTGACAGTAATCCTAAATAAACCTGACTACATGCAACTTCCAGAAAATTAGCTGAAATTATATTAAAGGCTCAGAATCATTTGAAAGTTTGCTACTGTGCAGATATCAGCAATTTTGAGAAAAACAGTGAAGGTGTTAATTTGTTTTCTCATTCAGGTACTACTGCTCACATCACCTAAATGTGCTTTGTAGACTGAATCCAGGAAAGTCATGGAAGTGACTTATTTCAAGTCCATACATAAATCACAAGAGCCTGATGAAAGGCCTGCTCTAAAGAGCCTGTATCCTAGGGCAGAGACCCTAGGAGAATGGGATCATCCTCACAGCAGGAGTCCTTTCAGGTGGCCCATCCACTCGCTAGCAACCAGGACCCCTGATATTCCACAAGATAATCCCAGAGCCTACTTGAAAGAAAACATCATCTGGAAGGTATTTATATCTACATTTTAATTTCTACAGGGAGAATCACAGGAGTGAAAACTGTAATACATAGAACACTCCAGTCTCAAAAAAAAAAAAAAAAAGGGGGAAAACCACTGCCGCAGACACTGAAAACCAAAGGGTATTCCTCTAGACAAAGTGATCACCGCGTCACACAAGTTGCTGACAACGATGGGTTTACCTGCAACAGAGGCTCATCAACCTCTTTATTTGAAATAAGCATGTAAGTCTCTCAGATCCATCCAACTGCTGGACAAACAAAGAGCTATATTTAATTAGGTTCTGATACATCCATATCTGAAAGAAACAGCAAAACATACAATTATAACTCTCAGTCCATAAAAAGCTAATTATTTACTAATTACAAACATACCAAAATTTCCTTAATTGGTAAATACTTAATCAAAATAATCAAAACATGATAAGAAGAAGTAAATCTTCTAAGTCAGGTTTTAGATAGTAGTACACACACGTCCTGAATTTTCCATCTTAAGAAAGCACATCAGCATGAAGTTAAATTACTAAATTTATTACTAAAAGTACTTAAAACTCATGTAAATGTGAAACAAAAAGTTCATTTGCAAAAATCAGCAAACCACAATAAAAACATATGAGAATCACAATCTTAATCATAAGTTACAAAGGATAACAGTTCCTTCTTTTTACCTTTCTCCTCTGAGTTTCCAGCACCTTTCCTGTGGATACTCTCCTTCCCTAACTCCATGAAATTTCGGTAGAAAAGGCAATCATTCAGTCCCACTATTCCTGATAAAAGGCCAGGTGTGTAGCATGTGAGGCGAGAGATGTGTCACTTAACTAGACAGGAGGAATCCTATCACAATGTTTATACAAACCATTGCAGTGTGCATCTGAAGTATCTTACAATTTTGTCAATTATACGTCCACACAGCTGGAGGGAAAAAAGGTCAGACACGTCCGGATGGCCAGAACCCCCACAGTCCCGGACACGGTGATGGCCATCGCAGTGGGCAAATGCTGAGTTAGATTTCTGTTGAGCTCCCACCCAGGAGGCCTCTCTAGTGTGGATACAGCTGCCAGAAGTGATTTTGAAAACACAATACCAAACAGGAATCTCTTATACTTCCTCTACGATATTTTTGTTGCTATTTGTTCATTTCATGAGACCCATTTAGAAGTGTTAAAATTAAGACAGCTTCTTAAATGTGCCACAGAACCTTTTCTTTACCTGTCATTTTTACAGAGTTTCTCCTCTGACAGTAACACTTATTTGATATAAAATGTTATCAAACAATTAAAGTACTAACACATGTTTTGCATGATAAATTCGAGTGTGTCCTAAGTTGGGTGGAAATAACTCTGAGACCCAATCCGAATGTTAATTTACCTACACACAAGCTTTCTTCTTGAGGTATTTGGAGCTACTTGTTCATATTTTCTCAGGAACCAACATCATACAAATATTTTCTGCAATATCTGACACGCAGTTCATTCTAAAATTCGTATTGAATACTACCCATTAACAAATAAAAATAGGATGTACAGTAACTAAACATTATAAAAATCTGAAGGCCAACCGTAGGAAGTACAAGAATAAGGCTGTAAATACATTTATCAAGTAATTACGTTTCAACGACATAAAAAAAAACCTCAAAGCACTTTATTTGAACACTTTCTGGACTGTTTTTTTTTTTTTAATTGAGGTATAGTTGATGTACAACATTATATGCTTCAGGTGTACAACACAGTGATTCACAATTTTTAAAGGTTACCCTCCATTTATAGTTATTATAAAATATTGGCTCTATTCCCTGTGCTGTACAATATATCCTTGTAGTGGACTGGATTTTGATACTGTTTTTTACATTCTTGACAAATGCACCAATATCATCCCAAAAGTTCTAAGTACATTAAACATCTGCTTTGCCTAACTTTTTGTTGTCATTTACTAAATTCAGATAAGTACAGTTTCAAAAACTTTCCGTCTTATCCATCCTTTCTCAGGAAGTTAGCTGAGGCTGTACATCAATAAAACAAGGGAGTAAACCAAGAAAGCAAAAAGATACGGAATCAGGAAAGAGGACCTGAAACGGACGCAAAGCAAAGCGGAGGTTTTCCCAGGAACATGGCAGGCGTGGAGAGCAACCACTCCAAACCGTGCAGCAAGTTCCCAGGACGCAGAAGGAACGGCTCGCGGGGAAAGAGCATCCGTGACCTGACTCTCCAATCACGGAAAACTGTACTGAGAATTATTTTACTGTTAGGAGGTGGAAGAAAACTTTACCATAAAGAGATTCAAAGATAATTAAACAGAAATGACACAATAATTAACTCCAGAATAACTCAAGAAAACTGTACATAAAAGAAAATGCAATCACAGTCCACTATTTTAGCAGCGACCATATTTACAGTCATTATAATAAAAAATAAATCAAGGGAGTGGGTGAGGAAGGGAGAGCCATATACGCACAGTTCTGCACAGAGCACCTTAGAAAAACTATCAAAAGTGGCATCACGCCTGCTCTTAAAGTAGGAATTAGGGTACTTGAAGATGGGCAGGAGACTTTCCCTCCACATATGACTGATTTATTGTTCTTGCATTTCTGTGTGCAAACTGAATAAACAATCCAGTTCGCTGTTCTCATATGAACCAGGCTTGAGGGCCTGGTTAATTCTAATCCTACACGGGGCCTGTAGGACTGGGCGGCTGCACCACGTGCAGAAGCCATGCAGGAACCGCCGACCAGACCTCAGGGCGGGGCAGAAGCAGTTCTCCAAAGCGAAGGGTGCTCTGGAGAGACAGGACTGACGGCCCTTCTGACCCCCACGTGGCTGTGCTCCACGTCTGACCTTCAATCCCCAAGGTCAGAGTACGTGAGGAAGGAACAGACTGCTCCAGAAAGAGAGCCAGATGACCTGCTGCTGTACGCTTCTCATTCTCCTTCTCACAGACTTCAGACAGAAAGCCTAGAAAAAGCCTGCCTTTAGGGGACACGGGCTCGAGCCCTGGTCCGGGAAGATCCCACACGCTGCGGAGCAACTAAGTCCGTGCGCCACAGCTACTGAGCCTGCGCTCTAGAGCCCGCGAGCCACAACTACTGAGCCCACGTGCCACAACTACTGAAGCCTGCGCGCCTAGAGCCCGTGCTCCGCAACAAGAGCAGCCACCGCAATGAGAAGCCCACGCACCGCAACAAAGAGTAGCCCCTGCTAGCCGCAACTAGAGAAAGCCCACGTGCAGCAACAAAGAGCCAACGCAGCCAAAAGTAAATAAAAATAATTAATTAATTAATTAATTAATTTAAAAAAGAGCCTGCATTTAAGGAAAGCCATCTTTACTGCCTCTAAAGATTTATGGAAAGTTCTTCCCATGGCCCAGCCTAGCTCAATACAGGAAGCAATGCTGGGTGTTAAAGCCCAACACCAGATAAGCAATAAAGTATTCCTATGTCTTCTGTACTTAAAGTCCACACAAGGGTCCTTCTAGTATGTACGGCTGGAGCATGGAAGACTTACTTTTCACTGTATACCCATGTTTTACTTAGAGATTTTTAATCCAGGTAAATAAGGATGTCTAAGAATAAATACGTATTTAACCTAATGAATCTCAATATTTCCTGGGAAACTGGACACAGTAACAAGTTCCACTTTATAAAGATGATTCATCCACGTATCTCCTCCATTAATACACACCGTTCCTCATCGCTGATAACATCAAAATCTGTAACATTTTTTAAGTTACACAGTTATATTTCAGACGTTTCAAGAGAGAGACCCTAGAGTTTAGAGATTCACATCTAAGTACTTACAGCTAACAGGCTATAATACAGAGGATGCCCGTCACAGGGACGAAGGCGCAGGGCGGAGGGTTCTGTGCAAAGCAAGGAGCTGTCTGTGCAGACTGGCTAACCGGGACAGCACAACAGAGCAGCCTGCTGTTTCTTATATTCGAAATTTTCCTTAATAAGAAAATGAAAAAGCCTACTGAAAATCTGTATCGATTTTTAAGAGGTAAAACGTTATCACCAAGACGACCTATTACCACTGGTTGAGGAAGTCACAAGGGTGAGACACGCTGGAGGGGTTTTCTGACCACATTAAACCAAAAGCTGGAAAACACATTAACAAGGGTTAGTGAAAATGTAGTCAACACTCACCAAGCGTTTTGAGTCTTCATTCTGTTTGTAAAAAAACAGAAGCTGCCTCACCAAAAGGGTAAGGTTGGGACCGCTGGCGATGGAAAACGTGCCACCGGGCTGGGACAAGCTGGCACGGCGATCAAATGCACTTCTCTGGATGGAGTACTGACAACAAAACGAGACACAAAGACAGGATCACGTGATCGTATGGTCTAAATGGTCACTCAGTGTTTAAACTGGAGTAGTGGAAACTGACAATTAAGATTCCGTTACTGAGGAGTTATCATTGGTAAACGGTTAATGAAACCCAAAAAGCCTGGAATGTAGTGACAGAGCCATGAACGCCCTATGCAGGAGTCTTCCACCACCTCCTTCTACTGTGATCTTTAGCCATGGTTTGGCCTATGTTTGCATTTAATAATTTAAAAATCACCAAAAACCTCATCTGTCTATAAATCTTTATATAAACTAATAAAATTAACTATTGGGGAAAATACTATTATCCACATTAACTTTCATTAAACAAGTACACACAAAAACACGTACAAAATGAATTCCACTTCTAAGAATCCAAGGCCATATTTAAAATAAGCTCTCAGGGCTTCCCTGGTGGCACAGTGGTTAAGAATCCGCCTGCCAATGCAGGGGACACGGGTTCGATCCGGGAAGATCCCACATGCCGCGGTGCAACTAAGCCCATGTGCCACAACTACTGAGCCTGCACTCTAGAGCCTGCAAGCCACAACTACTGAGCCCACGTGCCACAACTACTGAAGCCTGTGCGCCTAGAGCCTGTGTTCCGCAACAAGAGAAGCCACGGCAATGAGAAGCCCTTGCACGGCAACGAAGAGTAGCCCCCGCTCGCAGCAACTAGAGAAAGCCCGCACACAGCAAAGGAAAACCCAACGCAGCCAATCAATCCATCAATCAATCAATCTATTAAAAAATAATAATAAATTAAATAAAATAAGCTCTCTCATACCTAATTCCTTCTCAGTTTAAAAACAAACTTACTTGCTGTTTTCTGTCTCTATAGCCTCGAATAAATGACTGGATAATTATTGCATTTTTCAATCTTCGTCTTTCTTCCTGAATAATGCAGGGAGGAGGGAACAATGGGTCAGGATCAGTGAAAACGACAAATACTAGTTAAGACTTAAAAAAAAAAAAAAAAAGCTACATAATTCACGTACCACAAAATTCACTCTTTTAAGTGTACCATTCACCAATTTTTAATATACTCAACGTTGTGCAATCATCACCACTGTCTAATTTTGGAACATTTTCATCACCCATCCCCAATAAAACCCCTGTACCCAGGGGTTTTACCCAGTCATCCCTCATTCTCTGTCCTCCCACCCCGACCCCCCACTGCTGGCAATCACTAATCAATTTTCTGTCTATATGGAACTGCCTATTCTGGACATTATGTACAATGGAATCATAATATGTGGCCTTTTGTGTCTGACTTTTTTCACTTGGCATGATGTTTTCACGGTTCATCCACGCTGTACCATGTGTCAGTACTTCACTCCTTTTTATGGCTGTTCCACTGTACGGATGTCTCATTTTGTTTATCCACTTATTAACTGATGGACATTTGAGCTCTTTCCACTTTGGGCTATTATGAATAATGCTGCTGTGGACATTCATGTACCAGCTTTTGCGGGGACATAGGTTTTCATTTCTCATGGGTGTATATCTAGGCATGGAATTAACATTTGAGGAACTGCTGGACTGTTTTCCAAAACAGCTACACCATTTTACAATTCTACCAGCATAGAAAGACTTCCTTTTTTTACAGTTTTTGTTTTAAGTATTAAAAAATATACAGACAACAGAAGCATCTATTTTAAAGGTCACTTTGTTTCCAAGCAGAAAACTCCAATTTTTATCAACTCGACTCTGTCTTTAAAACTTTCAGGGGTAGGATAGGGAGGGTGGGAGGGAGATGAAAGAGGGAGGAGATATGGGGATATATGTATATGTATGGCTGATTCACTATGTTATAAAGCAGAAACTAACACACCATTGTAGAGAAATTATACTCCAATAAAGATGTTAAAAAAAACTTTCAGTGACCTAGCAAAAATATATATTCTTCATCATCATTATAACCACTGCAGCTAACAGTGTTTGAGAGCCTACTATGTGCCAGCCCTAAGAGAGACACTTCACATGCATTCATACAATAACCTTACAGGTGAGTATTACTCCTGTTTTAAAGACACAGAAACCGAGACTTCCATAAAGATTAAGTAAGTGATGCCAAAAGATATGAGTCAGAGAGCAAACTCAGGTGTGACACCAAAATCTGTACTGTCTTATCACATGACAATGTTTCACATCTTCTATGAGTGCCACCTACCAGGCTTGAAAGGCACATACACACTCACGCAATCTTGGGATTAGAGAACATACCATCAGGTCACAAAAGTGTACTTCCTGAGCTTCAGATGGTTACAAAAAGGGAACCCTTGAACTTAAACCTAGTTTGGGAATCTATTCATAACTATGATGACTCTGACAGCACTTAATTAAAAACTCATATAACATCCCATGCATTTTCAAAACACTTATTTTTACTCATTCAGCTGTTTGCTGGGGAAGAGTCTCAGTAACACTCCAGCTCTCTGGCAGGTGCGCTGAGGACAGGCGAGTCCTCACAAGGCCTGGAGGCCAGCTTCACATTAGCTCTTCCCTGTTTTAAAGGGGATTCATCCCTCCCCCACTGCCTGCCAGAAGCAAATGCAATGCTCTCCAAAAAGAAGAGGCCATATTCTAATCCTGAAGATATCGTTTCAGTTTGGAACATACAATGTCCGGTATTCAACCAAAATAACCAGGCAAAGACAAGAATTTAAAATCAAGAGGACAAACAACAAAAACGAACCCACAGGAATTCCAAACACTGGAGAGTAAACATTATCTTTAAAAATCTACAATTATGTGCAAGAAATGAAAAGACGAGAGAACTGGGAAATAAAAGAATCAAAGAAAATTCTAGAACTCAAATAAAAACTGAAAATCAGAACTCAATGGATGTACTTAACAATCAGACATCACTAAAAGAGATAATTTGTAAATCAGAAGTTAGATCAGAAGAAAACAGCCAAACCAAAGCATAGATATTCAAAGAATAAGTATACTGAAAAGAGTACAGGAGACACACAGGACATAATGCAAAGGTCGAACATCTCTGTCACGTGAGTCCAAGAGGAGGAGGAGAGGGAGGATGGAGCGGAGGCACGACTGGGAGAGATGGCTGACTGAGAATTTTCCAGAAAAGATAAAATACACCAACCAATACTCCACACAATGAACGGGTGAGTTCACATTCACAGACGGGTACCCAGCACACAGGGCTGACTACTCAACACTTCTCTTGTTTGAGCAGTGATTTTCAAGTGAGGGCAGTTCCCACCGAGGGAGCGTTCGGTAGTTTCTGGAGATACCTGTGGCTGTCTCAGCGGGGGCAGGGGGTGTCTCGGCATCTGGGGAGAGGCCAGGGATGCCGCCAAGCGTCCTGCAGTGTGCAGGACGGTCCCCACAGCAAGGGACTACCTGGCCAGAATGTCAAAAGTGCTAAGGTGGAGAAACCCTGCCTGAGCGTTTTTGCATCTGCCGTTCCCTTGACCAAGAACGCTCTTCTTCCAGCTTTCCACAGCTTTTCTTTTCCAGCCTTCAGAAGTCCACTCAGCTCCCACCAGCTCAGGGACGCCTTCCCTCAACACCCTATCCAAAGCAGACCTTCGCATTCCCCATCTCAGGATCCTGATGAACATCTGTGTTCTACGGCCCAGCAGAAACACTGTTTTATTCCCTGTCTATATACCCAGCCAGCAGAAAAGTACCTGGAACATAACAAGCTCTCAATTTATATTTGTTAAAGGAATGGATGAATTATTAAAAAACAAAACAAAAAATGACCTAGAAAAGCAGGCCATAAGACACCACAATTGCTGATTAATCAACAAAGTAAAGCCATTTTAAGAAATTACCTCTGAAAGATAAAATGTAAAATAAAGACTAAAATGCCAAATGTCACTAGCTCCTTTCATTTATTCAGCTTCTTCACAAATAGTTAAGATAACTTGCCTTGACAGGGAGTTTTCTCCTTTTGCTTGACAAAACATGAACACTATACGTGAAGACTTTCTACATCTTCTGGAAGCCGTATCATAAGCAAGTAAGTGAACTGAAAGCCTATTTTCTCCCTCTATTCTGGAAACTGCTCTTTTAGTCCATCTTTTCTACATTGGTTCCAGAATAAATGACCTACATAAAATCCAACAAATCCAGAAATGTTTCTGAAGTTTAACATACATATAAATACTTAAGTTATGTCACATATAACATACATATATCTAATATATAAAACAGGAAAACCAAGGCTTATTTAGATGCCATGGAAAAATGTTTATCTACAGGGACTATTACAGAACTGTTTTTACCTCCCTCTTTCTTCTTTCTTCCTGAGTACGATGTAAAAGAGAAGCCTTTTCTTCCTAAACACAAAAAAGAGAGAAAAGATAAAGGTTATAATTTCAAATTATAAAATACTCTCATACAAAAATTATAGAATGTTGTGACCCAAAAGATTCTAGAGATCATCCGATCAAACTGTCTGACTTAGTAAGAAATCTGAGGCACAAGAGGCTAAATGGTTCCCTCACCCCCATCCCCAGGTCACAGATCTAATTGTAGTATTTCAGTAGTGTTCTAAGAATAAAATCTGATTTCCTTACACACACGTTAGTTCAGGTAAAACTGGGGAGATCTGAGTAAGATCAGTGCATTGTATCAGTGTCAATATCCTGCTTGCCAGCACATACTACAGCTTTGCAAAATACAACCCCCGGGGGAAATTAGGCAATACAAACAACAGACCTTTCTGTATCATTTCTAACAGCTGCATGTGAGTCTACAATTATCTCAATAAAAATTTCAGTGAAAAAAATCAATCTTTCATTGTTATCAAAATTTTTAAAATTCTTTTCATCGTAAGTAAAACTATATTTTGAATAAAATTACTTGATATGTAGAAGGAACTGAAATAACAAATGGGAAAGTTAAACATTTCAAATAAAATAAAAATACTTACAGACGACCCTCCTCCCCCCCCCCACCCAGCACCATTCCAGCCTATACTGTATGGGCATTTTATTTTTGTAAATTTAATCCAAAATAAAATTAAAGGCCTAAGACATCAACATATAAATCATTAGAAAAATTAATAAACCTAAATTTCTTAACACAAACATACAACTCATCAGAATAGAGTCAGAAAGCAAGTAATGATGCCAATTTAAAAATAATACTTTGATATGTGAAGAAATACATGTGTAGAGCGAAAAGTTTCTAACTGACAAAATTTTCAGCCAAAGAAATAAATCCTCCAGATGTTTTCCATTACAGAGAATTTCATTTCTTGAATTCAAATAAGAAGTCTTTATCTATCACGTCAAAGGTCAGAAAAATATTTCGTTTTTAACTGATTAATTAAAAGGAGGAGGAGGAATGGAAAAATCTAAAGTAAAAAGTGCTCAGAATTATGGAAAGCTTCTAGATAAAAATACAGCCATATTTCTGGTCATTATCTTTATTTATGAATAGGAGTGATAAATGCATGTCTGTAATTTCTCTTCCTTCTATTCCATTTAATCAGATTTAATATATGTTCATTACTTGGTTATAGTTAAAGAGCTAAGATTTCTTAAAATGATACATGCTGTTACAACTACGAGAAAATATACATAATGTCTGAAATTAAACCCACGTTTTACTTTTAAAAAAATGGTACATGCCAGCAAAACAGTCACCAAATTGACTTCACACATAAGCTTAGCTGTCACTAATCTAAAAGCCCTGTGGGTTTGAGGGCCTGGCCTGTCTCTTACCACCAGGTCCCCATCATTGGCTTCAATGTCTGCCACATGTAGGGATTTAATAAATATTTAAAAAATGAACGAACGAACATTTCCTTTAAGTAAAACAAAGTAGTCTAAAAGGAGTAACCATAACAGCTGAAAAGCACTTCTGAATACCTACAACACAGCACCGAGGTTGAAGTATTTTAAAAATCAAAATAGGTACCAATTATCAAAAAGCATAACTGGATTCTAAGTGAATACTTTAAGTTTGAAGCATACGATATGAGATGGCTATGAACGCACGTACCAGAGGCACTGCGGAATGTGTTGAGGATGAATATCCTTACCCTTTGATGACCTGTAGATTAAAATCCTTGGACAGAGGACACCATATAAATGGAAGGTCACTTCTCTTACCTGTGCTCGAGGGCTGTAAAGTTTCCTACTTAAAACAGCTCATTTCAAAAATTATAAAATAAACATAGCAAGCAAATCCAAAGTCCTGGACACACACACAAAAACCCTTACATGTGACTTCAACTGTAGTTTAAAATAATGTGAAGGTCTTTTCCAAGAGTACGCATGCTCCCTAAATATTTTAGGGAGGAGAGAAAGGTCTGCTGGGGAGGTCAACCATCCCCACAGGCCACGTCAGCCACATGGGACAGGAGACTCCAGGACAGCGCCAGCGGCCACCAACACCGATTCCTCTGTGCCGACCACTGTGCCCCAGCACACAGACAACTAACACGGACTGAGGGCTTACCCTCCACGTGCTAAGCAACATTCTAAACCCTAGGATTTGGTTCATCACATATTCCTCAGAATAACCCAATGCGGTTTAAGTACTATTACTTTTCCTGTTTACAGATGACAAAAGTGAGGTTCAAGAGTGGCAGAGCCAAGATCTGAACTCAAGAAGGGTCCAGAGCCTAAGCTATTAAGCAGTGTACTATTTACTTTGAAAAACAACATTAAGTATGATCATATTATTTCACATTTTGAGAAATTTTTAAAACTCTTTTGTCTTCATAATACATACGTAATTTGGAAGCTATATCGGAAAGGAGGCTGGTGGGGAGGGGAGGCCACAGAAAAAAACTGGGGCGGGGGGGCCACCAAAATGTACTGTGAGTTCAAAGGCATGGGGAGGAGGAGGGGGTGAGAAACAAAGGATCCAGAATGCCCAGGAAAGGCGAAGTAAGCAATCGCAAAGGCCTGGGACACAAAGGTGGCCATAAAAAGCCAGTTCAGCACAGAAAGAAAAGTGTGACAGAGCACCTAATCGATGTCTATAAATTATGTACACTATCACATGTAGCACCTGAACTAGCTACCAAATTCCAAATCAGAACCGGAGCTTCTTCCTACATTCCCCAACTCAGAGACCATCTCTGTTCAAAAGACATTCAAACGAGGCACAGGAGAGGAATTTATTCTCAACAAATACTGGCTGACTCATGCGTCATGCTAGGCACTGGCTGTTTTAAAAGTAACAAAAGTGTTTGTTCTCAAGGAGAGCACAGTCTGATGGGAGCAGAAGAAGCCTATGAACGGAGCACCCACCACGGGCCGGACACGATTCCAGACACCAGCAATACAGCAGAGTCAGCAGGAGCGGCCCCGCCCCGGGAGCGCACATCTCAATACAGGTGGGCGCCGGGGACAAGGCAGCGCAGAGAAAGGACAGGCACTCCGCCTGCGCGACTCAGAGAACTCAGGAGAAAAGGTGAATTCGAAAGAAATCTTGGAAGGCTGTGTTCAGAAGGATGACAAGATGGAAAGTATCCCAGCAGAGGGGGGAAGCATGTGAAGCAGCAGAGGCACGAGAGGGGGTGCTGGGCAGGAGGCAGGGCTGGAGGGAGGGGCTGGGCTGACCTCGAGGCCAGCAGCGAGAGGGAACGGGAGACCCCCATCTCTGGCTAGGTGAGCCATATACCAAGACAGCATGGGATGGAAGGAAGAGAACGACGAAGTTAAAGTTCACTGACCTTGAGACATCTCTGGGACCGACAAGTCAGTCAACAGGTAATAAAGAACAGGGAAGAAGTATGGATTGAAAATTCAGAGTTCAAATCACCCATGAATTAAGCTTAAACTCCTTCCGTGGCTTCCCACCCTCTACCTGCACAGAGGGCTGCTACGCCTTTAAAACAAACAAAAACTGCAATATCTAATACTCATTTCCTGAAACACCACTGGACACTAGACGGAACCATCTCTTCTCAATGCTCATTTACATGAACCAAAGTTATGTAAAACCTACCACGCTGGACTTATTTTCCTACTTCATGGTAGCCTATCTGAGACCGTAATTTGAGGACGGCCAGTGTGTTCTAAGGGGTCAAGTTCAAACACAGCCTTGGGCGCAGGAATATTCCGGTCAAACACCTCCTCCTCTTTCTCTTGCACCACCAGCACGGCGTGCCCCCCAACTACCCTCCAAGTATCAAACCCCCCACCCCTCCCCAGCCTGGCCCTCCCTCCTGGCACTGACATGCACCTGGCAAGCGCCCACTCGCCTTAGGTGAGACTCAGCTTAAATGTCATCTCTTCCATGAAGAGAAGATGACCTCCACTCCTATTCCTCCACACAATGAACGGGTGAGTTCACATTCACAGACGGGTACCCAGCACACAGGGCTGACTACTCAACATGCAGAAAACGACTGTATCTGCACTAGTCAGAATCCTGGAGGTCACACGGGCACCATCCTCAAAGATGTGGACACCAAATGCCGTGGAAGGTCACTCTTCAGCAGGTTACGCCACACAGGGCCAGTCGGGGTGTGGTTATTCTGAAGACGAGCAGAAAATAAGAAAACAAAACAAACTCCATCCCTTAAAACAGCAGTAATGAATGATCAAAGTATGTCAGGCCCAGCAGTCAGTTGGGAAAAATAAAGGCACAGGCCTGATCCTAACTCGCAATTCTGAGTGCCTACACATGGCTCGAACCAGTAAATAACTATTAACTTCCCAAAGTGAAATTTCACCAGGCTGCGAAAAGAGCAAACCAACAAACCTACCACAGTGCACAATGGGAGTCAGCGTCCAGGAACTCACCCTAGCCGTCCGGGCCAGGGTTAGAGAAGCAGTCCATCCCTGGCGCCCACGCCTGCCTCATCAGAACAAGCACTCCAGGGCTTCCCTGGTGGCGCAGTGGTTGAGAATCTGCCTGCCAGTGCAGGGGACACGGGTTCGAGCCCTGGTCTGGGAAGATCCCACGTGCCGCGGAGCAACTAAGCCCATGCAACACAACTACTGAGCCTGCGCTCTAGAACCCACGCGCCACAACTACTGAAGCCCGCGCTCCTAGAGCCCGTGCTCCTCAACAAGAGAAGCCACTGCAATGAGAAGCCCGCACACGGCAATGAAGAGGAGCCCCCGCTCGCCGCAACTAGAGAAAGCCCGCACGCAGCAGCGAAGACCCAACGCAGCCAAAAGAAAATAAAAATAAAAAATAATAAATAATAAAAAAAAGAACAAGCACTTCAGGGAAGCCACAGACTCGATGTCCTAGCTCGATTTTTCTATTGGGTGTTGAAATAAATACCACTATGGGACTTCCCTGGTAGCGCAGTGGTTGGGAACCCGCCTTCCAATGCAGGGGACGTGGGATCAAGCCCTGGCCTGGGAAGATCCCACATGCCGCAGAGCAACAAAGCCCGTGTGCCACAACTACTAAGCCTGCGCTCTACAGCCTGTGAGCCACAACTACTGAGCCCATGCGCCACAACTACTGAAGCCCACATGCCTAGAGCCCACGCTCCACAACAAGAGAAGCCACTGTAATGAGGACCCCACGCACCGCAACGAAGAGTAGCCCCCACTCGCCGCAGCTAGAGGAAGCCCGCACACAGCAACGAAGACCCAACACAGCCAAAAATAAGTTAATAAATAAATAGAAAAATTAGCAAAAGCTATAAACAGTACATAGGGAAATAAACAAAAATATATTTTAAACATAAGAACTTCATCTTTACTCATTTTTAGGAAAAAATGCAATAAAAACACAATGATAGGCCTTTTAACCCATCTAACTGGCAAACTTTAAACCTCAGATAACACACTGAGATGAAGGTGGACAGCAGCCACTTTCTTACACTGATATGATCTCCTTAGAGGGCAATTTGGGAATATCTATATAAAAACAGCCTTTGACCTAGCACTTCTAGAAATTTAACCTACAAATATTATTGGCACATATACAAATATATGCACCACAGTGCTGCTTAAATTAGCAAAAAAGCTGAAAACAACCTATATGGCCATTAAAATACATGACAGCTAAATAACTTAACAGAACACTCATTACATGGAGTATCGGACATAGCTTCTTTTTTTTTTAAATTTATTTATTTATTTTTGGCTGCGTTGGGTCTTCGTTGCTGTGTACGGGTTTCTCTAGTTGCTGTGAGCGGGGGCTACTCTTTGTTGCGGTGTGCGGGCTTCTCATTGCGGTGGCTTCTCTTGTTGAGGAGCACGGGCTCTAGGCACGCGGGCTTCAGTAGTTGTGGCACGTGGGCTCTAGAGCGCAGGCTCAGTAGTTGTGGCGCACGGGCTTAGTTGCTCTGCACCATGTGGGATCTTCCTGGACCAGGGCTTGAACCCGTGTCCCCTGCGTTGGCAGGCAGTTTCTTAACCCCTGTGCCACCAGGGAAGCCCATACACAGCTTTTTGAAAAAGGCAGTAGATCTATTTGTACTGATCTGGAACTATGCCCAGATGTAGTGCTGGAGGGAGAAGCACAGCAGTCTGTTCAACGCGCTCTAGCGTGTGTTCAAACAAGAGAGAAGAGTGCACATCTCAGTGATTCCATGCGCAGAAAACAGCTCTGAGAGGACAGGGAAGAACCTGGGAACACAGACCCATTACAAGGATCAGGGACTCGGGGAGTGAGCAGTGGGGTGAAAGGCAGGGAGATGATCATTTTATTTGAATCTTTATTTTCTACTGCTTGAATTATTATCCAAGTACGTGTAATACTTTCTCACTTTTTTAGAATAAGGTACTAATGAAGCTACTCCAGAACCTAAGTTTTTAAAAACAGCTCCACAAAGCCAAGAATAAGTTCATCAATTAAGTGGCTGGGAGGAAGAGAACAGTAAGGTACCAGTAAAATGCACATTTAGATTTTCATTCTTAACAAATTTTTGGTTTCAATTTATTATAACTGAAAATAGCTTTTACCTTTTAGAGTCTACAGGCCTAGGCAAGTTAGGGTTTCCCAGCCCAGTTATATACAAGTTTCATAAAGTACACTGAATCAACTGTTTTTGGAATGACTAAACCTATTGTTCCTATGGCAAACCTGTTGCTTTCAAAGCTAATCTCTCACCTCCACAGCTGTGACACTAACCCTATTCATCAATATGTAAACAACAGTAAATTACAGCAAACTTCCCTATTTGATCTTTGAGCCTTAGGCACATTATCTTATCTTCTCTGAAAATTAAATATGGCCAAACTTCACAAATACCATTAACAAAGATGTTTTTTAAAGGGGGGAAAATGCTTTCTTCATGCAAATGAATTTAGTGGGAACAAAATGAAGTTTTTAAAAAGTAAGTCATATATAGTTTAAATTAGATTTCATTAACCATCAGAATCAAAAAAAAAATTTATGGTCAAAAATTTGAGTATAGGTCAAAGTAAACGTACATAACATGACAATTTCCATAAAACCAAATGCTCAAATTGACTGCTAACCACTTATAAAAATAAGTTTAGCATGTTTATTAATACCTTGATTTTTAAAAAACTGTGAGATTTCCTTTGTTTCCAAAATATTTGGATTATTTTCCATTAGCAATTTACTCCATTTACCAATGTAAATAGAACAATCAGTTTCACATGTTTCAAGTTAGTATATTTTCCCACTCTCATGCACTAACACAATACTAATAGTTTTACACAATTTGAAGAATATTCAAGAAAAATACTTTGAGTTAATTAAAATGTTAAAAGTTAGCAAAAGTTTTTATTTGTAAATAATGCACAACCTATGATCTGTGGATTTTTCCTTCTTTTATAGACCCATTAGAAAGAACGTTTATGGCAATATAACAGCAACCAACTTCACATACATGCAAATATTTAAAAGTGCATCAAAATACAGTAATAAGTTACTAAAAATTATATTTATAAAACAGTGTACAATATGATTCCCAATTCAAACACTATACAGAAAAAAGACTAGAACAAAATTTATGCACATATTAACATGTGTAAAGAGCATAAAATGTGAAAAGAGCTCATTTAAAAATAAAGTACCCGGGCTTCCCTGGGTGGCACAGTGGTTGAGAATCCGCCTGCCAATGCAGGGGACACGGGCTCGAGCCCTGGTCTGGGAAGATCCCACATGCCGCGGAGCAACTAAGCCCGTGCGCCACAACTATTGAGCCTGCGCTCTAGAGCCCGCGAGCCACAACTACTGAGTCCGCATGCTGCAACTACTGAAGCCCACGCGCCTAGAGCCCGTGCTCTGCAACGAGAAGCCACCGCAAGGAGAAGCCCTCGCACCACCATGAAGAGTAGCCTCTGCTCGACGAAACTAGAGAAAGCCCATGCGCAGCAACAAAGACCCAATGCAGCCAATAAATAAATAAATTTATTTGTTAAAAAAAAATAAAGTACCAAAATAAAATGCAATTGTTTATATCTCATTACAATAAATTCCAAAAGACCTTCTTTTCTTTTTTTTTAAAGACCTTCTTTTCTTACACCAAAACTGTGTATTAATTATGGCACTGTTTTACTAGCAAAACCCTGGAAACAACCTGCACACATACATCTATCAATAGGAAAGTGGTTCTATGATACAAACCATTCAGTGGAATATTATGCATCCATGAAGAGAAACTACATGTAAAGGTGCTGGTGTGGAATCGTCACTAAGACACAGTGCTGAGGAGAACAGTAGCTCTCACTGTTATTTAAAAAGCTAGGGGATGGGCTTCCCTGGTGGCGCAGTGGTTGAAAATCTGCCTGCTAATGCAGGGGACACGGGTTCGCGCCCTGGTCTGGGAAGATCCCACATGCCGCGGAGCAACTAGGCCCGTGAGCCACAACTACTGAGCCTGCGCGTCTGGAGCCTGTGCTCCGCAACAAGAGAGGCCACAATAGTGAGAGGCCCGCGCACTGCGATGAAGAGTGGCCCCCGCTTGCCGCAACTACAGAAAGCCTTAGCACAGAAACGAAGACCCAACATAGCAATCAATCAATCAATCAATAAATAAATCTTTAAAAAAAAAAAAAAAAAAGCTAGGGGCACATGTTTATTTATATTTACTCTAGTTTTGAAAAGATTGAGGAAACTGGTAAGAGTGGGGAAGTTTGGAGTCTCAGTGAGAGGAAGACTTCATTATATGCCCTTTAGAAGAGTCTCAGTTTTTGTAACTTTTTCAATTAAAAAAAAGGTAACTTTTTTTAAAGGCCACTGACTGGAGATTAGAAATGGAAACGTTATTAGACCAAGGAAGACTATAGTGATAATCTAACTTTCTCATTATCAAGAATTATGACTTTCCCATTACAAGATGTGAAAACAAGAAGCCCAGAAAAGATGAGTAAGTTGCAGACAATTGGTTAGGAAGATAAGCATTTTTTCAAGCCCCCATTTTACTTTTTACATTTCATCTTTCACAGTAAAGATGTGCTATGAACTGTGCTGCTTGCCAACACACTACAGTTTACTAATGTTCCTAAAAAAGTTAGAGCACTAAAGCTGCATTATAAGAAAAATTAATTCAAAAAGACATAGGATTGTTAAAGCCATCCTTTCAGTGCCTGCAGAACACGGTCCTCAACTTGCCAAGCAGTTAAAGGAGAGCTTAAACAAAGCGAGAAACAACACAAGACATGCAGACTACACAACATCCAACAGCCAGACCAGGGTTCACATACTTCACTAAATGATGTGGAATCTCTGAGCCCTGATTTCTTCCTCTATGGGCTGCCAACACCTCCGCCTCACAGAGAAGGAGTCAAGAAGAGGCGAGAGCATACAACAAGCAGGAGGACAAACCCTGAGGGGACACAGTGTAGGTAACTAACAAATAAGGAGAGAAAACAGAGACACCCTGGCGAGAAAGTGCCCTCGGAGGCTCCCTGCAACTGCACAGAGGCTAAGGCAGCACTTAACTGCTAAGACCAGGGAATGGAAATTGATATAATTTTTTCTAGAGAACAAAACACATCAAAAGCCTATGTGCACACTGACCAAGCAATTCAGCTTCTTTCTGCAATGTATCCTAAAAAATAATTATAAATCATTGGCTATAAAGATGTTGTTCACAACAAAATAGAAACAATCTAAATGTCCAAAAGTAAAGGATGAACATGTATATACTTCATCATACACAGCTCATACAAAGAACATGCACGGTAATTTTAAAAAGAAAACAAAATTTTAATTTTAGAAAATAGACTGAACAATTGGATCCTCAGCTTTGGAATAACCTAGAGTTTACATAAATGTCTTATGGTCAGTCCACAGGACACAGTCACAGCTACAGCAAATAAAACCTCAACACCAGTACAAAAGGGCTGGTCCTCAACACCAGGACAAAAGGTCCTCCAACAAGCCCCGCTTTCCTAATGAGCTCTGCTCTGCTCGCGGCCTCGCAGTCGGTACTACCGTCCGCGCACACTGGCGCGCCTGCTAGCTGGCCACGCACCGGCCCCAGCAGCACCTCTCCCCGGCGTGCCCCTCTTTCTCCGTTTCTGTAAACGCCGGCATCCCTCGGAGTTTTGTCCTGAGCCCACATGTCTTCTCAGCAGAACACTGTCCAGAGCATCTCACAACTTCAGCTGTTACCTACTGACAGACCAACGGACTCCCAGCCTCTACCTGAAGCTCCAGACTAGCACCCCACCTGCCTAGTGAGCGACCCCAAGCATCTTGCGTTGAACACGTCCCTAGGAACTCAGCATCGTGTCGGATTATGGGGTAACTGTCCACTCCTGTCACCCCAGACTGACACCTGACGTGATGCCTGTCCCCCAGAGCTCATCAGTTCTGGCTCCTCGACAGCCCTGAACCCCTCCACTCAGTTCCTGCCGCCTGCTTCAGGCCCTCACTACTCCTCGGCACAACTACAGCTGCCTGTCTCTCGCCTGGTGTCCAGCCCCTGCACTGCCCCACAATCGTCTCTCTAAAACCTGAGTTTGCTCAGGGTCACTTCACTGCTTCAAAAGCCTTCAGTGGCTCCCAAGGTGCCCCTTTATGACCTGGCCCCTGACTGCCCATCTCCCCAGCCCCCGACTCCAGCCAGCTGCACAGTCTGTAGGCGACTGCCACCTCTCCAGGGCCGGACGCCTCTGCCCGTGCTGATCCTTCTAACTGGTGGCAACGACGTTCAACCTGTCAACAGTGGTGAGAATCCCAGGCCAGCACACGAGAGCCGAGGGCACTGACATTATGCTGCCCGCCCCGGGCCCTGAGAATAGGCCCTGGAAAAGGAGGGAAACAGGCTTCCCCCCTCCGTTCTGGCACAAGGCGCCCCAAGCAGCTCTCAGATGGCCAGAAATGTACTTTGATGCTCTCCTACTTCACTCCCTCTCTCCAATGGCCTGACGCATCTACCTCCTGCCCTATGGCTGTCAAAGTGACAAGCCAAACACTTTCATTCCCATATTACTTACTCCCCTGTATATTCCCCCCCTTTTCTCCAAGGGTGGTTGGATTAAAAAGGTAAATGATCTAAGTGAATTCAAACTGCTGCAAATAAATGGCAGCCTCTCATGATTCTGAGGCTTTTTTGAGGAAGATGCTTACCTCAAATAAACTGCCTAACAGATAACATTTCAGGTAAGACCGTGCAGGAACGCAAGAGCTTAACAGCTCACAGGAAAGGCCAGCTCACAGTCAGGGAGCCTTGCCTGGGAGAAGGGAATTTTAAGTCAGCTCTCTGTTTCACCAGTTTTCTAAGCTGTTCCTAGTTTACCAACTTCTTTCCTTGTTACATTTCCAAACTGGTGGAGTTTGATTCCTCTCACCTTGAGTGTGGACTGGATTGACAAATAAAATAGGACAAAAGTGACAACGTGTGACTTTCAGGACTCCCTCGTAACAGGCTTCGCCTCGTTCTCCCTGCTCTCCTGCGTCACTGGCTCCGGGGAAGCCAGTCAGCAGGACACTCAGGCAGCCCTAGGGTGATGTCAAAGTGGCAGGAGCTGACACCTCCCGCCAGGACCCATCACTGGCCTCCAGGCACAGGCATGAGCCAGCCCCACAGTGGCTCCCCCAGCACCGGGCAAGGCTTCCGATGCCTGAGCCTCCAGAGCCCCTAGGCCAGAACCACCCTGCAAGCTGCTCTCGGATGCCTGCCCCACAGAGCGAGAGCGCGAGAACAAAAATGTGCTGCTTTAAGCCACTATGATGGACAAACAGAGAACCAGACCTCTGTTCATTGGAAATCAAGACACTGGTAAAGCAGAGATCATGACTGTTCAGAGTAACATAATTTAAATGCAGACTGCACTACTGCTTTGCAATCTGCTTATTTCCACTAACAATGACACAGTTTAATACATATAATGAGTAGACATCAATAAATGATAAATATTAACAAATATAGATCATGACCACTTTGAACAGTTGTATAGTACCCCACCGCACTGTGATACCATTTAACAAATCTCCTATCGTTAGACATTTAGATTGTTTTGAATTTTTCAATACTGTAAGTAATGCCACAAACACCATCTTTTCTTTCTCACGCATCTATCCCATGCACCCGTCAAATTAGTTTCTTAGAATAAATTTCTAAAAGTAGACTTACTGGATTTAGAGGGGTCGTACCTGTTTACGACTCCTGATGCGTGCTGTTAAACCATCCCCCAGGTAGGCTGTGCCGATTTACGCTGCCACCCACACCCCCCAGCAGGCATCTGCAACTTTAACTTGGTCACCACTGAAGGTGATGGACTCCGGAGACACTCGGCCAGAAGGAAGCTCCTGCTCCTGCCTTCATGCTCACGAGCGGCACAGGCAACAGAAGGCGTGAAGAGGCCGTGGCCGGAGAACAAGGACACGGTGGTATAAAATAAGGGTCATGGTCAAAGAATAAAATGCTTAACTTCCAAACTCCTAGGTGCCCGCATTCTTTAAAGTTATAAGAAAAAAGGGAAAGAGACAGAGGAAAACTCTTCACTGCTTTTGCAATAACCTCATTTGAGGGCTCTTCTACAGTCCTATGAGATGACTTGTTTATTACCTTAGCTAAGAGACCTAGTTGGCAACTAACTCTGTAACTCAAGAAAATCAGCACACACTGGAGTGTGCAAAGCCAGACAGGACTAGGGAAGGCAAGCCAGGTAGGTGCCTGAGCACAAAATTTAAGGAGGCACTCACTCTCAGGGCCATGAACCCGAGTGCCACCTTAAGCCCTGCACCTATGCATCTCGAGTCAGAGCCTCCTTAAATTTTGTGCCCTACGTGCCTTGGTTGCCTCACCCTAGACCCTGATTAGAGGTCCAAAGAGAATTAGACAAAGTCTCAGCCCTTCCACTCTGCTTGGTTTCCCTAGGAACCAGATCAAGAGTTCCTGACCTTATATGCTACAGAGAACTTACAGCGTTCCGTCTCGTATGTGAAGAGTATGGAAAATCATATTCAAGAGAACAGATGTGGCGCTGCTAGATAAAACAGGAAGGTAATAATACCAGCTCTGACAGTAAATCTTAAAATCTGATTTTAGAAAATGTTTCTACTTTACTTGATGTCAGACGTGTAAAAAACAGTTTATGTTCCACTGCAACATACACAGAGTAGTACGACAACATGTACATCAACTGCCAGCTTTTCAAAACGAAATAGCATGGACTTTTTTTTAGGTTAAAATATTTTAGGTAAGACCTCCAATTACACAATAGAGGGCAGTTATATAAAACTAACCAATCAGAGTGCTTACAATCCTAAGAGTATTCTAGACTTATCGAAAGGGGAAATTAACATTACAGTAGCTGGTTTCGGCAGGCTCTACAGTGAAACTCATTCTGCGAGGCCAGCAGTACCCTAATACAAAAACCAGAAAAAGACATCACGAGAAATAAAAGCTACTCTCTCCGGAACGCAGATGCAAAAATCCCCAAACAAAATACTACCAAACTGAATGCAACAACGTATAAAAAGAATTATACATCATAACCACGTGGGATTTATGCTAGGTATGCAGGACTGGTTCAGCATTCAAACAACACTTGGTGTAATCCATCACATCAACAGACTAAGGAAAAGTATATGATCATACAGTAAAAAGCATCTGACAAAATCCAACACCCAGGTAATTCCCTGGCAGTCTAGTGGTTAGGGCTCCGTGCTTCCACTGCAGGGAGCACAGGTTCAATCCCTGGTTGGGGAACTAAGATCCCACATGCCACGCCATGTGGCCAAAAAAGAAAATAAAAATTTAAAAATTTAAAAAATTAAAAGTAAATTTTAAAAAACCAACACCCATTCACGACAAAAATTCTCAACACACTAGAAATAGATAGGAACTTCCTCAACTTGATAAAGAACCACCACAAAATACCTACAGCTAACATCATGCTTAATGGTGAGAAACTAGAAACTTTCCCACTAAGATGAGGAAGAAAGCAAGGATATCTTCTCTTACCACTCCTTTTTGACATCATTAGCTCTAGCTAATGCAATAAAGCAAGAAAAGGAAACAAAAGCTATACAGATTGGGAAGAAAGAAATAAAACTGTCTTTGGTCACAGATGACTTGATCATCTCTGTAGAAAACCCCAAAGAATTAACAAAAAACTCCTGGAACTAATAGGTGATTATAGCAATACTGCAGGATACAAGATTAACATACAAAAGTCAATTGCTGTTCCATATTCCATCAATGAACAACTGGAATTTGACTTTTAAAAAAATAATAATAATAATAAATAAATAACATTTCCACTATGGAAACAATATGAAGGTTCCTCAAAAAATTAAAAATAGAACTACCTTATGGTCCAGCAATCCCACTTCTTGGTAGCTATCCAACAGAAATGAAAACAGGTATTGAAAAGATATCTGCACCACTATATTCATTGCAGCATTATTCAAAATAATAAAGATACGAAGACCTAAGTGGTCATCAAACAGACGAACAGATAAAGATGTGGTGCATACACACAGGAGAATATTATTCAGCCAAGAGAAAGAAGGAAATTCTACCATGTGTAGAAATATGGATGGACCTTGAGGGCCTTAAGCTAAGTGAAATAAGCCACAGAAAGACAAATACTGTAGGTATCACTTATACATGGAATCTTGAAAAAAAAAACAAAAAAAGTCAAACAAAAAAAAGTCAAAGTCAAAAAAGAGAGTAGAAAAGTAGCTGCCAGGGGCTGGGTGGATAGGGGTGGGGGAAATAGGGAGAAATTGGTAAAAAGGTAAATACAAAACAAAATTGCCTTCCTGTAAACCAACAATGAACATTTGGAACTGGAAATTAAAAACACAGTATTGTTTATATTAGCACCCCCCAAAAAAGAAATACTTCGGTCTATATAAGGCAAATTACAATAGCCTGATGAATAAAATCAAAGAAATGCACAAATGGAGAGACATTTCATGTTGAATAGGAAGACTCAATATTGTCAAGATCAATTTTTCCTAACTTGTTTGATCTACAGATTCAACACATTCCTAATCAAAATCCCAATAAGTTCGTACAACACAGAGAACATACCCAATATTTTATAATAACTATAAGTATGACCTTTAAAAACTGTGAATTACTATTGTACACCTGTAACTTATATAATATTGTACCATCAACTATATTTCAATAAAAACAAATGCAACAAATACACCTAAAATACAGTAGCTTTAAAAATATATATATAAATATATGTAAATTATTTTGTGAATATCAACAAACTGCCTCTAAGGTTGATATGGAAAGCAAAAGACCCAAAAAAGCCAACACAATGCTGAAGAAAAAGGTGAACAAAGTCGGAGGACTGACACTAGCTGACTTTGAGACTTACCATAAAGCTCCAGAAATCAAGACAGTACGGCACTGGCAAAAACAAAACAAAACAAAAAAATCCAGAACAGACAAATAGATGAACGGGCCAGAATAGCAAGCCCAGAAATAGACATATAAAAACACAGCCAACTGATCTTTTGACAAAGGAGCAAAGGCAATTCAACGAAGAAAGGACAGCTTTTCAACAAATATGCTGGAACAACTGGATATCCACATGCCAAAACAGAAAGAAAAAATTAAAAAATCTAGACATAGACCTTAACACCTTGCACAAAAATTAACCCAAAATGGATCACAGACCTAAATGTAAAATACAAAACTATAATACTACTAGAAGTTAACACAGGAAAAAAGCCAGGTGACATTGTGTTTGGCAATGACTTTTTAGATACGACATAAGAAGCACAATTCATGAAAGAAAAAAACTGATAAAACTGGACTTCATTAAAATTAAAAACTTCTGCTCTGCAAAAGACTGTTAAGAGAATGAAAAGACAAGCTCAAAACTGGGAGAAGATATATGCAAAAGGCCTCTCTGAAAAGAGTTTATATCTGCAAAATATATACAAATACATTGAAAATGTATGTAAGGAACTGCTAAAACTCAACAGTAAGAAAACAAACAACCCAATTAAAAACTGGGATAAAGACCTGAACAGACATCTTAACAAAGATACGCAGATGGTAAATAAGCACCTATGAAAAGATGCTCCACATCACATGTCAACAGGGAAATGCAACTTAAAACGAGGTACCACTACATACCTAATAGAATGGCCAAAATTTAAACACTGACAACACCAAGTGCTGACGAGGATGTGGAGCAACAGGAACTCTCATCACTGCTGGTGGGAACGCAAAACGGTGCAGCCACTTTGGAATACAGTTTGGCAGTTAATTACAAAACTAAACATAATCTTACCATACGATGGCGCTCCTTGATATTTACAAAAAGGAGCTGAAAACTATGTCCACACACAAAACCTGCATGTGGACGTTTATGGCAGCTTTATTCATAATTGCTAAAACTTGGAAGCAACCAAGATTTCCTTCAGCAGGTGAAGGGACAAATAAACTGTGGTACATCCAGACAATGGAATAGTATTCAGCAATTTAGAGGGGGGGAAAAAAAAAAAAAAGAGCCATCAGGCCAGGAAAGACCTGGAACAACCTTAAAAGCATATTCCTAAGTTAAAGAAGCCAGTCTCAAAAGATCAAAACTCACAGAACGTACAACACCTGGATTGAACCCTGATATAAACTGACTTAATAATAAGGTATCAAGGGGGGCTTCCCTGGTGGCGCAGTGGTTGAGAGTCTGCCTGCCAGTGCAGGGGACACGGGTTCGAGCCCTGGTCTGGGAAGATCCCACATGCCACGGAGCAACTGGGCCCGTGAGCCACAATTGCTGAGCCTGCGCGTCTGGAGCCTGTGCTCTGCAACAAGAGAGGCCGCGATAGTGAGAGGCCCGCGCACCGCGATGAAGAGTGGCCCCCGCTCGCTGCAACTGGAGAAAGCCCTCGCACAGAAACGAAGACCCAACACAGCCATAAATAAATAATAATAAAAAAAATTTTTTTTTTAATAATAAGGTATCAATATTGGTACATCAATTGTAACAAACGTACCACATTATGGCAAAATGGAAATAATAGAGAAAACTATGTGCTAGGAAGATGGAGTGAGAACTCTCTGTACTTTCCCATCAGTTTTTTTCTGTTAAGACTAAAACTGCTCTACAAAAATAGTCTGTTAATAAAAAATAAGATAAAAAACCAAGCTAGCAAGCTATGAAAAGGCATGGAGGAACCTTAAATGTATGCTGCTAAGTGAAAGAAGCAAATCTGAAAAGGCTACACACCGTATGATTCCAACTACATGACATTCTAGAAAGGCAAAACTATGGAGACAGTAAAAAGATCAGCGGTGGCCAGAGATTGGGGGCAGGGGGGCGGCGGTGTGTGAGGGATAAGGGAGAAGATGAATAGGTAAAGCACAGTGGATTTTTAGGGCAACAAACTATTCTCTATGATGCTGTAATGGCGGATACATGTCATTATACATTTGTCAAAACCCACTTAAAGCACAACCCAAAGAATGAATCTTAATGTACTGCTATTGGTTCATCAATGTAACAAATGAACCACATTAAGGCAAGATGCTAATAACAGTGGATTTCTATACTTGTAATCAAATGACCATTAAGATATTCTTCTATGCACTACCAAGAATAGAAAAAGATACTGCCAATAAACTATGTCATGCCACCATGTATCCTGACTTTAGAAATATTAAAAAGTGGAAACCTATGTGACTTAGACTCAGTATATACCTACCCAATCCAGTATATACCTACTCAATGTATACCCTTCCACCCACCTGGAATACCCTTGCTTCCCAGCTACCCTAATTCCACGCATCCTTCAAGACTAAGCCCCAACCAACTCTATTCTTTCCTGAATCAGCCCAAGGGAAACCCAGAATGTGGTAATTGCTCTCTCTATTGTTATTTAATGTTTAACTGTGTAAATCTTATCTCCCCAACAAGATTACAACGCATGAACTTTTCCTTACAATGTTTCAGATCCTTCAAAGAACCTTTACAAATAAACATTTTAAATATTCATTTAATTTGGGGCGGGGGAGATGTATTTATTCAAAAAGTGGCAACTATTCAGTTTCCACTAAACTTAAATTATTGTTTGAAATTTTCCCTTCTTAAGACATGGGGGGAAAGATCATTATGAGTTTTTGTTTTTTAAATGAGGCAAAGGACTTACGTTGCAGCAAAAGAATCAAGGAAAATAAGCATATGTGGGTGCGCAACATCATTAGTTGTTAGGAAACAAAATTAAAACTACAATGAGGGCTTCCCTGGTGGCGCAGTGGTTGAGAATCTGCCTGCCAATGCAGGGGACACGGGTTCGAGCCCTGGTCTGGGAAGATCCCACATGCCGCGGAGCAACTAGACCCGTGAGCCACAACTACTGAGCCTGCGCATCTGGAGCCTGTGCTCCGCAACAAGAGAGGCCCGCGCACCGCGATGAAGAGTGGCCCCCGCTTGCCGCAACTAGAGAAAGCCCTAGCACAGAAACGAAGACCCAACATAGCAATCAATCAATCAATCAATCAATAAAACTTTAAAAAAACTACAATGAAACTACACACCCACCAGAACTGCCAAATTAAAATGACTGACAACGCTAAGTGTTGGCAAGGAAGTGGAGCCACTGAAACGCTCAGAACGAGGCAGAGTGCACGGGAGCTAAACCCACGTGCCCTGTGTGAGCAGCGAGTGAGAGCATGTGTCCACCCAGAGACACATACAACAAATACGGATCAAGTGTGCTATGCACGTTCAGACAATGCAACCAGAATAAGATGATGGATCCCACCTCTCAGACCAAATGCTGAGCCACAGGCGCCAGCTCCAAAAAGAGGGGCCGCTACGCACAAGAAGTTCAACAGGCAGAACTGATCTGTGGTAATAAAGGTCGGAATAGTAGTTACCTTTGAGTAGGAGGGCTTAGAATGGAAGGGTGCAGATGGGGGCCTCTGGAATGCTGGGCATGTTGTTTGATGGGAGTGGTAGGCCCACGGGTGTGTTCATATGTAAAAATCCTTCCAGCCGAACCTACAGTTAATCCCCTGCCCAGATTCCAGTACCAGGCCAATGCACCCATCCCCCAGCCACTGCAGAGCGACTGCGGTGGGCTCCTTACTGCCACCCTCTCTGGAGAATTACACTCCCACCCACCCCAGGGGCAGCCTGCAGACAACGACTAAATGATACGGGGATACAAAATGCCAGCCCCCTCACCTCAAGAAGGAACAACTCTGTGACGCCAGCCATGCTCCAGAGTTGTCGCTGGGATCCGGCTAAAGATAAACTCCAACCCAGAAAACCCCTTGTCCCCTGCCCTCTCCTCTTCCCTCCTCAATGTCACCTGCACAAGGATTTCCTCCTCAGGCTTCTAGGGGACATGGCCTAAGACACAGACACTTAATGTTTGTGACCCTGACTGTATGTTAAGTCTAAACCTCAATGAAAAGGGGGATAAAAAGGGGGAAAAAATTGTTTCGCACAGCTGAAAAGCAAGACGTGAAATCTCCCCTTGAGATTCTGATCAATAGATAACTATTTTCCTTAAAGAAGAGATGTGTTACATGGTGAGAAAACAGGATCAACACCCTAGCAGGACCTGCCAGGGCACTCCTGTCTGTAACAGAAGTCACAAGGTCCTACATAAGTGAGGTGACATGGATTCTAAGGTGGTGACCTGCCCCCAGCTTGCTATGTGGCTGTGCAATCACTCAACAGCTCTCTATCCCACCTGTAAACTAGATCTGGCCCAGAGGTTCTCCAAGGCCCCTTCCAATGGCAGAAGTCCTTTGATCTCATTTGGAATTTTCATGAACACCCAAGCCACTGAATGTGACCCACGCCAGCCCTGCACAACACCTACACAGCACCTAGTCTGGCACCTAGTTCTGCAGCCTCTAACCAATCACCACAATGCAAAACCCAAAGCTTGTAAATTATCAGCAAACTTCCTTCCCAAATCCCTGCTGGGTTCCCCTCCTCTACCCTCAGAAACCATCATATACATACCCCATAGTACAATTTAAAACGGATATTCTTACATGGACTTGAGCATCCGCTCAGAGTCATGTGCCAACCCCGTCGTTAAGTGTAACATACAGGATACACTAATACAGAAGAAAGGACAGACGAACCACTGAAAGAACACTTTAGAAAATTATTTAGTAAACAATCCGCTAATTATACTCACTTGAACTTTTCCAACACTCTAAGGGCGACCACACTTTATTTTTAGTCTGACAAAACTAAAACAGGCAGAGAAGGGATCCAGTGGAGAAGTGGTAAAAAGCAAGCAAATGAAGCAACACTGACGCTGAACTACTTGTTAGCAATTCCACCGAATCAGTATATGCCAGTCATCAGAGAGGACAGCACAGGAACTAGTTTGTCCGCCCTTATTCTAAACTGTTATCCTAAGAATAATCATACGAGCAGTCGTAACAGAAAAAACGTGCTAGAGTCTCTCCAGAAATGTTTCCAAAAGGCTGGTAAAGGACGACTTTCATGGCCTTGGATTCAAACACGTGGCCAATGATGAGGAGTTCCGCCTCAACTTCAGAGACTGTTGTCATGAACAAATACATTCTACTTTCTACAGCAGACAAGACCCCCACGTAGTACTCTAAAAGCAATCACCATCAGATGTCAAGTGTGATAAAGTATCTAAAGTTCATTTCTGAAAGAAACACTGTGTCCTTTGCCCTGAGTTTTTCACTACCTACGTATAAAAGGCCGTCCACCCTCAGCATCCTTGCAGCTTCTGGGCGATTCCGGTCCACAAAGCCCTTTTCCCCATCAGCTTTCCTTCCAAACCCGCTTTGAGCCGTCGGAGCAGGTGACCCCGCAGCCCGCCCCCCGCGCGTCCCTCCACCGCGATGGACCCCTCCCGGACCCGAGCCGGCCCCCCGCCCGCCGTCCCGCCCGGAGTCCGCGGCCGACCCCGCCCAGCCCCGCGGCGCTGCCGCACGCAGGCCGCTCTTACCTTCCGGCTCGCGCCTCCCAGGGACACCTTGGGCCTGGTTTTGAAATCCCCTTCAAAACTAAACATCTTTACAGCCTATCCCATCTGGGAGGGCCCGACCCTGAGAGCGCGGGCGGGCCCCGGGGGAGGGTCCCCGGCGGGGACAGCGACCGGGGGAGGGTCCCGGCGGGACGGGAGCGGCAAGGACGAGGCCGCGCCAGGAAGTGACCCCGAGCCCGCGCCCGCCGGCGCTCTGCCCGCCCGGACTGCCCTGGGGGGGAGGGGCGGCGACACTGGGGGCAGCCCTCGGCCACCTCCCCCCTCATCCACGCCTCCCCGCCGCTCCGGCCGAGCCCGAGCGCCGGCAGGGCCGCGGACCCCGCACTTGCACCCGGAGCAGCTGCCGGGAGGAAAAATGGCCGCCGCCGCCGCTGCCGTGCGCCGCCCCGCCGGCGTGCGCGCGCCCGACACCGACGCCGCGGCGCTGCTCCCGGCGCCCCGCCCGCGTGCGCGCGCCCGCATCGACGGCGCGCCGGAGCGTGGGAAGAAGCGGCGGCGCCAGGCTCTGCGGCGGGAGGGATGAGGGGCGGGGCCGGGGTGCGTAGGTGGGGCGCAGGTGCCCGGGGAGGGGGGCCGCAGGTGCCGCGGGGGTGCTGGTGCCCCGGGGGCAGGGGGGCGCGGGGGGGGGGGGCAGGCGGGGGCGCGCGTCCCGAGCGGTGCGGACGAATCCCGTCTCCACAGTGCGCCGAGGGCGGCTGCAGGGGTCGGTGGGCGCCTGCGCCCCGGAGTTAGACTAGGATGTTGTTTGTGCACTTTTCTGGGAAGCGGGCTCCACGCTTTCGATGATACCAAACTTGACTGATCTGAGGGGAAAAATATCAGCTTTATTACTTAATGCCCGTAGAGAGTGCATCATTTAACGTTGTGACCCAGTTATGTGTGAACTTCATACACACATATTTCAATATATACACATATATATCATACACACATAGATACAAATGTATATCACATATATGCACATGTATAAAAGTATACCATGTATGCATACATACAGTTAACATAACTGTCACATGCACATCAATATATACACAGATATATAGCATATACACATATATATACATACATCTATATCACATATACACAGAGAAATATATATTGTGTACACATATACATAAATATATATCATATACATACATATATTTCATATACACACGACTGAAATCAAAATCTTAAAAACTAATGTTTTTCATTACTATGTGGGATGCACTATTTTTTTTACTCTGTTGTCTTTTTTTTTTTTTAATACCAGCTGCAAACCACTAAGTACATTTCACAACCCACTAATGGGTTTCAATCTCAGTTTGAAAAATCCTGCATGTACACACACACACACACACACACACACACATATATACACTTACTATATATATATTCTCATATATATATATGAGAATTAGTCACAATCGTCAGGATCAAAAGACTTTGAAAGCCAGTGATTAGTGCAGTTTTCCAGTTAACACATAAGCTACTCTGATATGTCAAGAAATCCTTGATTCATCAAAAATATACAAATTTTATCAATTTTTAAATTTTACAGACTTTACAAATCATCACTTTTTTAAACCTGTCAGATGAGCAAAGATTTAAAATATTGGTAGTATCCAGTATGTGCCCTCAGTAAGTGAGTCTACTCTGAGGTCTCAGATTTTGCCCCAAATAAACTCTTCCAAGGTCCAGGCAGGCCAGGAGTGAAGAGCAGGAAAGCCCATTTAACTAGTTCTCCAATATCAGCTTTGTTGGTAATTAAGGTGTGCTGCCTCCATCTGCTGGGTATTTTTCAAATTTTCTAAATTGGCTAAGAGCATATCTATCTGTCTTAGTTTCCTATCATTGCTGTAACGCATCACCACAATCTTAGTGGCTTAAACAACACAAATTTACTATCTTACAGCTCTGCAGGTCAGAAGTCTCACTGGGCTAAAATCAAGGTGTGTACAGGGCTATGTCCCTCCTGAAGGATGGGCCGTTATTTATTATCTCACCGTTCCCCTGTTGTTTGGCACTTAGGTTAACACCGTTTTGTCAATGTTACAAATTCTGCTGCAAGCACATTCTCACACACAGGAATGAGTTCTTTCTGCAGGAAAGACACCCTAAGGTGTCGTGGCTGAGTTGCAGGGCAGCAGGCTTACATTTGTTGGGTCTGTTCCTTGACGTCCCCAGAGGATACACCCCCTCTCCTTTGAGATCATCCTGGGGCTGCTGGTGAGCCATGTTGCCTCCGGAGACTGGAGTGGGTCCCAAGAGAATATTCATTAAATTAACACCAAGGCCACTGTACACCCAAGGCTGGAAATTCACTCCTTCCTTTTACCATCCCAAATCATGCCCAACACACTGTCCAGTACAATTCACTAGAACTCATGCAATGTGATTAAGTGATCCCATTTAGATTCTCCAATAATAAAACACCAAGAAAATTCCAATGAATAAAACTATAAAGAAATATACAGAAAATTTGGTCACAAAAGGGGGGATAGTAGTTACTGATGGGAGAAGACCTTGGAGGGAAGATTCAAAGTTAACTGGCAGCATTGTTTCTCAACCTGCATGGTCTTTCCAGGGGTGTTTGCTTTGTATCATTCTTTAAAATGTTGATATATGTTTAATATACTTTCTATGTGCATAATAATTTTAATGATCAATTTCTTTCAGAAAAAGAAGCTTTATTGTCTTGGTTCAGGCTGCTTTGACAGAATGTCACAGACTGGGTGGCTTATAGACAACAGAAATTTATTTCCCAGTCTGGAGGCTGGAAGTTCCAGATCAAGGCCTGGCAGATTTGGTGTCAGGTGAGAACTCACTTCCTGGTTCATAGCTAGTGCCTTCCCTCTGTGTCCTCACTTGGGGGATGGGATGAGGGAGTGCTTGGGGTCTCTTTTATAAGGACCCTCCTCCCATTCATGAGGGCTCCACCTCATGACCTCATCACCTCCCAAAAGCCCCACCTCCCAATACCATCACATTGGGGGTTAGGATTCAGCATATGAACCTGGGCGGAGGAGACACAGTCCATAACATTCATTAATAAAATGGCAACAGTAAAACGCCCTAAATTTGAACATACACTCCTCTTCCATTATCATATTCCGGGGGACGTTAGAGGACAAACACTAAATCACTTTGCAAGATTAAAGTCCAAAAGTGAAAAAGTCTAAAAGAATCAGAATGTGCAAAAACTGACAGAAATGAAGGGAGAAATTAACAATTTGACAATAATAGTTGTAGACTTCAAATACCCATTTTGAATACCGGCTAGAACAGCTAGACAGAAGATCAACAAGGAAAGAAGATTTAAAGGCCACTCTCAGCTACTGACCTCACAGACTCTGGGGCATGCCCATCTCCCACATCGGAGCACCCACTCCTCCCAGGGGCACATGGAGTCCATGCCGGGTCCTGCAACAGAAAGACAGAAATCGTACCAAGCGGTTCTCCAACCGCAATGGAATGAAGTCAGAAACCCATGAAAGCGAAAAATTGGGAAACTTACCAATGTGGAAATTAACTTCTTAATAGCCCCTGGGTCAAAGAAGAAATCAAAAGGGAAACCAGAAAGTACTGGGAGGTGAGGGCAAATCAAGATAACAGACCAGAGACCACAGCAGGGGTTCAATGGCATTTAAGAGGAGGGTAGAGGAGGCTTGAGGTTCACAAAGATGGACGTCCCGAGTCCACGCCGGGAGCGTGGACTCAGTTCCTATCAGGAGTGTAATCTCGTGCCATCCGGAGCGATGGGGTGTTTTACCTGGGCAAACCCTCCCTTTCAGAAAGTGGTACCCGGGACACTTCCGCCTTGCATCTTGCAAACTTTGCAAATCTGCTTGGGGCAGGCCCAGTAAACAGGCTTGCTGGAGTACCTTTCTCTCCCGGCCCACAGATCCAAGACCCCGTATCTCTCCCCTACTGAGCCCTGTGTCTCTGGTGCGGGATGCCCACTGAGTGTCAGCTCTGCCCGTGACATCGGCCGCAGGGTGGCTCAGGAGCTGTTTCGAGCCGTGACGGCCCTTGGCCTGTGGCCCCTCGCTTAGGGCAGGTTCTTGCTCCCCTATGTTGGGTCCAGCTGAGATGCCCGAGCCAAAGCTTCTGCGGGAGTCGCCATGGGGTCACCAGGAGCCCTTCCCTCTGTCTGTCCTCCTCCACGCACCACAATCCATGCCTTGCGCTGAAGTCGAGGCCACGTGGCAGCAGCTGCTGGACGGCCCTCCTCCCGAGAACCCTGGCTGGGGGGCTAAGATGCCCTGCCGGGCCAGGCCTCCTCGGAGGGTCTCACCTGCTGCAGGCCCCAGCACAGCCTGGGACACGCCGCCTTCACATGGGGGCAGACCCACCATCAGCGGCAGTCACCAGGTCAGGCCAACGCTTCGCCTGGCCCCCGACAAGCACCGTCTTCCCCTGCAGCAGCGAAGAGCCGGCTGTGCCGCTGTGAGACGCAGCTGCCCCGCAGGCTGTGAGCGACACAGCCCCACTGGGCCCAGGCTCAGCGTGGTGCTCCGGAGCCCAGGGGCACGTGCCGAGGCCCCGCCAGCGCCCCACCCTGGGTAGGACCCTGTGCCCAAGGCCTGTGTTGTGCTCCCAGGCCTCAGAGGTGCGTTTATAACCTAACGTAGAAACCAGGACCTCATGGAGAGAGGAGTCCTGGCCGAGCGTGGACCTGGAGGCAGGGGTGCAGGACCAGCCGAGGCAGACGGGACACAGTGGGGCAGGAGGCAGGCGCTGTGGAGAGAGATGCTCCAAAAAGCTGATTCCACACGCGCAGGCTTGCGTTCATCAGCGGTTACCTTTTCTTCTTTTTGTCATAAAGCTCTTTACAATGAAGGACTAATTTTTTTTTTTTTTTACTAAAAACTGGACTATGGGGGCTTCCCTGGTGGCGCAGTGGTTGAGAATCTGCCTGCTAATGCAGGGAACACGGGTTCGAGCCCTGGTCTGGGAAGATCCCACATGCCGCGGAGCAACTGGGCCCGTGAGCCACAACTACTGAGCCTGCACGTCTGGAGACCGTGCTCCTCAAAAAGAGAGGCCGCGACAGTGAGAGTCCCGTGCACCGCGATGAAGAGTGGCCCCCGCTTGCCACAACTAGAGAAAGCCCTTGCGCAGAAACGAAGACCCAACACAGCCATAAATTAATTAATTAATTAATTAATTTAGAAACAAAAAACAAAAAACTGGACTATGTCCAATACAAAATGGCCTGCGTCCTCATCTTTTCCAGGTCCACTATAGAGATGCTCTGTTATTCTCCAGTAACACCGTATTCATACTGTCCATGGCAGGTTAAGCAATATTCACAGATATCCATGCTTGCTCTCAACACTCAAAGGAAAATGAAGTTTAAGATGTGTTCTTATAGAAGACAGATACCATATGATATCACTTATATGTGGAATCTAAAATACGACACAAATGAACCTATCTATGAAACAGAAACAGACTCACAGGCATAGAGAGCAGACTTGTGGTTGCCGAGGGCAGGGTGGAGGGAAGGATTGGGAGTTTGGGATTAGCAGATGCAAACTATCATATACAGAATGGATAAACAACAAGGTCCTACTGTAGAGCACAGGGAACTATATTCAGTATCCTGTGATAAACCATATGGAAAAGGATATGAAAAAGGATGGACATATACATGTATATGTATGTATAACAATCACTTTGCTGTACAGCAGAAATGAACACAACATTGTAAATCAACTATACTTCAATAAAATTTAAAAAAAGAAGAGTGTGTTCTCGTGGTCAAGCACTGCTCAGAGACAGGTTTGGGTGCCAGCCCTGCCCTCTCTAACTGCGTGACTTTGGGTCAATCACTGACCTTCACCAAATTCATCTGCCAAGTGGGCCAAATGCTCCCTGGCATGAAGGCACAGGCCTGGTCCACGTGGCTCTCGAGGCCTTTGCTTTGGTGACACAAACACGTTGAATAAGCGGAGATGTTTCAGATTATTGTTATTCCCACGAAGTATCTGTAGCGTTTTGCTAAGTTCATAGGCCAAAAAAAAATTTTTTAACGGCAAACAATACCGAAATACCGAGTATTAATATGCTGTTAACATTCTACTGATACTATTTTTATGCATTATCATCATCATCATTTTAATCATTTTAAAAGGTTAGACAATTAAGAGTGTGTTTGGCAGCCAGCGCGTGTGCGGGAAGCAGGAGGCCAAATTGCAAAAGCTCCAGATGGCCTTACAAAGACATGAGCCGCCAGGATGGCCAAGGAGAGCTCCTCTTCCCGAAGCTCAGCTCAAGTATTAAATCTCCAAGCGAACTATGTTTTGGAAAGGTATAATTACACTTCTGTTCAAAGTCACCTAAAATAATGACGTGCTGGAGTATACCAACGCAGTGGTGGAAAATGAGAGCTACTATTTACTGAGAATTCACTTTCTATCAGGTATTACACTCTGTGCTACCCAGGCTTTTACTCCCTTACTTCTCACGGCAGCCCTGTGACGCAAATGTCACTCCCCACGCTTGACCAACGCAGAGAGCGGACACAGGAAGAGGGTTAGCAATTTGACAGCTGCTCAGCGCACAGCTAGAATTCAAATCCAGAGCTCCTGTGTCACTCCAAAGCCTGGTGTTTCCCCTAAAGCACATCACTTTATAATCTACAGTCGTAGATTACCGGGTTTAATTTCTAGCAACATAAATGAGACTTCGCCTCAAAGATTTCCATAAAACTTTTTTTTTTGTTTACTCGGGAAAAAAAAAAAAGTGCAGTAAAACAAGCCAATGTTGTAAAGACAATATTGTAAAGAGCACTCCACTTAAGTGCCTCCGGATAGTTAAATATCAGGGCCGCGTGCGCTGCCAAAGAATGAAGACATTTTATTTAAAATTACACTGGCGCAGGACCATCAAAGCGTCCTTAACATTTTCATTAAATTGAGATACAGGTATACTTAGGGTAGTAAATCTCTTCTGATACAAAGAGCTCATTTGAGAGCCAAGATTCTAAGGCGTGATGAGCCTGAAAGAAAATCCAGAAACACTGACACCTTGTTCAGAGCTCTCCATGTGCCGCCCGGCCACAAGATCAACCGCAGTCTGAACAAGATCTAAGCGGGTGAGGCCTCCAGCTATGCCCTCCCCGAGGTCTGCAACAACACGCAGTGAGTGTCTTCAGGAGATGGACAGTCAGGCTAGATCCCAAGAGGAGGGGGCCTGCCCCACCACAGGAGGGCCACAGGGGAAGCACCAGGGCAAGTCAGGGGGTCAGGGGTGGGGAGGGGGGGCGAGGCCTGTGGTTTCTGCAGGAAGAAATGGGTGGGGCAGCGTCGACAGGTGCAGGACTGGCTGGTGTGAATAGTTTCAGCTGCCTCTGGGGCAGAGGGGCCGCCCCTCATTGTTGGGACCTGGTCCTGAGTGATTAGGGCAGGTGGAGAGTGGCCTGGTGTGTGAGAGCCTGATGGAGGAGGTGATGACAGGGCTGTGGGCCCTACACTGGCTGGTTTGCATTTGTGAAGGGCACTCACAAGTGGACAAAGGTTTACCCTCTCTAGGAACTGGCTACCTGGGGCAGGCAGGCCCTCCAGGGTCGTCAAGGCCCCAGATGTCAGAGCATCAGGTTACAGAGGACTGAATCCTTGCGCTGACAAGCTGGACCAGGTGCTGTCTTGGAAGTAGAGCCTTCAGTGAGGCTGCCCCCATCTTTTTCTGTTTCCACAACTTATTGTTTTAATTGAAGTATAGTTGATTTACAATGTTATGCTATTTACTGCTGTATAGCAAAGTGATTCAGTTATACATATACACACATTCTTTTTTTAATATTCTTTTCCATTATGGTTTATCATAGGATAGTGAATATAGTTCCTTGTGCTATACAGTAGGACCTTGTTGTTTATCCATCCTATATGTAAAAGCTTACATCTGCTAATCCCAAACTCCCAATCCTTCCCTCCCCCAACCCATATCTTGACTGCAAGCTCCCGGGAGACCTTGAGGGAGACTCACCCAGCTAAGCCCCTCCCAAGTTTCTAACCCACAGACGCTGAGACACTAAATGTTTATTGTTTTAAGCCACTCAGTGTTGGGCAATTTGTTAGTTGGCAATACTTTACTAACACAAATTTGTGTCTGTGAGGTGTTAATAAGGCCAGGATTGTGGGTCTGACATCAGGAGAAGCACTCAAGCTGGATGTTGGCAGTGCCATTTATAGTCTTCAGACCCTGATATGCAAGTCTCCAGAGATAGTGCCAGCACCAATTTCTAGTCATTTCCAGAGACTTCCAGATGGACGTGCTGGGGTTGGAACACTGCACATCTATGCTCTGCTCTGCTCTAAAGATGTCCACCTGGCTTGAAACAGGCGGTGACTGAGAAGGGGGCTGAGTGCCCACAGAGCCCTCCTAACTGGAGGGTCTGAACAAGACACGGTCATGCCTCCAAGCCCGCACTGTGACATGCTTCACCGCAGGGCCATGTTGACACTCAGGGGCCAAAGCCTGTTCTTTTATGAATGAAAATTTCGTAACTCAACAGCTTCTAAAATGCCTGCTCTTCTCAACTCACCTCCAATCCCATTGGTCATAAGTGACTCTGATCAACGAACAGTGATGGGTCAGTGAAAGCTCATCTGTCACACCTGCAAAGCCACCCAAGATTTCCACACCAGCTGGAGTGGGCACGTGGAGATAATGTGTCTCAGAGTGGGTTGGATTAATTTTAACTTTTTAAAGTTATTTGAAAATTTTCAAACTTATAGGAAAGTTGCAAGTGTAGCACAAAGAAGTCCTCTTTACCATTCACCCCGATTCACTCACTTGTCTATCATTCTCTGTGATTATCTTCTGAGCCATTTGAGAATAAGTTGCACAGTTCTTCTCTCCCTGGTTCAGAATCCAGTTGAAGAACAGGCATTACACTTAGCTGTTGTGAATCTTCAATCTCATTTTATCAGAAAAAGTTACTTTTAAAAGACTAATAAGGACGCTGGCACACAGGGGAGTTTGTGTTCGTGTGTCCTGTCTTGTTTTGCTGCCTGTCTTACCCTCCGTCCCTTCCCTGTCTGCCTTGCTCACATGATTGAAACATGGCCACATGTGCCATATTTTGAGTCCAGTTTTTTCCCTTGACATACTGTCCAGGTCTAGAATTAAAAAAACTACACTGTCATAGCTTGAGAGCCGGTGTCCTCTTTGGTTTGGAGCACAAGTAGGAGAAGCTCTGCTCGAGTGAATAACCCTTCCTCTCGGGCTGTTGGAGAAGAGCATCCTTCTCCCTTCCCATCACATGCAGGGTTTACAGGAACACATGCGGAGAAGCATGAAGGAAGAAACCTTCCTCACAGACCTCCACTGGGGCTTTGCATTTCAGGGAGAAGATGTCCTGGAACCTCTTTCAAACCTGGCAACTCCGTGTTCTTGGGACCCCGCACAGAAGGTGTCAGGACTGCAGGCGGTTTTGTACCTGCTGTTGGTTCCATCGGGGACGTCCTCCCACCCACTCCCTCCCTGCTGAGGTCGGGCCTCTCCGTGGGGCCCACCCCCAGGCTGTCCCTGTCCCTCCTGCCCTGCAGCACCCCCTCCCTGCCCCCCCCCCAGCCCCCTCCGGGCCTGTCCTGGGCACATGCTGACCTCTGCCTCGGAGTCGACAGGCCTCCATCTCTTTCAGGCTCACGGAAACTTCCTCACCTCTGCACGTCCCAAAAAATGCAGGCCATGCTCTCCGCTGTCTGGTTAGCTAATTCAGCCAGGATTCTACTCAATGGAGCCAACATGTTCTCAACTAGTAGATGAGTGTCCTTCAAAGGATGGGATTCTGTCAGCTGTTCTCCCGGCCCGCTGTTATAGTCTAAATTAAAAAAAAGCAAGACTTTTCTGAGCAACAAACTACTGAATGTTATACTCAGTGTATTTCTACTGTGAGGGAGCTACTGTCTATCAATATTACAAACAGAAGTTAGTGCAAAGGTGGCAGGCTGTTGTCTAAAAATGGCCACAGAAAAATGTCCAGTCCCTCTTCCAGAATCTTCCACACACCCTCCAATCAAGAAGTGCTAGAGGGCTTCCCTGGTGGCGCAGTGGTTGAGAATCTGCCTGCCAATGCAGGGGACACGGGTTCGAGCCCTGGTCTGGGAAGATCCCACATGCCACGGAGCAACTGGGCCCGTGAGCCACAATTACTGAGCCTGCGCGTCGGGAGCCTGTGCTCCGCAACAAGAGAGGCCGCGATGGTGAGAGGCCTGCGCACCGCGATGAAGAGTCGTCCCCACTTGCCACAACTAGAGAAAGCCCTCGCACAGAAACGAAGACCCAACACAGTCAAAAATAAATAAATAAATAAATAAAAGAACGTGAATTTCTAAAAAAAAAAAAAAAAAAAAGTGCTAGAGTCCAATGAATGAGCTAAGCTTAATTTTATTTTATTCATGATTTTTTATTGTGGTAAAAGACCCATACGATTTACCATTTTAGCCATTTTAAAGTGTACAGCTCAGTAGCTTTAAGTACATTTACGTTGTTGTGCAACCTTCCCTACCATCCATCTCTAGAACTTTTTCATCTTAACAAACTGAAACTCTGTCCCCATTAAACACTAACTCCCCATCCCCTCCCCCAGCCCTGGGAACCTACTTCCTGTCTGTATGAAGTTGATCACTCTAGGTCCTCATATAAGTGGAATCATATAGTGTTTGTCCTTCTGTATCTGGCTTATTTCCCTGAGCATAGTGTCCTCAAGGTTCATCCCAGCTGTAGCAGGTGTCAGAATTTCCTTCCTTTTTAGGGCTGAATCATATTCTCTTGTATGGATGGACCTAATTTAGTTTGTCCATTCATCTGTTGGGGGACACTTGGGTTGTTTCCTTGTTCCAGATACTGTGAACAACGCTCTGATCATTGGTGTACAAGCATGTTTGAGTCCCTATTTTCAATTCCTTTGGGCACACAGCTAGGAGCTGACTAAAACTAAACTGTGAAGACAAACTTCTCTGTTATGGCAAAATCATAGCAACACAAACAAAACATGAAATCTAGTATGCGTGAGAAAACAAAGGCTGATTTGGCTGCTTTTCCACCCAAGACAGTTTCTCAGAGAATAATTGCAAGACTGTGGCTCAGGGACTTCCCTGGTGGCGCAGTGGTTAAGAATCTGCCTGCCAATGCAGGGGACACGGGTTCGAGGCCTGGTCTGGGAAGATTCCCACATGCCGCGGAGCAACTAAGCCCATGCACCACAACTACTGAGCCTGCGCTCTAGGGCCCGCGAGCCACAACTACTGAAGCCCACGCGCCTAGAGTCCGTGCTCCGCAACAAGAGAAGCCACCGCAACGAGAAGCCCGTGCACCGCAAAGAAGAGTAGTCCCCGCTTGCCGCAACTAAAGCCCGCGCACAACGTTGAAGACCCAATGCAGCCAAAAAAAAAAAAAAAAAAAGAAAAAGAAAAAAAGACTGGCTCAGTGGAGAAAAGCAATGCAAGGCCTCAGATGCACAGATGTTTTCCTCTTGAAACTGGAGCTGTGACTGATTCACAGTCTATTTAAGAGCGTGAGTCCTGGGACTTTGTAATAAGAAAAACATATAAAATTGATGTGCAATAGAGATTTAAACTTGAAATTTTCAAACGACAAGCTAATCATATCCTGGAATCTGGGTTTTACAGTCACTTCTACACAAAATACAGAGTATAATAATAAACGAATGCAGAGCCATGACTGTCCCACTAGAAAGCAAGCTTCCTTACTCCACCTGTGGCTCATCTTTCAAATTAAATTTGGTAAGTAGGTTTATGATTGTATTTTTCCTGAGGAAATGTGATTACTTTAAAATATTTTATGTGGTTTTTTTTTGAGGAGCAAAGACTGACATACAGATATTAAATAGATCAACATTAAATAGAACAAAGATTGATAGCCATGGATCTTGTCCAACCCTCTCATTTTACAGATTGGAAAATCTGAACTCAGAGAAGTCAAGAAAATTACCCAAATGGGTGCAAATTCCAATTCTCATTCTTTACATTAATATCATGATGCCTTTGTTTATTATCCTAAAATTATCTCAATCATGTTTCAAAGCGAGCCTTTTTCCTTGCATTTCAAGACTGGGAGGACATTTAGCAAAGCACACCAAGAACTGGCTGACCGGGCTGCCAGGACCGTATTGCCCTGGCCAGAGGTCTGCTTCTCTTCAGACAATGCCAGTAAGTCCTCTCTGTCAAGGGCATCTGTCCTGTATCCCGAGTTCCTAGATCCCTAGTCTTAGCCGCTGATCTGGAAATAAGTGGCAATGAATTACTGTTTTATCTGCCCAGGTGACATCATGGAAATTTTTAATGCTTCTTACTGGAGAAAGTTTTAAACATATGCAAAAGTAGAAAGACAAACATAAATCCTTGTGTACCAGTTACTGAGTTTCAACAATTATCACCTCATCGCTGATCTTGCTTCCACTGCAGCAATCTGCTTTCCCCTTCCCCACATCCTCCTCCCAGGCCATTATTTTGAAGCTAACCCCAAACACTGTATCGTTTCATCTGTAAACATTTCAGGATGCATCACTAAAAGGCAAGGACTGATTTTTTTTTTCCCTAAACCATAGCCGCAGTCCTATTATCACACCCAAAGAAATGAAGAATAATTACTTAATTCTCAGGGATGAAATGTACAGAGTGGGGAATATAGTCAATAACTGTGTAACATTTTTGTATGGTGACACATCATAACTAGACTTATCGTGGAGATCATTTTGAAACATATGGGAATACTGAATCACTATGTTGTATACCAGGAACTAACATAGTGTCGTAGATCAATTATACTTCAACAATAAACAAAGTCATAGAAAATGAGATCAGATTTGTGGTTACAGAGATGGGGGTGGGGGAGGGGAATTGGATGAAGGCCGTCGAAAGGTACAAACTTCCAGTTACAAAATAAACAAGTACCAGGGATGTAATGCACAGCATGATAAATATAATTAACACTGCTGTATTAAAAAAAAAAAAAAAAAGGCAAAGGAACTGAATACTCATTTCTCCAAAGAAGACATACAAATGGCCTACAGCAACGTCTCTGGTGGTCCAGTGGTAAAGAATCTGCCTTCCAATGCAGGGGATGCAGGTTCGATCCCTGATCAGGGAACTAAGATCCCACATGCTGCAGGGCAACTAAGCCCGAGCACCGCAACTACTGAGCCCATGCGCCTCAACTATAGAGCCTGTGTGCCTCAAATGTGCTCTGGAGCCCGTGCGCCACAACTAGAGAGAAGCCCACACGCCGTAAGGAAGATCCCACATGCCGCAACTAAGATCCGACGTAGCCAAAATAAATTTAAAAAAAAAATGGCCTACAGATGTATGAAAAGGTGCTCAACATCACTTAATCACCAGGGAAATTCAAATCAAAACCACAATGAGATATTATCTCATACCTGTTAGACCCGCTATTATCAAAACAAACCAAAAAAAAGATAAGTGCTGGTGAGGATGTAGAGAAAAGGGAACCCTTGTGCACTGTTGGTAGGAATGTAAATTGGTGCAGCTGCTATGGAAAGCAGTATGGAGGTGCCTCAAAAACTTAAAAATAGAACCACCAAATGATTCAGCAATTCCACTTCTAGGAATTTACCCGAAGGAAATGAAATCAGGATCTCCAAGAGCTATCTGCACTCCCAAGTTCATTGAGGGCATTATTCACATTCATTTTTCAATGAATGAATAGATAAAAAATATATAGTTGTATATATCATATGTATGTATTTATATACATATGTATATATGATGGGATGTTTTTCAGCCTTTAAAAATAAGGAAATACTGTCATTTGTGACATCATGGATGAACCTGTTACAGGAAGGGGGACCCCTTCCAGGGCCCGAGAGTGGGCTCTTGTCTAACACTTGGAAATGAATTGTCCTAGGAGACACACGTGCTGACAAAGCAGGAGACTTTGTTGGGAAAGCAGCGGGTAAGGGAACCCAGGAGGGCTGCTCTGCCACGTGGCTCACAGTCTCGGGTTTTATGGTGATGGGATTACTTTCTAGGGTGTCTCTGGCCAATCACTCTGACTCAGGGTCCTTCCTGGTGGCGGGCACATCTCTCAGCCAAGATGGATTCCGGCGAGGAGGATTTTGGGAGGTTGGTAGGACATATGGGCTGGAGTCTCCTCTCTCCTTTTGACGTTTCCCGAATTCTTCCAGTTGGTCGTGGCTTGTTAGTTCCGCGTTCCTTACTAGGACCTCCTGTTGAAAGATAACTCATGCAAGTGGTCACTGTGGTGCCTGGCCAGGGTGGGTGGTTTCAGTCAGTGTTTCCCCTAACAAACCTGGGGGACATTATGCATTAAATACGTACAGCTTTTTGTATTTTTTTAAAATTAGGTCTCTACCCACCCCTCCATCAACCGCCAATCCCAGGGCTGGCCACTTTCAGTTCTTTTAGTTTTCGATTCTGGTTCTGTGTACGGAGCATATGCAGAGAGCCCCCGATTCAGTCCTCAACACGCTGACATCATGACATGACGTTACAGATGAGGATTTCAGCGCTCCAATACCCCTTGCCCTCCTCCATCTTCCCCAGACAGATACAGCACAACTTTATATTACATCTATGCTTAGTGTTTTCATCATTATGATAAATATTTGTCTCTGCTGACCCGAAGTTCCATGCTAGCGCTGTCCCATAGAACTTCCTGCGTTGATGGAAATGTTCTATATCCGAGCTGTCTAATACTAGACACAGGTGGCGATCAGCTTTTGTGACTGATGCAGATGAGGAACTGAATTTTGTTTCATTCTAATTAATTAAAATTTAAATAGTCACTCTCGTCTCACAGCTATCATTTGGACAGCGCAATAAATCTATACTACGATTATATTACCTTTCTTAGGTCACTTTTTTTCCTAGAGTTAATAACTGTCTACGGTTTTATACATTCCTTTTTCTTTGAAATGTGTCCTCACCTCCAACGGCCCTATAAAATATGTCCCATTGTTCCCAAGGAGCTATTGATATAGCCACGCCCACAAGCCACACCTCTCTGGGGGCTTCACAGCCATTTCTCCGGAAAGATTGTGATCTCCTCTGGCCTGGCTCACCCCTCATTGGGTGGGAAGCATCTGCCAATGGCTTGCTAAGGAAGAATACAAGAGAAATAGCTTTTGTGAGGTCGTCAATGTCTGTGAATGTCTTTTTCGACACTCACGCGTGACTAATATAATAGTTTGGTTGGATGTGGGACACTGATTCCATGATGGTTTTGACGATTTGAGGAGGCTCTGACCTCAATCCCTTGTGCACAACTCTGTGGTTTGGGGTTTTTTTTTAAGATTTTTTTTTTTTTGGATGTGGACCATTTTTAAAGTCTTTATTGAATTTGTTACAATATTGCTTCTGTTTTATGTTCTGGTTTTTTGGCCCCAAGGCATGTGGGATCTTAGCTCCCTGACCAGGGATCAAACCCACACCCCCTGCATTGGAAGGCGAAGTCTTAACCACTGGACTGCCAGGGAAGTCCCAACTTTGTGGGTTTTTTCTCTCTGGAATCGTTTAGGACCTTCACCCCTAATATTCTGAAATTCACACCAGGTGGGGGCATTGAAAGGGCCCCTTTCAGTCTCAAAACTTGTCTGAATCTTTCAGTTCTGCAAAACTTCCTTGATTATTTCTTTGATTATTCACTCCTTGCCTTCGTATTTCTGAGACAGAGTCTGAGACTGGGCTCCCAGGTGCCCCTCTGGTCTTACTAGCCTGTCTCTGAGCACCTCTCTTTGTCTGCAGACTCTCTGGGTGAATTCTTTCAACTTTTCTCTTATCTGCTTGTTCATTATTCCCTTTCCTGTTCTCTGACTTTTATTTATAGTTTTCCTGTGCTTTATTTTTTCTTTTAATGGATTTTTAAAAATATATTTATTTATTTATTTATTTATTTATTTATTTATTTATCTTGGCTGCACCAGGTCTTAGTTGCAGCACGTGGGCTCTTCATTGCAGCATGTTTAGTTGCAGCAGGCAGACTTCTTAGTTGCAGCATACAGACTCTTAGTTGCGGCATACGGACTCTTAGTTGCGGCATGCGTGCAGGATTAGTTCCCTGACCAGGGATCGAACCCGGGCCCCCTGCATTGGGAGCATGGAGTCTTTCTTACCCACTGGACCACAAGGGAAATCCCTTTCCTGTGCCTTAAAGCTGTAGTACTTTATGTCGTTAGTATGAAGAGCTTGTCATTTCTTTGGTAATTTTCTTCCACTCCTTCCATTGTCTCTGTTTCTTCTTAAGGTCCTTTTAGCATTTCACTTGTTTTTACCTCTTTCTATCATGTTAGAAGCATCCCATAATGTTCTTGGTTGTCCATTCAACTGAATAAGCCACTAAAAAAACTTTTGGCAGTTCAGTGAGTAAAGGGAAGATGGTTTGTCAAAGGTGGGCTCGTCCATAGAAAACTGCTTCCATATTTGGTGGCATTTGTGTTCTTTAATCAGAAACCCCCAGAGGTCAAGATCTGTACATCTTTTTCTGTATAGCTCAGTGTCTCCAGAGTAGGACACTCTGGGCTCCCGCCCCAAGGGTGCAGCGCCGGATGCTCCTTTCTGGAGCAGCAGGAAGCAGCGCAGGCTGGTAGGTTGGTCCTAACTGCCTGGGTCCTAACTGGCTGGTCCTAACTGCACCTTACTTCTTCCTCCCATGCACCTGGTTGCCAATCTGGAGTCTCCCTGGTTCAATTTCTCCAAATAATAAAACTCTGAGCCCCTGGATGAATGGGAGTAGTTGCCTAACTCTGGGGGCTGGGAACTGGCGGCTGACTAGTCCTTATACAGACCCAGAGTCTCTGGGGCAACTCCTTGCCCTCCCTCCCCTTTTATTCCCTTCTCTCCTCCCTCCTACCCTGGGGTTGGCCAACAGCAAGTTCGATGGCATTCTGAGCTGAAGAGCTTATTGTCCCTGAATCCTTTTAGATTCTACTGCTAGGGAGGAAGGGATCCTTTCAAGGAAAGAAGTGGACAGAGTGAAACCAGAGCCCAACTGCTTTCAAGAGATCCTCAGAACGAAGTGAGAGAATGGCATGGACATATATACACTACCAAGTGTAAAATAGATAGCTAGTGGGAAGCAGCCGCATAGCACAGGGAGATCAGCTCGGTGCTTTGTGACCACCTAGAGGGGTGGGATAGGGAGGGTGGGAGGGAGATGCAAGAGGGAGGAGATATGGGGATATATGTATACGTGTAGCTGATTCACTTTGTTATACAGCAGAGACTAACACCCATTGTAAAGCAATTATACTCCAATAAAGATGTTTAAAAAAAAAGAGAGAGAGATCCTCAGAAATCCTGATTAGTGGGTGTGTGGTGGAGGGATGAAGAGCTGGCCAGCAAACGTAGACAAGTGGGCGGCATCAACCGAAAAACATCGTCAGAGCCAGGGAAACCGTCCACACAATGAAAAGGCAACCTACGGCATGGGAGAAAGTATGTGCAGACCACATAGCTGATGAGGGGTTACTCTCCAAAATATACAAGGAGCCCATACAACTCAACAGCAACAAGTAAATAACCAGATTAAAAAACAGACACAGGACCTGAGTAGACATTTTTGTAAAGAAGGCATAGAAATAGCCAACAGGTACATGAAAAGATGGTCAACATCACTAATCATCAGGGAAATGCAAATCAAAACCACAATGAGGGGCTTCCCTGGTGGCACTGTGGTTAAGACTCTGCCTGCCAACACAGGGGACACAGGTTCGAGCCCTGGTCCAGGAATATCTCACATGCCGTGGGGCAACTAAGCCCGTGTGCCACAACTACTGAGCCTGCGCTCTAGAGCCTGCAAGCCACAACTACTGAGCCCGTGAGTCACGACTACTGAAGCCCGCGCGCCTAGAGCCTGTGCTCCGTAACAAGAGAAGCCACCGCGGTGAGAAGCCCGCGCACCGCAACGAAGAGTAGCCCCTGCTCGCTGCAACTAGAGAAAGCCCGCGTGCAGCAACGAAGACCCAACGCAGCCAAAAATAAATAAATAAATAAATAAGTAAATAGATAAATAAATAAAAACCACAACGAGATATCACCTCACACCTCTCAGAATGGCTATTACCAAAAAAGCAAAAGATTATGAATGTTTGCAAGGATGTGAAGAAAAGGGAACCCTTGTACACTGTTGGTAGAAATGTAAATTGGTGCAGCCGCTATGGAAAACAGTATGGAGGTTCCTCAAAAAATTAAAAATAGAACTGCCTTATGATCCAGCAATCCCACTTCTGGGTATTTATCCAAAGGATTTAAAATCAGAATTTCAAAGAGATATCTGTACCTCATGTTCACTGCAGTATCATTCACAACAGCCAAGACATGGGAACAACCTAAATGTCCTTCTGTGGAGGAACAGATAAAGAAGATGTGGTACATATACACAGTAGAACATTATCTAGCCTCAAAAAGGAAGGAAATCCTGTTATTCGCAACAACATGCACAGAGCTGGAGGACATTATGCTAAAAAAAAAAATCTAGTCACAGAAGGACAAATACTGCATGATCTCACTTAGATGTGGAATCTAAAATAGTCAAACTCAGAGAAGCAAAGAGCGGCACGGTGGTTGCCAGGGTCTGGGGGCGAGGGGGAGATAGAGAGATGTTTGTCGGGTCCACAGTTTCAGTTACGCAGAAAGGATAAGTTCTGGAGACCCAATGCACAGCGATGTGCCTCTAGTTAACAATACGCTACTGTATACTTGAAATTTTCTAAGAGGATAGATCTTAAATGCTGTCACACTATAGTTACACAAAATGGTAACTATGCGCGGTGATGGGTATGTCGATCTTTTCACGGCGTATACATATGTCAAAACATCTGTGAGGCCCTCGTTCTGGATCTCCAGCTCAGCCTGCTGCTTCCATCTGGGGAAATACTTGCAGGCTCCCTGAAATTCAATCACCCCATGTGTATTGCTAGCCTGCCACAGCTAAGGCGCTAAGACAACCACTGGGCGACAGGAGTACAAATACGTGAACGATAAGAAGAGGTGCATGTTTTACATAGCTAATACATTTCTAAAGATTTCAAAAGAATAAATGATTTCGCAGGAAGAGGAAAACATCCAAATCCCTGTTGCTGACAAGGCCTGCGTCTTCCTGAGCTAAAGTCACTGACCCTAAAAAGAAATTCATTTTCAGAAATTATTTTTAAAAGCCGTGAGCTTTTCCAGGAGTCTCAAAGCATAAATCACGTCTTTCACAAAAGCCCATAAAATATACTCAGCCTGTGCGATGAAATGAAACCAAGACAAACCTGATGTTTACAGTTACTAGTTCTGTGCCCGGGCCGAGACACAAGGCTACTGCCGGGGTCCTCTGCTTCTGGACAAGCAATTCATAAACCAAAATAACAACCTTTTGCAGCTTTTTGCTCTAGAAACTGCCATCCCTGACACATTTTGACACGTCCCTGCTCTCTGGGACGCGGAATGCATCTGCTGCTAAAGCAAGTTTCACCTCGTTTCTTTTTTACACGCTGCTAGGAATTTGTTCAGACCTACCTTAGAGCAAGTTGAACAGTATTTTGTCACTGAAGCAGCGCATATCGGAGATTTTTTCATATTATCTCGATCAGGAGCAGCGCAGCCTCGTATGGGCGCCTCTCTCACGTCCAGAACGAGCCACACGTTCCAGCCAATAAATCATGTGCGTGGTGACAGTCGCCCTGTACAATAGCCATACATCTGCTGTACCTGACAGGGCTCTAAGCCTGACTTTGTGAAACCCTGGAACCTTCCCAAGGAAATCGGAGTCTTACAACACAAGCTGGAAAACATTCTCAAGATGAAAATACATTTTTAACTCTCTTTGACTTAAAAGCAAGTATGAACATCAGATTATGTGGTCGAGTGAGGACGAATACATTGTAAGGGTGTTTTGAAATGAAAAGAAAAAGTATAGAATGTCAAAATCCAAAAGCAGAGAATGTCCCACCTATGTTGCCAAAACGGCTCAATTATTTTGAATACGTGATCGGTTATTAATGCGTTAGGCAATCTCAGACTGGCTTGTCTGTTGCTTCACACAATCTTAGGGTAATAAATGAATAAACCACAGAAGCCAGTTGGGGCCTCCTGAGAACGTCGGTGCTGTGTCGAGAGGCTGAACAAACCCAAGCAAGAGGGCCACGTGCCACGGGGCCCAGCTGGGGTCTCTGTTCCCCGAGCGTCAAGGTCATCACATTCCAGGGATTCTGGGCAGATCTTCTTTTTTTTAATTTTATTTATTTATTTATTTATGGCTGTGTCGGGTCTTTGTTTCTATGCGAGGGCTTCCTCCAGTTGCGGCGAGCAGGGGCCACTCTTCATCGCGGTGCGCGGGCCTCTCACTATCGCAGCCTCTCTTGTTGAGGATCACAGGCTCCAGACGCGCAGGCTCAGTAGTTGTGGCTCACGGGCCTAGCCGCTCCGCGGCACGTGGGATCCTCCCAGACCAGGGCTCGAACCCGTGTCCCCTGCATTGGCAGGCAGACTCCCAACCACTGCGCCACCACGGAAGCCCTTCTTTTTTTTTTTGATAAAAGAAAAACAATCATTCATTTATTCAATATATGTTTTTGTGTGTCCAGTATATAGCTGACAGTGTTCCAAAACTGGAAATACAGCAAAGAGAAAAACACTTAAAAATCACTGTGATCATGAGCTTATACTGTGGTGACGAGAATACAGAGGATAAACAAGACATAAAATGAAAATGCACAGCATGTTAAACACTCAAAAGTGCTAAAAATTAAGAGGAGGTGGAGGGTCAGAGACTATCAGGGAAAGCCTTAGAGGACGGGGCCTTTTGAGTAACGGTCTGAAAGAAGCGAGGAACCATGCAGATAGATGGGTATAAGAGGAACAACTGCAAAACCTGTATGTCTGTCAATTTCTAGGAAAAGCACAGAGGCCAGGCAGCTGTAACAGAAGGAGCAAAGGGGGAGAGTGATAGGAGGTGCAGTCTGATGTAATGGAGGTGGGATGTCCAGATCATATAGAGCCCTGTAGGCCCATATATAAACATGGGCTTTGACCTTGAGTGAAACTGGACATGTTTGAGCAGAGGAATGGCATGATCTGACTTCTGGCTTAACAGAACCACTCTAGCTATTGCGTGGAGACAAGCCTGAAAAGAGACAAAGAAGAGATGGGAGGAGACCACTTAGGAGGCTTCTATGGTAATTCACTAAAGGGATGAAAATGGCAGCAGGGTGGAAGCAGGAGGGATGGTAAGAAGTGCTGTGGTCCAGGATATCTAGATGGTATGGATGTGAAAGAAAGACTTTCAAGGACAATTCCAAGTTTTTGGCTTGAGCAACACGAAGGAAGTACAAATTACTGTGATGGGAAACACTTTGAAAGAATCAGGTTTGGGGAAATATGAGTTCAAATTTGGACCTGAAGTTTAGACTGCCTATTATTAGATTTTTTAATTAATTTTATTGGAACAAAATGAATCGTCTATACATATACATATATCCCCTCTTTTTTGGATTTCCTTCCCATTTAGGTCACCCCAGGGTATTAAGTAGAGTTTCCTATGCTATACAGTATGTTCTCATTAGTTATCTATTTTATACGTAGTATCAATACTGTATATGTGCCAATCCTAATCTCCCAATTCCTCCCAGCTCCCCTTTCCCCCTCCGTATCCATATGTTTGTTCTCTATGGCTGTGTCTCTATTTCTGCTTTGCAAATAAAATCATCTGTACCATTTTTCTAGATTCCACATATATGCGTTAATATGCGATATTTGTTTTTCTGTTTCTGACTTATTTCACCCTGTATGACGGTACATCCACGTCTATCCACGTCTCTGCTAATGACACAATTTTGTTCCTTTTTATGGCTGAGTAATATTCCATTGTATATATGTACCACATCTTTATCCATTCCTCTGTCAATGGACATTTAGGTTGCTTCCACGTCTGGCTATTGTAAATAGAGCTGCAATGAACATTGTGGTGCATGTGTTTTTTTGAATTATGGTTTTCTCAGGGTATATGCCCAGTAGTGGGATTGCTGGGTCATATAGTAGTTCTTTTTTTTTTTTTTAACATCTTTATTGGAGTATAATTGCTTTACAATGGTGTGTTAGTTTCTGCTTTATAACAAAGTGAATCAGCTATACATATACATATATCCCCATATCTCTTCCCTCTTGTGTCTCCCTCCCTCCCACCCTCCCTATCCCACCCCTCTAGGTGGTCACAAAGCACCGAGCTGATCTCCCTGTGCTATGTGGCTGCTTCCCACTAGCTATCTATTTTACATTTGGTAGTGTATATATGTCAGTGCCACTCTCTCACTTCATCCCAGCTTACCCTTCCCCCTCCCCATGTCCTCAAGTCCATTCTCTATGTCTGTGTCTTTATGCCTGTCCTGCTCCTAGGTTCTTCAGAACCATTTTTTTTCTTTTAGATTCCATATATATGTGTTAGCACACAGTATTTATTTTTCTCTTTCTAACTTACTTCACTCTGTATGACAGTCTCTAGGTCCATCCACCTCACTACAAATAACTCAGTTTCGTTTCTTTTTATGGCTGAGTAATATTCCACTGTATATATGCACCACATCTTCTTTGTCCATTCATCTGTCGATGGACATTTAGGTTGGTTCCATGTCCTGGCTATTGTAAATAGTGCTGCTATGAACATTGTGGTACACGACTGTTTTTGAATTATGGTTTTCTCAGGGTATATGCCCAGTAGTGGGATTGCTGGGTCGTGTGGTAGTTCTATTTTCAGTTTTCTAAGGAACTTCCGTACTGTTCTCCAGAGTGGCTGTATCAGTTTACATTCCCACCAACAGTGCAAGAGGGTTCCCTTTTCTCCACACCCTCTCCAGCATTTATTGTTTGTAGATTTTTTGATGATGGCCATTCTGACTGGTGTGAGGTGATACCTCATTGCAGTTGTGATTTGCATTTCTCTAATGCTTAGTGATGTTGAGCATCCTTTCATGTGTTTGTTGGCAATCTGTATATCTTCTTTGGAGAAATATCTATTTAGGTCTTCTGCCCATTTTTGGATTGGGTTGTTTGTTTTTTTGATATTGAGCTGCATGAGCTGCTTGTAAATTTTGGACATTAATCCTTTGTCAGTTGATTCATTTGCAAATATTTTCTCCCATTCTGAGGGTTGTCTTTTCGTCTTGTTTATGGTTTCCTTTGTTGTGGGCAGATCTTCTTGACTCTATTAAAACTTCACTCTTATGGAGCAAGGAAAGCTTGCGTTTCCAGTTGTAGGAGGTGACCATTTGGGTGTGTGTTAGTTGCCTGTGGCGGCTGCAGCAGAAGACCACAAATTCAGTTGCGTAGAACAGCAGTGTGTTCTGATTCCTAGCGAAGCCTCTGTCTTCTCCTTTTTTCTGGCTTCTAGAGGCGGTTGCTCTTTCTGGCCAGCCCATCACTCCCACCTTTGCTTACCCATCACGTCTTCTTCTCTGGCTGACCCTCCTGCCTCCCTCTTACAAGGACCCGCCCAGATAATCCAGGACAATCCCCCATGTCAATATCCTTAATGTGATAACATCTGCAAAAGTTCCCTTTGCCCAGCAAGGTGATGTGCTCACAGGTTCCGGGGATTAAAACATGGACGTCTTTGGGGGTCATGACTCCACCAGCCACAGGTGTTATTTCTTATTTAAAATATTTGGAAGACGGTCATACTGTAGAAGGAGAAGTTTTTTGAGAGGATCCAGGGGGCAGAGTTCAGTATCATCAGAGCAGAGGAGCTACCTGGTGACGCCTGAGCGCAGGTGAGGACAGCCTCTCACCCCAGCGGGGAGCCACCGCGGGACCCCAGCCACGACTCCCTGTGGGTGCATCCCAGCAGGGTGTGCCCACAGAGCTGGAAGGGTCGCTGAGACCAGAAGCAGTGCCACTCGGTTCACTGAGCAGAGCACTTTTTGAGCACCTACTGTGCGCTACACCGAGTGGCCACCTGTCCTGGAGACGCTCACTGTCTCGTTCCAGGACACACAAAGCATCGAGAATGGCCAGCCTGCGAGGTGAGGTGGGGAAGGACGGCACTGGGGACCAGGGGGCGAGGACAAGGGGAGACTGGCTCTCGCCCCCCGCCCGGCTCTCATCACGGCCCTGGAGCACCATCCACCCCTGTGTCGTCTGCCCACGGTTGCTCTGAGCTCCAGGCCCGGCTGCCCGCTCGCCTGCCCCACAGGCGTCGGAGCTCAACACGTGTGCTTCTGGCTTCCAGTCCGGGACTCCTTCGTGACATCGTCCCCGCAGCCCTCCGCTCTCCTTGTCTGTCTGCCTTCCTGTTCCCTGACTGGCTGCCAGGGCCCACCCGTCCCGTCGGCGTCGCCGACCCCTCCACTCACCGCCCTCGGCCGCACCCGGCCCCAGCCCCGCGGCCTCTCACAGGCTCTTCTCACCTTTCCAGGCAAACCGCCAACGCATGCCCACATCACAGTGCTTTCCAGAACCAGATCTGGCAGAACACGGGTCACCAGAGCTTGCGGGCGGTACCCCCGGTTCCCCATCGCGGTCCAAAGCCCGTCGCCGCCTGGGCGGGGCACCCCGCGCTCCTCGTCTCCTGGACCCACCCCTCCCCTCCGTGTGGGTTCCCCCAAGAGAGGGCCAGTGCCAGGGGCCATGGACGCCATTCCCAACCGCTCTGATTTGGCTCCCACCAGAGGATGAAGCCTCGCCGGCCCCCAGTGCCCGCCCAGTGGGCTAGCGGCAGCCCTCGGGGTCCGTCCCTCTGTGCCATGCTCCCCCCCTGACAGACCTGCCTTGACCAGTGGGAAGCCCATCTCCCCTCCTCTCCCAACAGCCTCCCCTGGGCCCAGGTCAAAACTGATGAATCAAAAAGCCTGCCACCTGGAACAGTCAGAAAAGATGCCAAGCACCATTAAAAAACTGCTCTTCTACAACACCTTTTCGCCAGGCTGGCACGAGGAGACCAGCCTCTGCCCTCGCAGGCCTCCAGACGGCTGGACGGCGTGGAGTGCCCACCGCCTGTGCGTCTGCTTTCAGTCAACACCGGTCCAGGCCATGGAGCCGTGTTTCAAGATCAGTTCCTAAACTGTCTGGGACACGGTGATCTGACGACCCTTTACCAGTGTGATTTGGGGCACCCCATGTGGAATAAATCAAGATCCTCAGTTAACAGGGACGGGCGTGACTGCCAAGGCAGTGAATCAGTTTGTGCGCTACCTGCAGGATCACAAAGCACAGTAGTTACAATTAATGGCTTTAATTTTAAATGCAAGGGCCTCTGTATCAGAGTGCTAAAGAAGTCCATTTCGGCATTCTTATGACGCTTTAACTGTAATTGATGTACCTGGGAAAGTTGTCAGCAGTGCCCGTTTCCACACAGGTGTTAGGCCCCCCTTAACACTCCCCATCCTCGCTGGTGATCATTGCTGATAGGCAACACGGTTTTGATGAAATCCAAATTTATTGGGGTTATTAAAAGTCGTTAATTATTTGGCACCCTCTAGATTTCATTTGCTTCATCCTTAATGAAAATTGACAGCTTTATATTTTTAGGTGTAAAAAGTGGGATTTCGTTTTAAGTGCTTCCTGTCCTATTCCTATGGCTGTGGCCTCCCCTATCTTTCCCTCATTCCTATCCCCGACCTTCGCTCCCCGCTTCCCCCTCGCTCCCCAATATTGATTTGTAGCCCTTTCCCTCTCAAACAAATGGGTAATTTGTCTTCCGCTGCGCTCCTTTTCACGGGCCCTTGGAAACTCCGCCTCCAAACCCAAGGACAATGGTCTCAGTCCAGAAGGGGGCTCCGAGGGCGTGAGTCCAATTACCCAGCCAGGGGAGAAGCAGAGCTGAGAGTTAAAAGCCTTCATTCTGAAAAGGAGCATCCTTTCCATCTAACAGGCCCCCTCCTGCTCGTGTAACAGATCTGGGTGTTAAACAGCTTAGCTGGTGTTCATGGAAGGAACGGCAGCCGTCTGTGGGGTCACGTCTTGCACTGGAGGCCGGCGCACCATCTGTCCCCCGCTCCTGGAGCGGGTTTGGCAAACCGAGGGTGTAAATACTGTCAGGGGAGCCCTGATGGCGAGAGCCATCACCCGGGCAAGTGACTCACTCTGGGACACCCAAGGGTGCAGGCCGTGGCTCTGTGCGAATGTCTCCTGGTTTTTCTCCAAAACCAGCAGGGCTGATCTGATGGAGGATCTTGAAATCCATGCTGTGACCTCCGTCACAGGCAGACGCTGCCTCTCACAAGCTAAGGGCGGCCCTGGGTCATTCAGGAGGTCACACAGTGTGGACACCCCCTATTGTGATTAGACGTCGATTCAGGGAGGGGGGAGCCGAACAAGCAAAACATAAACCTCAGCAGAGTTCTGTCTGTACATGTTCACTTTCTTATCCTGGAACTGGAAAGCCACCTGCTAAAAGTGCAATTTAGTCAACACAATTTACTGTTTATTATTTCCTCTGTATGTAGGTACGAAGGTAGATAGAGTCGAGAGAGACAGCCAAAGAATACTTCCAAAGAAAACAAAATTTCCCCAACTGTCTACGTAGAAAAAGGAGAAATGAATTCAAGGAATTACTGCATCCTTCAGACAGAAGATGCCGTGACTAAGGAAAGAGAGTTTGCCTCTGTATCCTCCCGGTCCTCTGCTGTGCTGGCCGTCCGGGGCCGAGGGGGCCACCTCGCTCTCCCCTCCCTCTGTCCCCGTCAACACAAATCCACCGGAGGCCTATGATGCCCTTAGTTAGAGGGACAGGCCTGGAATGCAGGCAGTAGTCTCTCCAAGGTCTTAGTTAAGATACAAAACTCCTCGGGGACGGGGTCACCTCAGATTAAACAGGACACCGAGACTTCTCAGCCTCGGCGCTAGTGATGTTTGGAGCAATAACCATCCTCCGCTGGTGGGGGGGGGGGTCGCCCTGTACGCTGCTGGCTGCGGGGCGGCACCCCTGGTCTGGGGGCGGATGGGGTGTAGGCGTGACTGCAGGGTGCCTGGCACCGAGGTACCCGCGGACAGCCCAGCCGGCGCAGGGAGTCCGCACGCCTCTCCTTCTTTCCGCCGCTTTGCTTTCCGGAGCATGAGCTCAGGGAAGCTGGGCTAGCGGGAAAGGGAGCGCAGGACCCATCAGGGCGCACCACACACTCGGCCGTCCCCTCCCTCCCCTCCCTCCCCTCTCCAGCGGCTTCTGGGACTCAACTCTTCTGTGTGCTCCCGCTCCTTGGCCAGCGTGCCTGGGCTTTTATATTTTCTATTTGGTTAGGAAACTGCAGCTTCGGAGACCAGTTCACTCGGAGGATAGCAGGGCTATGGCAGGCGGGGTGTAGCTGCGTCCCCCGCCCTCTCGGCCGGGCTGCTGGCTTCCCTCCCAGGTACTGGGTCAGAAGGGGATGCAACAGGGCTGGCCTCACCGGCTCCAGAAGGAGACCTGGCAGCAGAGTGACTGCAGCCTGGCCTTTCGCGTCTGTGATGCAGCTGTTCCCCAGGCCCGTGGGCAGGTGGGCACCAAGCCCCGGGCCCTGCTTGCCTCCTGCAGCCCGGCTCACACGCCCAGACTCAGGCTCCTCTCAACCCTCCCTTTATAGGGTTTGAAGTTGGAGAAGCAACAGTAACTTCCCCCAAAGGCCCGCGCGGTGCCAGGTACCAAACCCGGGACCCAAAGAGAACCAGCTCAGAGGACGCACACAGGAGAGCTGACCCCGGGCCGTGGACGCCCTCGTTCTGAAGCAACCAGATCTGCTCCAGCCAGGCCCTACCTACGCCTTATCACCAGGTGTTCTCCCGGTGAGGTGAAAACACAACTGCATCCATTAACACCTCAGCAAGGATATCTTAGCACGGCAAATTAAAGACCAGGCTCCTGAGAATTAGCAGGAATTGAAATGTTTCTTTTTTCTGTCTAATCAGAGTAATGATGATGAACCTCCCAGACACCAAGGGCAGAATCAAACTGAAAATGTTCCAGAATGTTCTGGGACATTCTTCAGGCTTGCATCATACTGGACCACAAAAGAGCACGTCTGGGAAGGGGAAAGCCCAGGAGAGTATTTAACCCCACAAAAGTTAGGGTCCAAACACCCTCCCAATAGTCCCCAACACCAGCCAACATCCAACACCTGGGAGTGACAGAGAGAAAGAGCCATACTTTCCCCTTTGTCACCGGACCCGGGAACTAATCACTCATAGTCAATGAAACAGGCCAGCAGGACGCAGAAGATCAACAAGCCGTGTCCTTGCGAAGTTACAGGCCTCTGATCAATTATGAGAATCCAGAATGATTTCCTTATCCGTAGTCACAGCTCAGTTCTCTAGTCAGTTCAATTCCATAACTTTAGAAAGTATTTTACATACTTAGCAAGTCCTTTCTTCCAGTAATTTAAGGTCCCCCTGAGAATCTGAAAAAAGAAGGAAAAAGCTAGAGCAACTTGTAAGTACTATTTCTCTAGTTATTCTTAAATATGCATATGTTTAAGCTTATAGCAGCTTAAAAGACGCAAGAAAATTGGAATATAAATTTAAAGGAACTTCTGGTTCCACAATTTACTATAAGCAGATAGGAGGCTAAATCCAGGCCACAAATGTGTTCCCTTTGATCTGCACAGTGTTTTATCACTCTTCCTTTCACTTGAACACTTAGAGGCCATTGTAGGGTTATTAATTAGCCTAATTTTGATACTGTTGTGTCTCAGGGAACAGGTTGGCCAGAGGAGGGGGAGAGAGATGGGGGAATGGCCAGTCGGTGGAGCAGTCAGAACACAAAAAATATTGATGGATTAAGTTTTCCGTCTTATACGGGCTCGGTTCATGGTGCCCCAAAACAATTACATCAAAGATCACTGATCACAAATCACCATAACAAATATAACAATAATGAAAAGTTTCAAATATTGTGAGAATTACCAAAATACGACAGAGACACAAAGTGAGAAAATGCTGCAGGAAAAATGGTGCCCACAGACTTGCTGGCTGCGGGGTTGCCACAGACCTTCAATTTGTACAAAAGACGGCATCTGGGAAGCACAGAAGAGCAAAGTGTGATAAAACGAGGTGTGCCTACATGTGTAGATGTGGGTATATGCAAGTATGTGGTTGTGTATATACACACTTTTAGCTGACACGTTTGAAAGCAAATTGCAAACGTGACTTTTCACTTCTAAATACTTCATCTCCTAAAGTAAGTTACATAACCACAATTTGGCTATCATACCAAAGACTGTAGACAATTCCATCATATCGTGTAATGTTCAAATTTCCCCAGTGGTCCCCTAAACATCTTTTGAAGCTGAATTGTAGAAGTTCTGCTCCACTCAAGGTTCACACACAGTATTTGGATATTACTCAGTTGGTCCCTTTTACACGAGAATGGCCCCCTCGGGGGTTTTCATGACTCAGTCGCTGGGAGAGACCAGGCTGGGGATCCCCAGGTCTGCAGTGACCCACTCGTTTCCTCTGGATGTGATGTGTGTTCTTCCCAGCGTCTCAGGGAAGACCGTGATGTAGGCGGTGTCTACACTGAGGAGTGTTTTGTGCAATGCGTTTTTGCAGGACGCATGCTCTCCCGCCCCCATGTGGCTCACCCAGGCCCAGTCCCTCACCCACGGCCTGCCTGGACCCTCACGTCAGATGAATACTTGCTTTCCAGAGCAGGGAAGGCTGCAGTCAAGACCCCCATGGTCCGGCCCGGGAAGGGACACATAAGCAGCCTGATGGTTCATCTCATCACGTCTGGGGCCCGGCCAAGTCCACAGCACCCCGCCGACCCCTCTGGGGACCGAGGGGCCCACAACACTAGCGTCAGGACGACCTCAGGCCTGATGGCCCCGTGGTTTGGGGTTCCCAGAAAAGCCATGAATTCTGCCAGAACGCCCAGAAACGTCAGAAAAGTAACAACACTGCCTAATTTATATATACAACACTACGTTTCCTAAACATTTTTTCACATACTATCTAATTTTCAAAGCTATACTGAGAGGTAAGCGACACGCATCTCGTTTTACTGATGCAAGTGGCTTCCCAGAGACAGAAAGAGAGCGACAGGCACGAGGCAACGAGAACCGAGGCGTGCGGACATCGGGCACGTTGGTGCAACACCGTCCTGTGACCACCAAGCAGACAAGAGAAAGAGCTTTCTAGACTGGACCTCGGCCGGACGGTGCCCATGGTCACTCAGAGGAGCACGGCTTCCAGTCTCAAGAGAGCCGTGAACAAGCACCCAAGGAAGACAGCACTCAGAGGGCCCAGGACTGCCCGTGGGGCCCCAGAGCATCAAGGGAACGACTTTGGCGGGGTCTTCAGGAGGATGGTTAATTCTCAAGTAGCTCTGAAAGGTGGCAGGTCCACACTTGAGTTATCTGTTGCAGCTTCCCGGGTAAGAGAGAAGAGCGGAGGCCAGAGGGGGGGAATGGAGGGCTGAAAACAGAGCAGCCAGACGCCTGCTGCCCCTCTGCGACTTCACCCTGAGTCTGCACAGACATCCAAGTCTAGGTTTAGCAAGAAAAGTCAAAGGCACTCTTCCCAAAGCTTTCCGGATTACAAAAATGTTAACATTTACAAGCCATTTGGGGTCAGGCTGCATGCATTTATTTAAAGCCATAACGCTTTTGCTCAAGGAGACTGTAGGATTTGTGAATGTGAAACCAAAACGCTGGAAAACCAGGTTAAAAAAAACAGCAGAAATCAGTCACGACTTACTCTGTGCTCTACCTCATAAATGAAAAAAAAGGAGAGAGAAAATACTTTCCCAGTGGTTTAGCTACACATTTTGTGGTAAATAGGGCACCTATTAAACTAATTCTATGTGATAGTAAAGTGATTAGGTTTGCAAAAAATCGTCGGCTGAAATGTGCTCCCTGTTCCAGCCAGCGCAGTGGCCCAGCTTGCACCCGTTTCCACCTGATGTCTGGGCACGGCTGGAAGCACTTCATCAAAGTTGGTTTGCAGGCACGCCTGTGATTCTCAATTAGGTAGGAATTTTAGGAGGAACAAAAATTATGGGAGGACTGTAGCTTCATCAGTCAATTTCCTGCAGAAACAGTGGCAATTTGAAGAGGTTTAGCACTCTGAAGGTCAAGATTAAAAACCAAGTAATTTATTACCACTGATTCAGAGATTAACATTGTGCCAATTAATCAATTACTCAATGTGACGAATTGACAACTAATTGACATTTCAGTTCCAATATCTGGCAAAGCGTTTTGATTTCCATAGTGAATAATATGAAATCTCTAAATTGAAAGGTTACGAGGATTTCTTCCAAGATCAAAATGAAAAGGAATTAAAAAAAAGAATACATAAGAATAATCATCCACAAAATTTTAATATAGGAAATATAGGCCATCGTTTTACCGGTGGAGTCACTGAACAATTGGGTTTAGGCATTAGGAAAACGAGGACTTTTTTCTTATTGGTGATTTAGGAATGTTTGCCCTAAGCGTTTTATTCTCTTGCATTTGCAAAAAACTCTTTGCCATGAGCACTGAAGCTACGCTCTCTCCGTAGCTGTCAAAGCCCTCAACAGCGGTCCACAAACAAGGGATTTTCTACGGGGCTCCCTGTGTCCGTTTAGATCGCCCCTCTGAATAGCTCTCATGCTGTTCATTGCAGTCAGGGCCAGATCCAAGGTCAGGACGACCACACACCAGCTGTCCAGCCGAGGTCACACGGCGCCCTGTGGGTCACGGCGAGGGGGCAGAGCCGGGAGGTCTGCTCTGGACGCCAGGAGCCCACAGTCACCTTGATTCTCCGCAGACAGGCGGGGGCGTCCCGAAGGTCATGTGAGGCACGGGAGGGCAGGGTCTCACTTGAGGTTTGGAAAAGACCTCGCTTCCGGCTCCTAGCCGACCTTCCCCGGCTCCTAGACTCCCTTCCTGTCACTGGCCGCTCTTGTTCCCGAGCCTGCCTGGCAGTGACTGACTGACCTCTCGGGCTGCTGACCTTGGCCGGTTCCCGGAGCGTCTCAGTCCTCTATTTCCCACCGCAGCCCAGACCCACTTCCACGCTTTATCAGCAAGAAGAAGACTCCCTGAGGGGAAACCTCCCCGGGGGATGGAAGGAAAGGAGCAGCTGCCGTCTTGGAAGCACCGGCCGGGCATTCGGGCTCCCAGAACCTGAAGTGCGATTAGGCAAAGAGAAGGTGACTCCATCGCAGGGAAAAATGAAGATCTTGATAAAAACAGCTGGAAAATAAAGTGGCAAGAGACCATTTTATGTGTGTGCTACAGCTAACAGAGACTCTCCCATGCTCACAGCGTTTGTCTGACACCCCAAGGGAAGCTGCAGTCGTCAGGGTCCAACAGGCCGTCCCCCACCTCCCACCCCTCCAGCCCCGCACTCTGCTTTTCTAAGGCTCACTCCTTTCTTTTGATTCGGTCAGAAAAGCAAGCCAAGCTCCTAGACTGAAGGTTCAGAGAAGGAGAGAAGACGCAGGGAGGTTGAAGAACACGCTCCGCGGTCGGCGGCACAGCTTGGGCATAAGACACGCACTGGGTGTTCTCTGAGGTCTCTTTCTCTCTCTCTCAATGGCTGCTTGATCCACAGGCTGCCTTCAGGCCGCTCAGCTTCCAGCGAAGGCAGAAGGACAGAGGCCCCCAGCACAAGTCACGACCAAGGACTCAAGAGGTCGGTTATTGCCAGGCAAGTTCAGCAGCGAGGGTGACCAAGACAGGAGGAATGGAGGCCGCGAGAGTCAAGTTCACAGCAGAGAGGAGGCTGGAGCTGGCCAGGGTGGCCCCTGGCCGACACGCAGCCTTATCCAAGCTCATAGGGTGACCACTGCTCACCCAGCCCAACTCACCCTGATGGGATCCTGCATTAGCCAGGAAGGCGGCCAGCTGCAAGTAAGAATCCAGTCCAACAGCGGCTCCCATGCCTGGGGACTCTGTCTCACACTGTAAGAAGTCCCGAGGTAGGTGACCCACGCAGGTGCAGCAGCTCCAAACTACTGCCAGAGACCCAGGCTCTTTCTGTGGCTCTGCTCCACCCTGCCAAGCATGAGAACTTCCAGACTCAGACTTATCACCCAATGGTTTCAAGGTGCAGTTTGCCTGTCCAGAGTGCATCTGCCCTCCTGCCGGGCAGGAAGAAGGGAAGGGAAGAGAACAAAAGGCATGGTACCAAGAAAGAAGGAAGGAAGGAGTACTTCCTGTGTCCGGCTAGCTGAACTTTCCCAGAAATCATGCCCTTACATCTCCTTGCATCTTATTGGTCAGAACTGTGTCACATGGTCACCTGAACTTTTCCATGGGTCTCCTCCATACTTCTATTCACGTCCCATTGGTCAGAACTCTGTCACATGGTCACATAAACTTTCCCAGAAATCATACCCATACATCTCCTTACATCTCATTGGTCAGAACTGCATTATGTGATCATAGGGTCACATAAACTTTCCCAGGAGGCTCCTCCACACTTCTCCTTACATCTCATTGGTCAGAACTGCGTTACATGGTCACCTTTACTTTCCCAGAAATCATACCCATACATCTCCTTGCATCTCATTGGTTAGAACTATGTCACATGGTCACATAAACTTTCCCAGGAGTCTCCTCCATACTTCTATTCACATCCCATTGGTCAGAACTCTGTCACATGGTCACATAAACTTTCCCAGAAATCATATCCGTACATCTCCTTACATCTCATTGGTCAGAACTATGTCACGTGGTCACACAAACTTTCCCAGGAGGCTCCTGCCTACTTCTCCTCACATCTCATTGGTCAGAACTGTGTCACATGGCCACCATGGCTTCAAGAGAGGTTTTGGAGCGCTAGTGTTTTAGTTGGGCACATTTCCCCCCCTCCAAGCTCGGCGTTCTTTTTGTAAGGAAGAACCTGGGCCTTAAGTGTAAGTATCTGACTGGGATTAAGGAGTCTGGTAAAATCTTGGGTGGAAGGTGGGAGGACAGTTAAGTAGAGGAGAAGCATGGACACACAGCAAGCAGTGTGTCACCACAGGTCTCCCGCTCAGGGTATGAAAGATCTCAGTCATGCCCACCACGGACTGTGACCTGGAAATTATGTCTCCACGGGGACGCTTAGCTTCTAGACCAAATTGTTCTTTAAGCAAATTAGAGATGGAAGCCAATTGCATCATTTCTCTTAATTAGCAAACCAATCTCTTTCAGAGGCTGAGAGTCCAAAAGTGAAATCTGTCATCCCCAGCACTCTTTCAGCTCGCTCTCCAAGCAAAGAGGGAAAGGTATGGATGTAATGTACCCTCCCGGCCCACCAGTGAAGGCGGAGAGCAGAGGAGAGCATTAGCATTTAAGTGGCCTGTTAATGTCTGGAAACCTAAACAGTCACAGAACAGCAATAAAGGAGCTCTTCAAATGTTGCTGGAGAATGTCCATAAAGAGGATATAATGAAAAGGACTGCCCAAATGTGCAAGAATAATATAGTTAATGTATTACTTCTTTTATTATTTTATCATCTTTCATTAATTGCTGGCAGCATGCCTGCAGGAGTTGGTTCCATGGAAAGGGCTTTTAGTTAAATGTCTTAAATGAAACGACCACTTAGAACCTGCGAACAAGGTTGAACCAAGGTTCACTTGACTTCAGTAAATCTTGTCTGAAGGGTACAGAGGAGGGAGGAAGGGGATTCATTCTGGGACGGCCGAGCAGCGCAGGCGCTTAGACACCCCAGAGCTGCTCAGAACTGACTGTCTCAAATTTGGAAGCACAAAGGTGTGATTTTTTTTTTTAAAAAAAGGCCTTCTCTACCATCTGCCGCCACTAATCCACTGTGTGACCCCAAAGAAGTGACTTGCAGTCTCTGAACCTCCACTTCCTCACTCAGTAAAGACTTTCCCTGACACCAAGCTCATTACCTAGCCATTTCAGGGTCACCAGGTCATTATTAATTAATGGGGAGGGTGGTGAGTTTGGGGAGGGGAGTGGAGTGTAATCCTAAACCAAAAGATGGCCCTAGAACGCGGATGCCAGCCGCTCAGGACTGCTCGGGGGCCCCAGCGCTCGCCGATGCGCCCCTCCTTAAAGCCCCAGCTGCCCTTCGTGGTGCCATGTGTTCTGTCACCTGTTGGTAGACAGCAGCACGCCAAGGAATGCGGCAACCCCTCGGTGCCAAGACGCTCCGGCACGTGGGCGTCTGGGAACACAACAGCCGCCTTTTCCTGACAGTCTGGGAAAAAAGTATTAAAATGCTGCCAACTCCTAATTTCAGCAACTTAACACTCCCGTCTTTTTGCACATCTCAGATACAATTCCATCTCATCTGAAGCAAACATTTTTGAAGCACGTGCTGTGCGCCTCACGCCGAGAGGGGAAATGCACGAGCAGCTGCTGCCGAGAAGCGGGCCCCAAGGACGTGAAGGGAGAGGAGGGAGCTGAGGACGCTCCTGGAACGGACTTTTTCAGGCTTGAGCTCTGGCTCAGCTGACCATTTCCACTCGAGGGCCACACTCACACCCGCAAACCACCAAGCCCCAAACCCAATGGATCAACTTTCCCCCAAACTAACGCTCCTCCAGACATTCAGGTTTCTTTCAATGGCTCTGTCGCTTTCTTATTCCCCAGCCCTTTGTGTGTCCCCTAACCTCTGGCCTCAGTTCAGTCCCCTAACTCCGTCCAGGCACAAAGCTACCGGACTCTAAGCTAGTATAGACACAGCTAAGTTTTGATGCGGGTAGCTGCCTAACGGTTTCTGGAATTTAACTGGAATGATTTGACTCCTTCCTGGGTTAAACTCTGTCCTAGTTACCACTTCCATCCCCTCACCCTAATTCAAGGTCTCGGTTAGTTACCCATCTAAAGTAGACCTCACCCTCCCCTGTCACTATTTACCTTATCCTCGCATTTTATTCCGTTAATAAGAAATTTGCTATCTGAAGTTCTCTTGTGCATTTATCGACTTGTACATTACATGTCTTTCCCAAGTAGAATATAAATGTCATGACGGCAGAGACCTTGTCTACTCTATCCCTCGCTGTATTTCCAGGGCCAAGCACAGGGCCTGGCGGATAGCAGGAGTTCTATAAATACTTGCTGAGTTACTGAACTCGTCTCCCTTCCTTTAATATTCCTCCCCAATCCGCACTAATCACCACTGCCGAGACTCAGACTTCCAAAGACAGAGCCTTACACTTGTCACCTGCTGCTCGGAAACATGCAGTGTCTTCCCATCACCAGGGCGGTGGGTTCCAGCTCAGCCTACCTCACGACCCACTCGGCCCCGTCCAAGCTAGCCTTCCACCTAAGCTTCTCGCACACACGGCTAAACCCTCCAGGAGGTACACACACCTCACCCAGTCCCACCAACTGGAGCTAGTTAAAAGGGTGATAGAGTGTCCGTTTTGCCGGATGAAAAGAGCCATGGAGATGGATGGTGGTGATGGTTGTACAGCAATGTGAATGGACTTAATGCCCCTGAGCTGTGCACTTAAAAATGGTTACGATGGTAAATTTTATGTCATGTGTATCTGAAAAATAAAGCAAGGTAGGATTTGGTATAATGATAATAAATATGTAGGGGTGTTTGAGTTAACCATGGAGAGACAGCCCCATCCTGGCAGGGACGAAACCAGGGAGGAGAAGCACCCGGGCCACCAGACATCCTGTTTCTGTTCCCTTCTCCGGGTTGGCTTCCTCTCTTCTCTCTGCCATTCAGTTCCTGTAATAGCACCAAGACAGTCCAGGCTCAAGGCTCAACCCATGAGGACTGACAGCCGCTGAGTCCCAATCCCCAACCCCCAGAGCAGAGAATCTGCATGGCCCAGGTTGGGTCAGGGCCTCATCCCCCCTAAGTCAGCAGTGATGCACAGATGTGGCTCTGGGTCCTCCTCTGCGACCTTGTTTTTAGAGAGATGGTAGTTCTCAGTGAATGGAAATTATTAGGAAAAGGGAAAACACCCCAGAAGGGCTTAGGACTCCCCTTAGTTTGGACTCAGGGAAGGTTTCCTGGAGGAAGCAGAATTTAAACTAAAATCTGAAAAATGAAGAGGCATGATTTGAGCAGAAACAGAACAGAGAGAGGAGTTCTGTGCTGGGGCTGGTGTGTGCAGAAGCCTTGAGATGGTGTATCAGTGGGTTTGACTGCCAGAGATAGAAAGTCCAGAATAATGGTGGCCTCCACCTCTTTTTTTTTTTTTTTTTTTTTAATTATTTATTTATTTATTTTATTTATGGCTGTGTTGGGTCTTCGTTTCTGTGCGAGGGCTTTCTCTAGTTGAGGCAAGTGGGGGCCACTCTTCATCGCGGTGCGCGGGCCTCTCACTATCGCAGCCTCTCTTGTTGCGGAGCACAAGCTCCAGACGCGCAGGCTCAGCAATTGTGGCTCACAGGCCTAGTCACTCCGCGGCATGTGGGATCTTCCCAGACCAGGGCTCGAACCCGTGTCCCCTGCATTAGCAGGCAGACTCTCAACCACTGCGCCACCAGGGAAGCCCGCCTCCACCTCTTGGTTCAAGAGGATGCTTGAGCTCCAGCCATCATGTCTATATTCCAGGAAGGAGGAAGAGGCAAAGGGCCCATCCCTTCCATTAAGTGTCCATTCCGGACACCGCTTCTGCTTACAAAGCACTGGCCAGAACCTAGTCACACAACCACCTAGAGGCAGGGGAGGCTAAAAAGACCATCTTTATTCTGGGTGGATATATACCCAGCTAAGAGTCAGGGATTCTACTGCCAGAGAAGAAAGAGAAACAGATACCGGGAGAAGTCTAGCAGCCTCTGCCGCAGATGGGCAAGAGCACTGCTCTTTCCAGGAAATGGGAAAGCACAGTGTGAGGAGCAAAAAGACTGGGAGGGGGGAAAGCCTTTGACTGAATTTGCAAGGTTGTCCACAACTTCCTTTTAGTTACTGTTTATTTATCACCGTCCACGGGCCCAGCCTATTTTTTAGAAAACTTTTTATTTAGCATTAATTACAGATTCACAGGAAGTTGCAAAGAAATGCACAGGAAGGTCCCGTGCACCCTTCACCCGCACCCCGGCACCCCACGTGAGCATCTCCCATCACTGCAGTGCACTGTCAAAACCAGAGGCAAAAACTCGTGTGTTTGTGTGTGTGTGTGCATGTCTGTGTGATTTATCACACGTGTAGCTTCATGTAATCACCACAATCAAGCTGTTTAACTGAGTCATCACCACAAGACTCCTTTATGCCATACCCGCCCTCTCCCCCTCATCCCTAACCCCCGGGGACCACTAATCTGATAATTATGCTATCTTACTTATGTGGTATGTTTCCTTACAGGCAGCATAATTTCCTGAAGGCTCATCCAAGTTGTTGCATGCATCAGAGCTGGTTCCGATTTGTGGCTGAATCCCGTTGGATGGAACGGCTATACCCCATCTGTTTAGCCATTCACCTCCTGAAGGGCATGTGGGTAGTTTCCAGTTTGGGGCTATTAGAAATAAAGCTGCTATGAATATGTGCATACAGGTTTCTATGTGAAAATAAGTTTTTCTTTCTCTGGAATATAGGCGTAATTGCTGGCTTGCAGGAGAAGTCCATTTTTAATTTTTAAAGGAAAGGCCAAACGATGTTCCACAGTGGCTGGACCACTGTGCTTCCCCACCAGTAATGTATGAATGATCTGGTTTTTCTGCGTCCCTGGCAGCATTTGGTTTTATCACAATTTTTTACTTTGATAGGTGTGTCGTGATATCTCCTTGCAGTTTCCATTTCCACGTCTCTGATGACCAACTCTTCACGTGCTTGTTCACTGCCTCTACGTCAAACATAGGATTGTTTGAAAATGTATACACATCACCATGAGACCTGCATGTCCCCTCCCCCCACCGGCAACCCCCCTCCCTCCAGGAGACTGGAGGTTTCTTCTCTGGAGAGATTGAATGAAAGAGGCCTCTTACATCAGAACACCGCGTGCAGGCAGAAGGGGGAGAGTGGGTGAGCTCTCAGGGAGCTCCCACGTTGGCCGCCAGGCAGGAGGTGGTAGTGTCTACTTTCATTGGTATCTAGGGATTCCCTAACCAAGAGGCCAGTTTGCCACCTGACCACCCCAGAGTGAGTACACAGTTGAAACGCCCTGCCTAGGTGCACAAGCGGTTGTCTATGCTGGGTAACAACCCCCCCCTCCAAAACCTAGTGGCTTAAAGCAATAACAATCATTTGTTTTGCTCACAAATCCACAATCGGGCAGAACTCAGTGTGGACAGTTCATTTCTCCTTCACACAACGGACTGGAGCCGGAGGGTCGGCTTCCAGAATGGCTCAGTCCCACGGCTGTCAGCTGGGGGCCCAGCCCAGGCTGCTGTTCCTCTCCACGTGGGCCCCCCCGAGGGACTGCCTGGGCTTCCGCACAGCATGGCGGCCGAGCTCCACGAGCAAAAATTCCAAGAAGCTGGGGCAGAAGCCACAAGGCTGTTTACGATCTGGCCTTAGAACTCTCAGGATGTAACTCAATGGGAGGAGTAGAAGGAATTTACGGCTATATTTAATCTACCACATGCTCAGAGCTCTGAATAATTTTTTAGTGCCTTATTCTCAAATGTGAGCCGATAGCCAAATATCAGAAGACATTTGAGGAAAGCCTCCAGTATGAAGACAAAGATAAAGAAAAATGAAAGAAACTATAAGAAGCAAAGATAGGGCTTCCCTGGTGGCGCAGTGGTTGAGAATCTGCCTGCCAATGCAGGGGACACGGGTTGGAGCCCTGGTCTGGGAGGATCCCACATGCCGCGGAGCGGCTGGGCCCGTAAGCCACAATTGCTGAGTCTGCGCGACTGGAGCCTGTGCTCCGCAACAAGAGAGGCCGCGATGGTGAGAGGCCCGCGCACCGCGATGAAGAGTGGCCCCCGCTTGCCACAACTGGAGAAAGCCCTCGCACAGAAACGAAGACCCAACACAGCCATAAATAAATAAATAAATATTAAAAAAAAAAAAACTTAAAGTGTTGTTCACTTGGGACCCCTGATAATAATATCCTCCAGGAATAAAGGCAAACTAGAAATTATAAAAAAAAAAAAAAGAAGCAAAGATAATATAAAGAGCAGAAGAAAAACTAAAAAAACAAACCTACTGTAATAAATATCTTCCGAGAAATAAGAGAAGATATTGGATTCATGAAGCAATAGAATAGAATGGTATTTTAAAGGGGGAACAACTTACAAGTGAGAAAGTGCTCTTTGATATTGAAAGTATAAGAAATAATAAAAAATTTAGAAAGTTTGGTAAAGGAATTTGAAGAAATCTCTCAGAAAAAAGAATAAAAAGACAAAGAGATGGAGTAGCATAAAAAAATAAATTGGAGGATCAACCCCAGAAAGTCACACATTAAACTAACAGGAATTCCAGAAAAGGAGAGGAGATAAAACAAAAAAGAGGGAATTACCAAAAAATTAATACCAGTACATTTCCCGGAACTGAAGGACATGAATCTCTAGGTTGTCTTGATTAGCATATAGCACATTATCTTTTTTTTTCCAGATTAGATTCACATATGTAATTTTTAATTTTTTTTATTTTATACTGGAGTAGAGTTGATTAACAATGTTGTGTTAGTCTCCATTGTACAACAAAGTGATTCAGTTATACGTATACATGTATCTATTCTTTTTCCAATTCTTTTCCCATTTAGGTTTTTACAGAATATTGAGCAGAGTTCCCTGTGCTATACAGTAGCACATTATCTTTCCTTTCTTTTTTTTTTTTTTTTAATTTATTTTTAGCTGAATTGGGTCTTCGTTGCTGCGTGCGGGCTTTTCTCTAGTTCGTTATGGGGGCTTCTCACTGCAGTGGCTTCTCTTGTTGCGGAACACGGGCTCTAGGCACACAGGCTTCAGTAGTTGTGGCACACGGGCTCAGTAGTTGTGGCACACGGGCTTAGTTGCTCCACGGCATGTGGGATCTTCCCGGACCAGGGCTCGAACCCGTGTCCCCTGCATTGGCAGGCGGATTCTTAACCACTGTGCCACCAGGGAAGTCCAATACAGTAGCACATTATCTTTTAAAGAAAACTTTTAACTGAAGTATATGTGAGCTATCCATCCATGTTGTTATCTACAGCAACGGTTTGATTTTCATTGCCATCTAGTTTTTCATTGAATGAATATATCACCAATTATTTGTCCATTCTGTTGTTGATGGATTTGGGTTATTTCCAGTTAGGGGTTATTACAAATTTTGCTGCCATGAACATTCCTGTTTGCCTCTTTGGGTTGATTGGGTTTGCATTTTGGGTGCGTACGGAGAAGTAGAATTAGTGATCACAGGTTGTATGATCCGCTTTAGTAGATACTGTTAAACAGTTTTCCAAAGTGGTTGAACCAACTTCTATTCCTGTTAGCAGCACAGGAGAGTTCCAGCTGCCTCTCTACCACCCTGTCAGCAGCTGGTGTTGTATGTCTTTTTCACCCATTCCCATTCAGGTCAGCATAATAAGCTGTAAAAAAACCTACAGTAAGGGACATCGGAATGCCAGAAGATTTTCAGATTGTGCTCTGGAAAGAATGCGAGCACGAAAGTGGCATAAGCAAGGGCAGAAAAGCAGACAAATCATGCAGGACTTTGCTGGCCACACGACAGGTGTTAGACTTGATTCCATGTGCATGGCAGCTACTGAAGACATTTTTTGAAGGTCCAAAATGCCATTTTGGCTTCAATGTGGAAAATGGGTTTGAGAAGGCCAAAGTAAACGCAGAGAGAGCAGCAAGCTATTGCAAAAGTTGAGGTAGGTACAGATGAAGTTTCAGACGAGGAAGAGAGGGCTGAAGAGAAGGCGATTCAGGAACTATTTAGGTGGGAGACCCTAGGCATCCTGGTGGTGGGTCCGCTGTGTAGGCTGAGGATGGGGAGGCCCGCAGGGACTCCCGTGTGCCCGTCTCACCCACCCGGGACTGACGCTGCAGACGTGGCGTGAGGAGGAGAGTCTAGTCTTGGGCATGTTGAATTTGAGAGGCAGCCAAGTGGAGACCTGAAACAGGCAGTTGAATATTTCTGTCTGGAGCTCTAAGCAGAGGTGGAGAGTTAAGATGCAGCCCTGGGAGTTGGAACCAGGAAATGAGATCAGGCGCACAGCAAGACAGTTCAGCATGAGAAGAGACATGGGCCTGAACCCTGAGAAAACGCAACGTTTAATAGATGCGCGAAAGTTGGCAGGGCGCTGTGGAGTTGAGGTAAGGACTGGTGAAGGCGTGGACCAGGGAGGCTTGGACCAGGAGCTGCTTAGGTGGAAGGCTCTGCATCTTGGGGATGGATGGGACGTGTAGACGGAGGGTGGCCTCTGGGACGATGGATTTGCACGGGCCTGGGAGTTGGAGCAGAACAGTCGGAGAGGAAGGAGGGGGAGGCCAGTCTTTCTTTTAGAAAACAATTCCAGATCCGAGGTTTTTCATTGCCAGATGACTTCCGTCTCTCTAAGCCGCTCCCACCCACCACATTCTGTCCTAGGCCCTCCCCCTGCCCCTTGGGGGACACAGATGAAGAAGAAATGCTTGCTCCAGACTGAATATTGTTCATGGACTTCCCAAGGTCAAGTTTATTCGGTATGTGAACCATATGGACCCGGAAGTGGATTTCCTTTTCTCTTTCACAGACAAATGTCCCTGAGTTTCTCGGCTGCTGTCTGAGGAGGCTGAGGGATCCCGCCCTGAGAGACGTGAGGAGCAGCTCCAGGGGCGCCTCTGGGGAGAATAGGACCTGAGACACACAGAGGGAAGTGTCCCGACAGCCTCTGGGGCTGGTGCAGGGGAAACAGAATGCCCAAGTAGCCCGGTGAGATGACCCTTCACAGCGGCCCCTTCGGAGAGGTGTCCTGATCCCGGAATCAGCGTCCAAATAACCCCACGACTTCTTTGCCCACGTGAGCAATGCCAGCCAGCAGCGTTCTTCACAGAAGTCACCGAAGCAGCGTTCCCTGGCCGTCGCCCACAGCAGGACTGGGACTTGAAAGGAAGAGACTGGAGACCAGAAGCAGCCCAGACCCCACGCTCCAGGTGAAGCACCTGCAGTTACCTAGGCCTGTTCCCTCCTGACCCAGAAACCTGAGCTGTGACATTTCTGAAGGGTCCAACTGGTGAGGCTGAAACTGGGGCAGGCGCATTTGTTTGCGCGGTGTTGATTGCCAACGGTTCATCACCAAGGGTAAGTGGAAGAAATCATTCCTGTTCATTTGCAAATGGAAATCAAATGAGGACTGTACTTCAGTGCATCAGCGTTTTCACTTCCAAATGCAAGAATTTCAGAAAGACAGCGACCTTGGGATGCCTGGCAGGCACGTGCCCGCCTCGGAGCGCCCTGTGCCTTTGCCGGACGTTCTCGGCCCCTGCCCGCCTCGGAGCGCCCTGTGCCTTTGCCGGACGTTCTCGGCCCCTGCCATGCCGGCTGGGCCCAAGGCAGACCTACTTAGTTTGGAAAGCAGGAAACATCTCAGATGCTGCGAATTCATCTGCACACAAACAGCCACGTCTCCCAGTTTTTATTACTCTGCAGAGACTTGGAGACGCTTTCACCTCACTTAAGGAGCCCCAGCAAATTATGCTGAAATCCTTCCAAGGGTTGAAATGATATGTTTATAAACCCTCCTTGCTGAACGGTTGGCCCCAAGAAATCTTGCTATAATAAAGACGTATGCGCTGGGGGGACGGGGGTTCTTTCCCCGATGTGTAATGAATTTCCCTCCATGCTGGTGGATTCATTACCGTGATTTATGGCCGTTTTAATGTACACAAGCTTCTTAAACAACTTAGAGTCGATTGTTCTAGAACTAGATCTGGGTCCCCGGGAGCTCCTGGAGCTGAGCCATGGTTCAGGGAGTTATTGGTGTCCCCGGGCAGGTAAACAACCTTGGATCAAAGGCGCTAGGTTGCGTGCAAACAGCATCGATTGGAACGGGAAGCACCTTATAACCGAGAGAGCGGGCGCCACCTAATAATCCTTGTGAGCCCTGGGGCAGCCCATGGGGCCCAGCCTCGCTTTGCCGGTAGCGCCGAGGAAGGACGGACTAGTGCCCAGGAGGGGTAAGTGCTCGCGCTGTTTTCCCTGCATCCAATCGGGCACCTTCACAGAATTTGCCCGGGAGGCCTGCACAGAGAAGTGAGAAGAGGCCTGGAGTCAGACCAACGCCCCAGCATCGGAGAGAACCGACCCGGATTATTCGGCGCACAAAGATCCCCCTTGTATTCAGAAGCAGCTTTTGTGGGTTTGTTTCTAATACTTTTACCTTAATTACCTTAAGAATGGCTTTAACGCACTGCCACAATTTCAACCTCAACCAGCGCCTGCTAGCACACTCGAGATGTGGGCAGTTGTACTCAGAGGGCGGGGAGGGAAACCCTGGAGGGAGAGCGACCGGTGATGGGGCGTGGCAGAGGCACGGGCTCCTTTGCTTTATGTAAAATCACTGGGCGTCAGTGGGGAGCTTCAGCTGGATTGGGAGCGCTCAAAGAAAGAAAGAAAGACGGTTCCAGGAGGAGCGAGCAGGCCATGGGGGTGATCTGCAGAGGGACGGTAGCACTCTGAAAGTTACTGCCTGGAAGGCAGGGGCCCCCCCAGGAGTGCTCTCTTGGGCCAGGGGGAGGCAGGGGTGGTGACGGTGCCCAGGTGGGAACTGCGAAAGAAGGCAGTGACCACGGGGTTCCCGGGGGTGGAAGGGCCTTCCTTTCCGACCACCAGAGGACCTCCTGGCGAAGGGTCAGTTAGTCCATCAACAGCCTTGGTGTCCCGGAAGCAAATGGGCCTTGGCTCACTGCGGTGGACCGGGATTTGTTTGACTAAGAGGGGTTGGGTTTTCAAGATTGTGTGGGACATATGTAACAAAAATGTAAATTTTTGAGCCTATTTGACAAAATTCTATAACTTCTTGCTTTTTTTTTTCTGTGACTGTTACATGCAGTCGAAGCCGGTGCCCCGGGTAGACCACTGGGTAACGGGAGATGCACGGAGCAGCTGTTACAGACCACACCCGGCGAAATTCTCACGGCAACCTGGGGCTCTCGTGATCATCACCGTTTCACGACGAAGAAGCCGACAAGCAAGTGGTTTATAACTTGCCTGAGGAAATGCAAACGGTTTTATACATATGGAAAGATCTCCTTCCTCACTGGTGATGAAAACATCAGTGCAAACGAGGACTCAGCTGGAACACGATTTCCCACCCAGCTGACCAGCGAAGATGCAGTGGGGGGGTGGGAGTGCGAAGCTGGGTGCCAGGGTGAACTGACACAGTCTCGGGGTGGGCAATTTAGCATCATCTCCCCAAATTTCAAATGAACATACCCTCTGACCCAAGAATTCCTCTGTAATCGTCCTTGTAAATACATGCAAGACGCCTTTACGGGGATATTCATCACTGCCCTGTTGTAGTGGCGTCTCGGGTCAAGGGCTCCTCATCTTTGCTCGGCATAAGATACGCGCTCGATAAATATTTAAGTTATGCGGCCTAATCATGGACTGTACGGGACAGGTGGGGAGAGGTAAAAGCAGCGTGTGGGGGGCTTCCCTGGTGGCGCAGTGGTTGAGAGTCTGCCTGCCAATGCAAGGGACACGGGTTCAAGCCCTGGTCTGGGAAGATCCCACCTGCCGCGGAGCAACTAAGCCCTGAGCCACAACTACTGAGCCTGCGCGTCTGGAGCCTGTGCTCCGCAACAAGAGAGGCCGCGATAGTGAGAGGCCCGCGCACCGCGATGAAGAGTGGCCCCCGCTCGCCGCAACTGGAGAAAGCCCTCGCGCAGAAACGAAGACCCAACACAGCCATAAATAAATAAATTTATAACCAAAAAAAAAAAAAAAAAAAGCAGCGTGTGGGGCTGCTGACCACAAGAGGTGGTCCTGAGCACGCCCTGCCCCTGACCTACAAACACAGCAGGCTGCATGGTTCCCAGGGCACCCAGCGAGCCCTGCCCAGGGGCACCCACAGGGCTCGGGGAACAGCCGTCAAGGGCAATCGGTGCGCCTTGAAACCACAGCAAACTTTCTTCTGAGACCCGTGGCCACCACTAAGTCACTCACTTACTCAACAACCATCTATTCAATACTAAATGCCAGTTATTCAGGGGTCTTGGCTACAGGAGCTTTAACTTAAGCAAAAAAGGAATTTATTGGAAATACATCAGATAGTTCATGGGACGAATAGAAGGCGAAAACAGCAGGAAGCAACAGGGACGGCAGCAGAATCACAGCCGAGGTCAGGAGCAGGGACGGGCTGGCCGGAGCTCCCACGGCCATCACGACACCGTTCCGTGAACGTGCCTGACCTGTCCCTTCAGCACTGTGCCACCACCTCAAGGCTCAACAAGTGTGTGGGAACATGACAGACTGGCCCAGGCGCAGGGGCTGGGCAGACAGGGGACTGGACCCCACCGGCTTCCCCGGGGGAGGGGGAGCCCTCCCTCCCCCATGACTCAGCATGGGGGAGCCCTGCCAGCAGCACGGACTTGGGTGGTGGCAGCAAGCCACAGCAGCGTGGACTGCAATCACCCAGGCCACCGCCGTGGGCTTTGTTTGTTCGGTCAATCAATACACATTTCTTGAGCATTGCAACAGAAAAAAGAGTGGATACATGTACCCACTCTAAACAAGAGGGGACATATGTATATGTACAACTTGGCTGTACAGTAGAAACTAACACGACATTGTGAATCAACTATCCTCCAGTAAAAATTAATTTAAAATAGAAGAAATAGAAACCCCCTGGTTGTCTCGGCTGCCCATCCACACCCCTTCCTGGAGACCCTGCCCCGGCCCCGGCCTCTGTCCTCGCCTTTGCAACTTCCTCTCTTCTAAACTCCGTCCACAGCTGATTACACCAAGGACCAACGCCTAACCCAGGGAGAAGCAACCCACGCTGGCCGGAAGTCAGTCAATTTCTCCTCTCTTTCTAGAGAATTTTAACTAAGGGACCAGGGGTCAGCAGCAGCGGTGGGTACTTGAACGGAAGGTCAAGAGAGCTGGACCAGTCAGTGCTGAGGTGGCTGAAGGCATGTGCGGCTGTGTGTGTGTGTGTGTGTGTGTGTGTGTGTGTGTGCACGCGTGTGTGTGTGTGTGTGTGTGTGTCCCCACGTGACAGCCCGATCCTGCGATTCATTCGGCCCAGCTGTCCTGCTTCCGCCTTGGGCATCCATGGGGTGGCCTGGGTCTCCTTCCAGCAAAGCCCATCTAGTTCAGCTCGGTTGAGGGGTGTCTGTTCCATGTCACCAGACAACCCCTTATTAAGGCAAATGCATTGGGAGTCCTGGGCTGGGCCAACACCGCCCATGGATCAGAACGGCGTGGTACCCCGGACAGCTGGAAGATCACGAAGAGCCCCAGTGAGCTCAGGGCCTCCGTGAACAGACAGGGACACTGGGGCCCAAGGTGGGTAAAGGACAGGCCACAGACGGGAGCAGAGCTGAGCCTGGAGGCGCTTTTCTGGCTTCCCGGGTTCTTCCTGCTCCATCGTACCTCTGCTTACACGGGACTGTCCCCCAAAGCATCGGCTTCTCCTGTACCCTCCACCGAAGGGCCACCAAGGTGTGTTCCGCAGAGGAGGAGATTCCGAGTCCTGGGTCGCCCCTTTCCATATGAGGGCAGAAACCTCTGCTGCTCCAGCGGCGATACAACCCGTCTGAACATCGGCTGACGGTATTAATCAGCCAAATGCGGTGATAAACGGTGTGCCCGACCTGCTGGCAGTTTCAGCGCTGCTGGTTTACTGCCCCTGCCCCCAGCCCGCGGAGGGAACTCCCACTAGGAGAAAAGCAGCCAGACACGAGCACACGCGGAGAGGAACCCATCTCCAGGTGAGTCGTCTTCTGTCGGCTCCCCTCTTCCCATCCTGGGCTGACCTGAGCTCGGGCCTGAGGCCTGCGTGAATTTGGTCACCCGGTTTTAGTGATACCACCACGTATCTGAGAAATAAGAGAGAATGGGAGACCGGGTTCCCGCTTTGAGAAGCTTCCAATTTCATGACATCATGTGTTTTATCAGTTGAATTACATCTCCCCCAATTCACATGTTGGAGTCCTACCCCTGTACCTGAGAAGGCAGCCTCACTTGAAAATAGGGTCTTTGGGACTTCCCTGGTGGTCCCAAAGACTTCGCCTTCCAACACAGGGGGTGTGGGTTCAATCCCTGGCTGGGGAGCTAAGATCCCATAGTCTCAGGGCCAGAAAAAAAAAACCCAAAAACATAAAACAGAAGCAATATTGTAACAAAATTCAATAAAGACTTTTTTTTAAAAAAGGTCCACATCAAAAAAAGAAAATAGGGTCTTTGCAGATATGATCAAGTTAAGATGTAGTCATTATGGTGGACCCTAATCCCTTAAGACTGTCCTCATAAAAGGGGGCAATCTGGACACAGAGATAGGTGCACACAGAAAACCCCCCGTGAAGATGGGGGTGATTCTCCTAGGAGCCCAGGGACGCCGAAGATGGCAGAAACCAGCGGAGCTGGGGCGAGGCCTGGGACCAATTCTCCCTCACGGCCTCAGCAGGAACCCACCCTGCCAACACCTCGGTCTCGGGCCTCCAGCCTCCAGAATGGCGGGACAGTAAATCTCCATCGCCTAAGCCGCCGTTTGTGGTGCTTTGTCCCAGCAGCCCTGAGACACTAATAACACAGCGTGTGTAGTAGGTTACCACCTACAGGGAGGGACCCCACGACCCCATGAGTCATACAGTGAATGTAGGATCCACATAACAAGCCACGCTGATGATTTTTTACCCGACCAGTCAATTTAATTAAAGGGGGAAGAAAAAACAATTTAGTTGAACAGCTGGTTTCACTGATTTTTTTTTTTCTGTCTTTCCCCAGCAGTTTGCCTGAATTTATTTTGGTCTTTCCACGGAGGAGCATTCCAGCCCCTTGACCCTAGGACGGGGTGCGGTGGTCTCCCCCACTGTACTGGAGGCTGTGGCCCCCGCGCCTGGCCTTTACCCCTGGGATGCTGAGAAAGCATCTGTCTGACCCAGCTGGGGACGCTGCTGAGGCCAGAGACGCACGCACGTGACTCCATTACGAAAGGAGGCTGCTCGAGCCGCCCCCGACTAATGGCTTGTTTGGGGCCAGGAAGCTGTCTCCCATGAGAAAATATATTCTTCTATAATTTCCCTAAAATATTAAAAGTGGAGTTCTGCTCTGAGAGCCCAATCTGCTCTGATTCCCACCCCGTGAAGAGGAGAGGCCGGAGGGGCTTTGGAAGTGAAATCAGGCTTTCTAATCCACAGGCGGTCTTGGAAGGTGGGTTTCTGCTGTATCCAGGCGGGTGCCTGCCGAGAGCACCCAGCCTTGGAGACCAGCATACTTCCGCCCTCCACGGGGTCACAGCAGGGCTAAGCAGCAGTGTGGCCAGACATCTGGGGGAAAGGGAAAGCAATGGTCACTCAGCAACCTGGGTAACAATGACATGGCCAGTTGGGGGAAGGGCAGTGAGTCTCAACCTGAAACTCCAAGGCCGATTGTCTCATCTACGCAGGGCTGTGAAGTGAGAGTTCACAGACCCTCCAAGAGGTCTGTGGACCATTTGCAGCAACATGGGTGGACCTAGAGATTGTCATACTGAGTGAAGTAACTCAGACAGAAAAGGACAAATATCGTATAATATTGCTTACGTGTGGGATCTGAAAAATTGGTACAAATGAACTTATCTGCAAAACAGAAATAGAGTCACAGATGTAGAAAACAAACTTATGGTTACCAGTGGGGAAAGGGGAGGAGGGATAAACCGGGAGATTTGGATTGACATATACACACTACTGTATATAAAATAGATAAGTAACAAGGACCTACTGTATAGCACAGAGAACTCTACTCAATACTCTGTAATGACCTACATGGGAAAAGAATCTAAAAAAGAGTGGATATGTGTGTATGTATAACTGATTCACTTTGCTGTACAACAGAAACTAACACAACATGGTAAATCAACTATACTCCAATAAAAAGTAAAAAGAAAAGAGGTCCATGGATAAAATTCAGGAGTCCCTGTACTTGGATGGGAAATAATATCTTTCTTTTCACCAACCTCCAACTAACATTTAGCATGCCCTTTAATTTTTTTTCTCTTTTTTTTGGCAACATTGGGTCTTCGTTTCTGCGAGCGGCCTTTCTCTAGTTGCGGCGAGCGGGGGCTACTCTTCGTTGTGGTGCACGGACTTCTCATTGCAGTGGCTTCTCTTGTTTTGGAGCACGGGCTCTAGGGCACACGGGCTTCAGTAGTTGTGGCACGTGGGCTCAGTAGCTGTGGCTCGCGGGCTCTAGAGCACAGGCTCAGTAGTTGTGGCACACGGGCTTAGTTGCTCCGTGGTATGTGGGATCTTCCCGGACCAGGGATCGAACCCATGTCCCCTGCATTGTCAGGCAGACTTTTAACCACTGCACCACCAGGGAAGCCCCATGCCCTTTAATTATGAATGTGGCAACAAACCACCGTTAAATGAGCTCGCCCTATGTCTCTGTCACCAGCACAATGCAGACACTTCTTATATCACGATTGCAGACCTCTCAGTACGCACCACACTTTTGCAGAGATCTCACAATGTTGTTTACACACGTCATTCCTTCAGAAGCATCAGCGCCCACGGGCCTTATCGTTCAATACACTGATTAAGAGGTGTGCATGTTACTCTCACACATTTGTTCAAATGTTTTGATAAGTATGTTTCAATACAATTGTTCTCCTTTTTAAGCCCCTGTATTTTGCATTATGCCCTGAAAAACTTTCTTCTGAGAAGCAAGTCCCTGGACTTGCTTCCGCGTCAAGCCAAAGCGACCGCGTCACAAAAGATCAGAGTCCCAGACCTCTAAGAGGGGACGGAGCCAGGTTCCAACCAGGAAAACACTCGAAGGATTAAAGCAAAGGGAGACGATGCAGGGCACTGGGTCTCAGGAGGTGGAGGAGTTACCACTGAAGCCACCGCGTTCCTAAAGCAGAGGGACGGAAGGGGGACAGGTTCCTAGGCTCCAGAGGCAGTGGGGGCCACGCAGGAGACCCCCAGCTACCAAGGCCTCCTGGGTCTCCAAGAGGGAAAACGCTCTGGCCCCTCCCTTCCCCCGCTTTCCAGAATTCCACCTGTACCTCCGCCGGCTGAATCCCTCCAGAAGCCAACGGGTTAAGGAGCCTGAAGTCCTGCCAGAGCTGGACCCAGCACCGCCCTCTACACCCCTCAGAACAGCGTGAAAAGCGTCATCACTGTCCCCAGGGCCCTGGCACTGGGGGCTGCTGTGGCCCCAGCAGGAGAAGCCCTGAGCCGCAGCCATACCCAGCAAGCGTCAAACCACAGCACTTCTGTTCATGAACTTGGGACGCCTGCTGACGTGCCCTTTCTGACCTTCTCCCCCTGGATTGTCGCCTTGTGCCATAGACACTTTGTTGAGGGAGAAGAAATGAAATTATGAAAGGTTCTTAGTGATTTGCTCATCACTGGGCAGGCGTGATCTGGAGAACACAATAAACAGCGGTGGTACCTATGTGAATTCAAACAATCACCTACTTATGAGTGTTTGGCACCAGAAGTGCAGCTGGGATTCATGCCTCGCGATTCCTGCTTCTCCCTCCCATCTTATCTATTTTACAGGCGGGCTCTTTGCCTTCCGGATCACTGTTAAGAATCCCACTTGTACATCAATTACATTTCCATTAGCATTGAGATCTCTCTTCATAGAGCATCACCAGGCTGCAGATACACAAAATGTCAATATTCCCTCTCACTTCATTATGCTAATCCCTCCACGCCTCGGCCCGGCTCCTAGAGGATGTTTACGCTGATGCAGCTTTACAGGCAGCTGGGCTTCCCAGCCAGCGCGCTTCTCACATCTGTGGACGCTCAGCCCCAGGGCTGACGGCTGGAGTGGACACCCCTGCGTCTGCCTGAGTGACCTTCTGGTGGTCCGGGCACGTTAGATCCATCACAGAGATGCCATAGTCGTGCTGCTCTTGTCGCTTATTTATCAGCCACTTCTCCACACTGCAGTCAGAAAATCCTCATGCAAATGAGGAAAGAGGAAAGAATTAAGATGTTAGATCACAGCCAGGACCTTGCTGACCTGACCATCCTGTGGCTGGAACTGATTCTATCTGAAAGACGAAATACCTGTGTTTACTCTCTCTTCCTGTCTTCTGCAAACCAGGTGGCTCAGACTGTCCCTGTGAAGGGCTGCTCCGTGGGAAACCCTGTGAGGAGGGGCTGGAGCGGGGCTGGAAGGGGCGGGCGAGCCAGGAGGCGGCTTCAGGGGAGACGGGCCTGATCTCGGCACCGCAGTTCGTCCTGCCTCAGGGGAGGCTCAGGCCATGGGCGTCCAGCAGCCGATGCCCCAGGACAGCCGGGCGCCTGAGCGTCTGCCGCAGGCCGCATGGGGGCCCCGGGGGGCCCTCCTCCAGAATGTATGCACAGAGCTCCTTCCCAAAGGCCCGAGCCCCGTCCCTCCTAAATCCTCCGGCCTCTCTCACCTCATCTGTCCCACACAGCGCATCCCCTCCTGCATCACAACCGTCCCGTGCAGCACCTGTTACAAGCTCTCTCGTAGGTCTTTGCTTCACGCATATTATATTTGCTTCCTCAACACACTTATGTGTTAAAATTCCTTATGGCTGGTGCCAGGGGTTGAATTATGCCCCCAAAGATAGGCTGAAGTCCTAACCCCCAGGACCTCAGAGTCTGACCTTATTTGGAAGTAGGGTTGTTGCCGAGGGAACTGGTGAAGATGAGGTCAAGCTGGGGCAGGGTGAACCCTGATCCAACAGGACGGGCGTCCTTACAGGAAGACGAGACGCAGACCCCCAGACAGGTGTCGGCTGTGACCGTGGAGCAGACGCGGATGGTGCCGCTGTGAGCCGAGGACCGCCAGGATCGACACCTCCACCCAACGGGCAGAGGCAGGAGGGCTCCCCCCAGCGCCTGCAGGGAGCCCGGCCCGCCAGCGCCGGGGTCTCGGACTCTGGCCTCAGGAGCTGGGAGGGAACAGACGCTGTCGACTTAGGCCACCCCGTGTGCGGTGCTTTGTTACCGTGGCCCCAGGAGCCGACCCGTGTTTGCGTGGCTGTCGTCTGTCTAACACCCTGAGCCTTCGTGTCTCAAGAGTGATGCGTCCTCGCCAACTCCGCCTTTACTATACGCCAACGAGGGCCCCCGTTCACGCTTTTCCATCTCCTACTTGGAATGACCTTTAGAGTTCTTGTCACATTCTTTACGACCCAAAACGTGACACGTGGCATGTTCTTTTTAATCTCTTCAGTGGTGGCAGAACTTCACTCTGGGAAGAGGAAACAGATTTTCAGGAGCTTGGTGGGTGACTAAGCGGGGCTGTGGCTCTGTGTCGGGTCAGGAATGCAGTCAGGCTAGGAAGCCACACGCGCTAACTCCAGGGGCCCAGGCTCCCCAGGGTCTGTGCGAAGACTGGAACCAATGTCATGGCCACGAGAGGGGTGGTGTGAGGGCCGACGCTCCTGCAGGTGTTGCTGGAGTTTGTTTCTTGCATCTGTTAGAATATTCTACAGCCATAAGCTGTTTACCCCTTTTGTTTTGTTTCTTGAAATCCTACAGAGTTCTGGGTGCACAGGAAGGAACCGGTAAACATGTTTGATTGTCTGGCCGCAGTTTTCTTGAGGCTGAAGCTCGAACTGCAGGGAGATGAAATTGTTAACTTAGGTACTTGCTAGCGTGGTTCGTGCATTTATGCATCTCACTGGTCTCCCATTGCTGCTCTAACAAGTCACCACAAACTTAGTGGCTGAAAACAACACAGATTTATCCCAGTTCTGTAGGTTAAAAGGCCCCCAGGGGTCTCACTGGGCTCGGATAAGCCAACGGCAGGGCTGCGCTCCTTCTGGTGGTTGTAGGGAGAATGGATTCCCTGCGTCTTCCAGCTCTAGAGGCTGCCCTCATTCCTGGCCCCGGGGCCCTTCCACCTTCCAGGCCAGCAGAGCAGCTGACCCCTGACCTTCTCCCCGGTCATGTCCCTCTGATCCTCTTCTTCACCCTCGTCCACTCTCAGGGAACCTGTGATTTCACTGGGCCACCCAGGTCACCCAGGGTGCTCCCCTCTCCTAGGGCAGCTCCATAGCGACCTTAATCCCATCCGCACCCTTCATTACCTTTCACCACATAACTTCACATAGTCTCAGGCTCTAGGCATTAGGACATGGGCTTCTTTGGCGGGGTCACCGTTCTGCCTACCACATTCATTCCTTCAAATAAAAACAGTTTTTCTTTTATTCAACCGATATGTATTAAACCTTTACCACGTGCTGGCCATCGTCTGGATCCTGAAGACTATAGCAGAGAACTTAACAGGTATAATCTTTGTTCTCATGAGCACACATCCTAATAAGCATACAAGAAACAAGATAAATAAAAAAGCTAAAGTATGTCATGTAGGGTTGAGGGCTCAGAGGAAAAATAAAGTAGTAAAGGAAGCTAGGAAGTGCTGATGGGTGAGGGTAGACTATGATTTTAAATATGACACTTAAGGGGGTGATATTTGAACACAGGATCGGAGCTGGGGGAGGCTTACGGAGAACGGGGCGAAGTGGGGTCCAGTCAGGGGGAACAGCAGGGGAGCAGACCCCAAAACAGGGCATGCCTGGCTATTCTGGAACAGGCCAGTGTGGGTGGCAGGTGTGCGAGGGGGGCTGAGTAAAGAAGATGAGGTGAGACAGGTGATGGAAGAGAAGAGGGGCAGGTTGCCTGGGGCCTTCGGGCCAAGGCGGGACCTCGGCTCTTACTCACTGGAAGGTCTGAGCAGGGAGCTGACGCTCCTGGGACCAGTACGGCTGCCCCGTGGACTTGGCACATCAGGGAGACTTGCAGGAGGCCTGCTCTACTCCAGGTAAGGGACGACGGTGGCTCACAAGAAGGAGGTAACTGTGCTGGGGGGGACACCCCATTGGATCCTGGAGGTCGCTGGAAGATGGAGCTGGGACTGGACAGGAGAGAAGGAGGGGTCCAGAGTGACCCCAAGGTTTCAGCATGAGAGACAGGAAGGATGGAGTTGTCATTTCCTGGGATGGACAACACGGCTCGGTCCTCTGATGTGCCAAGTTTGAAATGCCCATGGGATGCCCAAGTGGAGATGTCAGAGGCAGGTGGACACATGAGTCTGAAATTCAAGAGAGAGAACTAGGCTGGAGATAGAAATTTGGGTGTTATGAGTATGTAGATGATATTTAAAGCCTTGAGACTGAATGAAGTCCCCCAGGAGAGACTTGACATAGGGAAGAAAAGAGATTCGAGGGCTGGACCTGGCACTTTCCAATATTCAGAGCTCGGAGAAATGAGGAAGAATCGGAAAAGAAGACAAAAGCAGCAGCAAGTGAAGGACAGAAAACACCTAGAAAGGGTATCCTGGATCCCAAACAGAGACAGTGCCATAAGGAAGATGCAGGAATCACCTGTGTCCATTGGTGCAGAGATCCAGGAAGATGGGCTGGACTCACCAGTATGGAGCTCCTTACCCTCCATGATGAGATAGATTCCAGGGAAGCTTGAGGGGAGTAGGCCCAGTACAGTACGGGTTGCCCCAAGTGGCCCAAACAAGCTTGAAGAAGAAGAACAAAGTTGGAGTACTCACGCTTGCCGATTTAAAAACATTCTACAAAGCTACGGTGATCAAGACAGTGAGGTACAGGCAAAGGATGAACATATAGACTGATGGGAAAGAACTGAAGGTGCAGAAGTGAACCCTCACACCTATGGTCAACTGGTTTTCAACAAGGATGACAAGACAATTCAATGGGGGAAATAACTGCCTTTTCAACAATTGGTCCTAGGATAACTGGATATCCACATGCAAAAGGATGAATATGGACCCCTTACACCATACAAAAAATAGTTAACTCATAATGGATCATAGACCTAAATTTAAGAGCTGAAACTGTAGAATTCCTAGAAGAAAACATAGTAGCAAATCTTCATGACCCGGGTTGGGTAAAGCCCTCTTAGCTATGACACTAAAAGCACAAGTAGCAAAAGAAAAATAAAGAAATTGGACTTTATCAAAACTAAACACTTTCGTGCTTCCAAGGACACCATCCAGAAAGTGAAAAGACAACCCACCAAGTGGGAGAAAACATTTGCAAATCATACATCTGTATCAGGAATATGTAAAGAACTCTCACAATTCGATAATAAAAAGACAAATCACCCATTAAAAATGAGCAAAGGATCTGAATAGACATTTCTTCAGTAAAGATATTCAAGTGACCAATAAGCACATGAAAAGACGTTCAACATCACTAGCCGTTAGGAAGATGAAATCAAAACCAAAATGAGAGACCGTGTCACAACCACTAGGGTGGCTATAATAAAACGACAGGTAATAAAAGTGTTATAAGGATGTGGAGGGACCCTCGTACATTTATTATATTCATCAGCAGGGGTGCTAAAACATAATACCATTGACTGGGTGGTTTAAACAACAGAATTTCTTTCTCACAGTGCTGGAGGATGGGAAGTCTAAGATCAAGGTGCCAGCAGATTTGGTTCCTGGTGAGAGAGACCGGGGGGGGGGGGCGGGGGGGTGGTGCGGGGAGGAAGCTCTGTCTCTTCATCCTCCTAGAAAGGCACTAGTTCCATCATGAGGGCCTGTATTAGTCAGGGTTCTTCAGAGGAACAGAACCAATAGGGTGTGTGTGTGTGTGTATGGGTGTCCCAAGAAGAACTGATGTTTAAGCCCGAGTCTGAGTCTGGAAAAGACCAATTTCCTGGCTCATCCCATCAGGCAGCAGAGTTCCTCTTACTCAGCCTTTCCTTCCATCCAGGCCTCCTGATGAGTGGATGAGGCCCACCCCCGGGGGACCCATCTGCCTTACTTGGTCTACAGATTCAAATGTTCATCTCATCCAGAAACGCCCTCACAGACACGTCCAGAGTCGCGTCCAAACAAATGTCTGGGCGCCTGTGGCTAGGCCTAATTAATACGTAAATTAGCCAACACACATTCCTGAAAATATGTCGTGTTACCACATGACTCAGCAATTCCACTCCTAAGTATGTACCGAGGGGAAATGAAAACATATATCCACACAAAAACTTGCACACGAATTGTCAAAGCAATGTTTTTCGTAATAGCCAAAAGATGGAAACAACTGAAATGTGGTCTATCCACACGATGAAATAGTATTTGGCAGTTGAAAGAAAGGAAGTACTGACACACGCTACAGCATGGACGATCCTTGAAAACATGCTGAGTGAAAGAAGCCAGTCCCAAAAGATCACACAGTAGATGATTCCATTTATATGAAGTGTCCAGAAGAGGCAAATCCATCGAGACAGAAAGTAGATCAGTGGCTGCCAGAGGCTGCGAGGAGGGGGCAGTTGGGCGTGAGGGGGGTGATGCAGGCAGTTAGGTCCACAACCATCCCTTTAAGGTGAGACCAGTCAGCATGTTCGTCTGCTCAGCTGCAAACGTGCAGACACAAAGCAGAACACGTTCATGTAATCAGCTTGGAGATGCGCAGGGCAAGTGTAAGTAAGGGGGGCGGGAAACAGGTGCAAAGGTGTTTCGGATGTTGAAAATGTACTGTGCAAACCTGGGAATTTGGACAAAACAAGACCACAGCTGGAACTACTGGAAGAATCCTTCCCCATCAGAGTTCATTCACTACCTTCTCCTGACTGGCTTTCCTGCTTCACCAAGTCACACAGATGGAAGCACTCGGCTGTGTTCTCCCCGAGACAAAAATACCCACTGAGAAAGAGATGCCCACAATGTCTCAGGCCATCTTAGATGACCGAGAAACTGGCTCTATTTCTCCTTGTTATGAGTACCAGGCTTTGTAAGCAAACAAGACCATTCTTAAAATACCGATGTGTATTTTTAAATAGCAAAATTAAATTATAAATTAAAATCTGGGGAAAATATTTGCAACATATGTGATAACTAAAGGGTAAGGCCTTCAATATGTAATAGCTTTTAGAAGTCAATAAGAAAAAGCTGAGCACCTCATGGGGGAAAAGGGCAAAAGATATTACCTAAGAATGTGGGTTTTTTCCACAATTTTTAAAAAAGAATGGAAAAGCGGGGGAGTGAACTAGTGATACATGATACAATGTGGTTGAATCTCAAAATAATCATGATGAGTGAAAGAAGCCGGTCCATACTCCGTGGTGTATATATAATCCATATTCTATATGATCTATAATCTATAGTGACAGAAAGCAGAGGGGTGATTGCTTGGGAACGGGAGGGAGGGTAGCGGGGGACCAGGCTTACAGAGACGCACAGGAAAGGTAGCGGGTAATGTATATATTCATTATCTTGATTGTGGTTCTGGTTCCACCGCGTATGTACACCTCACACAGGGGGCTAATAATGTGTACATTTTTAAAAGTTCAACATCTTTGGTAACTAGAGAAAAGAGAAAATCGTGAGACGCTACCTTTAGCTGCCCCAGAGGAAGGCACAGGCCACTGACCGTGGATGCTCTGAGAAGCCCCGGTGCTGGGTCAGGAACCCCAGGTGCAGGGTGCGGCCCCTTGATCTGAACCCAGCCACCACTGGCCACGCTGCCCCACGCCACGCCCTCTGCTCCAGCAAGCCCGACCTGCAGGCGCTGCGGGCCGCCTCTCACCACCTTCCCCGGTGGTTTCTGCCACCGTCCGAGGAGGCAGTGGGAACAACGTGGATGGACGGTGGGATTTCCCTTCACAGCAAAGATGGTCCCTAAAGAGCGTTCTCCCCTCAAGCAGGAATAGCCGCTACCTGCAGTTGAGTTGATACTGAGACAAGGTCCCAGCTTGGCCGAGTGATTCTTCAAGGACCAGCACTCAGCCCAGGACGGAAGACCTGGCTCTGCAGGGGGTGGGGATGGGGGGGCGCGGCCCCAGCGGATGGGGCGGGGCGGGGCCGGGTCACTGCTAGAGGAGCAGCCCACCAGCCTTGCCGGGGCAGGTGCCCCTGAGCGCAGCGCCGGCGGGGAGCAGGGAGAAGCCGGACCCACGGCAAGGGCAGGGATGAGCTGCCAACGCGGCCATCGACCAGCATAATGGAGAAATGACGAAAGGAGCACCGGCGATCCCGCTAACCGTGATAAATACTCTGTGGCCCTTCTGATAAATGTTCATGGCACCGCAGAGCGGATGAAACTGTACCAGGTAATGATCCTCATTCGTTCTTAGACCTCTCTGCTGAAATTGCCAATTAAGATAGTGCTTCAAGAGGGATGTGGATTCCCACCGGCTCCGAGATGGCTTGAAACCAGCACGTGAGACCAGGTGCCAGGCAGCTCTCGGGTGGCTCGGCTGAGTAGCAGCTACTGACCTGCTTCTGACCCCGGGTAACGAGACATGGGGAAGAAGCTCCCTGTCCTCGAGGCAGCCTCGGTGCCGCATGCCTGCCGGGCCCCGCCACTGTCCCCGCCAGCTCGCCACTTCCTCTCCAGAGAGGGCCCCTCTCCGCGCCCCCCTTGGACGCATCCCACAGCCCCAGCGCCTGGCGCATCATTACCCAGCTGGCCTCCGGGGGTGGGGTGAGGGTTAAATGAAGAAGCACTGAGCAGCCACAGGCATGCAGGAGGTGCCACAGAGGCAGGACTACATGAGCACAAAGACGCACCCTTTGGGGCGCGGCTGGAGACCCCCTGAGAAGCCCGAGGCCACGCCGTGGTCCAGCCTCCATCAGCTTCCATCTCCCCCACCTCTGATCCGAGATGTGGCCGGGATGGATCCCTGAGCCTCGGGGGCTGTGTCACTTCCCTCCCAGACCCCCACCACCTAAGCCCACGCAAGCTGGAGCCACCCAGGTCCCAGGAGGCCAGCTCCGTGACGAAGCCTGAACAACCACACCGTCAGCACAAGCCTAGGCTCTGGGGTCCCTGCATGTTCAGAGAACAGAGAACGCGTCTCACTTTTGGAAGCTGATGTGGTGGTCGTCTAGGGCTGCCAGAGCAAACCAGCAGAAAGGGCACGGCGGAGACAACATCGTGTACTGTCTCCCAGTCTGGAGACCAGAGTCTGGACCAGGCCAGGCTCCCCTGGGCGGTGCTACGGAGGGGCTGCTCTGGGTGCCTCTCCCGGCTTCTGGGGTTCCTTGACTTGGGGCCACAACTCCAATCCTCCCTCGACGTTCTCCCTGAGCTCATGGCAGGGTCCAAATGTCCCCTTTCTATACGGACACCAGTGCTATTGGATTAGGACCCACCCCGAAGACCTCATCTCCACGTGGTCATCAGTAAAGTCCCACGTCCCTAAATAAGGTCACACTCTGAGGCACTAGAGGTTAGAACTCCAACATATGCATTTGGAGGGGGGACACCAGTCAACCCATAAAATGGGGGAAGACAGGCTTGAGCCAGTAAAAGGTGTGAATGCAGATTTTTGTTAAAAGAAACGCAATATTATATCATCCAGATAAATACAGCAGGAGTGAACAAGCTACGTATTCGTGCAAAAGGTTCACCAGAGCCAGAGTGTTGTGCAGAGACGTCCCGTGCACGCCCCAAACGCCCCACGCGGGCCTGCTGAGTGCACTCGGAGAAGACAGACAGATTTACCTCGTTCTTATTCTGACGGGTTTGCTCACAGAATGGAAGCAATCGATTAGATATACAGCTTCAGGAAAGCTCAGTATTAAACTGTCATTTTGTCAATAAAACGTCATTTCATCAATATAATGTCGGTGCGCCTGAATGTTTCTGCATAATTAATTCTGCTGATGCATTAAGGAATGTTATACACAATATTAATCAAAAGGTAGTGTCAATAGAGGGTAATATATAAACCCAGATATCAAGATTACAAACTTCTCCGAGAGCCTATTCCCACCGAGACACTTCTCATCTGGAAATACTTCGATTTTTTTTTTTTCATAAAACTGCTACTTAAAAAATTAGTCAAGGAAAAGCAATTAGAGTAATATACAGAAACCTCTTGGGAAATTAATTTTTTACAAAACATTTTTTAATAAATTGCATTTAATGTTCAGAAAGTCCTCTAAAGATGGAAATGGCCCTGGTCACCCCTGACGTGTGCAAGGATTTACGGGGCCCGTGGAATATCACTGCTGTCCTCACTGACACACCAACACCAGGACAGTTCCTCTCTGGCTGTTTCAAAATATATAAAGGTTTGTCACCTTGGGAGAGAAGGGTTCTCCCAGCGCAAACACATTGTCAAGGCCAAGGCAGAATGCTGGGCTCTGGACGTCTCAGCAGAGCCCAGAAAAGGCTCCCGCTGCTCCCGGCTGCTTCAGAACCACCACGGCCCAGCTCCTGCCCAGAGGCAGGTGGCAGGAAGCTGTGGGGAACAGCCCAATGCTCCACACGACTGGCCCCGGCGTCCCCTCCTCGGCTGTGCTCCCGGCTCTTGACTCCAGTGCCTTCCACGAGCCCTCCTTCACCCCACTCTCTGCCCAGCTCTCCCTCTCTGTGGCCACAGCTCTGCAAGACCCACTTGTCTCTGCCAGGGCTCTGCACGCCACACCCGCACGGAGGAAACTGGACTGCCTTGGGTAAGAGAGGCCCCAGATGAGCAGAGAGGGCTGCTCAGAACTCCTGAGGTTCCTGTTCGTGGTTAACGTATCGTGAGCCTGTCTCACTGAAGATCTGGTCCTGGTCAGGCCCTGAGTCCAGTGTGACACCATCGAGAGGACATTTGAAACCCCACCCTGGTCACTGCGATCTGGAACTGGTTTTGCTGCCCCAAGCCTAGCACCCACCTGGACCCCTGTGGACCCCGGGGACCATGGCCTCACCTGTAACCCACATCACTGGTACCCAGCCTGCTTGATGAAGTTCTGCCTTGGATTCCAGATACAGGCCCGTCCCGACCTGGGATCGTCTAGACCCAAAGACACTCATCGCAGTGTAATGAGAGACACCCTGGGTTTGAACCCCAGCTTTGCCACTTCAAAGGCTGCTACGGGCAAGTTCCTTTGTTCAGTTTGCAATTCTGAAATATAGGGATGATAATAATAATAACTCCGTATGTTGTGAGCAACCTATGATACGAGCTGTCATCATGTTACCACTTCAAATAGAGCTCGGCACAGAGCGAGGCGTCACTAGACGTCGGCCGTCCTCGGGGCAGGGCTCAGACACCCAGTCTCCCTGCCCAGGAGACAGAAGACCGTCGCTTACAAGCTTGAGTCAGACACAAGTGCATTCTCGCCCTGGCTCGGCCCCTCCCCAGCTCTGTGGCCTGGGCACTTCACTCAGAGGAAAGGCCATGCCCTGCCCTGTGTTCTGTGACTTTCTGAGCCTGGGAAAGGCCTGAGCTTGGAAAGGGTGAGAAGCAGTGACCAGTGGGTAGGCTTTCTGAAGGTCCAAGGCTGGCCCCAGGGTCTAGCTCGCTGGTGGCACAAGCCACTCACTCACCAGAAAAGACCCAGAGGGACTGATCAGAAGGGGGACCTGGGATTACCTCCCGTCACCTCCAGAGTGGCCCGGGCCAAGGACGGTGAGGCCAGGGTTCCCGAGAGCCAGACTCCCCGAACCCCTCCAGGGCATCTGTACCTCCAGAGCCGCCCACTGACCCACCACCGTGAGGCTCTGGAGGGAACCACAAATCAGGCCAGATGCACAGGCAAGACCGTCAGACTAACTCCGACCGCGAATAAACTTACCAGCTGCCACACGTCTCTGAGCCTCAGTCTGTTGACCTGTCAAATGGGCAGCAATAGAATCTACCTCACAGCAACACGAGGCTCCGTGAGCCGATGCACTTAGTCCATAGGCTGCTGGACTGTCATCACCATCTGTTCAGCTTCTGGTTTTCAGCCTTAGTTTTCAGGCATTTTCTCAGTCAGCTCAGGCTGTTGTAACAAAACAGCACAGATGAGGCGGCTTAAACAACAGACATCTCTTCTCTCACAGTTCTGGAGGCTGCAGGTCAAGATCAAAACATTGGCCAAGAATTCCCTGGCAGTCCAGTGCTTAGGACTCCGCACTTTCACTGCCAAGGGCCTGGGTTCGATCCCTGGTCGGGGAACTAGGATCCCACGTGCCACAGGGTGCAGCCAAAAAAAAAAAAAAAAAAAATTTAAAAAACCAAACAAAACAAGACATTGGCCAATCCCGGCTGTCCGTGGTGAGGGCTCCGTCCCTGTGTCCCCACTGGTGGGGAGCGGGCTCTGACCTCCTCCTGGGAGGACACCAATGCCTTCATGAGGCCCCCCCATGACCCCACCTAAACCCCGTCAGCTGCCCAAGGCCCACCCCCATATACCATCGCATCGCAGGGGGGTGGCGGTCAGGGCCTCAAAAGATGAATTCTGGGGACACGAGCATTCAGTCCACAACAGGCACACAGCCCCACACGACTATCACCGCCACCATTGTCACAATGAGTCAATATCAAATGTCCCACAGAGAGACGGAGGACCAACGCGTATTAGGCGCCTACTGTATGCCAGATGCTCCATGCGTGTACTTTCATCACGTTCCCAACACCCTTATTAGGATCGACAGATGTTATTATCCCATTTTACAGATAAGATAAGGAAACAGAGGCTGAGGAGGCCTAAGCAGCTCCCCCCAGGTCGCGTAACAAAGCGCAGTGACCAGAGGGCCTGGATCCAAAGTCCGGCTTCTTCCCGTAACCTGGCCGCGCCCCACGCACCAGCTCCCAACTGCACCCAGGACCTGCAAAATACAGCTCCATGCGCTCTGAGATGTTCCGAACTGCTTCTTACATGTCACCTGTTCTGAGGTGCTTTAACACGGATTTGGCATTTTTACCTCTATTTTGCAATGGATTCCTAAAATTTAAAAAGCCGTATTTTATGTTAAATTGTATAATCCTAAAAGTAATTTTTTATTGACAGTAGTAAAATAAGGATATTGTTGTGAACTATTTTATATTTGTTTTTCTGTAATATTTTCAGAGACTGTGTTTAACTGCATTTTAATAGAAAGGTCGCTGATGCATTAATAAAGGGTTGACGGTGCTCTAACTGTGGAGGCCCAAACGGTCTTTTAAAACCTCTTTAGCTGGCAAGACAGTTATTATTAGCCCTGTATATCATCAAAAGGCCCGTGTTTGAATCAAATAGTTCTTATTAATTTAATTATTTAACCAAATTTGCAATGATTACAATCCCTTTCAAAAGAAAAATTGTATTATCAATATATTTCCCATCAAGTATTCCTAGGAGCTTACAATTATCTACAGATATATTCATGCTCTGAATGAGGTCCTACATGTTAAATATTTTATCTTCTTCATCTGTTAACCTTTATCATCTAAAAATGTTTTTTAATAGATTGGGAAAGCCAAACTCTCTTCACCTCTTAAGGTATAGGGTATCCGTTCATAGGAAGGCCATTTTGATATATTTAAGGCATGCAATGACTCCTGTGCATAATTTTTTGTCTGTGTAGGAGCCAAGCAAGCATTTTCCCCTTGTGGTAATATAAGTGGGAAAGATTCACTAACCAAAAATAAGTGTGGCTCGGTAATCATTTAGGATGATGTGGTGAGGACTGAAAAGGTTAGGGTGATGGTGATGTTGATGATGAGAGTATTAATAAAATGTGTCCTAAATTGCTCTTTAACTAAATCAATAAATCCCAGCCTAGAATCCCCAGGTCTCCCGGCATCGAAGGAGGTAGTCATGGGGAGGGTGGTGTCTTTCGGATGATTTCAACGTAGAAGAAGCTTCACAGAAGTCCTGCATTTTCTCTCCACGAGGCTGCCTTAACTGAAGTCGTGAGAATCTCTGGTTGGAACTGGAAGTTCCCCAGCTCGGCACTGCATGTGTGTTCTCTCTCTCAGGTGCACTACAAGTTCAATATGTACTGAACTGATTTTTGAAAAAGCAACGCATTATTTTAACATACAGTTTGCTGTGCAAGCATAAGGTTTATAGAGGAAAATGAGAGAGGTCTTTCACGTTGCAAAGTTTTTCTTAAACAGACTAAATAAATCAGAGAAAGGTTATATGCAGATGAATCTATTAAAGTAGATTTATAATGAACACCAAAATGCTTGGATTACAAATTCTCATTACTAGATATTTGGTCAGGGAATCAGAGGGAAAGAAGAAATACACTCAAAAAGATCAAATTAAATGGACAACTAATAGTACACTTTAGGAGTCCCTGTTCTAGCAAATCACCACTCACCATCTGGAAAATGCTGGCCTACCTTAAGACAGAATAAGAACATTACGCGATCCAGTTTTATTCTAGAAGAACAGATGCTCGTTATTTCAGAACTAATATGATTTTCACCCGCAATCTTCCAGGACACAAACTACCCTCTCCCTTCCCTGCTGCCTTAGAAATAAAGGGCAACACACAGACTGAAATCTGCCTGTCCCTCCTCCATCAAAACACCAAAACTGAGGTGAGCGTTCCTGTGACCAAAGGGAAATCGGGGTCTTAACAATTTCCCATGCAAGTGACCCGTGACGGGGAGAAGGCCACAACGCCTGGCACCTCGGCCCCCCCTTCCAGCTCCTTCTGCTACAACCAGGAAAGCCAAAGAGAACGCACGTCCATAAAGCGCCACAGGATTGTTGAATGACTCAGTGGGTTTTCACAGAGTACTCAACTTCTGAATCCTGGACGCTAAAGACAAAACCCCCAAAGCAGTCCCTCAGCCTCCTTCCAGGAGGCTGTTCTCTTCGCTCTCGAGAACACTCGGTGCCAAGGTTTTTGAGGCCTGGCGGCTTTAGGTGAAATGCAAGGTCGCGCTGGGTTGATTTAGTGCATTATTAGTTGTTTATACAGTACTGAAGCGGCACAGGACGTATGAAAAATGACTTTCCGATCTCAGGGAGTAAATCAGGGCCGCACGCGATTTCACTTAATACTTAACTTTAGCCAGTAAAATATTACACCTGTTATTATTCAGGGCAAACACAGGCCCTTCCATTTGCTTATTGAGGAAACAATTTATTTGAGGACATTTAATTGCAATAGTGAAGCCTGCCTTGGGGGTTAATCCCAGTTTATCGATGCAATTAAAAGCAGTGTGTGCGGTGTCTCATATTTATTATCTAGAGGGAGAGTGTTGACACAACCTGGGTGTTGAGACAGGCCTGCTCCGGAGTATCTGCGCTGTTTGTGTGCGGTGTATGTGCGGGCGGCCGTCGGGCAGACGGGGAACATCGTTGTTTGTGCTCCGTGTCATCTGAGTTTGCATAATCTAATTGGGGAAAGGCTTCTAATTGGATTTTACTTGGAGCAATATGTGTTCAAATTGTTACATAGATCCAGCACTGTTTGGTTTCTTGTCAATGATTCATGGTATTTTAATGCCCCCCACCAGACAAACACTAAAGCTCCTGGCCTCACATGTCACCTCGCATTCAGCAGCATTCCACAATTACCTTGGCCTGAATCCCACCCCCCGCTCCTTCCCAACTGCTGGGTGCCTGTCCGTCACTCAGATTTTACTAGCTCTTGCCGAAGTCCATTCCCGGGTGCTTGCCCCTCTCGAGGGGCGACCACCTCTCCACAGCTTGGAGGGACCTGCCTCCTGGGAAGCTGCACCAACGGGGCGGGGGGACAGGAAGCCATCTGCTGGCCCCCCCAGCCACCCCTCCCCTTCCCGAGGTCACTATGAGACGTGGCCAGAGAAGGCAATTCCGAAGATCTTAAAAACATCTTTCTTTTCCCCCTATTGGTTATGATTTTCATTTTGTTGATCATATTTTTGTGGTTTTGATTTTGGCTTTTAAATTTTTGTCTTTGTCTTTCTGTTTAATATTTACCTACCGGTACTGGGAACCACTTCCTTATTTAATTTTGCTACATTTTAAAAACAAATTTATTTATTTTATTTATTTTTTAATTTTTGGCTGTGTTGGGTCTTCGTTGCTGCGTGTGGGCTTTCTCTAGTTGCGGCGAGCGGGGGCTACTCTTCGTTGCGGTGCGCGGGCTTCTCATTGCGGTGGCTTCTCTTGGTGTGGAGCACGGGCTCTAGGCCCACGGGCTTCAGTAGGTATAGCATGTGGGCTCAGTAGTTGTGGCTCATGGGCTCTAGAGCGCAGGCGCAGTAGTTGTGACTCAGGGGCTTAGGTGCTCCGCGGCATGTGGGATCTTCCCATACCAGGGCTCAAACCCGTGTCCCCTGCATTGGCAGGTGGGTTCTTAACCACTGCGCCACCAGGGAAGCCCAATTTTGCTGCATTTAATATGTGAAATGGAGAACAGCCTGAAGTTTCTCCAGCTGCTGTCTCTCCCCTTCCTGCCTAACTTCTTCCCAGCACCAAGGCATAGCTTTGTAACCTGCTCATTTGCCTTGGGTGGCCCTGGCACTCAGCTGCTTGTCTCAGCAAGTTGTCACTGGTCTGCATCATTGGTCCTCTCTGTGCTCTGGGCCTGGCGGGGTGCTCCAGTGAGCTGGTGGTTGAATTCCAGCTCTCGAGTGGCTGACAGAGCAATGGTGCTTGGCTTTCCATCAGAAATATGACGCTTTATCCTGTTGAGTGGTCAAACTGTCCCTGTGCACAATGGCAAGTTCTCCGCTACGAGGCACTAGGACAGGAGGCAGACATCTGTTGCAAAGGCACTCCTACCGACAGCTGTTACAAGAACAGGGTGAGCACAGAGAATCTGTGCTTTGGGCCACACAGGTCTAGGTTCAAATCCTGGCTCTGCCACTTGCTGGATGCATGATGTGGGGGCAAAGGAACAGAAGTACCCAGGCTCCATCTCCTCCCTGCAAAATGGGCATGACACCACGTATGGCAGCTATACTAGATTGTCCAGCAATTTAACTTACCCCTTCTCCACTGGACTTCCACCATACTAAAAAACCACAAGTGTTAAAAAAAAATTCCCTTCTGTTTGATGAGTTTATGATCCTCATCCATCCTCTGTGAGGATGGATGGCAAAATACATTTTTCATGGATGATGAAATTGAGATCCGAGGAAATTAGCAAATTGCCAAGGAAATAATACTTAATAAAATGAGAAACCAGAGCAGAACTAGTCATGCTTCTGTTGGGTGATGCAGAGAAAAATTAAGATTCCGACAAGGTTTGCTACGCAGTCTGAGGTCTTTCCTTTGGAAGGACCCTAGGAAGGACATTCTGTGATACATCCCATCATACATCATACAGGCTGTAGGGTTGCCTCCACCAAGCGCTGCTGCTCCCTTACTCCCCACACTGTGCATGATTCCACGGTGTTTCGGGTTTTTTTTTTGGCCGCACCACGCGGCATGTGAGATCTTAGCTCCCCAGCCAGGGATCGAACCCGAGCCTCCTGCATTGGAAGTGCAGAGCCTTAACCACTGGACCACAAGGGAAGTTCCTTGATGGTGTTTCTAATTGTTTCAACTCTGCACGCTTTTTCCTCCCCTAAGAAGCAATTAAGTTCCTTGAGCACAGAAAGGTATTTTAAGTTACTGCTTTATCCTTCAGTATCAAGCTGGTTGTGCAAAGTGGCTTAGTAAGTACTTGCTGACTTGGATCGTGTTAAGTAACCAGTGTGGACTCCTCCCCCTGGGTGCAGCAGGAAACGTGTCTGGGGAGGGGGCAGGTATTCCAGAGTACAGTTTCAGTGAGTCCTCACGTGCTTGTCCGGCAGAAAACTCACTTTGGGAGGTTACCTGTGCCCCCCGGGCCCCTGGCTGGCCTAACTCTGGCCACGCTCTGACCACGTTCAGACTAAGCAGCGGAGGTGAAAACAAAGTCCGTCCACTTTGCCCCAGGCACGGCCGTGACCCCAGGGTGGATGAGGGGGCCAGGCAGATGTCTGCAGAGTTTGCCATCTAGTGCTCTCTTACGTACGGCCAAGGACTGTTTTTCCCTCTAACTTGTCAGTAGACCATCCCAGCTAATAACCAGAAAGACAAGGTGATCACATCTGCTTCTACCCAGCGGAAGGATTCAGGGTGAATAAAAGGGGATGGCCTGCCCTTTACATCCCCTGGGAAAGGCTGATCTGCTGCTGTGGTGGAGATTTTCCAGCCTCATCCAGATCACAGGGTTCCCCCCCACCCATCTCAGCCAGAGCTGCGGAAGGAATGGGCTACCAGCTTCAACTGACCTAAAGTCCTCCTCTCTCCTCAAGAAATGCATTGCAGTAAAGCCCCTGCCCTGCCAGCTACTGTCTTTCCCTGGGAGCCGGTGTCAGAGCAGCTCTTCTCAGCAGAGGGGCGACTTATGGAAGGAGCATGGCTGGGGATCAGGAGACAGGCCCCAGTGCTGCCACAGGACCCTGGGCAAGACCCTAACTTCTCTAGTCTGGCTTCCCATGGCCTCTAAGGCCCAGACACACAATGTTAAAATTCCCCCCCAAACCCCTCCCCTGCATTCAGTGAGCAGACCTAAAGATCGGGACCCCTCTGTGCTTGGAGGAGAGGGGCTTGAGGTTTCTCTGGAAGGGGGTCCTCAACAGAGCCTGTGGCAGCAGGCTGCCCTGAGGGGCTGGGACAGTGGCATGGGCCCTCAGTGCACGCGGCATGTGGAATCTTAGTTGCCTGACCAGGGATCAAGTCTGGGTCCCCAGCAGTGGAAGTTCGGAGTCCCAACCACTGGACCGCCAGGGAAGTCCCTCATGTTCCCACTTTTAGGACACAGCCCTTGAGGAGAAAACCGGGATCTCTTTACTCTGGGGAAGAATCCCAGGGTGCCTAGGGGAGACCTTCCCAGTCTAGGAAGTTGTGGGGAGGAAAGGATCTGTTAGTTAGAAATGTGCAAAATAGGTTTGTAACTTTGTTCCCCTTGGAGGGCAGGGAGAAGAGGGGCTGAGGGGCTCCCAAGACTCTGGCTGGAGTCTTGGGAGCCCCTCCCAAGGAACCTGGAAGGAACTGCCCTGCCCGCCCTCCGAGCCTTAAGACTGGGGAAGGCTTCTAGAAGTGGCCTGGGCAGGAGCTGGCAGGTGGATCTCCGGAGGGGCACAGGCAGGGGTGAGGGCAGGGGGGTGGGACGGACAGTGGTGCAGACTGGGGTGCAGCCGCAGGGAATTAACCATTGTCCCTTGGACCCGGGTTCTTACTGCCATCCAGGTCCCACCTTGCAGGGACACCATGGGGGCCAAGCCACTGACTCTCGGGGCAAATGCTGAAGGAGCGGAGACTGGGGGAGGGGAAGAGCCTCCTGCCCCCCAGCCCCTCTTCCCCGGTTGGGCTGGGGGGGGTCCCCCACGTGTTACAGACATTTGGGACGGGGGTCCGGGGAGAGCTGGGGGGCTCGGGGGGCGCGCACAGGACAGCGGGTCCCAAATCACCGCACAGGGGGAGGGGGCGCCGGCACAAATCTTCCCGGGAGGAATTAGTTAATTCGTCAATTAATTCAGGAAAGGTGGATCCCTCCTCGGTCAAGCTGAAATTTTGGGTTGTCGGATGGTGGTGTGCCCGCCTTCAGCGAGGGGCGTTTGCTCCCCTGAAGAGGCCGAGGGGGACTGGACAGAGAGACGGGGCCCAGCCAGCTTCTGTAAATGATTTTAAAGGCTTTTCGAGGCCACAAGGAGGGAGGCGGCAGTGGAACAGAAGGAGCCCGGAGGGATCGCCCCCAGAGCCAGCCGGGCTTCGCTGGGCGCCGCGGCCCCATGGGGGACAAGGAGGGGCGTGGGGCTCCTCTGAAGGTTCCTCACCGCGGGGCCACCCGGCTGGGAGCCGATTTAAAATCGAGAGAATCCAAGTAAAGGCCCCGGGCTGCGGAGGTGTCTGCGGGAGCCCAGACTCGACCCCCAGCGGTGCCCACCTACCCAGGGAGCTGCCAGGCGGCCAAGCAGCCCACTCCGGCCAGATGTTCAAGACAGATGAGGGACGAGTAGTTAAAACCCACATTATATAGTTCTGTCTGGTATACAATTGCATGTGCTGACCCGTATGTTCTAACTGGAAACGGACCCGAGTCACTTAAAATATTGCAACGTCGATAGGACTAATTAATTGGAAATAAGAAACGAAAGAATACAATTAAACGAGAAGAGAATCATTTTCTAATTTAATAGAGGGACATTTATAAAGATCACAAGCTAAAAGGCATCGAAGGATTCTATCGACATTCTATTAAATCAGCCGCCACGCCCCGGGCGGGAGGAGGAGGACCGGGGAGCGCGGCACCCGGGCTGGGTTCGGCGCGGCTGATTGGTGCCGCCAGGAACCCCACGTTTGCGTCGGACCCGCCGGCCCTCTCCGCGGAATTCACTCTTCTCTGCCCACGGCTCAGACCCAGCCGCTCCCGACAGCCCCAGGCCAGGAGAAGCCTGCCTCTCCGCCCGGGAGGCCCGGGTTCGGAGACAGATTACAACAAAATTACTAATTGGACAATGAAATTGTCAAAAAAGCATCTCCCCACCCCCGCATATACAATATCCTTAAATATTAAGATATTTTATTAGACCCACTTCCTAACAATAATTTATTGCAATAAAACAGACACCGCAGGTCCCCCTAAATTGTCTTTTCATAATGAATAAATTTAAGCAGGCTAATTAATATATAAACTAGCCCGATTTGTCAAGTTGATTTGTATTTTAGTTAATTGTGAAAGTAATTACCACATGGTCAAATTAACAGCTTTCTGGAAATGACCAAGCCTGAGGTTTTATTTCCTTCCTGGGTGAAGAAAATTCATTTTTCCAAGCTCTTGATGTGATGAATAAAAGTCATAAATCTGGGTGATTGGTGCAGGCAGAGTCTAAATGGCTTCATATTTCATTTTAGGTTTAATAGAAATATTCATGCTCTGTTTTAATGAAATTAAATTGAGGGGGGATGGGGCTGGGAGGCGGCAGTGGCCGGGGCTTAAAGGGACAGCGCACGTTTTTCTTCCCCCACCTGCGGGCCGGGGCGCTGAGGTCACCTCCAGTGGGCAGCCCATCTGCCACTCCTTTCTGTGGCAGCCCAAGGCCTGGAGGTCCTCCTTTGCAGCTCACCTGGGGCGCAGGTGGAGGCAGCACCTCGAGAGCCCCGACCCAGGTGCACTCCCTGGCAGCTGGTGCCCTCTCCCGTGCGCTTGCTGAGGTCACTAAGCAAGGTCAGGGTCAGCCCTGGGTGCAGGTGCAATCCCGCCCAAAGAAAGCCTTTCGGCCTGTTGTCTACGCTCAGACCCGTGCTGACCCGGCAGAATCCGGGGTCCACTCTCTTCTCCCTTCTGTCCCCTGGTAGGAGGGCTGTGTGGCAGCGACCCCTCACTCATGCCCTCTAGCCCTCTACTCTGTGCCGCCTGCGACATTCCCCTCCCCTCCAAGGTGATCCTGCCGGAACCTGGACCACCAGCGCCCAGAAGAGTGAACCTAACGCACCGGGCTGCAGAGGCCTCTGCTCGGCCCTCAGAGGAAGAGGAGGGGAGTCTTCAGACCCAGCAACTTTGCTACGCTCATTCGCGGTAGGGCGCTCCGAGTTTGGGGGAAGCCCGCGCTGACAGACGCTCGGGGCGCCTAGGGTGGGGTGGGGTGGGGTGGGTGTGAGGTCCGTCGGGGTGTCCCTCGGCCCCAGGACAGTCCTGGATCTGCAGCCCCTTAGTGGAGCTGATCAGTGACTTGTTGATTTCCCCTGAGCAAATAAGGCTTTGATGCAGTTCCAGCAAGAGTGGTTAGCTGATGAATTGACAAAAACTAATCAGCTTTATTGGGAAACAGGTTAAGGGCACGGGCGTGTCAATAATTCTCAGCCTGACCCCCTCATCCATTAACCGAGGCAGGCTGATTAGAGTAAGAAGACCCTCTCGCATTTTGCACAGAAATTGCTTTCATAAACTCACCATTATTAGCAGTCGATGCGAGCAGCTAATTTAGAGAAGACATCCCAGGCACGTCACATCTATCATCCGGGTTTATGTATCATTATCTCATTTACAGAATGTCGCAGTATAATATGTGTTTTTGGCAATAGGCTTGGCACCGCGCCTGGGCTGCGCCGCTCTTTTTAGAAGCACAGCGGAGGCCTCCTCGCCTCCTTCCCCGCCACTGGGCCTGGAAACCCCCCCATGAGGGCCGGAGCCGGAGGGCGCTTCCCGGGCGGGCAGCGAGAACCGGGAGTCCTCCCCACAGCCACGTGCGCACCTCCCAACGCGCGCCTCCAGACCCGTGCACCCCGCGCACGCCGCCCCCGCTGCGCCGGGCTCGCTCGCCCGCGGGGCCCTGGCGCGCGGCCCAACCAAAGAATTTGCTCCAGCCTCGGAACCGCGGGGTGCGAGTTCGCCGTTGTGCCCGGCAACCCTTCCTCGGGGCTCGGGCGGCGGCGCAGGTGGCCCGGGGCGGCCGCTCCCCTGCGCCTGGGGGGCGCGGTCCCGGCCTCCCGCTCAGGCCTCGGCCGGCTGGGTCGCAGAGGCCCCGGGCCCGGGGGACAGCCCGCCGGCCCGGAAGGCCCCTCTCCGCCCTCCCGGGCTCCCGGGGCGGCGGGTCTGACCTTTCCCTCCCCCGGCGGCGGCGGCGGCGGCGGCACCGCGGCCCAGATGCGCCCGGCAGACCGGAGTGGGCCACCTGTTCCTCCGGCTAATTATTTTAATGTAGGGGGCCCAGTGTCACCGGGTGCGCGCCTCTTGCAGCGACAGACGGCGGCGAGGCCGAGGACCCAATCCAGCCTTTCAATGGAATTTCCCAGATGGGCCGAGGGGAGGCCAGGCGGGTCACCAGGGGCCCTTTAACGAGTTCATTAGCCAAATTATCTTGCCCGCAGCACAGGGCCCGGGAGACTGGGGGAGGGGAGCGAGCGCGGAGGGGTTCCGCGGGCCTCTCTCCCCCCTGGTCTCGCGGCGGTGAGGCGGGGAGGGGAGAAAAGCCCCAGCCCAGCGGGCATCGGGGGGAAGGGAGGCGGGCCGTCCTCTGTTGTTTAGCAGCAAACACGCCACCTCCCTGCCACTGTTAGGTTCCACAGGTAGGAGCCCGGCCGGGTCAAAGGCCAAGTGGGAAAAAGTGTTATTAGATGCATCCAATGAAGAGATTATAATATAATAAGGAACGTGACTGACCGGGCTATGGTGTGAGGCCCGACTGCAGGACTTGAAGCCAGAGCCTGGCCTCTTTGCTGTGGGTTCTGGAGCAAAGTGCCTTTATTTCTCAGAGCCTTAGTTTGCCCTTCTATAAGATGGGGACATGGGTATGATTTCCACAGTTATAATGACTAGGAGGAGACTCTTAGAAGGTGCGTTGAAACACTCAATACCATGAGCACTTGGACATCCTGGCAGGAGCGGGGCTCGAAAATCGGCCTTGCCCTCCCTCGCCCCACCGCACTTCCAGCTCTTCTCAGGGCCCCAGGTTCCTCGTGGGTGAAATAGTCCCTGTTCACACGGTGGGGTAGGGCAGGGAGTTGCCTTCTGCCCAGCTGACCACACCCCACCCAACCCCACTTAGGAAACCTGGGTGGAGGTGTGATGGGGAGACAGGCTGCCCTGAGAAAGGCGGAGGAAGCCCAGGGATGGCGTTTCTGGCAAACCAGCTGCCTCCTGTTTGCAAATACGAACCCCCCCGCCCCCGCCCAAATCCACCTCAAGTCTGAGATCCGTCCTGGGGCCTTGAGTGTGCACCTGTGGGGAGAGGCTGGGGCCAGGCTTAAGGAGATGAACTTGACCCAGACACCATTTGCCCATCTTGAGGCATATCCCCCAGCTCTGGGAAGTCAAGTCAGGCAGACATCCAGCCTCTCTCTCTCTCTCTCCTCTCTCTCTCTCTCTCTCTCTCCCCCTGCCGCCAGCAGCCTCAGCTTCTGCCACCTCAGCAACTACTAAATAGGCCAATTAGCAACAACTTCCTGCCATTATCCACCATGGATTTGGACATTAGCGCGCTACTACCCAGCCATAATTTCGAGTCGGAGCGCACTAAAAAGTTCACACACTGAAGCATTAAAACGCCCCCAAGCAACGTCTTCCGTGTATTTGTGCTTCTTCCCTGTGTGTCATCCTCACCCCCCACGCCGCCTGCGGGTCAGCAGTCACCATTCAGGCTGGGGTGGAGCCAGCCTGCGGAGGTCTGACCTCCCAGGGGCCAGAGCTGCTGGCGTGGACCCTGCAACCCTCTCCTTCTGCCATGGGGGGGGGGTGTCGAGGGTGGGGAGGTGTGGCCAAGCACCTGGGGCGAGGGCTGCCTGAACACCTTAAAAGGTGGGTCCTCGATGACCAGACACATTCCCCTGGGAGATGGGAAAGCCAGGCTCTCCCAAAGCAGATAAGCATCGTTCTCCGTCTTAAAATAAGAAATTATCGAGGCGCAGGACTCACTCACAGAGAACTGTAGGTCCCCGTTAGCGATGGTTTGGAGAGGAGTCCTGTGGGCCTCTGCATTCTGAAAAAGCTGGCTTCGCAGGTGCACGCACTACATACCTTGTTTCCGATAACAGCTTGCAGTAGAGGCCACTGTGTGAACCTGCAATTAAATTACATTTAATTTAAATCCTCTGGCAAAAATATAGTCTTCTGGGGAAGTCTCTGTTGAGGGCTGTTTTCCCCCAGTGTGATTACAGGGACTCCAATGAGCTTCCCCCCACCCCGCGTTCCCGGATTCTTGGGGAGAAATTTGCTTCCCTTTGTAACCCAGGAACTTAGAATTTGCGCTGCAGAAAGGCTGGAAACGCTCTCCTTCCCTGGGTCAGAAGGAAACCTGCAGGGGGATGGGGACCGTCTCCCCCCAGGGGCCAAACGCTGAGCGGGGCACCGCCAGGCCTGTCCCTTGCCTTTGGTGTCCCGGGAAGCTTGGGAGGCTGCCCAAGGTCTGAGGGTAACGCAGGTATTTCTGTATTTGGAGGAAATTTCCAAAAATAGAAGGCCCGTAGCTTGCCGGATTGTTGGAATGTTACGAATTTAAATCCTGCAGCCTTCCCCGACCTCTTAGCAAGCCCTCGGCAATGAGCCCCTGATCTGGGGCTGGGTCAGGTGGAGAGGGCCGGACCCGCGACCCCGGGACGCCCGGAGGTGGGCCCGGTTCCGGTCCAGGCCCCGGGCGACACTAAGCCGGGTGCGCAGGGCGAGGCCGGGCAGGCGGGGCCGCGGGGTAAGGCGGCGGCCCGTCCTGCGGGTCCCACCTCGGGGTGGAGCGCGTCCGTGGGCTCCCACCTTTGCCAGGCCCTTTAAAAGGCCGAGCGCCCCCGGGTCAGGGAGGAGGTCAGCAGATCAAAGGGCGGCGCTAACTACGAGGTTCCTTTGGCCCTCGGGGCTCTGCTGCTGGGGGGCGGGGGACACCTGCGCGGGCCCGCCCCTCCCCCGCGCTCGCCTTCCGGTGACCCCAGCCCCCTCCCCCCGCGCCCGCGTCCCCAGGCCCGGCGCGGTCCCCGAGTGTCTCTCCCGCGGTTTCCTTCCTCGCCCTCCCGCCTCGCGACAGAGCTGCTTCCCCAGCCGCAGACCTGAGGGTCCCCACAACAGCACCTTCGCAGAGTAACTCGACCGCCCCGGTTCGAATCCCATCGCCACCGCGAGTTTAGGTCCTGCCCTCAGGCAAGTTACATAGCCTACCACGCCTGTTTCCTGAAGGAAACCCCGAGAGGTTAAACTGAAGTTTAGCTGAGTTCATCCGGGGGTCGGGGGAGGGCACGGTTTCAGCAGGACGGGCTAAATCACCCGCACCGGCCCTGGTCTCAGTTCTGGAAACCTAAAGCTCTGGGAGGGTGGGGTGTGCAAAGCGGTCACCAGGGAAAGTCCTCTTCCAGCCTGTGTTCCAGGGCCAGCGGTCCAGAGTCGCCTTCATGCTGGGCGCTCTGTTGTGCCTGCCCCGCTTCCTGTGAAAGGAAGCAATCTGTAAACGATGAAGATGCCGCCTCCCATCATCCGGATATGTGACTCTGTAGGGTTTATCCCAACTCCATATACGTAATTCCAGACACGGATAGACATGCATGACAACAGCTTTTTCTTCTGCAAATGTCTGTAAAAATCACCAGTTCTCCTTTCTAAGTAGTGGGAGAAAGGGTAGTGCAGGCTGTGTTCAGTATCTAAAGGAAGGCCCTATGGAAAGAGAAAGGGAGGCATTGCCAGGAGGGAAGGGACCGGATGGGAGCCAGCTAGATGAAAGGGGCACCAGGCCCTCAATGCTGCTTTGCTTGGGAGCTGGAGAGTTCTCCCCGGTGTCCTGGGGCTGGATGCAGTCCCTGGGCACCTGGAGACTGAGGCTGGGAGCACCCCTCAGACCAGACCTTTGATCTCTCCCTGCGGCCCTTCCCAAGACCAAGCCCTGCTCCTGTCTGCCCAAAACCTTCTTCAAAGCCAGCTGGGCTGGATCAATACAGATGCTGGAAACAGGAAAAGCCCTGGTGAGCTCAGCTTCACACACCATAAACCACACAAAGACCCCAAACTTCCGAGACCTCTTCCTCTCTCTCTCCCTCTCTCTTCCCATACAACTTCACAGACACCTCCAATATGTATTCCCTAATTCTTAACATAAACAGGGTAACTGATCATTTAAAGTTATTTAGCACTGCAGAGTCCATTTTGTCTAACCCTGACTTCTCAAGACAAAGAAAGAGAAATCCATCAAGATAAAGAAGCTTCTACATCTGCAGTCAAACTGCATTTAGAGAGGTGGCCAGGACCTGGACCCAGGGCGGGCAGGCTGAGGCCACTTCGGATCCCGCACCTGGGCCCCTCAGGTGGTGTGGACTCGGGGGGTAATCAGATGAACCTGCCTGAGCTGGGTCCCACCTGTGGACGACATCCATTCCGTGTGTTCAGGAAGTGTTCTCAGCGGGCCCAGGCAGAGTAGAAGCATGGGAGAGGGGGAGATTTTGAGGAGTTTGGGAGAATACTTACTGTAGAACAAAAAAATGGTAAAGTGAATTGCTCTGGGGGTTATAAAACAATAGAATAATTTTGTTGAGGAAGATGGGGTGATTTATGAAGTCTAGACTGCACACCCCCATCACCCACTAAACTAGCCCCGTCAGTGGTTATTTCAGGTAGGAGAGAGGGGCGTCAGGCTCTCCAAGATCCACCTTGGGAAATTTACTTTGCACTCCTTCCCCTGCCCCAACCTCCTAAATCATTGCCTTCAGGACCAGCAGATGGAGGAGGGGGAGGGGATGAGACACGGGAGAGGCAGCCGGCCTTCGAGCTCAGCCCCATCAGAGGAGGGGGCCACGTTTGCTTGCTGTATCTTGGAGAGGTAGAGTGGCAACAAAGACACTGTTACCCTTTCTCCAAGGGTGAAGGTCTCCTGTCCCAGAACAGGTGGCTAATCTCAGGTCTCTTTGTAAAACCCTCCTTCCCCAGAGGGAACAGACAGGATGGGGAACAGGGCTGGGGATACCGGGAACATTGAGGGCAGCAGGTGGGAACGGTGAGGCTCCTGCAGTCAGACCTAATCTCATTCCAAACTCTGAGGCTTAACAGTTTGCGGGGATGAGAGTCTCAACCTCTTTGAATCTGTACTCTGTGAAATGGAGATTTCATCTGGTGTCATAGGGAAGATTAAGGAAGATAATTCTAGAAAGCTCATGGCACATAGTAGGTGTTCAAGAGATGTGAGTGTACCCCTCTCTCCACTCAGAGACAGAAGGACTGCATCTTTACCACCACAAAGACATAAGAAAGACAAGAGATATGAGAGACAAGACAAACACCATGTAAGTGCTGTTATTTCTATTTACAAGTTAATATTGGTTTTTGCAAAGCTATATAACATTTATTCCATTTGCTGTCACTTCTCCACTGCTATCCTCCTAATCTTCCAACGAGTCCTGTGAGTCTCGGAACTACACTGTTACAATGAAAAAGAAACGCTGCTTACCCACGGAATCACTGCAATCCACTCTCACCTGGGTAAAAAAGCCTTTTGAAGGGAAATGACTTGTTCCCTGTATTTACCTTTAAACATCCCTCTTGTGGCAACCTGACCTACTAACTTTAAAGTTTACCTGGCCCTGTTTTTTTGTTTTTTTTTTCTTGGTCCTCTGCCCCTCCCACAGCCCCCTTCCTGTCCTTTATTCACCTCTCACCTGCACGGGAAGCCAGGCTTCCAGAACCCGAGCTCCTTCTCGAATTCTCACATCTGTCTGGGGAAGATAAGTAGGTCTAATGGAGCTATTGACAAAGACTGGTGTTGGTGGCCACTGGGCTCCTTGACCTGCGCGTCCATTCTTTCTGCTTCAAAAAGCCTTTGGAAGTGCTTTTACTGTAAATATTTGAAGTGTGAGTATGGGGCAGAGGTGAAGTCTGGATTCTCATCCCACTTTCTTGCTCAGACAAGGGAAGCCCTTTCCTCCAATTTTCCAGGAGCTGCAGGCAGCGGAGAGCCTGCATTTTCCAGCCCGGGCCTGGGGCCAGCAGGATCAGTGACCGGCCTCGGCTGACTCCCTCCCGGCTGGGCTTCCCAGGGCCCAGATGGGTGCCGTCTCCTGCCTGCCCACGGGCGGGTGTCCCTCGGCAGAGGAAGAGCTCTGTAATCGAGGACCTGCTCCATGGCGGGTGGACGACGTCTCCAAGCCGACCTGGGTCCTGCAGGCCGCTCGCACCAAACTCTCAGCTTGACCGGGAGGACTGAAGGCGCGGGCTTGTGGAAGGCAAGCTCGCGCTCGGGTACACGTACGCTTCACTCCCCCACAAACAACACCTGCAACGCACAGAACTTCCCCGGAAAGGTGAGGGGGCTGGCGACAGGGACACAAACCCCTCAGGCGCAGGGCTTGGGGACCAGAACGGTCTTCGCTGAGCTGCCTGCACTGAGCAGAGCGGCTAGGTCTGGAAGCAGCGTGGGCTTTCCCTGCAGAAGTCGACACACTCAAGCGCCGGCGAGGAGGAGGGAGAGGACGCACGCTGTTGGCTCTAGGTGACACGAACTCAGACCCGGACAGCGTGTGTCGCGAGCTGGGCTCCGGCCGGGAGGCACACACGGACCCCGGGGGTTGCCAGCACCCGCCGCCCGCTCAGCGGCCGCAGGAGGGCGAGCAGGCACCCCAGGTTGCGCCTCCGAGTCTTCCAACCCCTGTCTCAGTCCCCGCCCCGCCTTCGCGGCTCGGCACCCTGGGCTGTTTAGGACCCCGCGGCGCAGGGGCGGGGCGGCGGGCGACCGGGACGGTGACAGGTGCGCCCCTCGGCCAATGGCGGGGCCGGAGCCCCTCCCCAAGCCCCCGCCGAGCGCGCCAATCGGCGGCCGCGCTGCGCTTCAAGTGCGCGGAGGGGCGCGGGTCCCCAGCCCGGCGCCAGCGGCCTCGGCGCGGTCGCCTGCGGGCTGCAGCGCTGAGCCGGGCTCTCCGGCCCCGGCGCGCTGAGCGCTCGCGTGGGAGTTTGTGCGAGAGCGAGTGAACGCGGCCCGGGGCGGGGCCCGCACGGAGGAGGCGCCCGGACCATGGTCACCCTCGGCTGAGTTTCCGGCGGCGACTTTGATTACTGGCAAATAATCATAACAATACCGAGCCCCGGGGCTGGTCGCCGCCACGCACAGACTCCGCGGGCCGGTACGCGGCCGCGTCACCCACCTCCCCGCGCTGATCGCCAGGCCCTAACGAGCCGATGGAAAAATCCAAAAATTTCCGCATCGACGCGCTGCTGGCCGTGGACCCCCCGCGAGCGGCCTCGGCGCAGACCGCGCCGCTGGCCCTGGTCACGTCGCTCGCGGCCGCCGCAGCTGGCCCCGGGGGCGGCGGCGGCGGCCCCGGGGGCGGCGGCGGCGGGGCGAGCGGCGGGGCGAGCGGCGGCTGCAGCCCCGCGTCCTCGGAGCCGCCCGCGGCGCCCGCCGACCGCCTGCGCGCCGAGAGCCCGTCGCCGCCGCGCCTGCTGGCCGCGCACTGCGCGCTGCTGCCCAAACCGGGCTTCCTGGGCGCCGGCGGCGCGGGCGGCGGGGCGGGCGGAGGCGGGCCCGGGGGGCCCCACCACCACGCGCACCCCGGCGCCGCCGCCGCCGCTGCCGCCGCCGCCGCCGCCGCCGCCGCCGCCGCCGCGGGGGGTCTGGCGCTGGGGCTGCACCCTGGGGGCGCGCAGGGCGGCGCGGGCCTCCCGGCGCAGGCGGCGCTCTACGGCCACCCGGTCTACGGCTACTCGGCGGCGGCGGCGGCGGCTGCGCTGGCCGGGCAGCACCCGGCGCTCTCCTACTCGTACCCGCAGGTGCAGGGCGCGCACCCCGCGCACCCCGCCGACCCCATCAAGCTGGGCGCCGGCACCTTTCAGTTGGACCAGTGGCTGCGGGCGTCCACCGCGGGCATGATCCTGCCCAAGATGCCCGACTTTAACTGTGAGTACCGCGCAGCCCCCGAGCCTGCGGAGGGAGGAGGAAACGGGGGAGGGGGAGTACTGGCAGAAGGTTCTCCCGCGCACCCTCCTCCACCTGGCACCTCCTTCCGCTGGTTCTCTGCTCCGGGCGAGCTGTGGGAGCGCCGCGAGGCCGCCTCGGCTCCGCCCGGGGCCTGCGAGGACTCGCGCGGGCTGCGCGATGTGGGATTGTCAGCGAATGATTAAAATGCCCACGCGCGGACCTTGTTTCGCTTCCTCTCTTAATGGGAATGGGCAGCTGGAGGTGTGAGACTAAAATCTAATGATTAACCGGCAGGCTAGAGGAGAAGGAAGTGGTGGGGGAAGGCGAGCCATGGAGTTAGGTGTGCCTGGGAATCGGGGGCCACCGAAACCAGGGGTTTATCCTCAGGGAAACGGATGTGACCTCGGTCCCGCATTGTGGGTTCTGGAGAGACCCCCGGTCCCTCCCAGGAGAGGGAGCGCTCCCAGAGTTAGCGAGGGAGAAATGAGCTTCAAGAGGCCCAGGGACGCAAGGCAGGGGCCCCGGGCGACCTCCTGGCCCTTTGCGGGGCTCTGCCCGCCTCTGGAAGGGCTCTGGGTCCGGGGTGCGATGCCCAGGAGACGGGTGGCCTGCCTTGAACAGAGAGATGGCACGCTCCGGAAGGCCGAGAGATGCGCCCTCCTTCAGGGGCTGTAAGCAGCAGGTGTCCGCCTCCGAATTCAGGGCGCCCGGCACAGCGCGCACCCCTCCCCAAGACCGCAGCGCGGGAGGGCTGGCCATCCCCAACCCGAGAGCCGCCCAACTGTGGGCGGCGTGCTCGCCACCCAGGCGGGACACCTGGCCGAGGCCTGGGCCTCTCTCTCTCGGGCTTTCCTGGCGCGCGCGGGCGGGCGCGCGGGAGTGGAGCTCCGGAGAGTCTGGATCTCAGGTCCGCTCGCTCCACTCGGGCTCCGCTCAGAGGAAGATGCTTGAGGCTTAACGCTTTCAGCCGCCAAACACCCAAACAAAGAGACCCCATTGTTTCCGTCTGAATGGATTTGTTCAGACTGGGGAGATGCAGGCATGGGAAGGGGAAAAAAGCAAAAAAGAAAACAGAAATAAACATTTGCCAGAATTCAGATTCCTCTGCTAGAAGCTATGGTCGTGACTAAACAGAGAAAAGCTAGGATCCCAGAAGGCTGGAGAAGTCACAGCCGGGTGAGAAAATCCCAGCATGTGCGCTGTTTGCCCGCGGCCACCCCAGGCTGTTCCCGGCTCAGCTTCCAGAAGGCCCTAATGGCCACCCATCCCTTCCGTTGGAGTCACCCCTCCCGGCCCCAGGCAAAGAAGAGGGCAAGCTTGCTCTCACTTCTGTGGCTTCAGGCATATCTGAGCTCCTGATCCAGTCAGCCAAACCCAAGGCACCCTTGCAGGCCTGGCCTCAGAGCCCAGCAAACCCCTTCTGATGGAATGCCACCCCACGCATCTTTCATTGTGACCTGCATCTCCCAGAGCCTGGCAGGCTTAGTCTCCCACCGATGGGGGCGGGGGGGCGGGCAGCGGTGATCTCCACACAGGCCTCCCCTGGGCGCTGGGTTCCCTGGCCACCCGGCTGTTTTCCCCGGCCTGCGTGGAGCCCGAGATTGCCCAGAAAATCGACTAAAGCCACATCCCTTTGCCAACACACTTAGTCCATCTCTTATTCCTAATCTCGACCCAGAGTTAGCCAATTAAAACCCAGCCAGCTTTAAGTTCAGAAAAAGAATCTGAACACCGAATCCTAAAGGGCAATAACAAACAGGTGACCATGCCAGAATGGGTTCTGAGAGTCCCTCCTCTGGTCGCTGGAAACCTGTTTGGTTTCCTTTAATTGGTGTCTCAGCCATCAGATGGCATTTCCCAAATGGTCCCTTCAGAGCCAGTGTTTTAATTAAAGTTCTAATGTATTGTCAAGTTGGGAATTCGGGGCCTTGTTTAACTAAAGCGGGGGGCGTGGGCCTTCCCATAAAGCAAATTGCCCATCCCATGGGAGCCTGAGCTCGTCCTGCCCGGGGCTGGCCTCTTTTCTTTCCTTTCCTTTCTTTTATTATCTAACACTTGTCAGGCTCCTGGGAAATCAAGGGAAGTCTCGCTTTGAGGTCATAAAATTCTCTGTGATGTAACCGTGTGAAATTATGTAAATAAAGCCAAGAGACCTCCTTGAACACGTAGAAAGCCGGATCCCCCTGTGCCTAGGCCTTTAATTTGCGTAATGAGAATTGTCCTGAAAGGCTTCCAATCTCCCAAGGCTCTGCCCCTCTGGACCCTGGGCAGGCGTTGTCAAGAAAACATTTTACATGGGGGAGAGTCTCTGATGAATACACATATTTAGGACCAGAATTTGGTCCTTTTCTTTCCTTCCTTCCTTCCTCATTTTCTTCCCTTTCCTCCTTCTATTCCTTTTGTACGTAAGGAGGTGGCGGTGGGAATCCTGCACCAGTTCTTCGCTGGGCAGGAAGAAGTAGGAAGTGATTCCCGTGGCCTGTGTGGATTGGGCCTGAGTTGGGGAAGGCACCGGGAGGAGTGGGGAGGAGTGGGTCCCTGGGCCTCTGCTACTTGCCTTTCTGTCCACCTGCTTTCTACCAACGCCCACCCAGGTGGAGAGGACGTGCCTGGGTGATAGGCTCTCTTTAATCAGGACACCCGGGCCCCGCCTGGGATGAAAAGACTTGGTCCCTCTAAACCCAAACCATCTGGGCCCACCTGGCCGAGGGGTCCTGGACTCCAGGGCTTCCTTGGGGAGGGGGCGCTGACACTAAAGAAAGAGCAGCGACTCTGCAGGGCCGCGAGCAGCGGGCAGCCTAGCGTGAGAAGTGTTGCTGGCGCTGGGCGGCAGCGGGCAGTGGACTGACCTGGGTTCACGAGCCTCTCCCACCCCAGCCCAGGCGCAGTCCAACCTCCTGGGGAAGTGCCGCCGGCCACGCACCGCCTTCACCAGCCAGCAGCTGCTCGAGCTGGAGCACCAGTTCAAGCTCAACAAGTACCTGTCTCGGCCCAAACGCTTCGAGGTGGCCACCTCCCTGATGCTCACCGAGACCCAGGTGCGCTGCTCCCCCACCCCCAAGGCGGCCTGGCCTCCCAGGGACACTGTCGCCTCTGCTCTCTTGACCCTCGGCCTTCCTGGGCACCTGGAGCTGTTCCCATTTGACCTTTAAGGTGTGGATTAACATCCCAGCCAGAGTTGCCATCTGCCCCCAGGGTTCCTATACTGGCACCCAGAGGTCTGATTCAGCTGGTTCTGTTGGGCCCAGGAATTTGCACCCCCCCCCCATTCTGGAGCAGGTGGTCCCCAGGCCACATGAGAGAGATTTCACTCCAGAAAGAGAGGAGGGAACATCTTGAGATTTACAGACAGGTACCCCAGCAGCCCTGGCCCTTCGCACACACACGGTGGGTGTGGGTGGGAGACCTCGGTGCTGGGGGTGGGAGGTAGGGGTCTTCGTTTGAGCTTCCTCAGAGCCCCCAGCCGGTCTTTGGGTTTTGCTGATGCGCAGGGTGGGGAGCTCCATCCCCCTGGAGCTTCCGAGTCCTCTAATGGGAGCCCCACGCCCGGGCCCGGTGATGGAGGCAAGCGCACGGCGGGTGCAGGTGCAGGAGCCCAGGGACTCGGCGGGGATGGAGGTGGCGGGTTTCTCACGCCGCTTGTGCCGGCAGGTGAAGATCTGGTTCCAGAACCGGCGGATGAAGTGGAAGCGCAGCAAAAAGGCCAAAGAGCAGGCAGTGCAGGAGGCCGAGAAGCAGAAGGGCGGCGCGGGCGCGGGCAAAGGCGGCGGCGCCGAGGACCCGGGGGACGAGGAGCTGCTGGGGCCGCCGGCGCCCGGGGACAAGGGCAGCGGACGCCGCCTGCGGGACTTGAGGGACAGTGACCCCGAGGAGGACGACGACGACGACGACGAGGACCATTTCCCCTACAGCAACGGCGCTAGCACGCACGCCGCCTCCTCTGACTGCTCCTCCGGGGCCGACTCGCCTCCCCCGCGGTCCGGCGGGCCCGGCCACCAGCCCCCGCCCCAGTAGGGGCCCCGCGGCCGGCGGGTGGCGGTACGGCCTGGATGCTGCGAGCCTCCCATGCCCCCCGGGTCCGCCCCCCAGGCCCGCGAGCGGAGGCGGCCCGGTCCCGGGGGGCCGCCCTTGTGGGCCCCAGCAGCTGTCTGCTCCTCAAGGGACGGAAAGAGGGAGGCCCAGCAGGTTCAAACTTGAACTCTGGTTCTTTTTAATTTAATTTGGTTTGCGTTGCGGGGAGGTGTTTCTGAGAAGAACTGACCATCAGGGGAGGCTCCCAGTTCCCCTCTTGCCGAATGGAGAAGGCGGAAACCTACAGTGTTAAACCATCTCCGAAACTTGAAACCTTCTCTGGATACGCCGTTCTTCTGAGTGTTGAAAAAAGAAAAAATGTTTTGTGCTTATGTATCTTGGGGGGAGGGGGGAGGGATTTATGTCATGAGCGTTCAAACTGCTGGAAATCCCAAAACTGTATTGTCTTTATTTTTGTATATTGTATTTATAAATATATATATAAAGAAATGTCTACTTACGCATGCTAAATTATCATTTAGCTTCTCCCATCGCCCACGATGGAATGTAAAATAAATTGGTTTTTTTACTGGATGAGAGCGCAAATCTTTTGAGGGGAATTGTGAAAGCGGGGTTTACTATTTTTGCTGTTGAAATGATGGGCTGTATTCCTCAATTGACAGCAGAAGGTGAAAATCAGAATCGCGAATGGGTGTCAGGACCGCCACCTCTCTGGGCCCCGAGGCCGGTGAGGAACTTGATTCCGGCTGCTGGGGAGTCGCAGGTACGAAGTGTCGGTAAAAATACCCGAGGCCAGGTGTCAGCGCGCGTCCGCGTGCCGGCTCACATCTGTCCCGGATGCGAGGATCGCCAAGGAGTAACTTTGGACGCCGTGTACTTATTTTCCTCTTTCTCTAAGGATCTTCTTGCTTCGCCGGCGCTCCAGAAGCGGAAACACACTATTTGAATGTTTCAGAAAACAAGCTCCAAACCACCAGACTTAACTGGTCTCTGGGGTCCGTGCGGCCCGGGGCGCTGCTTGCGCGCCTTTTCCGCATTGCCTTGCGTCGTAGCGCGGCGCTTCTGTTTCTCGTCGACCCCGGCGTCTCTCCTGAAAAACCTTCTCGAGCCGGCCAGGACTGGTTTTCCTGGATCTGTGCAAACGTCCGCGAGGACAGCACTGGGCGACAGGAGCGCTCCAGCCGGGCCGCGATGGCTGTGGGTTAATAAAGCTCGGCAGCGCGCGCCATCCATCACCCGGGCCGAGCCGGGCCTTCGCCCTGTGCTGCACGCATGCCCGGCTCGCCCTCCGCGCCGCTCCCCTTCCCCCACCGCTGACCCTCGGGCCTCTCCTGTGCCCGGAGGAAACTGGTGAGCCGGGGACACTGCTTCTTCCTCCTTCCTTCTGTTTTTCACTCTTTCTCACCAGCAACTGGGCCGGGGTGCGCCCCCTCCCCCTCCCCCTTCTCCCCTCCCCCTTCTCCCCTCCCCCTTCTCCCCTCCCCTTCTCTCCCCTCCCCTTCTCTCCCCTCCCCCTTCTCTCCCTCCCCCTTCTCTCCCCTCCCCCTTCTCTCCCTCCCCCTTCTCTCCCCTCCCCCTTCTCTCCCTCCCCCTTCTCTCCCCTCCCCCTTCTCTCCCCTCCCCTTCTCTCCCCTCCCCCTTCTCCCCTCCCCCTTCTCTCCCCTCCCCTTCTCTCCCTCCCCCTTCTCTCCCCTCCCCCTTCTCTCCCCCTCCCCCCTTCTCTCGCCCCCTCGTCTCCCCCTCCTCCCAGCTGATAAATGAGTTCAGAAGGGCCTGGAGTTTCATTTGGGTGATTACCGCGCAGGCGAGCGGGGCCACTCCTCGACTTCAGGGCCGGGGTGAGATTAATATCCTCTCTGGCAGCTCATTATCACCCCGGGCTCCTTCCATAAAATCCAACCTCAGCCGAGCCCGGGGGCGCGGCGCTGCTGGGAGCCCGGGCCGGAGCAGCTGTCGGGCGCGGGCGGCAGGGCGCGGGCCTGGCCGCCTCCGGGTCCAAAGGTGCTTTGTGGGGACGCGGACCGGGTTTGCAACTGGTGGGAAAGCCCGAGAGCCCCGAGGAAAGGGGTGGGAAAATTAGAGAGAGGGGAGGGGGAGAGGAGAAATACAGATGCCTTTGGGGGTTGAAAAAAATCTGCAATCCGTGTGTATCTCGTTTTAATTTCTACCACATTGGGGAAGTTCAGCCTGAAGCAATCTCTGCCCCGGCTGGCTCCACATCTGGGGGTTATTCCCCGCCGCCCCCTGCTCGGCTGGCCCAGCGTCAGCGCCCCTACCTCAACACTGGGCCCCCCGGGGACCGGCGGCGGCCGGGGAGGGGGTGTAGCATCCGGCCTGGAAGCTGGGGCGCCGCCGGCCTCGGCGGAGGGTCCGTCCCTCCACCCCAAGGCGCAGACCCTCCTGAACCCGGGAATCGTTCGCTCCCTCGGCGACAAGGGGCAGAGGCGCACTAAAGGAAGATAGAATGATTGTGACCCCCGCCCCCGTCCTCCAGCAGAGCGAGCCCGGGTTCGGCGCGGGGACTTGGCGGCCGGGAAGGCGGGACCCGCCCGCGGCCCCAGCGTCTCCAGCCAGCGGCTTAAGCGCGACGGAATTTATCTCGCTAATAAATTTAATGATCAATTCGTTCTTGTCACAGTAGCTCTTCCCCAAATCAATTATAGCAAATTTAAATATAATCACCGGCTCATCCTCACCCACTCCGGGCACCGCGAACAATTCATTCCGCATAATGAGCGGCCGCCAGCCCCGCCCCGCCCGCCCACCCGCGGCCCGCGCGCGGCGGGGAGGGGGCTCTGCCGCCTCGAGGACCGGGTTCCCAGGACCCGGGGCCGGGCCCACGCAGCCCAGCCCGGAGGGGGACGAAGCGCTGTGTCCAGACCAGCCCAGGCTTGGCCCTCGGGCAGCGGCGCGGGCCTCCGGCGGTGAAGCCCCAGTGCCCGGCGGTCTCCCCGCTCTGCACCCGGCGGGGTGCGCCCTGCCGACCCGGCGGCGCCGCGACACCGCGACCCCAAAGCGAGGGCTGCGCCCAAAGCGGACCCGGCCCTCTGGGAACCCCGCCCGGCCCCCTGCCCACCCCGGGCGCCACCCTCGGCGCGGGTTCTCTTCACCTTAATGGGGGAGTCCTCCGTTCTCAGAAAGGGTACCTCGTCGTGTGCCAGGGTCTCAGCGTGTGCGAAGAAAATGTGGTTAAAGACCTTCGTGTGAGGAAGAGACCAATCTATCGGCACCCTCCAGGCCGCAGTCCAGGGATCACCTGTTCAGCCCTCGCAGAGCTCTGGCCCAGGGTCCGAGGCCCTGACCAGACGCCTTAAGGCTTGGAGTCTGAAGAGTGCAGAAACGCCTAGAACGTAGACGAAATGGGCCTGTTCCTTTCGCGGTTGGCCTTCCTGCACCCTGTATCCAGGCGGAAGTCAGCCTGGAAAGATCCGCGGGAAAGACTTTCTATGACAGCAAAAGCAAAAACAGGCAAATGGGATTATGTCAACATTTAAAACTCCTGCGCAGCAAAGGGAACAATCAACACAATGAAAGGCTACCTGGGAAGGGAGAAAGTACTTGCAAATCAAATATCTGATAAGGGATTAATATCCAAAATATATAAAGAACTACAATTCAACAACAACAAAAAGCCATCCAGTTAAAAATAGGCCAAGGAATTGAATAGACATTTCTCTGGAGGAGACGTACAAATGGTCCACAAGCACGTGCAAAGATGCTTAGCATCACTAACAATTAGGCAGATACAAATCACAACCACAGTGAGCTAGCACCTCCCACCTATTAGGATAGCTGTTATGAAAACAAAAACAAAACAGAAGATAACAAGTGTGGGTGAGGATGTGGTGAAAGTGGAACCCGTGTGCACTGTTGGTAGGAATGGAAAATAGTTCAGCCGCTATGGAAAATAGTATGGAGGGTCCTCAAAACAAACAAACAACAACAACAAAATCAGAATTACCATATGACCCAGCGACCCTACTTCCGGGTGTATATCCAAAAGAACTGAAAAGGATCTGGAAGAGATATTTGCACAGCCATGCTCATCGCAGCATGACTCACAATAACCAAAAATGGGATACATTCGTGCAAACAGTGGAATAGTATTCAGCCTTTAAAAAGAAGGAGATTCTGACACCTGCTACAGCAGGGATAAGCCTTGAGGACATAATGATCAGTGAAATAAGCCAGTCACAAAAAGACAAATACTGCATAATTCTACTTATATGTGGCATCTAAAACAGTCAAATTCTTAGAGACAGCACATAGAAGGGAGGTTGCCAGGGTCTGGGAGGAGGGGAAAAGGGGAGATGTTTAATGGGGACGGAGTTTCAGTTTTGCAAGATGAAAGAATTCTAGAGAGCTGTTGCCCAACAATATGTATACAGTTAACGCTACTGTACTACTGTAGTGCCACTTAAAATGGCTAAGGTGATTAAAACGAGGACAGACCTTCTTACCTTCCTCCCTCCATTCCTCCCTCCCTCCACCTCCTCCTCGTCTTCCCGCTCCCCTTCCCTCCCCCCTCTCTCCCGCCCTCCTACTGAAAGGGCAGACTTGCTGTAGAACATCCAAATCCCGGAGAAGGCTTAGGAAGGGAGCACCTGGCCCCAGGCCGCCGCGGACCTGAGCGGGAGCGGAGTTTGCGGGTCAGCCGCTGCCGCCCCTCGCGATGTGGGGAGCCCGGCCCGCTCCGGGCTGGCTCGACGAGCACCTCCAGGTCTGCGGGTTAACTGACCCCTGCGGCCTCCCCTGCGCTCCCACGCCCCGCTAGACCCCAGGCCTGGACCGCGCTCCGGGGTGGCGGGCGCCGCGGGGAGGGGCCTCCGGGGGGGGGGGTCCCCGCAGGACGTGGGCGCCCCCCACCCCGTATCAAAGTCCTGCGGTGCCCTGTGTCTCCCTCAATAAAACTAATCCCTTTGGAGGAGTGACTCAACCGAGAACGCTGCAGTGTTCCAGACTACACGGCAAATATGTTTTTCAGATTTGGTTTTTATGGTCGGATTAAAGTTTATTTTCCATAATAGGGCACCTAATAAAACTCATAAAGCCAGGTCCGGGCTCCAGCTGGTGGCCTCGTTTAACATTTTCACTTCGTAAATCACTTTACGACGTGCCAGGTGTGTCCCAAACTGGACGCCAACGAGAACCAGACCCCCGCTGCCGCGCCCAGCACACACACAGACACACGCACACACACACGCAGGCACACACGCACACGCAGGCACACACGCACACGCGCACACGGACACACACACGCAGGCACACGCACACACATACACACGCGCGCACACGCACACACCTCCCGCGCCCGCCCTCCGGGTCTGGGCCGGGGTCCGGGCGAGCGGGTCCCCGGCTGGCGGGTCACCCATCCAGGGCTCGCGGCCCGGCCCCCTCCCCTCCCGCACCCCAAGAGGCGGGGGAGACCCTGGCGAGAAGGCGGGGTCCGGAGGCGGGCGGGTGGGGCGTGGGGAGGGGGTCTCCCGCGCTCCCCCCACCCGCCGGCCCCGCGCCGACCCTGCATTCCGCGGCCGCGCACCTGGCCGCCCCGAGTGTACACAAGGTGCCGGACAATGTGCGGCTCCCCGGGCCATTGTCCGCGGCGCTGGGCGGGACAAAGGTGCCCCCCGGCCGGCGGCCGCGGCGAGGGGCGGTGGCGCGGTTTACCCAGCTGGGGGCGGAACAAAGGGCCGCCGCCTTATCGCGGCCGGCGGGCGGGGCGGGGCGGGGCGGGGGCGCGGGGTCAGGCCGGGGGCGCGGGGGAGGGCCGCCCGCCAGCCCGAGGGGTCGCCGCGGCCCCGCCGCCGCGCCGCTGCCGCCCGGGGGCGTCCCTGCCTCGCGGCCCGGGCCTCGGGAAGGCGCGCCCGAAATGCCCCGCGGGGCTCCCGGGGCGGGAGGTGAAGGCGTCTGGTGGTTTTTGTATGGTCACCTTTCCATTAACAGCCTTGCTTCCAAGCATGTTTTCTTCTGTGCTGAAACAGCATCTTGAAAAAGGATAAGCAGGAAGAGTTAGGGTCGTCCCGGCTCAGGGGCTTGCGAGGAGAGAATGGCCCGCTTTCCCTTGTCCGTCCTAGGGGACAGGCCAGGTGTCCCTCTGGGCCCGGTCCTTCTAAGGAGACGCGCACACCTAAGGTTCTTAAAACAGAGACACCAACTCTGTGAAGCTTGCCGTTGATTTTTTAAATAGATAAATCTGTAAAGGGAATGTACGTTGTGTTTCTTTCTTTTCCCCCCGTGGGTCTGCCACCAGGCTTATTAGCTTTCACCACCCTGCTCCATTCATCCTGGTGATTATTTATTCCCAGGTGTGTGGTGGGGGGTGTCATCAGATTCCCAACCGCATGCCCTCGGATCAGGCACCTGTGTGACACTGCAGCCTCTTCACCTATAAAAGAGATAATAGGCAACTCAGGAAATCCATCCACCATGCATTCATTCAGCCAGCTGCTTTAGAATAGCTGCTCTCTCCTGGACACCGTTCTGAGCACCAGGGTGCATGCGTGAATAAAACAGACAAAAATCTCCACCCTCCTGGAGTTACATAGTAGTGGGAAGAGAAAGACGAGACTAACAGACACTAAATATGTGCATTACCTAGTGTAAAACGTGCATGAATCCATGAGGTTAGGTGTCAGGTACAGTACGAGCGAAGGAGGAAAGAGGTCTACAGCCCAAGCACGGTCCTCGCTGGACGGCCCGTCATTCTCAGCGTCACCTGGGATGCAGGACTCTGACCTTCTGGTGCAAGATGGGAATGTGAGAAATCGGGCTGTAGCTGCCTGCCTTTAAAGGGGTTGGAGGACAAGAATTAGAGACCTTTAAGAACTGTAGAGGGGACTTCCCTTGTGGTCCAGGGGTTAAGAATCTGTCTGCCAATGCAGGGGACGTGGGTTCAATCCCCGGCCAGGGAATTAAGATCCCACATGCCATGGGCCAACCAAGCCCGAGAGCCACAACTAGAGAGCCCATGCACCACAACAAAAGATCCCGCGTGTCGCAACTAAGACCCGATGCAGCCAAAAAATAAAAATAAATAAACATTAAAAAAAAAAAAAACTGTAGAGGATATTTATCCTGAGTCCAAGCGATCAAATATTCACCTCCTGATTCACAGTGTTCCTAAACCTGATGGTAGAATAAATATTCCAGAAAACAGAGATGCATGTGTGCATGGTGGAAGTGGGAATTTGGGGACAGAAATAGATTACATGTATGATTTTTTTCTTCCTTCCTTTCTTTCCACTGAGATATAATTGACATAAAGCATTATGTCAGTACATTATAATACATAATTGTATTAGTTTTAGGTGTACGGTGATTTCTTAATTTTCATAATTCAGGCATTTAAGACCACTCTGGAAAATAAAAGAGAAAACCAAAGTTTTCACATAAAAGGTTCACTGCCAGTGTTAAAGAATCCGACCCCGGGCACAGAAGCTCACGGAGCCACGAGGGCTGGGCGCGGGCCGCGCCGCCTTCCTGCACTTCAGGTGCCCTGTACACCTGCCTGGGCCTTGGGTGCCTTCCCTTCACGCACAGGGCGTCCCGTCTCCACGCACCTGCACAGGCCGTTCTTCCCACCGGACTCACGTCCCCCTCATTTCCTGAGTCCCGTCCCTTCTCCCAGGCCTGTCACCTGCCCCCCAGTGTTCTGTGCCCAGAGCAGAGGGCTGTGGAGAAGGGCAGGGACCCCAGAGCGTGGGCTTGCATCCCGCCTCACCTAGTGTGTGGCCGGGGCAAATTCCTTGACCCTGTGCGCGTGTCCCCGTCTGTAAAAGGGGGACTGGGTCAGTCCCGGTCTCCCAGGGAGAGATGAGGCTTAGACAGCTGAACGCGTGCCAGGCTCCACATACAGACTCAGGGAACAGTTCAGCAAACCAACGTCCTCGCAGCTCTTGGCCTCCACACCCACAAGGCACAGGGGGCACCCTGGGTCCACGCGCTCCAGTGAGGGTCCTCGAAGTTGAAGTTCCAGGCTAATCTGGGAAAAAGATGTGGTGGGTAGGGGTGTGAGGGTGGGGAGGAAGGCTTTGTAAAGACTCCTTGGGACTCACAGGAACCCAAGACTAAGAGCCAGGGTGAGAGTGTGTGGGTGAGATCCTGGCACTTACTGACTGGGAGGTGTGGGGCAAGTGACTTGACCTCTCTGTGCCCCACGGTCCTCTGTCAAGTGGGGAACCGCAGCCCCTGTTTGGTAGGGCAGCTGTCGAGAAGCACACAGCGCAGGAGGGAAGGGCCGAGGGCCGTCCCAAGGGAGGTACTGCCACATCAGCCCCTCCCACACGGAGCCCGGTGCCTTCTTGCCCGTGGTGTCCCCGCTCTCCACTCGCTGCCCTCCCGGGCTTGCCTGTTGGCCGGCACATGGACCCAGGGCCACCCCGTGTCCACACCGGCATGGTCACTTCTCTTGGGGACCGCTGCAGAATGGAGAGAGAGACAGAGAGACAGAGACAGACACAGAGAAGGAGAGAGAGCGCGCGAGCCGACAGCTTCCCGTGAACCTGCCTCTCTGGCCAGCCTGGAGCCCTGGAGCCCAGCCTCCTTTTGAGCCATGAGGCGTTTGCAAGTGGGGTGCGCCTGGAGCCTTGAAAAAGCCTCGTCCGCCTGCTGCGCTGGAGGGGCACGGGCTAGCTGGGCAGATGCGGGCGACACGCAGGTTGACCGCAGCCACGAGAGAGTCCCAGAGTCCCACCAGAATCGCCAGCCCACGGAAAGATGAGCTGAGGGCTGAGGTCGCAGGTCACTGCGTCTGGGGGGCTGCTTACACAGGAGAAGCCGGCTGATCCAGTACCTACTACGCGCGCAGCTCAACCTTCCAAACCACGGCCGCACAAATAGCTCCGCGAGTTCCGCCACTACCTGCTACCTGGACCCACGCCTGCCTGGTCTAAGTGATACTTACTGAGTAACTCTGCTGCGCCCGACACAGTACCAGGCTCTGGGCAGAAAGCAGAGAACGGCAGAGCCATGGTCTCCGTGCCATGGGCCCCAGGCTGGAGCAGGTTGGAGGCAAGACGCCCAGGAGGGTACCCAGGAGTGAGCAGTGCCCTGGCGATGTCCACAGACCGCCGTGCCTGTCGGTAACTGTGGGGTCTTAATTCTCACCGCCGTGGGCTGCACCCGCTGGCCTGTTAGCTGCTTCAGTGCAAGGGCCGTGTGGGCTATTGTATCAGTTAGAACACGGCTGGCCGCATGCGGCAGGAGAGCCAAAGGAACAGTGGCTTTCACGGACAGAAATTCATTTCCTCTCCTGTAAACCTGGGCTGCCAGCGGCTGGTCTGGTGGCCCCGTGACCCCCAGGGGTCGCGGCCCTTTATCTCGTGGCTTTTCCTCTGTGGTTCAAGATAGGGCTCGGGCTCCACATCCCGACCAACAGGACCAAGGGCAGGTGCGTGTGTGTCCTTCCCAGGGGTTCAGGTGTGGCCCCTTCGCTCACATCCCACCGGCGAGAAGTCTCTCTCTCTCTCTTGTTAATTTGGCTGAGCTGCGTGGCTTGCGGGATCTCAGTTCCCCGACCAGGGGTTGAACCAGGGCCCTGGCAGTGAGAGTGTTGAGTCCTAACCACTGGGCCACCAGGGAACTCCCAGGTGAGAAGTCTTAACACGGCCATGCTAAGCTTCGCCGGAGGTCGGAAAGTGAGTCTTTATTTCCATTTGTCCACAGGCCTCGCTAAAAATTGGGGTTCTATCCTGAGGGAGGATGGGGTATTACTGGAGGACAGCTAACTCTGCCCCGGGTATTTGTTTTGGTTCTTTGTGTGTGTACGTGTGTGTGTGTATGTGTGGCAAAAAAAACATAATAGTTATCACTTTAACCATTCGTAAGTGTACAATTCAGTCACACCAAATGCATACAGCATTGTGTACCAACACCTGTATCTGTTCCCCAAATGTCTCATCACCTCTGTCCCCATTAAACACTAACCCCCTTCCCCCTCCCCTGGGGAACCTCTACTTTCCAGCTCTGTGAATTTGCCTAAGTACGTTTTGGTCCTTTTGTGCATTTCCCACTGTATCCAGTATAGAGATGAGCACAGCAAAGGGCTCCGGTAAATTAAGCTGGTTTTTCCCGCTTCAGCAAAGGCCCCGCTCTCCTCCCAGGCGTTTGAGCCAAAGGCTCTGGGTCACACTCAGTGCTTCCTCTCGTCCTCCTGGCCCAGCTCCGCTGCGGCCGAGGCTGCCCGCGGGACACACACGCTCCAGGGACCTGCCCCAGCATCGCCACCTCTGCCATCTCTCCCCGACGCCCCAGGCTGCCCGTCCCAGGCGCCAGCATCTCTAGATGTGACTCAAGTACGTGCTGCTGACTAGGATACCCCTCCCCCCAGCAGGAGCCTGAGGGCGAGGGAGCCAACAGAGCAGCGGTAGAAGGAGTCGGAGGCCAAACATCTCACTTTGAAAAGTAAAACCAGTGCACCAAAAATTGTAGGTTCTCTACTGTATAGCACGAGGAACTATACTCAGTATTAGGTAATAACCTATAAGGGAAAAGAATCTGAATCTATATATATGTATAACTGAATCGCTGTGCTGTACGCATGAAACTTACACGATATTGTAAATCTACTCCAATAAAAAAATTAAAAAAAAAAGTCCTCTGCTAAATTTAAAACCAGAAATCCTTCCGGCTACCTTGACCTATTTCCTTTACCGATTTTCACAGGTAAAGGAAACACCTGAATCGTCACACACTGCACTCTTGGCAGCTTTTCAAAATTGCTTGAAAAGTCCAGGGGTGCTCGTGACCCTCCCGAGTCCCTGTCGGCGGCTCTGGGCTCCTCCTGCCGGCGGCCCCTCCTAGGGTGGGCTGGGGGTCTCCTCGGGGCCATGGACGCGCCCCAGCGCCCCCATAGCGTGAGGCCTTCTCTCTCCTATCTTCATAAAACAAAGTAATTCGCTTTTAATGACTGCCGGTGTTTTCTTTCCCAGTTCTGTTTGAGCAGATAATGTGTCGGAGGCCGTCCCAGCAGGGTTAAACCACTGTGACCTTCATAATCAGAGAACAGAAATAAATTATATTTACTCATAAATGTTACCGAGTCTCCGGTGCCCAGATGCCTCCTAATCACAGCGGGGGTGATAATATTTTGCTTTTATCAGGCCTCTCACTCACAGGTAACAAAGTGCTTTATTATCCCACTGAGCAGGTAGGGAGCCCTCGGTCGCACGGTTTCCCAACCCGGGACGCGCTCAGGGTCTCCCTGCTGGTGGCCCCACTGGGCCGCCAGAAGAGTCGCTCCCCCGAGGGCCCCCCAGGCCTGGAGATCTGGGTGGTAGGAGGGTGGGCAGGGAGCAGAGACCCCGCGAGTCCCCTCTGGGATCTCGACAGGCCCACTTGGCCTCTGCTGTCAGAGTACAAGTCAGTGGCCCAGGCCCCTCCAGGCCGGGCTGACCTTGCAGGGGGAAGTGGCCAGATCACTACTGACTCTCATGCGGGTTGTTTCCGCTCCCACTCGCTTCACAGGAGCCGGGCCAGGAGCTCAGCGGGGAGGCGGCTGGGACCCACTGGTGTCGGGGAGAAAGTGCAGGTCTGCACCGGCCTGAAACCCGGCTTCTTCCAGGCCCGAGTGGCCAAGCCTCCGTGCAGGGAGGACAAGGCCCAGAGGAGAGGTGACTGGACAGTGACACTCGACAAAGCACCCGTCCCCGCCCCGGTCCCCGATGGCGCAGCCAGGCCACTCACGAGTCCAGGGAATGCGGGCCTCACTCCAGCTGCCCTGTACCGCGCTGCGTGGACAGACCAAGGGCACATGGGACAAAACAGCGAGCCCGGCCCCAAAGTCCATCTTGTATTTTCGGCTCCTCTGTTTCACAGCTCTGGGGGGATGTTCGTGGTGGGGACGGCAGAGCCACTTTCCCAGGGCAGACCCAGGGCAGGCCCGGGCCCTGCTGTCGGGCACCAGGCCAGGACGCCATGGCCTCTGCCGCTGATTTATCAGTTAGCCCCAGAGTAGCTAAAGTAGTAAAGCAGACGCTGGCTGCCCTATTAAATCTGATTTAGAAAACAGAGAGGTTTAAAATATCTCATTGTCCATTTAAGTCAAAACGCGTAAGGTTGCTCATGACCACCGTGTGGGTCTGGCCGGCTAGCTCGGGACCAGACTGAAAAGTGCTTCCTCCACCAGTCAGAAGTTTGAGGGCAAGGATAAAATAAATCGCAAATAATTACATTGTATTTTCAGTGAGTTAAGTAAGTGTGCTTTATGCCGTGGACACGTGAACTTGCTTCTCTGCACACAGTAAGCCCCGGATAAATACTTACTGGGAAATCTGTGTTTGTAATGCATTGTTTTTGCATCTCGTCTGATAATTATGCCCTTGGGCACATCTGTTCAGAGTTGGCTCTTTGTAGGTAATCAAGAGCTTTGGCCAAGCCTGGGCAAAATTAAGTAATGACAGTAATAGAAATAATCTGAGCCCTCAGTTTTAAGGTGTGTAGGTGCCAGGCACCCTTGTACAAGCGCTGGACTCTGGGATGTTGGGAGCTGGGCTGGCCTTCAACGCCTTGGTTTCACCTTGTACTTTTTTGCAAGCCTTGTTCTACTCTCATTAAGGATAATTTCCCCAGAGACAGTAAAAATGTCCTGGATTACCCATCAGCGTTTAAGAATTATAAAGTAGATACTAATTCAGACCTTCAGAATGGTATTCACGGGAAATCGGGGGTTGAGGAAGAAGAATACCTTCAGAGACCCCCTATTTGCACTTCAGTGGGAAGTAACCAGAGAGAGAGGTTCTGCTCTCAGACAATTAACAAGCACCTCCTTTGTCCAGACGGGACCCTACCCGGCGACTGACCCAGACACAGTGCCAGGTCCTTTGAAGGCCACAAAGCTCATCATAGGTCGTAAAATCGCAGACTCCTAGAGTTAGCAGTGTCCTTACTCCTGCCGAGGTCAGGCTGTCAGCAAAACTGATAAGCACCCCTTCTTTGGCCAAGTTATTGCTGCAAACACGGGGGAAGGGGGCATGCCGAGCATAGACGCAGACCCGGAGCTGCTGCTGGGAACCTTCCTGGGGCTGTTGGACAGACGACGGGTCTGCTTCGCGGTGCTGCTCGTCCGCGCCCATCGCCCGCCCACCTCTTGGCAGCCGTTCCCTTGGGGTGACAAACCAGGACAGCCGGTCACCCTGCCTACTCTCCCGAATGGAGAGAATTAAGGATCCATGGTAGTACGGACTGAAGTAGCTGTTAGTGAACTCATCCTGAGTTTAGAGAAATTACCGCGGTCACTCCAGGCACTCACAGACCTACTTGAACAATTAGAGAAAACCTCGATGGCAAATCCATTTTATAGGTAAGAGTACTTCAGAGATGCAGTGACTGCTGTGTGCTGGCAGCAGGCTGGCCTTGCGCTGGGCTGGTGCCAGCAGTGGCCGGGCCCGAGGTGCTCGTCCCTTCTACACCTTGTGACTGACCAGCTGGCAGGCCAACAAGAGCATCCCCATGGCCTAGTCAAAGCGGGACTGCTCGGGGACCGAGCGACAGAACTGTGCTACGGAACTCTACCCCACACCCGGATTTACAGAAGCTCGGCCAGCGCAGCTGGGGCTCCCCTCCACCTGGCAGGGTCTCCCCCCGACAGGCAGGAGAGCAGGTCGCCAACCTGGGGGCATGGGCCCCACCCCAGGCCGAACCCCCCACAGGCTCTGCTGGGAACCAGTCCTGTGCACTTGCCCCAGCCAATGGTGGCGTCTCGCCATCTGCCGTTCAGAGACTCGCCTGTCACAGCTTCAGTCGTTTCGCGATGGGTAGTTTGATCTTTCCCGGGAAAAGGGAGAGGGGTATAAGAAGACTCATCTTAAAAATTTATTTATTTTTATTTATTTATTTTTGGCTGCGTTGGGTCTTCATTGCTGCGCACGGGCTTTCTCTAGTTGCGGCGGGCGGGGGCTACTCTTCGTTGCAGAGCGTGCGCTTAGTTGTGGCGGCTTCTCTTGTGGCGGAGCACGGGCTCTAGGCGCACGGGCTTCAGTAGTTGTGTCTCACGGGCTTAGTTGCTCCAGGGCATGTGGAATCTTCCCAGACCAGGGCTCGAACCCGTGTCCCCTGCATTGGCAGGCGGATTCTAAACCACTGCGCCACCAGGGAAGCCTCAAGAAGACCCATTTTTAATGAAGAATGCCTGTTAATAATGTAGGAGGGATGACGGGACTAGAAAATGACCACTTTGCAAGTAATAATTGATCCTGGCAAGGATCATTAATGCCTGCCTGACCCACTAGGCGAAATATTGGTGGGAACAGGAAACACATGTTTTGCGACATTTTTTTCCTTTGTAAGACGTCCTTAACTTTTGGTGACTAATTTCCCTTAATAATTACAAAGGTAGGGCTTCCCTGGTGGCGCAGTGGTTGAGAATCTGCCTGCCAATGCAGGAGACACGGGTTCGAGCCCTGGTCTGGGAAGATCCCACATGCCGCGGAGCAACTAGGCCCGTGAGCCACAACTACTGAGCCTGCGCGTCTGGAGCTTGTGCTCTGCAACAAGAGAGGCCGCGACAGTGAGAGGCCCGCACACCGCGATGAAGAGCGGCCCCCGCTCGCCACAACTAGAGAAAGCCCACGCACAGAAACGAAGACCCAACACAGCCAAAAATAAATAAATAAAAATTAAAAAAAAAAAATAATTACAAAGGTAAAAACGTACCTCTGCCGTGGGGAGGTCTGCTGGCCTCGACTGTAATTAGTGACTGAGCGTGGCCAGTTGTGAGCTTCGTACTGTCTGTCCCGAGACGCCAGTGTCACCGGGCTGTGATTTTCCCAACCATGTTTACGTGAAGCCCACCAGGATTTGTCGTGACAACGGGCCAGGACTCTTCAAAGCCCAGTTTCGTGAGAAATTTTACACGGGGGTGGGTGTTGTATACTAAAAGAGAAATAAAAGGAAATATAATGTTTGAACCTTGATTGTATTCTGTCTAGGAAAAAAACAGCTATAGGAAATTCAGTTTTGAACAACTGGCGGTATGAAAACGGAATTGTCTGAATGCATGTTCGTGTTCTCAGGTGCGGTAATGGCATCACCAGTAATGGAGAATGGGGTCGGGAGTCAAGTGTCATGATGTCTGTACTTCCAATCGATGCCATCAAAACGTGTGTGTGCATAAATGGATGTGGATTAGATTATAAACAAGAGAAAAAGCAAATGTGGCAAGTGTTAACAATGGGCAAACCAAAAAAATAAAAGCGGAAGAATTTGCCCTCTTTGTTTGGAAACACTTCTGACAAAGTAAAATGAAACAAATAGTCCATTTTAAATGATTTTCTATAGAAAATAATTTTTAAATGCTCTTGACCATTTTTACCTCAGCCTGAAGTGAATCCCGCCCGGGTTTCATATTTCACTGGGCCCTCGAGGGGTGTCCCCTCCACCCCTCTGGTTGGCAGGAGCAGACCCAGGTGTGCATGAAGCACAGGAGAGGGAGGAAAGGGGCCACTGGCTGGTTCCCCAGGGCAGGAATAAAGGACACAGACCACGCTGGGGGCGGGAGTGGGGGTCAATCTCCTGCAGACTGGATATTTGAGAGTGGGAAGGTGCCCACGCGATAACCCCCAGAGGCCATGGCCATGTGTCTTGCTTTGGACGTGCTCAAGGTCAAAATCGCTCTGCTCCGAGGTGGACACACACGAGGCATTGTTTTCCAAACACACACAACCCTGGGTGTTCTGAAGTCACCTCTGCAGGCTTAGAACATTTTAAACTGGTCCCCATTTTCCCTTTCATCATCTTATCATGCAAACATCATTTTTCATCATTTATTCAGCGCCACTCAAGATAAATGTCATCTTGTGAACTTGACCCTTTTCCCGCCAGCTCTGTCAATGTAGAATATGATATGATACGAAATGTAAGGGTGAGAAAGAGAAAACTCCCAATTCCCAGGCCAATATTACTTTCCCAAGAAAATCTAAGTTTTACTGACCTTTCGTAACACTCTCTGGACATGTGTGCGTGGAAGTGTGCCCTACACACCCGCTCGTGCATCCTAAGTGCTTCGCACTCGGGGAGACGTGAGGCCCCCAGAGGCTCACAGCGTCTTTGTTCACATATGGTCGCTGCCTGAAGTTGCCTGCGCTGTTACAGAGCTACTGCCCCCCAGGATGGGTCTGAATTGCTGGTGGATAATCCCCAAAGCCCAACTCCCGGGCCTGTTTCCAGGCCCTCCCTCGGGCTCTGCTCTCTGCACTAGGAGCGCCCAGCATCCCGGTCTTGGCCTTCTCCTCGTAACTCAAGTCTCCTCGAGGGGTTCCAACTCCCAGCCCTCAGGCCCCCAGCTCCAGTGGTGTGTCTGCACCCTCAACCCCGACCCCGATGTTGACAAGCCACCAGGGGCGTCCCAAACTGCCCCCACCCCCGCCCCTCCACCTCTTCACTGAAAGGCACCAACTTCCGGTGCGTGTCCATCAGAAACGTCTCCAGGAGTCTTCCTTCTCTCAGCTGCTCTCCTGGGCCGGATCATCACTTCTGCCTGGAAGGTCACAGGAACCATCTACCTGGTCTCTGCCACCCGCCTGCCCACGTGCTGACCCACCACCTTCCTTTGTCCAGCAAAATTCTTGAAAACACAACTTCGATGATTTAACTTCCTTGGCAGTAATCCTTCGATGGTTTCCTATGGTTGAGCAGATAAATCCCCAACTCCTCAGCATGCAGAAAGTGGTCCTTCACAACCAGGTTGTAAGTGCCTGTCCTGCTGTCTGTCCTGGGTCCCAGGGCCCCGCACAGCCAGGCTTCGCACTCTCGACCCCCTGCCAGTGCCCTCATGTCCTCCGAGTGCCCCCTCAGCCCCTCTTGGAAGAGCACATCCTATCCCAATGTCACGTCCTTTTTGCAAAGCTCTCCGTCCCTGAGCGCTGGGAATAGCTGGCTGTCTACATCACTCTTTGGTGCACTTTGACTACAGGACCTGTCCTGTCAAACTTAAATGATGATCTTGAACCCTTCAAGCTGTCCCAGGGCTCAACTCCACGTGTGGCACCAAGGAGGCCCCCAGCAAACACTGACCGCGACCAAGTCCCGACCCTTACTCGGGTCCTCCTAAAGAGAGGCTTTGAGCTGACGTAACTCAGAGACACCACAGCCTGAGCGCACACACAGTCACACACACAACTGGGAAAGTTGAAACTGAATGACACGCGGGCTGAGCGCCAAGAGCAAATGTCGGGTGCTGAATCCGCCCCACCAAGTAACACCTGAGGGGACGCACAGCACCCTGCTGTGACATCTCGGCCGGGATGCTGTCTGTGCCCACCGGTCAGCAGCCCTGTGCCCAGAGCTCTCGGTGACCGATGCCACTGCCACCCAGGCCCAGAACCCAGGCTCTGGTCACGGTCAACAAGCAGGGCCTTCCCTCCATCCCGTCTGGCTCTTCCCGCTAATCCAGGGGCACCTCACCAGTGAAGTAAACCAACAGAAGCAGTGTCACTGCTTTACACTAAGGCCTATTTTTTTTTTTTTTTTTTTACAAAAGAGGCAGAAGTGATTTGAATTAGGTTAATTATTTTCCTGAAAAGACACTGGAACGTTTTAGACCTCTGAAGAATGTGTTCTGCATTATGAATGCTTTATGAAAATTGTTTATTTTGCAATAATTTAAAACTTAAGGAAAAACTGTAAAAATATACTTCATGTGTATAAACTTCACCCAACAATGCACATTTTGCTTCATCTGCTTTCTCTCTGTCCATGAGCAGAGGAAGGGAGGGAGAGAGCCGCTATATCTTAGGTGCATCCTGAACATTCATCCCTCGCAGGCGGTCTGTCCTGTGCGTGTTTATACCCCAAGAACACCGCTCAGCAGGCGGCACCTGCTGTGTCCAGTGTCCGTTTGGTGACTTCAAAGTTGTTCCGGAAGGTGCATCACACCTGGACTCGATGGGTCTCAGTGACAGACACTCGCGGGGAAGGAAGATGTCCTTTCCCACGTCAGAACTTCAGGTGAGGAACCAGGATCGCCCCCCCTGCTGTGCTGCACCCACACCTGCAAGGCTTGAGTCAACTGCTGACTCTTCCAGAACACGTGCCTGCCAAGTAGTTGAAATAATCAATCAAACCCCAGGAATGTTTAACTGACGGTTTCTGAACTTTTTTTTTTTATTTTTTTTTTTAAAGATTTTTTTTTTTTAAATTTTTTTTTTTTATTATTATTTTTTTTATTTATTTTATTTATTTTATTTATTTATTTATGACTGTGTTGAGTCTTCGCTTCTGCGCGAGGGCTTTCTCTAGTTGCGGCAAGTGGGGACCACTCCTCATCGCGGTGCGCGGGCCTCTCACCATCGCGGCCTCCCTTGTTGCGGAGCACAGGCTCACAGGCTCCAGACGCGCAGGCTCAGCAACTGTGGCTCACGGGCCCAGCTGCTCCGTGGCACGTGGGATCCTCCCAGACCAGGGCTCGAACCCGTGTCCCCCGCATTGGCAGGCAGATTCCCAACCACTGCGCCACCACGGAAGCCCGGTTTCTGAACTTTTAACCAATACATAAAAGATAAATAAAAACGCCATCCGTTTCTTTATAACTGCACCCTCTAGAGGCTTACTTCGTCTATTAGAAAATTAGGCATTGGCACACCCCCTCCGCAGCCTCATTGCTGCCCGGGGCCCGCCCCTCCCTCCCTCTCCCCCACCTCCTAGAGATATAAATATAGGTATTTGAAGACGGTTCAAAACACAAATACCGTAAAACCTTGGACCGAAATAGAATATTTTAAACACGACAGACTGTGCTGCGGCCCCACATTGCAGGCGAATGAGCACCCCTTGGCCCCCAGCCCCGGCTACGGCCTCAGGGACGCCCTCCCCTGCAGGGCCCCGGCGCAGAGCTCGGCTCTCTCCCGCAGCGCGCTGGCCTCCTCGGCGCCCCCGTTGGCCTGCCCGCCCTTCAGCAGGAAGTGGCTGATGAAGAGCTTCAGGCCCTCCCGCAGCAGGCCCAGCGCGGGGCTGTCGGACACCCTGAGGAGGAAGGGACACGCGTCAGTGACCAGCCGGCCCCCGTCTCAGCCCTACGGACCCCGAAGCGGGGGACGTACCTAGCTTCCATCTGGCCAGAATTCTCAAGTAAGAACTTAATATGCTATCTGTCAGAAATCATTTTGTTTGCTATTAGGCAAGTCTCATGTTCCTCAAATTAATGTTCAGGATATTATTAAAATTAAAACTGAAAAGCTACATGTAAGTAAAACAAACTTGCTTTTATAAAACAACACAGGTGAAAACAATTTCTCTCCTCTTTTCCACATGTTTTATCGAAAGAGCTGGGAACAAACCTTGCAAAAATTAAACCAAGGTCTTCAACTTCCGTTTCCATGAGCAGCATATGTAACACTTTTCGTAAAAAGTGGACTCTGGGTTTGTCCAATTCACTGAATTCAACGACCTAATAGAGTCCGGATAAAAAACAGTTAAGTTACACTGTTGAGCCAACTTTGCAGTGACTTCTGACTATAGTTTGAGTAAAAAACTACTGCTCCCCTTGCCCCTTAACTAAGGCTATCTCCAGTTTTATAAAATGAACAGCTGTCAGCAAGGACGCGGGGCCCTGGGACCGCTCGCGCACTGCTGCGGGGCGCGCACACCACTGGCGAGAGCAGCTCGGCAGTGCTGAGTCAGGTCCGGGGGCGGATGGGTACCTAGCGAATCAGGAATCTCATTCCTGGAGTTGAAACGATTATCTCCATGTCTTAAAGAAACTATCCCCTAATTAAAACCATACACACACACACACACACAGACACACACAGAATTTAGATCCAGAAGAGACTAATTCATATATATAACAATCATAGTATACTTATACAGTGGAATACTATACGGCAGTAATAAAATCTAAGGACAGAACTGCAGATATCAACATGGATAAATTTCAAGCTTATGCTGAATTAAATAACTGTAAAAGGACATCAAGAGCCTGGTTAACCACAGGCAGACACGGGTGCTGCCTACAGCCAGAGCCCTGTGGGGTACGGAGGGGCCGGGCTGCTTCAAGGCGTCTCCAGGACGGGCTGCATCTGAGGGACACGCCACGTCCTGTTCCATTCTGAGCTCAAACTCAAGTGAACCGAAGGCAAGACTCCCCCCAGCAATGAGAAGGCACTAGCTCTCCGTGTGTAAATTCTCCCCAGTTCTGGAATGTGGGATGAGGCTCTGGCCCTCATTTTCAGTACAGCAGCCAAAACCCAAGGGCACACCCCTAAGGAACGCGCAGTTAACTCGACAGGCGCTCTGGTGAACAAATACATAAACACAGACAGGAAATCGCAGCCGAGCCTGTCCCAAGGGTCAGGAAGCAGAAGGCAAGACGCCGGGCCCCCAGCTACCCCTGCCCCTCAGCTTCTCTCACAGCCCACACCGTCAGGACCCCCAGGCCCCCGAGGTCCTACTGCCCGGGCCACCTTGACCCTCCTCTCATGTCTAGGCTTCGCTGCCCACCCCGGACCACCTCCAGAGCATGTGCGTTTCGTCGTCTCTGACGAGTCAACGTGGGAACTGGACGGGGGCGAGGCTGCCCCTGGTCTGAAAGATGTGCCACGGCCACGGGAGGGGCGGCAGGAGCCCAGCTTCGGCACAGCTCCCACGTCCCCACTCCTTCCTGACGGGGCAGCGGCTGCCGCGGGGCTCAGGATGGCCCGCACATGCACCGCAAGTCCCGAGACTGATTCGTGTAAAGGAGCAAACAACTGTAACGGCGCCTTGAGCTACTAGGCAACTTCACACTGCGCACTCACCTGGCGATTTCCTATGATGGTCTGATAATGAGAGTGTTTTTCAGGTGAGTCAGGATCTAAGGAAACGTATATTCTAAGGTACCAAACATACAGAATTACACCTGGCCCCTGAACTCGGCTTTGGACTGTGTAGTCCACTTACACGAGGACTGTTTTCACTAAACACGCACTGCAGGACCACACGCTCCAAAGCTGATTGAATCCTCACGTGTGGAACCAGGATACGGAGGCTGACTGTAAAGCTACACTCAGGCTACGACTGTGCCGGGGCCGGTGCCCCGACCCCACGCGGCTCAAGGCTCAACCGCACGCTATCATCTTCAGTGCTTCAAATCATCCCCCACGTTATACACACCTTCAAAATGGAAAGTGGCAGTGACTTTGTCTTCAACAAGTGGGCCACCAGGTGAACCAAGTTAGAGAAGTTAGTGGCTGGCAGAGTTTCTAAGTCCCGAAATTTGTCCCATATGCTGAACTGGAATGTCATCTAAATAACACAAAGAAAAAAAAAAAAAAGGTAAAATTCAACAAATTATTAGAATAAATCACTAAAAATATAATCCAAAGGTACTATACTTATTCACTTACTTAAAATATTCTAAAAATCAAGACTTTTTAGAAGCAACTACACTCTCCTTTCCTATATACAGTAGTTTGAAATAGCTTCACAGTAATTTCTTTCCATTACGGTATTTTCCCTTAAATCAGCAGAAACATTAGAAAAAGATGGTGCAGCATAAACCAGAGGCACTCGCCGGTTACGCGGGTCATGACCCCTCATCTGTGACAGGGAAAGGTGACATGGGGACACGGCTCAGGTTGTGCCCACGCTCTGCACACAGCTCTTGGCCGGGGTGGCCCCTGACTCAGGCCCCGCATCCCAGGAGGGCCGAGCCAGCCAGGGCGGTTAGAGAGGAGAGTGGGACACAGGCAGCCGGCCTCCCAGCCGTCACCTGAAAGCTCCTCGCGTAGTCACAGAGCTTGCCCGCCAGGAACGCGTAGAAAGGGTTGTACGTTTTCTCTTGAAGACAGCAGTCTACGAGGACGTGGACGATTTCTCTCTCCTGCTGATCCTTAAGCCCCAGCCTGTAAGACAGGAATAGCGAGGACTAAACCTTCAATTCGCCAAATTTTAACAGCTTCAAGGCAGAAATCTTTGAGAGGAACACATCCTGTCTGGCAGTTGGGTTAAGTGGGCCGAGTAGACAGGGTCAGGGAGCAGGACTGGAGATCTAGGCCTGGCCCCAGCCTCTGGCCTCAGGCTTTCCAGCAACGTGGCAGAAGGAGGGGACCCCAGGCTCTACAAAGGCCTGTCACTGGTGACCGACCGACAACAAACAGGGCCTCAGCTGTGGGCCTTTTTTTTTTTTCTAAAACGTATGGTCTGGTTTGCACGCAGTAAAATCCATCCTTTTAGTGCATAGTGTTGACTTTGGACGAGCATCCGTAGTCCTGCAACATTTCCCCTGCATTTCCTTCTGAATTTGAAGCAAATAAAGGAAAATTAATTATTAGACTTTTTAGATGTACTTTGTACACAGATGCTTTTCAATCTCATTACAACTAATTATAGAAGTTGTAATATAATCACAACTAAATTAAACAGGAAGTTTAATTTAGATGTAATCGGAAAGACAACTTTAACAGGAAGGTTTTAAGCAACTCATGACAAACAACAGCCACCGGGAACTGTCAGGTGGTCACATGATTTTTTCCAATCAAAACAGATCATAAACCGTCCTAATCTGGAGCTACCAGCGGTCAGTTAGCAGGAGCTGGACTGCAGCCCGTGGCGCGGGGCAGCGGGTGGGAAGGGGCAGGGCCCCGGCCTCCACGACGTGGCACCCAACTCAATGACGGAGCAGAGGCTCGCACACAGGCTTACTTCAGGAGCTTCTCGAATGCATCCAGAAAGTCTTCACTAGTCATAACTGTACAAAATATGTTTCTCCTGATGTCGGTGTTCATTCTCTGCTTTCGGGCAAGCTCCAGTATCTTCGAGCTAACCTGGAAAGAGGGACGACCGGGTGTAGATCATACAGACGTTTCAGTGAAAGTTGTTCTTTGGTTTAGCGTGGTTACTAAGTTTCTAAGAAGTAGTATGTGTAATTCTGTGGCTTGACCCAAGGCTAACTGTAAGGTATGCGTAAATGCATGTATGTAAACGCGGAACGTTTATTCTTGAGCAAACCCCCCGGCGCCCCCACAAAGGAAAAATAGCAAGAGGCAAAGCAAGCCCGCGAGGAGAAAACCGCTCGATATGGGAGGCTTTGTGGGAGCAGAGGGTCGGCCAGTCCAAGCACCAGTGGAATGAAGGCGAGGTTAGCGCTGCGGCCGGGGGGCGGGGGGCCAGGACGGCCAGGAGGGCGGGGAGGCCAGGATGACTGGGTGATCGTCCTGCATTCCCCTCGCTCCACTCAACGTTTAAGTCCCTTTCCTAACATTTTGAGACTTTAAAAGGAAATAACAGAAATGTAATTAAATGATATCACAAAGCAGTAGCCATTTCTATAAGGTCTTCAAATAAACCCAGGGAAAGCCGCGTGGGGACACAGGTCACACGCTTGGCGGTGGCGAGCACGGGCCGCGTACCGTCCCCGTGAGCTGCTTCTGCGGGGTCTTCTGCTGACCGCTGTCGATCATCGGGGCGCCACTCCACGCGGACCCCACGATCCACCAGCGCCCGGTCCGCTCGGCGTTCAGGACGCTGTCCCAGGAGACGCGGAGCTGAGTCTCTGTCCCTGAGCCAGCGCCTCGCAGCTGATTGAGAAAACAGCAGCCGGTGGAGGCCGCAGCAACTCAGAGCCTGGGCAACAGCGACCCCGGCTCTTTCCAGCTTGGATAACAGCGTTTGTGGTGCGTGAAAGCTGTGATGGGTCACTGACAGCTAGGACAGTTAAACGGTTAGGAATAATGCCAAAGTTCGAGGTAAACTCTCAGTGTGTGTGTTTGGGCTTTGTGGGTCTATCACCCAAAACACTTGTCTTAGAACAGCTGTCACGGGTGGGGGTGGGCAGAGAGGCTCAGACTCGGGCAGGAGGCGCGCCCCATGGGCCGGCAGTGAGGACTCCACCAGCAGGGGCCGGGGGTCTGCCGGAGGAGGCCACTCTGGGTCTGACTGGTGCCTGGGCCGAAGGACTCGCCTGAGGGGCCCCACGCTGAGAAGCTCTGGGGAGCTTAAAAAGACGAGCTCCCACTCCCCAGGCTGGCCTCCCTGGTCCTGGTGGGACCCTGGCCCGGGCCCTGTTCCAAAGTGATCAGAGGGTCCTCCCGCGATTCTCCGGCGCGGCCGAGGGCGGAGGGCTCAGCGTGGGACACACGCAGCTCACAGGGAGGATCGCCCCACAGAAACGTGCAGTTGCCTTTCACGTCTGGGAACCCCCGCTAACCAGGCGGGCACCTGACCTGTGGCTCCACCGCCCTCCAGAACTTCACGGGGGCTGGCGCAGACCCAGCAGCGCAGGCGGCCAGGAAGGAGGGTGCCTACCAGGGCTCTCTGCAGCTTCCGCAGCCTCTCCAGGGGCTCGGGGTCGTAGCCCGGGATCTTCCGCATGTCGTTGTTCTTCAGGGCCAGCAGCGTCTCCAGCATGAAGCGAACCTGGAGACAGACGGGAAAAGCCATTATCTCAAATGCCGGGAACCAACAACGCTTCACCGTGGGGAGAAAGACACCGCCTCTGCGCACGTGGTCACCGCCGCCGAGGACGGGTCAGGGGCGCCTCTGGGAGAGGTGGCACCGACCTCAGCAGCCGCCCAGGGCTCCCCCGCCCCGCGGGCCGAGAACACGCCCGGGCCGCGCGCCCTTCCGCCCCCACCAGCCCCCGGTCTCAGTCGCCCTCCTTCCCCACCGCGTCTGCAACCTCTTCCCACTCCTGGCCTTTTTGCTTTTCTAACTTTTAAACTGGAAATGACATCGTACTTAAGAGAAGACTTTCAAGAACAGCACAAAGACTTCCCACAGAGCCTGTCTGAGATTCCCCCCAACGTTCACTTCAGCTGAGACATAACTCACACAGCAAGCGCCCACGGAGCACACTCGGGGCTGTGCAGCCATCACCACGACCAGCTTTAGGCCGTTTCCATCAGCGCTCAAGGGCTCCAAACCCACCCAGTCACTCCCCAGCCCAGCTCCTCCAGCTTCAGGCCAGCTCGAGCCAAATGCCTGTGTCTGCCGTGTCTGTGTTTTAAACGGGACCCCTGAGCATTCAACACGGGGACAGGGTCTTCGCTGGGACCCTCCCCCACGATCTTCCTCTCCCACCTGGAGCCACCCCACCCCACTTACACAGCAACTCCACCACCACCTCCGCGGCCCCCAGGACCCTCAGCGGGCTCGGCCTACACCTCCCTCCTCACAGCTAACCCGAGCCCTCACCTCAGCATCTCAAAAATGGGCCAGTCTTCCTGTCCAGTGTGTGTCTCCTGAACAAACTACTGCCCACCTGCAGGCCCAGGCTGGTACCTGGGGTGACCTCTGACCCCTCCCTCTCTCTCCTTCCCCCCACCAAGTCTGGCCACTTCTACGTCCTAAACCCACATCCACTGCAACTCTGCTGATCATCGCCCCAACCCGAGGTGGCTTCTCTCTCTTTCCTATGCTGTAGCCAAAGTGACCTCAGCATGAAAACCCACTCTGAGCCCTTCACGTGCCTCTGGGATAAAATCCCAGTTCCCTGCGAGGTTTACGAGGCCCCGAGGCCGGCCCCTGCCCTGCGCCCCTGATGCCTCCCCACAGGGACGCTTTCCTTTTTCCTCAAATGAGCCCTCACCCGCCCAGGGGTTCCCATGACTCTCCCGTGCCCCTCAGTCTCCAGACCAGCAAACGAGGTGGCCACCATGAGCCCCACTTTCCAGACGGGGAAACCTAGGCCTGGAAGCCTTGGTCCCTTCACTGCCGAGTGGAAGAGCCAGAAGGCCAGGCGGGCTGACCCCCTCGCCCCTCCCCCCAGGCCTTCCCAGTAAACCTCTTCTGAACGGCTGAATGTTAAATAGATCGCTTCTTAAATTCACAACAGTAAAGACACAAGGTTCGCTCACACCTTGAAGATGTAGCCACAAAACCAGATGAGGCAGAAGATAACAGGGGTCATTAGGAGACGAAACGCAATATTTACCCCAGGTACTCATGTTTAAGTTCTGGTCAGTGTGAGCGTTTAGGCAGTTAGGAAGCAGGTCAGGTGACGCGCTCGTACCCTGCTCTGGTCCCGGAACTTGCCGCCTGCCCCACTGGCTTTGGCCTGGGCCTCAGTGATCAGTTCCTTGAGCGACAAAGCATCATCTTTCCTCAAGGAAAAGCCCACGTTTCTCAGCATTAACAGGATCAGTTCGATATCTTTTTCTGTGAAAGTTCCAATAAGTTTTCTCAAAATGTCAAAGATGAGGAGAGACTGCACCACGTGGAAGTTATATAAATGGGCGATGATGGCGAACAGGTTGTCACACTCTTTCCCGTCACATCCGCTTTTATAGACGTCAGCAAATTTCCTCACCACAGCCTCCAAAAAGTGCGCACCGACCTGGATGAAAAACAGAAAAAACATTACTGCAAACGTGTAAGAATCAAGTTAGCAAGTCACTCTCAGGGGTCCTTCTTCTTTTAACTTCAACGTATGTTGTAAGAATTAGTACTTTTAAAATGAACACATAAAATGTACATGTGGCAGGATACGAACTCCAGCAGGGCAAAACCTCTAAAAACACGAGTCTGAGTGCCCAGTGCTTTACAGAGGAAAACACCACACCACACACGACGCAGAGCAGGGTGCCCAGCGCCCACCTTCCCTCGAAGTGCACCTTCCTGTCCTTAAAATCAGCGAGGTGCTGTTTCTGGCCAGCAGCCATTCTGGTTCCTTGGAAAAATGAAATCGTTAAGAATGTTAAGGACACATCCGTATCTCTAAAAATGCACTACTAGGGCTTCCCTGGTGGCGCAGTGGTTGAGAGTCTGCCTGCCAGTGCAGGGGACACGGGTTCGAGCCCTGGTCTGGGAAGATCCCACATGCCGCGGAGCAACTAGGCCCGTGAGCCACAACTACTGAGCCTGCGCGTCTGGAGCCTGTGCTCTGCAACAGGAGAGGCCACGATAGTGAGAGCCCCGCGCGCTGCGATGAAGAGTGGCCCCCGCTTGCCGCAACTAGAGAAAGCCCTAGCACAGAAACGAAGACCCAACACAGCCAAAAATAAATATAAAAATAAATAAATAAATAAAAGATTACTATTAAAAAAAATTAAAAAAAAAAAATAATGCACTACTATCTAACACAGCTCACTTCTCCAGCTCGGTTGGGCCTGGAGGGAGAAGACGGGTGTGGGCGCCCAGCGGTGGCGGAGCGATGTTGACTCTCCAGCTGAGACATGGGGACGCGGATCACCGCAGCCGTGCTGGACCCTTGAAGGCGGACTGGGCCCAAGAGTCACCCAGCGACAGAACTAGAGGGTGTGGCCACTCAGTGGACAGGAAAGATCAACCTTCTGCATAACAGCAGCTGACGAAGCTTCTGACGGGGACGGTTCACCCGGGAGCGGGAGCAGAAGTGCGGGCTGGGTGAAATCATTTTAACCTACGGGGTTCCCCGCCGTCCAGCGGTTAGCGCTCCGCACTTCCACCGCAGGGGGCACAGGTTCAAGCCCTGGTCGGGGAACTGAGATCCCGCAAGACACGAGGTTGGGAAAAAAAAAAAGCCTTATAAAGCCTGAACCGTAGGACACCTGGGCAGGGCTGGTTATAGAAGCAGGTGTGGTAGTTAAAATCCCGGGTGAGGATGAGATCAACCGGACAGGCTGTCGCAGGAAAATATACACGTGTCACTGCCAAATCACAACAAAATAAATGCTAGAGGAGTCCAGAGAAAGGCACCAGATCGGCAGGAGGGAAGAGTGACTTCGCAGAGGCAGCTCTGACAGACTGGATGTGTTCTTTAGTTTCTGAAGACCTGAGAATAAACAACTTTAACCTACAAACTCCCAATTCAAGCCTCTTCTCTAAAGATAAACCTAAAGAATATACTCTCCTATCATGACCACTATATTACATTCAAATACAACTTTAAAAAAGAAATTAGAATTCTGCGGACATCAAGAAAAATTCAGGTATAAAACATACTCAGGTATGTTTTCAATCACACAAATGGAATTATTTAATCATATCAAAATCTGTCAAAATTACAGATTCCATTTAATGTCTTCAAAATAAAATATAACAGTATAGCATTTAAAAATAGGAATAACATTCACATTGCTAAAGTTATTTAAACAAATAAATTAATTCTGACTTGGGGATTTTAACACAAATCTGCACAGACCTGAGTTTTGATTTTTCAGCGACTCAGAAGCAATTCAGTAACCGACACCGTGGCTTTGTGACCCACGCTCCTCTTTGCATGGACCCCTGTGAGGATGCTTTTCTCATCACAGGCCTGAGAGAAGTTCAGTGGAACCAGAGTTTGGACAGCTCAGCCTCCTCTGGCACCAGTTTTAGTGGCTGTCGCTACTGAAGTCCCCTCGCGACTTGCCCTGGAACGATCACCTCAGCTGTCCCTCATGCTGTTAGTGAAGGTTTAAATGAGAAGTGGGACCAATGATCTCGCATTTTCAAATGCAGGGGATTCCTGATACTGTGTAGGTGGTCAGGTGTACGGCTTTTTCTGTAACTCAGTGAAACGCTGTCTGTACAGAAACCGTTTTGATTGTCAAGTACTCCGGGATGGTCCAGGAGGACCGGGGGTGCACTAGGACAGCCTATAATGGCGCTGAATGAATCGTGGCCATCACAGGGCACTAGGAAGGGATCCAGTGATTCCATTACGCTCTGTAATGAAGAGAAGCCCTTAGAAATCAAACAATTACGCCAGAAGAGCGATTCCCTAAACAGCTGGTGCAGCTGAGGAGAGTTTGCTGTTCAGAGGTCTCGGGGCCCACGCCCCCTCCTCTGTCCTCGCCTCCCTGTGCCCAGGAGGTCCCAGAGTTGGCCACCTTTCAAAGTTCTCACTGGGACTTCCCTGGTGGTCCAGTGGTTAAGAACCTGCCTTCCAACGGAGGGGATGTGGGTTCAATCCCTGGTCGGGGAACTAAGATCCCATATGCCGTGGGGCAAGTAAGCCCGTGCTCTAGAGCTCCTGCGCCACAACTAGAGAGAAGCCCGCACGCTGCAACGAAGATCCCACGTGCTGCGACTAAGACCCGACCCAGTCAAATAAATAAATAAAAATAAATTTCAATAAAATTTTGACAGAAAGTTCTTACAATATGACCTTGGCTAGAGGAGAAAAGCGTGGCTCAGAGGTTTCTCTAGGGAGGGTGACGAGCCTGCAGCGGGAGGAGAGGCTCCAAGCGCGCGAGGCTCACAGGCACTAACCTCACCGAGCGCTTCCCACGGGCCAGGCTCCCGCATACACTCCCTGCCGTGAAACCGCCAGACCAAGCCCCCGGGGAGGGTGGGGAGGCAGGTCACCAGGTGGCTGGTCTCCCCGCCCGGCACTGCCCTCACTGCTGAGCCTCCCGCAGATGCAAGGAGAAGGCCTTCTAGAAAGTCTGTGCTCTTTAAAGGAAGCCCCAGACAGGCCCACTCTGGAAGACCCCAAATGATTTTCAAGACCATAATTGTGAGCAGGTCCTAGAATAGTGGGAGGATGTGAAGAGCACAGCGGCAGCGGGGAGGCAAGGCCCCGGGAACCGTCCGCAGCCCGCGATCCGGGGGCAGCACGGCCTTCAGGGGCTTTGCTGCGTTTGCAAAGCGGGGCTAAATAAATACCTGCCCCGCTCATCCTGCTGGGAGTCCCCAGGACTTACACCAGGGGATCAGACTAGCAGTGACACGTTGCTGCCGAGGCCTGTTCTGGGAGGAGGGCAATCAGAAGGCAGAGAAGCTCAACAGCGCCACCAACAGATACTGCCCCACGCCAAGATCCTAAGGGGTCACCACGTTCTCTGGTAAACAGAAAGGTCACCTGGGAAAATTACACCTCGTCGGCCTACTCACTCACTCACGCGTCCACCTTAGCGTAAAGTCCTGCAACCAGACCGACTTCCCTCAACAACCCTGCAAGCAGCCACACGGAGGGAGCGGATGCTGACCAGGAAGGTGACGATCTCACTGTGGGAGGTGACAGACGAGGACCCAGGACGAGGTGGGCCCCTGACGCCAACACAAGGGTCCCTGACCAAGGACCAAGAGCACGGGGCGGGCCGGATGGCCCGGGGATGCTATTTCCTCAGCAGCACCTACTGGGTACCAGGCACGCACAGGAGATGCTTTAGACACGCTGTCCACTGAATCCCGACAAAGGCCCCACTTCACAGACACGGGCAGGTCTGTGGCCCACCCAGGGGGACCAAGGCTCCAAGCCCAGGCACTGTCACGTGTCCCCTCGCTTCATGCCCAGTTTTACCTCACATTCCGGTGGCCTCTTGCCCAACACAAAGCCCTGTGCTCTGAACGCCTGAAATAGTCACTGTTACCGTGGGGAACACAGAGTAGATGAAGGCAAGTCCACGATGTCACTCCAGAGGGACAGGACTAGCAGACAATAAGGCCATGTCAGAAGGGACTAAGCGCAAAAGCAGAAGTTGGCCAACATCACGTAGCTACCGAGTGCGGTTTAGGATGATACGATACAGACAAGGTGGCCTTGAGCCGTGTCAGCTGATCGCTGACACCAGCAGCACTTGGACAGCTGATGGGTGGAGAGAGGCAGCCCTACCTCGATGCCAACCGTGCAGTGAAGAATGCTGACCAGGAGGACAGGCTCCATCACCAGCCTGGCGGGCATGGCCGCGTCCGGGGCGCAGGCGCTCAGGAGGACGCCCGTCAGAGTGTCATTCATGTCCTTCCTGCTGCGGCCCATGTACAGCTCCTCCAGCTGGCCACTGATGGAGGCCAGGTTCAGCTCACTCAGCCTGCAGACAGTTGGAAAGACAGAGCGACAGTGCTGTTTCAAATCAAGAATTATTTTTTTAGGTCAATTAAAAAAAACTGAAAAAGTTATTAATACTTCCAATAGATCCTCTCTTGTGTATGTATTTGACCCACGAACAATTCTTATCCTGTCCCAATAATCCAGTATGTATGTACATAACACAGAATCTTCTGGAATCTTCAAATAACGTTAACTGCTGTCCTTCCAGCTGAAATGCGGCCACAGTAAGGCACACGCAGGATTCCCTTCAAGACCACAGAGACTGTGATGAGGAGATTCCACTGATACCCTTACCCGACCTCCCCGGGCAGAGGCAGGGAACCATCGTTAGCACATCCACACGTACTGTTGGAAAAAAGCCCAACTTTTCCATTTTCTGCTGGCACAAGAATCTTTTATTTCCTAACATGGAGGTAAGGGCTGTGCTGGCTGGGGATGGGAGGAGGTATATGCACTGCAGCTGTGCCAACTCCGAACATCAGATGGCATGTTCAGTAAAACCCCAGGACGCACCAAGAAGAGTGTTTTAATTAAAAAGAAATTAAAAAAAAAAAAAAGAAGGCAATGCATGCAGGCTTTGGTTTAATTCCCAGAACCATTCTTGTGTTTTTAGAAAAGAGACAATCTCTTGAAGTGACACAATACACTGTCTCGAGGTTACCTGTTAATCAGACCTTTGACCTGTTTCTTGAGCCTCTCTAGTTCTTCCTTTTTCTGGGCATCCACTGTCTCCTCTTCTCGCCTCACGTGAGGTGGGATGTACTTTCCACCATTTTCACAAAGACTCTGCTTGAAAGGACAGAAATAAATTACCAAAAAATGTACATTGGCTACACCCCACCTTTCCCCTTGCTACACTCACACTTAGATATTCAATTCCCAAGAACTGGGAGAGGCTGTCACCACTGACTACTGCTGCTTCATGAACATCAGCTATTTCCCGAGTGCCCGCTCCAGTCCTGGACAAGCACGCCATGGCCGGGACGATGGACGTCATTATTTACGTTAACATCAACACTACATTTCATCACCTTACTTTTCCCTCTGTAACTCTTCAGACCTGGCTGCGCCCCCCCGCCCCCCTTGTCTACCCGACAGAGCCCTGTATTCTACACTTCTGCCAGCCTCAGTTCACAGTGGGCACGGCAGCACACAAACACCTAAATTAAGTGCATCACCAGTTTTGGAGAAAAAGCGGTCCTAAGTAGTTTCAAACCTGTCAAAACCAACATCTAAATTTACATGATAAAATCAAAATCAATCCACTACTCACTATTTCCTAGATTTTCAACTGAGAGGATTACAAGCCATTACCACCGACCAACACTCCCTGACAAGCCTTTAGGAGACAGACATCTGTAAGGCATGATCCTTGCTGTCGGCCTTTAAGCTGAGCTGGAGAAAGCACATTTTCATACACAGAAACTTACTCTTGAGACACCCGTTAGTATGTCAATTACACCTCCACAGGCTGTGAAAGAGACTTGGGAACAGTCAAAACTTAAAGTGCTAAGAGAGGAACCGACAGCACTTGGGCACTGCTCACAGAGTGCCAGGTGCTAAGGCACCAAGGACAGAAACGAAAGACACTTCATATCCTTCAGGAGGGGAAAAGATTCCCAGAGATGTGTGACCTTAACAGATAAACACATACAGTGAGAAATCCAGGAAAGGCCTTGCAGACAGGAGAAATAATATACTCAGAGGCAGAAGGGTGAAATGGTGAGAAGCGGAGAAGGAAACACAGGCAATGCTGTAAGGCCGCCTTCAAGGTGCGTGTGGAGGTGACGCCGTTTTAACAGGCAAGGGGCCAGCACGTGAGGCCTCGTCTGCTCTGCTGTGGGTTCTAAACCTGGTCGTCCGTGTGGGACTTTATCCAAGGGAGTCTCGGAGATCAGCTCTGTGCTTTAGAAGGATCCACTCCAGGAGCAGCTGGACAGAAAAAGGACTAGGTGTGGCAGGGGTGACTCAGGGGCGGTGCAGGAGTCCCCAGGGTACACGGGAGGTGGGAACAAAGCATGGCGGAGGGGAGCCAAAGTCAGGTTTGGAGGCTGAGGCAGTGAACCGAGTGAGGATGTGGCCTTAGGACAACGGTGGGAACGGCCGGTAAGTCCCTGGGATAGAAAGGTCTCTAGGGATGTTTTTCTCCCTGTCTCTTTACTGTGGAAATTTAAATAACCCGACAGACCCACACTCAGCTCAAACAATTATCCATACATCAACGGTGTCACTTCTGTCCCATGCTCTGCCCCACCCGTTATTTTGAAGGAAATCCCAGAGGACTCAGGTTGTTCACAATCTAATACCTTATCGTTTGCGTCAACATCCTCCGAGGGATTTTCACTCCTCTCTTCATCTTCGGCAAAACGGACTCTCTTTTTCCTCCCTTCCTCCTTCGCTCTCCCCTCCGCTCCTCCGGCTTCTCGCTGTCCCTCGCCTACATCCTGCTGGTCCTCCTCCTCGCTCTGCGCTCCCGCTTCTGCCTCCCGCTCGCCTTCGTCTTCCACATCCTGCTCCTCCCGTTCGTCCTCGGTGTCACTTTCGGGGAGTGTCTGTCCCGCATCCTCCTCCTCCTCCTCACTGCTGCTTTCATACCAGCCACTACTTTTCCCAGAGTCCAGGGCTCCCAGGATGTAGTCGAGCCCATCGCGGGCAAAGCTAAGAGGCACGGAGCTTCCGTCGCCCTTCTTTCTGCGCTTGTTCAAGCCGAGGCACCGCTCCAGCTTTCGGATCTCTCGGTCCTCCTCCTCGTTGGCCGCCAGAAGTGCCCGTTTCCGGGCAGCGGCGGCGGCTGCGGGGGCCTTGGTCCTGCCGAGGGGACCCCTGGCCTGGGCCTGGCCGGCCTTGGCCGGAACCGGGGGAGGTCGCAGCCCCTCGGACGGCTGCGAGGCCTGCCGTGGGGACGGCTGGCCGTCCTCCTCCTGCGGCGCCTCCGCCCGGGGGCCGCTCGCTCCCCCGGCTCCGCCGCCGCCCGGGCCCGGGCCCTGCGAGGGGCCGGCCGTCCTCTGGAGCCGGCGCGCCTTCCTCAGGTGCCGCTTCTCCTTCCTCAGCTCCCTGCGGCTTTTCCTCCCGCCCGGGCGCACGCGTCCCTGAGCCCGGGGCCCCTCGCGGCCGCCGGGGGTCTCGCCCTCCGAGGTCGCCTGCACGAACTCCTCCACTGCTAGCTTTAGCCGCTTCAGGGCCCCCTCCCCGCCGCCCCCAGGCCCCCGGCGCGGCCCGCGCCCGGCTCGGCGCTTCCCGCGAGCCATGTGCCCCCGGCAGCCGCTTGGGACCAGGGCTGCAGCGCTCCTAGACTCCGATATTTTCCGGGACGCGCCGACGCGCGACTTCCGGGCGGGGCGAGACTTCCGGGCGGAGAGCGGCGCGCTGCGCGGGGCGGGGCGGCGCCCCCTGCTGGCGGGAGGGCGGCAGCGCATGGAGCCGCGCGGCAGCGCATGGAGCCGCACGGCAGCAAACGGTGCCTGCTCTTAAAAGACTGTAAACTATAACTTTCGAATGTGCACAAATACATTCTCGTTTAAAAACGAAAACTTTAGAGATTATGGTAAAGAAGGCTCCTAACGACGTTCCACAGTAGTAACCGCGCTTACGGGGTAGGGGTAGGGGTAGGGGTGGGGGTGGATCCTTGCGGACGCGTGTGCGGGTGGAGCGCGGGTGGAGCCATGGGACCACGCGGTGTGTCGCTGCGTGTTGCTCACGGGAAGCTTGGTCCTGAGCTCATTGCTCCTTTCACTCAACCTCACGCCTCAGGTCCCTCCGCGCTCCGCGTAATGACACACCTGTCCCTTATTAGGATTGCTGGGATTCCCGGGGATGATGTTCCCTGATTACCGCTCCATGGACAGCCGCCCCCTGGGGTGACTGGTACCCCCCCCCCCCCCCCGCCAGAGTTCAAGTCCGCTGGAATTTGTGGACGTGCCCTCGTGTGGAAATAGGGCCTTTGCACATGCAAAGTTAGGAGGAGGCCTTGCTGGATTGGGCAGGCCCTACATCCAAAGACAGGTGTTCTTAAGAGGGAAATTGGGGCTCACAGCTCACACACAGGTAGAAGGCCATGCGATGTCTGAGGCAGCGATGGCGGAGATGCTCCACGAGTCCAGGGACTCCAAGGATTGCGGCCACATCAGAAGCTGGAGGAGGCCTGGAGCAGGTCCTGTCGTGCAGCCCTGGGAGGGACCCACCCGGGAGGGGCCCAGGGACCCACCCCAGGGACCCACCCCGCCTACACCTTGATTTCCGACTTTCAGCCTCAGGACCGAGACTCTAAATGTCTGTTTTAAGCTGCCTGGTTTGTGGCGCTTTGTCACTGGGTGATTTGTACTGGGAAGCGAATACAACAGACGGGAAGGTGGGAGCTGGGGACCAACAGTACTCAGGACTTAATGGTGACCAGCAAAGAAATCTTCCTGGAGGGACCAGAGTGACACGGGGATGGAAGTTCAAGCCGGGGCTCCGGGCTCGGCTCAGATCCTGACCTCACTGTGTGTGACCTGCCCAACCCACGGAGACTCAGCGTCCCGTCTGCAGAGCAGGGAGATCAGAGTGCCCATCCCACAGGGCTGTCATGAAATTAATCAGATTTTTTTTTTTTTAGGTAAGAAGTGGATTTATTTATAGAGAAACACACTCCACAGAGTGTGGGCCATCCAGAAGGTGAGAAAGGCCCCAGGGTGTGGGGCTGTCAGTTTTTATGGGGGTGCGTAATTTCATAGGCTAATGAGTGGGAGGAATATTCCAGCTATTTTAGGAAGGGGCGGGGATTTCCAGGAATTGGGCCACCGCCCACTTTTTGATCCTTATGGTTGGCATTGGAACTGTCGTGGTGCCTGTGGGTGTGTCATTTCGCTTGCTGATGTGTTACAGTAAGCGTGTACTGAGGCTCAAGGTCTAGTGGAAGGTGACTTGTCCGCCATCTTGGACCCATTTGGTTCTAATCAGTTTATGTCATGTCCTCAGGCTATGTCATTCTTCCAAAGGTTGTGCCCTGCCCCCTCCCCTCCTGCTTCATCCCCGCCCCCCCACCCCCACCCCCCCGCAGAGATTTTACTCCCATATTCTTATGGGAAGCAGAAGGGCTATGGTCCGTCTTCTGTAACTGCTTCAAGCCTGGGTAGGTGCGTTGACCCTGCCTGTCAGGGAGTAAAAATCTCTGGATGCCTGATCTAGGGGCCCCGGGGCAGGACAGCTCCTTGTTTTAAGTCAGTATGGGCTGTATTCCTTGCATAGCCATCTTGGTGTGGAACTGTTGTAACTGCTTCCATAGCCTTTCTATGAATCTCCTTGGTGATGAAGCACTTTTTGTAACAGCATCAGAGTACAAAAATATCTATAAATAACAAAAGACTTAAAGGACATGGTTAAACATCTGATTACAGGGCTTCCCTGGTGGCGCAGTGGTCAAGAATCCACCTGCCAATGCAGGGGACACGGGTTCAAGCCCTGGTCCGGGAAGATCCCACATGCCGCGGAGCAACTAAGCCCGTGCGCCACAGCTACTGAGCCTGCGCTCTAGAGCCCGCGATCCACAACTACTGAGCCCACGTGCCACAACTACTGAAGTCCGCATGCCTAGAGCCCGTGCTCCGCAATAAAGAGAAGCCACCGCAACGAGAAGCCGGCGCACTGCAACGAAGAGTAGCCCCCGCTCGCTGCAACTAGAGAAAGCCTGTGCGCAGCAACGAAGACCCAACGCGGCTAAAAAAAAAAAAAGCCAGCTTCCAGAATCCTCTGCACCTGCTCCAACCTGGGACCAAGCTTGCTCAGAAGTTTCTTTGCTCTGAAGCCACGACTTCGAAGACTTCGTGGGAGATTGATGTGGGCAAATCTTGGGGTTCTTTTTCAACCCCAAGATCCTAACGTGCAGGAGGCCTTTGCAGCGATTCTGACTGCCTGGCACTTGGAGAAGCTGTGTCTCTCCGAGCCTGGAGGGGTCGGCAGGCGTGAGGGCGCTGGACGGCTGGTACCTTTCCCTGGTCCTGGTGAAAGGGGCTGGTTGGGGAGGAACAGGCGGCTTTAGCATCTGGTTGCAAACATGGAGCAGTCCATGAATGACACAGGGGCTGACACACGTGCAACAGAGGGCCCACAGCAGGTAGTAGGGCAGGACACTGGCATGTGTGTGCGTGCGTGTGTGGGCAAGAAGCGTCGGAGAAGTGGGCGAGGCCAGGCCTGGTGTTGATGCTGGGACCAGTGGGGAGCCGGTGCGGTGTTCTGGGTGGACACGTGGGTGGGTGGGGGGGTAACTGGAACGGGGCTGCGTTTTGAAGCGATGGCCCCGCAGCTGGCAGAGCTGACTGAGGTGGATCAGAATTGATGGGCAGACAGAGGCTGTTGCATCAGACACTTGTTCCCCAGCCTGGAAAAAACTGCTGGTTGCTGACAGCTCTTTAAAATAATAGCACGAATGATCTATTAAGAGTAATATGATATACAGTTGAAGTGTAACCTTTCACTCTGTGTCTTAGTCCGTTTGGGCTCCTATAACAGAACACCATGAACTGTGCAGTTGAAACTTCAGACATTCGTTCCCCATGGTTCTGGAGGCTGGAAGTCCAAGAACAGGGTGCCAGCAGATCCAGTGTCCGGTGGCGACCCGCTTCCTGGTTCATCGACGGCCGTCTTCTCGCTGTGTCCACCCCTGGGGGAGGGGGGGGAGGGAGCTCCCTGGGGTCCCATTTATAAAGGCCCTAATCCCATCATCAGCGCTTCACCCCCATGACCTAATCACCTTGCAAAGACCCCACCTCCTAACACCTTCACTTTGGGGGTTAGGATTAAAAATATGAATTTGGGGGGAACATAAACATTCAGTCCATAATGCTCAGGTTCACAAACTTTTTGTTTCAATGTGTCAATTTATTGATTGCTTATTTTAAGATATTGTTTTTTCTGGTACAAAAATAATTCATGCTCACCGTAAAACCCAGAAATATCGTAGTTAAATGTGTAATGTAGAAAGGGGAAGCCCACCTCAAGCTCTTCCTCCCAGAAATACATTTCCTTCCAGATAGTCAAGGCACACATTAACTTGCGTTACGATTACTCTTTACCAAAATAGGACGTATCGCTTGCAGTTTCCCTTTTGCTCTTGATGACACAGCTCAGGTTTTTGTCCCCATGTCAGTAATCTATGCCCTGACAGCAGCGTTGCCTGGAGGCCTGTTGGAAACGCAGCATCACGGGCCCTCCCCAGACCCACTGGGCCAGAATCTGCATTTATCAGCCTTCCAGGATCCCGGCAGCCTCTCCAGCACGTTAACAGCTGAGAACCGCCGATTCTGGGTCCCTCACTCTTTTCAGTGGCTTTATGGGCATAATTTATGTAACCAATCTGCTAATGGTGAATATTTGTTTCCTTTTAAAAACATATATGTGTATTTTGCACTATTAAACAATGCCACAGCAAACATCCCTCTGTGTGTGTGTGTGTGTGCGTGTGTGTGCAGGACTGTGCAAGGGTTTCACAAGGTTATCGTCCTAGAAATTGCTTAGGGAAAGTGTATAAATATATATTTTTTGAATTAACAGATAATGCTAAATTTCCAACCCCAAAGCTGTGCCAACCCGTGCTAAAATTGAGAGTGTGAGCGCCAGTCCCCCACACCTCCCCTTCGGTGACCCGTCCCAGCTGTTCCTCTCTGCCCATCTGATAGGTGAGAGGTCAGCGACCCCCTTCTTCAGCATCCTCACCACCCAGACTTCCTCCCCAGCAGCCCTCCCACTGACCCTGATGGAGAACATTCAGTCAGGCCCCGGCCTGTTGGCTCCTTCCTCTCCATCCTTATGGCCACTGCCCCAGTGCCGGGGCCCTACCTTGGTCCTCTCCAACCCACTGGCAGCCTGGGCGCTCGCTTCAGCCCTTGTGGTCCACCTCCCTGCCCCCTCGCCCCCTCCCTGCCCCCTCCTCCAGGGCTGCTGGGTCTGGCCTCCCTGGCGTCCCACACGCCCTTGGCTGGAACACCTGCCCTCTTCTGCTGGACGGGGCACCTTTGCTGGAGCAGTTTACCTGCTTACTGCTCTTACGTAACCCTCGTCTTAGAGGAATTCTGTGGTCTTCTCTGTGTCTGCGTCTTGCAGCTCAGATTCTTCTTCAACTTCCTGCAGCGTGTTTCTATCCCCCAGGGGCTAGTTCACGCAGTAGGAAGTGAACAAATGAGTGAGTGAATGAATGAATGAGTAAACGCCTTCAGATCCTGCTGGGGCCAAAATGAACTTTCACAGCCAGCACATCCTCCGTCTTTTCCTTTTGCTACGTTAATTATCAGTGGTGCAGCCGAGCCAAGAGGGGCAGGGGCCAGGTAAGCAGGAGCAAGGGGGTCAGACTGGACTGGGAAGACGGATGCCCCATGGGAGGGGCTCCAGTGAAACTGGGCCTCTGAGCCGAGCTTGTCCTCTGGGCAGCAGTGTGTGCTTTATTCCGTTAGCTGCAGAGTAGGCTCACCGTGTGACACCACTCACAGATGACTAAGGAGCTGTCCCTGGGTCACAGACCTGCACTGCCAGCTCTGCCCAGTAAAGGAAAGGGAAAAAAGTCATAGTTACATGTTGAGATTTTCAGTATTTTTAGTTTATAAGCCAACTATTCATCACATTAAGACACTGATCTATAAATAAATTCGAAGGCAGTGATACATCTGGGTCTTTGCAGGCCTCAAGTTAGGCAATGATCTGTAAATATATTTGTCTGTGTCATTGATCCCTCTTTTATTAATGTCGTGGCTTTCACTGTGGTTATCAATTTCATTCCCGATTACCAGAGTCCTTACAAAACCTTTGTTCCCTGGCGTGGGCTGCGTCGGTCAGCGCTTATGCATTTGAGTAACATAGAGTTACATCCACCTCTGGCTGCAGTTCAGATGCGTCGTTAATTTTCATTAGCTCTTCCTGTTCTTTCTATATACTTCTCCCCATTTTCACTGTGTTTTTCTATTATCTGGAGATGCTTCTCCTGTATGGAGTGCACATTACCTAAATGCTCTTGAATTGAGGGTAGGAACATTTCCGACACAGGCACCCTTTACTTTCTCTGCAAAAGTTAAGCCTATTTCGTTAGTTATGCAAGATTTCTCGTTACTCTTTACTACTGTCTCTGTTTTTGTTGATTCTACAGCAGGCTTTATGGTCAGGCAGTCCTGTATCCATGCAGGGCAACCTTAGATGAGGTTTGTTTCCCACGAATATTCTCGCATGAGGCCATCCAGCCTAACGCATTGTGTGGGCCGTGACTGGCGAGATGGGACCGAAGACGACTGCTGTTTTTACGTGTGCTTATAAATCTCTTTGTCTGTCTAGATGGCTATCATACTTATCTTGATTAGACTATATTTTGCTTATATTAGAGCAAACTAGTAAAACTTGAATGCAAAGAAACCTCCCACACTTACAAAAAAGAAAGAAAATAAACCCCAAAAAACCTTGAATGCGGCTCTTGGCAATTGCATAAATGCTGCTTAGTACCACCACTGGCTCCAGGCACCAGCCCTCTCATATCGCTCAGATCACAGACTCAATGCAGACACTGTCTTCTTTCAGAAACCCTGGCAATATGACAGCAACCAGGCATATTTTTTTTAAGATTTTTTTTTTTTGATGTGGACAATTTTTAAAGTTTTTATTGAATCTGCTACAATATTGCTTCTGTTTTATGTTTTGGTTTTTTGGCCGCCAGGCACGTGGGATCTTAGCTCCCCGACCAGGGATCGAACCCGCACCCCCTGCACCGGAAGGGGGAGTCTTAACCACTGGGCCGCCAGGGAAGTCCCAACCAGTCATATTTTATTTTTTCTAAATGAAAATAGTTTCCTTTCGACTATGAGAAGTTCAAAGTCACATTTCCAGATAATATCAAAAAGTTTGAGAAAGAAGGTTGTAGAAGACACTTTTGGCGGTTCCTCCCCGTGTCCTCCACGCAGCAGGTACCTGGGGCGTCCTGGAGCAAGGGGCCTTCTCTCCGGTCCTGCCGGGGCGTGGAGGTGGGCTGAGGGCTGGAGGGTGGGTACCCCGGGCGTAGCCCTCGGGCCACCACGGCTTCTTCCGCGGCCCTGCGGACTCGGAGGGCCGCTGGGCATGCGCACCGCGTCCAGCTGCCCACAGCCGCCTCCGGGCGCTCGCGTCCTGGCCCAACTCCCCGCCTCCCCACGGCGCTTCGGGCGTCGGTCCTCAACCACACCTCCCGCACTAAAATCCTCGTCTCAGGGTCTGCTTCTGGAAGAATCCAACTTAACAGAGTAGTCAAAAGAAACAAAACCTGCTGCTAATAATCAAACAACGATCCAGAAGTAACCAAGGGAGAGTATTCTTCCTAATTTTTCTAAACCCGAACTTGGTTTCCTCCTCCCTCAGCCCCAAATTCTTTCTTACACACACACACACGCACACACACACACACACTTTGGGAAAAGGAGGGTGGGGATCCTATTCCATTCCTTCCGTTTCCCGAAGCCCTCGTGTGCCCAGGAGAATGGACTACCGTGAGGATGACGACTTCATGAGGACCCCAGGAGATGCGCTCCAGAGCGGAGGATGGATTAATCCCCGGAGGCAGGGGCAGGGGTGGTGGGCAGACAGCACCGCCGTACATTTCAGGTGGCTCCTTCTCCCTCTGTCCCCGGAGCCACCAGAGCTACACCCCAGCTTCCTGTTCGTCCTTCCCTCTGCCTAGTGGGGCTGCCTTCCCCCGTGCTCGTGGCGACACTGCCTCACCCATTTAGCCCCAACCAAATATGACCTCTGTTTTGAAATTGACCTTGAGTCTCTCCTTCCCTGTCCCCAGATGTCCCCCTCACTCAGAATTCCCCAGCACCTGCATGACAGCCCTTGCTTGTCTTCCCCAAGGCAGGGGACCTGGGTCACACTTTTCTGATTTCTCAGGGCCTGGCATAAAGGCCTTCAGAAAACACCTGTTTCTTGGTTGATTGGAGTGGAGAGGTTTTCAATGTTCACAGCAGCAGAGCTGGGAATCCGTGGTCGAGTCACTTGGATCTCGAGGTTCACGTGGGAAATTGTGGGCTCATTTTGATTACTTCAGTTATCCACACTGCAACACTTTTAGTTCCTCAGGAGAATTTTAACAGGTCTTTTAAAAAATCATCCGTGGGGCTTCCCTGGTGGCGCAGTGGTTGAGAATCTGCCTGCCAATTCAGGGGACACGGGTTCGAGCCCTGGTCTGGGAGGATCCCACATGCCACGGAGCTACTGGGCCCGTGAGCCACGACTACTGAGCCTGCGCGTCTGGAGCCTGTGCTCCGCAACAAGAGAGGCCACGACGGTGAGAGGCCCGCGCACCGCGATGAAGAGTAGCCCCCGCTTGCCACAACTAGAGAAAGCCCTCGCACAGAAATGAAGACCCAACACAGCCAAAAATAAAATTAATTAATTAATTTTAAAAAAAAGATCATCCGTGGTCTTGCAGTAAACTCTTGTGCTAATGATATTTAGCACATAATGAACTTTAATTTTTCCCACGTCAATCACAATAAGCATGGCTCACATTCATGGCGTGTTTGCTATGAGCCAGGCACTAGTCTAAGCTTTTAGAAACACATCAATTCACTTAGTGTCCCCGAGATCCCAGGAGGCAGCAGGAAGGGTGTGCAATAGACACAGAATTGCAGTCGCCCCTCACCTTGCTGGTGCGGGGGTGGCAGAGCTTGGGCGAGTCAGTGCGGAGATTGCTGGCTGCATCTCCCTGGCAGGCTACCCATGACTCCAGTGAGGCGTTTCCAAGTGCTCCCTGAAGGATGAAGAGCTGCACGAATGGTGTCGTACTGTTGAAAAATGGGCCCCTCTAAAAATACTTATCATTTGCATTCACCCAGCAAGACTACTGCTATGAAGCATCTTTTCTTATGTTGCTTCCCTAACATTTAAACTGCATTTGAAAAAAAAAAAACAAAGACAAAGAAATAGTAACTACCCAGAAGGAAACCAGTATCTATCACCTGGCAAGCAGTTTTATTGGAGGTTGGACCCGTGGTTTGGGAGATCTGGGACTATGTGTAGACAGACTAATTTTCCTATTAGCATAGAGTGAATCTTTAGCAACAAACACTGCCTAAACATGAGCTTTTAAATGAGGCGTGTTTTAAATAGCAGGGTTGAAAAAGACACAGCAGTAAATCAGAAGACCATTGTAAATCAAGGTCTCACATTACCGAACCTCGTGTCTCCTTTGTGAAATGTGTGATTAATCTTTCAGTTGCCTGGAAAGTGATCCTTCCTGTTGGAGAGACGGAGCGTGGCTCTGAAGGTCCCCTCACCTTGGCGACGCTCATTAGGCCTGATTTTGATCCAGTCACCTGCCACCTTCCTGAAGACCACAGAAACCTGCCCACGTTCTGTCGTTCAGAGCAATTTATACAGGTTTTCAAAGAGTGGGCATCTATACCAAGATGCATTTGCTTCTTTTGTCTTATTTCTGGTCAGTTGGGAATAGCTGGCTTTTGCCATGAGAAAGGCATTTCTCTGATTGCAAACTTTGTGCCACCACTAGAGTTTTTTAAAAAAATAAATTTATTTATTTATTTTTGGCTGCGTTGGGTCTTCGTTGCTGCGCACAGGCTTCCTCTAGTTGCGGCGAGCGGGGGCTACTCTTCGTTGAGGTGCGCGGGCTTCTCATTGTGGTGGCTTCTTTTGTTGTATAGCACGGGCTCTAAGTGCGTGGCCTTCAGTAGTTGTGGCTCACGGGCTCCAGAGCGCAGGCTCAGTAGTTGTGGCGGTTGGGCTTAGTTGCTCCGCGGCATGTGGGATCTTCCCGGACCAGGGCTCGAACCCGCGTCCCCTGCATCGGCAGGCGGATTCTTAACCACTGCGCCACCAGGGAAGTCCCACCACTAGAGTTTTACGATATCAGGTTCTCACCCTGAGAGCCCAAGAGTAAGAGTCTCCATCCAGCATCTGCTGTGGGGTGGGAAAGGGCACCTATCTGGGGTTGGTGTCGGCCAGAGCTTATTTTCAGGACTTTACCTGGAAAACGAGACAAGTCTAACATTTCATTTCTCAATTAATTTTCCCAAGAAAATAAATAGAAAACAAATTATTTAATTTGAGTGTATTGTAATTTAATACTCCCAGCTACCGTAATTTAACACTCCCAGCTAGCGAGCATTCACTTACACTTTATAGAGCAGTTGGTTGAAAATAGTGTAGAACTTTTCACAGCATTTATTGATCTATTTCTGGCATATGAATCCCCAGACAGGAACTGTCTATGGGCGAGATTTTACGACCTCAATATAGATCCAAAGCTTTTAATGCACCTTTTGCCTTTATCATAATGTCACTGAGGAAATCAGAGTGGGGAGGAATGGCCTCCTGACATCAAATTCCATGTTTAATTATGTTAAGATGGCTCTGTTTTACACAGTCCTTACATCTAAAGATTTCAGAATAGTTCTTAGCTGATCTGGTCACATGGCCTCTAAAATTAAATAAACAGGAAATCCTCCTTCATGTCGATGATGCAGAACTACTGCTGTGTTCCCAGGGGCCTCAGGACACAGCTAAACCTACCCATCAGGTACTGTCAAGAGAAACAGTAAAATACCATCACGCCCACACCAAAACAGGCGTTCTTGTCAGCCTAACTCTGGCATCTGATTTGCTAATTCTTTAGTTCTTAGTTCTTTTATGATAGTAGAGGATGTCCTTAAAATATCCTTTAACAGAGCCCTAAATGGGATAAGAAATAGGGTTTAACCCTGGGCTTGTCCCTATTGCTCTTATTCTACGCAGAGGAACAGAATGATGGCGCCGTAACTGAGTACTTGTCGAAACTATTGAAAAGCAGTTTGCCTTTGGCGCCTCCATAATCCTATTCCATGGAAGATAAAGCTGTCCTTCATGAGGATAGGGAAATAAGTCAGGGTTTTAGACGTTTAGAATACAACCTCAGCCTTGCTGTGCAAATAAAAACACTTGGTATGCTGATATATAAAGCATAGGAATCTCTTTTCAAAAAATAACCTAGCATAAGTGTATTACAGTAACCTGATCAATTTTATTTATGGTTTTATTGAGATACAACTGTTATATATAAAAAATGCACATATTTGATGTACACACTTTGTTGAGTATGGACATGTGCTTTCACCTGTGATACCATCACCACAGTCAATAAACTTATCAATCACCTGCTAACTTCCTCATGGCCCTCCCTTTTTTGTCATAAGAACACTCAACATGAGATCTACACTCTTAAAACTAATTTTCAAGAATAAAATACAGAATTGTTAACTGGAGGCACTAAGTTGTACAGCAGATCTCTGGAAACTGTTTATCCTGCACAACTGAAACTTTAGGCCTATTAACAACCCCACAGGTCTCCCCTCCCCCAGCCCCTGGCAACAACCATTCTACCCTCTGCTTCTGTGAGTTTGATTACTTTAGATTCCTCAGATAAGTGGAATCATGCAGGATCTGTCCTTCTGGGACGGGCTTACTTCACTGAGCATGATGCCCTCCTGGTTCATCCATGTTGTAGCATAAAACAGAATATAACGTATATTCTTTTTTAAGGCTGAATAATATTTGATTGTATGTATACATCACATTTTCTTTATCCATTCATCTGTCGATGGACACATAGGTTGTTTCCATATCTTGGCTATTGTAAGTGATGCTGCAACAAACTTAGGAGTGGAGATAGTTTTGAGCAATCTATCACATAAATACTGTCAAAAGCCTGACCTAATTAACTCAGAATGGATCATAGACCTAAATGTAAAATGCAAACCCCCTAGAAGATAACATAGGAGAAAACCTAGATGATCTTGGGTACGGTGATGCCTTTTTAGATACAACACCAAAGACACGATCCATGAAAGAAATAATTGTTAAGCTGGATTTCATTAAAATTAAAAAACGTCTGCTCTGCAAAAGGCCATATCAAGGGAATTAAGAGATAAGCCACAGACTGGAAGAAAATATTTGCAAAAGACACATTTGATAAAGGGTTATTATCCAAAATAGACAAAGAACTCTCAAAACTCAACAATAAGAAAACAACCCAACTAAAACAATTGGCCAAAGACCTTAATAGATACCTCAGCAAAGAAGATATACAGATGGCAAGTAAGCATATATGAAAGGATGCTCCACATCATATGTCATCAGGGAAATGCAAATTAAAACAACAGTGAGACACCACTCCACACCTCTGAGAATGGCCCAAATCCAGAGCACTGACAACACCAAATGCTGGCGAGGACGCGGAGCAGCCGGGACCCTCACTGCTGGTGGGAACGCAAGACGGTGCAGCCACTTTGCAAGGCAGTTGGGCGGTGTCTTTCAAAATGAGACATACTCTTACCATATAATCCAGCAAGCATGCTCCTTGGTATTTACCCAGAAGAGTTGAAAACATATCCCCACACAAAACCTGCACGCAAATACTTAGAGCAGCTTTATTCATAATTGCCAAAACTTGGAGGCAACTAGTATGTCCGTCAGTAGGTGAGAGGATAAATAACCTGTGGTGTATCCAGAGAGTGAAATATCATTCGGTGCTAAAAACAGATGAGCTGTGAAGCCAAGACAAGGCATGGAGGAACCTTAAGGCACATCACTAAGTCAAAGCCAGTCTGGAAAGGCGACACACTGCATGATTCTGACTCTATGACAATCTGGAAAGGGCACAACTATGGAGACAGTAAAGAGATCAGTGGTTTTGGAGGGGAGGGGCTGGGAAAAGCTGAATAGCTAGAGCACAGAGGATTTTTAGGGCAGTGAAAATACTCTTTATGATATGATAATGATGGATATATGTCATTGCACATTTGTCCAAATCCACTGAGTGTACAACACCAAGAGTGAGCCCTAGGATAAACCATGGACCTAGGTGATTTTGATGTGTCAATGTAGGTTCACCTTTGGTAAAACAAATGAACCATTCTGGTGAGTGCTGTCAACAAAGGGGAGGCTATGGCTGCGTGCGGGCAGTGTGTGGCCGTATGGGAAATCTCTTCGTCTCAGTTTTATTGTCGGCCTAAACTGCTCTTAAAAAAGCAAAGTTATTTTTAAAAAAACTTAGCCTAGGCAATGGATATTGGAGATGAAGATCTTAAAAATTAATTTAGTTTTTATATCCTTTAAGTTTCATTAACCCGTTTTCAGGAAATTGCATACTTAGACTAACTTACTCTGTGCTCCCCCCATAGAAAACTCTTCAGAACCATGACTTAGCGTCCTGCCTGTAGATTTTGCAGGGGGCTGATAGAACCTGCAGCTCATCTCTGTGCTTTCCAGGGGTTTGCCATGGACTGTGCTGTGGGCCGACCAAGAGACGTGTGCACCAGATGCCCCTTCAGGGCCGGCCTCTGCTGCCGAGAGCCTCCCTGACCACGGGCACGCCCTTCCCTGGGTGGTCCACGGCTAGTGATGGGCTGGGGGAGGGGATTTTGGGGGCTCCTCTGATGCCCTGCAGGCTCCTGGCCTGAGCCACAGCTGCCCAACCCTGCTTCCTCCCCTTTCCTCTGTGTGGATCTCCAACACGAACTCCATCCCAGCTCCTGTTTCTGGAAAACCCAACCTTTGACATGGCTCCTCCTATTCACCCTCTGTAAAGACACCTAAGGTACAGCATTCTCCTTCTGCGTCCTTTCACTAGGTAGGATCCGGACTGCTGTCACCCAAGGTTTCCCCTCATTAAGCTCCAGGGCTGCTTCCTGGAAGGGGAGGGGGCAAGGGGACGAGTGTCCCTCTGTTTGTCACTTTCTCTCCATTCTCTGATTCACATTCTTGAGTAACTTCCCAGAAGGGGAAGGAGAGAGCATGAAGTAAACTCTGTATATGTCATATCTGAAAATGATTGTATTCTACCTCACACTTGATTGGTGGTTTGGTGGGCTGCAGAATTTTAGGTTACACAGAATTTTTTCCCTAGGAACTTTGAAGATGTTGCTTCATTATTTTCTAGCATCTAGTGTTGTTTATGGAAAATCAGATGCCAATCTGATTCTTGTCTCTTTGTGTGTTCTGAAGTGATATATTGAGATGTGGGTCTCTTTTTCATTTATTGTGCTGAGAACTCTCCATCTGAAGACTTTTGATTCTGATAATTTCTGATAATCTCTCTTTAACAACATTCACCTCTCAGATTCTTTACACTCTCTTTCTGGGACTCTTATTGGTTAGATGTTGAAATTTTTTGGACTGATGTTCTAAGTCTTTTATTGCTTCCCATATTTTCCATCTGCCTTTTTCCCCAGCTCCATCTTACAACTTTTCTATTCATGTTTTCAATTTCAGCATTCTTTTAAAAGTTACTTGTCCTCTATTCTTTCCTTTATCATGTCATTCTATTCTTGTTTTACGAATGCATTTGTTCCCCAGGATCTCTAAGATACTATTCAGAGTCTTTTTTTGAAGTTCTGTTCTGTTTCCTGCAACATCTCAGATCACTCTAGGTTTTTAATATACTGTTTTAGTTTATTTCTATTTTGAAAAACATTTTTTGTGTAATTTCAGAAGCATTGTACACTTATGGAATTGGAAGATGAAAACTGAAAAACATAACAGTCAAAAAAAAAGCATGTCCCACCACCTAGAGATTAGCACTGTTTGAATCTGAGTACATATCTTTCCAGATACACATATATATGCACATGTATAAACACACATATGTTGGTGTATTTACAAACACACTGTGTATATATATATTTTTAACTGAAGTATAGTTGATTTACAATGTTGTGTTACTTTCTGGTATACAGCAAAGTGATTCGGATATATATATATTCTTTTTTTTTTTTTTTTGACTGTGCCGAATGGCCTGCAGGATCCCAGTTCCCTGACCAGGTTTTGAACCCAGGGCCACAGCAGTGAAAGTGCCGCGTCCTAACCACTGGATTGTCAGGGAACTCCCTACATACAATATATCTATTTTTTTCAGATTCTTTTCCATTATAAGTTATTACAAGATACTGAATACAGTTCCCTGTGCTACGTCCTTGTTGTATATCTGTTTTATATACAGTAGGGTGTATCTGTTAATCCCAAACTCCTAATTTAGCCCTCCCTGCCACCCTTTCCCCTTTGGTAACTGTAAGTTTGTTTTCTATGTCTGTGAGTCTGTTTCTGTTTTATAAATAAATTCATTTGTATGATTTTTTTTAGATTCCACACACAAGTGATATCATGTGATATTTGTCTTTCTCTGACACACTGTGTATATTTTAAATCGATACGGGATCATAGGTGCATATGATTTCTTGGTTCCCTTTTTCTTGTTTCCCTTGTTCTTTCTCCTTCGTATTTCTGGTTTCCCAGTTATGTCCGGTCGTTCTTTGTTGACCTTCAAGCTACGGAATAGGCAATGGCTCGTGTGTCCTGTGGAGGCTCATCAGAGCCAGGTTTCACTGTAGGGTGAGCAGGATGGGCGACCCCTGGGCTTACGATGTGAAGAGACTTGCACTGTGAGTCATTTGGAAACCGGGAAGCAGAGTCCACAGACACATGCTTTACTGTCTCATTACACATCTACAAGAGTCTATGATTTCCTTGAAAGAACCGAAATCTGGTGTCATTAGGAAAGCGTGCTGTGCGTTTCCAGGGAGCCTCGGTAGGTTTAGCTTTAGGGTGAGCAGGCCAGGAGTCAGCCGTTCCTCTGGGAACCCCTCAGTGTTAGAATGCTGAGCAACTAAGAGTTTAATCCATGTGGCGTCTTCATTTTTTTTCACGTAACCATATATTTAGCACTCATTCCATTTTGCAACAGGTAGGTCCACCTCATTCTTTTTGAAGCTGCAGAACGTTCCTATAAGGTTTTACACGTGGTTGTGCCCTGTCCCTCTTGAACAGCTTGCACGTGGGTTCCCTGAGGTCGGCTTCTTGGCTCCCTCTTTCTGCTTGTCAGCCAGCCGACTTTGACTGGTTATTAACTTTGGGCTTATCCCTGAGTCAGTGTTTCCAGTGGCTAATGTCTGCAAGCCCTGTGACATGAACCTGCCAGGAGGAGTCCTTAGCTGGTTTACTGCGAGGCCTTTTTGAGCCATAGGTTAATATATTAATGAAGACTGTGGCTGTTACCCCACATTAAATAACGACTATGAATGATGGGGAGAAAAACATACTTAGGCTCTCCTGCTGAGCACGAGATTGATGAGAATGGATCACTCTGCCAGGAGAACTCAAAAATATTATAACCTTTTATTCCTCTGCAGCTTGGATGAGTGTGTGTTCATTTCTACGTTACTACAAAAAACCTCTTACGATGATTCTGAGCTAAAAACATATTAAATCATCATGTTAATTATATCGAAACAGCACACTGAGATTCTGTCGCTAATCCAGTTTAAACTTGGCATCTCCAGCTCATCCAATATTTTATTTCTATTCAGGGTCATATTAGTCAGTTGGGGATGAGCATATGTATTTATTTATCTTATTAGTTTATTTTGGTCAAGTAGTAAATTATGATAGAATGATAATAATGCCTCTGTTTATATACATCTCACAATCACATCCAAACTTGACATTTAAAGATGTTGTCTAAATACAATAGAAGTATTGACACTTCCACAACTGTTTTTTCCATTTTTCCAGAGGAGTTTAAGTGGCTCAGAATATTCTGGATTCTATTTTTTTTTTTTCCGAAACGCTCCCATTTTAGTGTTTTATTTGTGGCATCACCTCTAGGTGCAAGTAGAGACAAAAAGAGTCACATATAGTATGACAATGTGCTTTAAAGCAAAAACAAAAAAACAAAAAAACCCTGCTACTGGTGGAGGGTTGGGTGCACGGTGGGCCCTAGAACTCTATCTGTCGCTTGCAGATTTCACCCAGGACGGTCCAGGGAGGCAGCCGGGGGCCCAGGCTCCCTGAGACCCCGGCCGGTTTTCAACATCTCCAGCACCATCCAGGGAGGCACATGAAACCCAACAGTGTCTTCCTCCAATTCCTTAAGCTCATTGCCTGGTAGCCTCCCCACACGAAGGGCCCACTCCTGCAGGACCATCTCCTCCTGGGCAAGGCCTCCCAGGGCCACCTTCGTTAACACGGTAAATTGCTCACGGTTTAGGCTCTTGCCCTGAGAGCTTCACCGGCACAGAAACTCAATTGCAGCAGAAGTCCTAGAGCACGTGGGTGAGAGGGACCCAGGCGGCTGTCACAGGGCATCTGTAGTGCTGCACTGTTCCTGTGGCTGCCTGATCCCAAGAAGGGGGCAAGGCCAGGCCTGTCTCCCGCTCGGGAGGTGAGAGGGGCAGGCGTTCCCTCTTCCTGCCTGTGGCAGCCAGAGTGTGGACGTGAGCTGACGAGGGCCATTGGATGTGACCACCCAGGACGGTGAAACTTTCGAGAATGACTCAAGGCGCCCGGCCTTCTCTGGGTCAAGTTTCTCTCCTCCACACTGGGACACCAGGCCCGTGGGTGGCAGTGACTCTCCGTGACTCAGCAGAAGCCAGGATTGCTGAGGGAGAGGCAGGATGTAGAAACAGGTGGCCCAGAGAGATCCAGGTAAAGGCCTGGGGGTGGGGGTCGGGGGCATGTGGGTCCTACTAGGGGGAAGTAGCTCACGCTGCAGGGACCCCCTAAACTGCCACGTCAGGGGATACACGGAAGCCCGGACCTTGGCAGAAGCGGGGTGACCAGAAATGGAGGGGTTGAGACCACGCCAGCCTCACCAGGGTCCCCTCCTATGTTGCCTCTTCAAGGAAGAACACCCCTAAATGGCCAATCTGTAATCTGAGGAGGTGAGTAGGGAGGTCACATGCAGAGAGAGCACCCCAGTCCCCAGCTCCCAGGGGAGGGCAGGGGCTTGTCACCTCCCTGCCCCTGCTCCTCCCCAGGGTGTCAGGAGCCAGGACCCTCATCTTCAGGGCTGCCCGTCTGGTCCCTGTTTTCTGTTAGCATCCCTTGTCTCCTTTTCCATTCTCTCGTTTGTTGCTATGTCTCTGCTTCTTGGTTGCCAGTTTAGCAGAGTGTATTCTCTTTTCAGATGGCAGCAATGCTACTGTTATTGGAATAAAATGAATAACGGAGGCGATGCTCCAGGTAAAGCAGAAAATCACAGACCACGTTCAATGCCAAATAAGACATTTTGGGTGTGTGTGTTAGAGAACGATGGCTTTTTATGTAATAGTCTTAAAATCATGACAGCAAACACAGGCAGCCGTCGTGATCCAAGGCACCGTCTCTGTAATCAGATGAGGAAATTTGTGCATTAGCAGGTTTGACTAATGTTGAACCAGAGGAAGGATAAGCAAGAGGGATTTTTCTGCACTCACCTTTGAATACTCACGTTTTAAGTATGGTTCAACTGAGCATCGGGTCTTAGTGATATAGTGGGAATAATGCAAATTTCAACATGTTTTCCCCAAATTTGGTATCAGCTTGCCATGTGATTGCTCCAGCTCAGCTTCTTCCGATGAGCACTCAGGGCGTGTCTGTGATGTCGTGGCCCATTTTCCCACCGGAGGTGAAGTGTGGAAACTGTACTTCCATTTAGGTTCCACTTTTAAACATCCTGGTCCTGGGTGTTGAACAGTGTCACAATTTTTGTTGCAATCATCAAACATGACTTCGAAAACTCATGAGGAAAAGGAAGCCTGTTGTATTGACCCCCATTTCTGCTCCTTCTGTCCTTTCTTCTTCCTTCCTGATGCTCTAAGATTCCTTCTTTTGTCATTACCTTAATGTTTGAAGAACTTCCTTTAGCCATGCTTGAAGGGTAGGTCTGTTAGTGACAAATTCTTTTAGTTTTTTTATTTCTGAGAATGTCTTTACTTTCCCTTTATTCCTGAAGGATACTTTCACTGAGGCTATAGAATTTGTGGCTCACAAATCAGTTTTTCAGCACTGGACAAATGTCATGCCTTTTCCTCTAGCCTCTGGGGTTTCCAATGACAAATCTGTTGTCATCCGAATTGGTGTTCATCTATCAGTAATTTGTCTTTCACGATTTTTTTTTGTCTTTGGTTTCCCGAAGTTTAATTATGATGTGTCTTGGATGGATTTCTTTGGGTTTATCCTGCTTAGGATAAGCTCAGTTTCTTGAATCTGTAGGTTTATGCCTTTTACCAAATTTCCCAATTTTTCAGCCATTATTTTGTGGAATCCTCTTTCAGCTCTACTATTTTTCTCTTCTTCTGGGACTCTGATGTTGTGAGTGTGGGATCTTTTGTTATTGTCCCACAGGTCCCTGAAGCTCTGTGAATTTTTTTTTTTTCAGTCTATTCTCTCTGTTATTGAGATTGTGTAGATTCTGCTGATCTGTCCTCAAGGTCATTGATCCTAGCCTTTGCCATCCCCGCTCCACTCCTGAGTGTGTCCAGTGAGTTTTCTATTTTGGTTATTGTAGTTTTCAGTTCTATAATTTTCTTTCTTTTTTTTTTTTTTTTTTAATAATGTCTATTTCTCTGCTGAGGTTTCTACTTTTTTGTTTTCAGAGAATTTGTAATTACTCACTGACACATTTTTGTTCACAGCTACTTTAAAACCCTGTTTGATGATTCCAACATCTGATCTGGTCTTGGTGTTGATATTGGTTGATCGTCTTTTCCCACTCTGGTTGTGATATTCCTAGTTCTTGGAATGACATGCAATTTTCGATTGTATCCTGGACGTTGCAGCTATTATATCAGGAGACTCAGTGCAATTTGGATCTTTTATTTCAGCAGGCGGTCACCCCATTTAGGTTTAGCGTACAGTTCTTGGCCTGCTTCCTTGGGCTGTGGTTCTAATGGCAGTTTTAGTGCTTGGAGTGTTCAGTCTGCTTGTTATCTGGTGCTGGTGGGGCTCCCCCTGGTCCCTGCTGGTGCCACCTAAGGGGGTGGGGGCATCTTCCCCAGGCCAGACCACCTGATGCCTTCCAGTAGGGAGAGTTCCCAGCCCCAGAGCCTGGAGTGTTTCCTGGGCCAGATGGTGGGTTCCTCCCCTGGAGCCCCTGGTCTTCCAGTTGTTCTAGGTGAGGGAGGGCCACTTCTGGTCAGTCCTCTGCTGCTGCTGCTGGGTCACCTGGGCTTGTCAGTGGGCAGAACTCCTACTGGACCCGGGGGAGGGATGAGCCTATGTGCCCCGCCTTCTGTTCAGGGCTGCGGGTCAGGAGGTGCCCGGCCTGTCCCCCTGTGCTGCTGGTCGGGGGTTGTGTGATGCCCCCTGCCCTGGTACCCCTCCAGCCTGGGCCCCTAACCGATCCACTTTTCTCTTCCCACCTTTCAGAGTTCTCCTTTGGGTCTTTCTAGACCTAATCTGCTCTTTATCTAAAAGATCATATTTTAATTCTCAATACAGGATTTATCAATCTTTACCTGTTACTTAATTGATTAAGTTATTAATTATAATTATCAATTACATTTGTCTCTCTCCTAAATTATAAGCATAGGACAGCTGAGGGCTGTAAGTATTGTTCTGTATTTATGTGAGTATGTACTTATCAACTTTATTTATGCAAATATTCTCAGTGCCTAGAATAGTGCTGAGCACAGAGAAAGTCAATACTGGTGAACTGAATGGATGAAACTAAAAAGAAAGAGAAGAGGGTGATTGTAGAAGTCTTCTTCACCCCCGAACAAGATATCAGGTCACCCTGCTTAGAACACAAAGGATGGACAACAATTTCCCAGGACGGATCAGGCAAGTGCAAACGTGGCCCACAGTGCAAGCTTGATCCTCCTCCTCGGCAAGCATTCATGGATGGAAGAATGTCAGCGTGACTCTGTAAACACCCTGAGGGAAGAGTGAGGGGCATGGGTATGTCTGGGGAAGCACTGAAGGGGGGTCTGGCTGGGCTGTCGCCATGTTCACACTGCCCGCTACGTTCACACTGACCACTGGCATCATCTCACTGGACCCTCATCACCCATCTCTGCAAAGCAGAAAGAAGCTCTTTGCCATGCCCCTGGGGCCCCCTAGAGAGAACCGGTTCCTGTGTCCGCCCCTCGGCTGTTACCGACCAGCAGTGTAACTGAGAGAGCTGCTAATCTAATCACATCCCACCCTCTTTGTAGGAAGAGGAGAACCATGTTGATACCCACTGCCAGCAAGAGTCCCCCCCTCCTTTGGCAGGTCCTGGAACAATACTGGGTTCCTGCGTTAGTCTGCGGGCCTAACACAAACCTATTTATTTTTGCTAATGAGACAGATGTAGAAGGTTGGGATTTTCACAGTGTTAGACACTATGCTCTATTAGCCAACCAATCTAATTATTTACAGGGATCAAGGATATTCACCACCACCGCCCCAGTCTACTATTTATTATTGTAACATGTCTGAAAGGAGTTAACCATATTTGAATTTTTTTTTTTTTTTTTTTTTTTTTAAACATTAAGTTCTTTTTTTTTTTTAAATTTATTTGTTATTTTTTATTTATTATTTATTTTTGGCTGTGTTGGGTCTTCGTTTCTGTGCGAGGGCCTTCTCCAGCTGCGGCAAGTGGGGGCCACTCCTCATCGCGATGCGCGGGCCTCTCACCATTGCAGCCTCTCTTGTTGCGGAGCACAGGCTCCAGACGCGCAGGCTCAGTAGTTGTGGCTCACGGGCCCAGTTGCTCCGCGGCATGTGGGATCTTCCCAGAGCAGGGCTCGAACCCGTGTCCCCTGCATTGGCAGGCAGACTCTCAACCACTGCGCCACCAGGGAAGCCCACCATATTTGAATTTAATTAGAAGAGAACGTTCATGATTTCAGAATAAAGTTTATCCCTGCAAGTTTTGAAAATTAATTGATTTATTCCTACTTGGATTTCTAATGCTTCTGGAGCAATCTTTCACAAAAAGAATAATGGTTTCTTATCAATGACTTAACTATAAGAAGGTGACTAAGTGTCTTTCAAAAATAATTCCTCAGTTAATGTTACACGTCTATTTGCATGCTTTTTCTTGTAATTGTTATTCAAATAGCAGACTAAATTCCACTCCCAGACACTGGCCAGGAGCTAAGCAAGACAGACATCGTTGTGAGAAGCACTGAGTGGACAGCCTTGGAGGGGAAGTCAGAGCGTCCGCCAGCTTCTACATTTGTGTGAATGAAGGCTGATGACTCAGGGGCGCAGATAGGAGAATGGGTCCCTGAGATACATTATAGAATCCCAGCCCCTGCGATCTTCAGGAACACACACACACACACACACACACACACACACACCCCACATGAAGGCAGGAGGCTGGGTAAGTGTGAGTTCTCAGCCTTTAATTTTCAAAACCACCACACAAACAAATCAAAACCCAGACTTTAATCATCAAGTCATAGGACAGAAAGTGAAGAGAATAGCAACTATCCAGGGAATGCGGACAGTGTGACAGTGTATCATTCAGCCCAAACACTAACTCCATCCTCAACTCAGACAAAATTCTTTTTCTGCATTGCAACCATAGCTCTAGAGTCTAAAACAATATAATGTAATAATATGATATGATACATAGTATGAGCAACATAAAGCAACACAGCACAGCACAACTGTAATGTAAGACAGCGTAATATAAGGTAATGTAAAGTAACACAACATAACATGATATACTATAGCATCTTTAACTGTATCTCTGCTACTTACCTAGGTCCTTTCCAAATCCCTCCGGGACAGACTGAGCCCAGGCAGCTGAGGCACACGGACACTGAGGCCCCCAGCACACCTGCAGAGAAAGCCAAACTCTGAGGTTTCAACTGATGCCTTTCACAAAGACTTTACTTTGGAAAAATCAAAACAACAAAAACAACATTAGACTGGGCAATAGAGCCATACAATTTTGATCATGTGAGTAATAAACATTAGATGTAGGCCAAAAAATGATTACAAAAATATCTTTTCAAATCAGCAGTTTTCACTGCGCCCACAATAAACATTTATCAAGATAGCCAATGAATATAAAAACACGTACATCTCTTTAGAATACCAAAACATGTTTTGGGAGCATCTGCATTCATAAATTGTGGGATGAATGGTTTCTGCATGCTGGCCTGACATAATTCACGCACGTTATTCCCTGCCCTAAGAGTGTTCTTTTGCACTGTGCATTATAGGAATGTCAGGCTCGATTTACATGAAGGGGGATTTCTGCAGGGAGCATTATTGATGGCAAATGAAAAATTCACCAGAAACTGGAAATCAGAAGTACTCCTGAAAAACCCCCTTTTCACTTGAAAGGGCTATAAATCTAAAAATAATCTTGAATTCGCAAGCAATCCTTTTATGCAATAAGTTGATAGCAAATATATTACTGAAGAGACACATAATTACCTTAAAATCTACCACAGTTAGAAATGTATTGGAACTCTTAAAATATAATTTACTTTTATAATAGTAAAAAATACAACAAATATTTTTACTGTTCATTTTTTCCTTTGAGTTTCACCTTTTATTTTTCAAATATATAAAGACAAAGTATGACTATATATAAACTAATATCCCAGACTGTCCCAGGGAGCTCCAAAATTTCTAAATATATTAAAGGCTGATTTTTATTTATTTATTTATTTATTTATTTATTTATTTATTTAGGCTGCGTTGGGTCTTCATTGCTGCGCATGGGCTTTCACTAGTTGTGGTAAGCGGGGGCTACTCTTTGTTGTAGTACACGGGCTTCTCATTGCGGCGGCTTCTCGTTGCGGAGCATGGGCTCTAGGCGCGCAGGCTTCAGTAGTTGCAGCCCGTGGGCTCAGTAGTTGTGGCGCCCGGGCTTAGCTGCTCCGCAGCATGTGGGATCTTCCCAGACCAGGGACTGAACCTGTGTCCCCTGCATTGGCAGGTGGATTCTTAACCACTGCGCCACCAGGGAAGTCCTAAAGGCTAATTTTGATGAACAAGAGAAAGGGAAATTTTATCATCCCTTTCAGTACACGGAACCAGCAGTTCCAGAACTCTCCAGCTTGGCAGAAGTCATTTCTACGGCGTCATCTCCCTTAAACAAGATCTTCTGTGAACAGAAGGGAATGGCCGGGACCTAGAATATCTAGACCCAGGGTTTTCTCGCTGCATATTAGAATTTTAATTCGGCTAGCTCAAGGGGCATTTCATATCTCTATCTCCATCTCCATCCCCACCTGCATCTCCTTCTCCATTTCCATCTCCATCTCCATCCCCATCTGCATCTCCTTCTCCATCTCCATCCCCATCTCCATCTGCGTCCCCATCCCCATGCCCATCTGCATCTCCTTCTCCATTTCCATCTTCATCTCCATCTGCATCTCCATCTTCATCTCCATCTGCATCTCCATCCCCACCTGCATCTCCATCTCCATCTCTATGTCTCTCTATAACTATACATCTACCTCTACATCCATAACCACCACCACATCTATATTCACATCCATAGCAAAACCATAACTACATCTCTAACATCTCTACCCGTATCTGTAGCTATGATTGTTCTACATCTGCATCTGTCCACACTGTAACTGTATCTCTATCCCTATCTATGTCTATAACTCATCCCTTCTTCTGGATGGCTCCGTAGAGCGGGAGAGAGAGCTTTGGACTTGGAACAGAGATCTGAAGGTTGGAATTGCCTCTGTGGTTTACTAACTGTGCAAGCCTGGGTATGTTATTTTACCTCATTATATTTCAGTTTCCTCATCTGTTAAAAAGGGATGACAACCCTAGTTTATCTTGTTGGGTTACTGTGAATTTAAATAATGGATAACATGTGCTTTGTGAGCTACAAAATACCCATAAAAGTAAAACATTGTTAGTGATAAAATTTTTAGGTCCAGTTTGGGAAGTACTAATAAATTAGGATAGATTCTCATTTTAAGGCCCATTCTTCAGTGAGCGACTGTAGTTTATTATGCTTTTCTCACATTGGGAGAATCCATGAGGTGTAAAGGAGGAACCAGGAGCCAGACCGTGGAGCATATTCTCCTCTCTCAGCCTGTTTCTTCTTCTGTAACACAGAAGTTGATTCCACTAGAAGATATTGCCCTAAGATCCGGGCTAAGTCCATGATAAAGGAAAAATTCAGTGTAAAGATAAGTAGGATAAATAGCATCACCTTTGGTGCAAAATATGCCAGTCCTGTGATTTGTGATGGGCTCCTATGCTCAGAACCTGGGGCCCCGGCATGGAGAGAGATCGGTGGCTCTGAGGGCCCAGCGGCAGGAAGAACCAATCAGAGCAGCCCTGTGGGGACCTGGGAGAGTGTGCAGCCACTGGCGCGCTTTCAGGTGCGTTTCATGTGCCACTGCTGCCCCCTAGCCCTGCCCGGCCTCCTCCTCAGAACTCCCCTTCCCGAGCAGGACAAACAGCGAGGGGGGTGGGGAGTGGGGTGAGGCTCAAGCCTCCAGCCAAGGCGTCAGCCTTGGTCGGGGAGAGGGACCCCAACCGCTGCTAACGTTCTGTGACACTCAAGCCCAGGCACACATGGCTCCCATCAGACAAACATCAGGTTAATGAAGTGCCTCCCAAAGCAACGCTTGTGTTTGGTTCTTGCATTGAACTTCTGCCTCATTCGAAGATTTCTTGACGCAGGGACAAACAGGCGCTTCTACGAGCCTGTTCCCGCCTGTGACCTCCGGGTCATCGTCGACAGCAAGCCTTTCCGGAGAAGCTCTGTGAGAACAGTGTCAAGTGCCGGAGAGAGAAATTGCAGGCGTGGGCCCTGCCCTTAGAGAACTGACACTTAGGGAGACAAATACACAAAAGACAACAATGACAGTGAGAACTTCTACTGCGCCGCACGACACAATAACACACGATGCAACACGAGGGTCTCAGGATGTTTTTTTTTTTTTTTTTAAATATCTGACCTTTCTGGATTCTTTATTTATTTTATTTTATTTTTGGCTGTGTTGGGTCTTCGGTTCATGCGAGGGCTTTCTCCAGTTGAGGCAAGTGGGGGCCACTCTTCATCGCGGTGCGGGGACCGCTCTTCATCGCGGTGCGCGGGCCTTTCACTATCGCGGCCCCTCCCGTCGCGGGGCACAGGCTCCAGACGCGCAGGCTCAGTAGTTGTGGCTCACGGGCCCAGCTGCTCCGTGGCATGTGGGATCCTCCCAGACCAGGGCTCGAACCCGTGTCCCCTGCATTGGCAGGCAGATTCTCAACCACTGCGCCACCAGGGAAGCCCAGGATGTTTTTTAATTTTTTTTAAACTTTAAAAGAATTTTTTATTTTTTTATTTTGGCCGCGGCATGTGGGATCTTAGTTTCCTGGCCAGGGATGGAACCCGTGCCCCCTGCATTGGAAGTGCGGCGTCTTAACCACTGGACCGCCGGGGAGGTCCCTCTCAGGCTGTTGTGTGTGTGTGTGTGTCTCAATGTTTTACAGTCATAGAAACCCCCCCAGAAGGTAAACACTTTGTATATTAGCAAGCGCTGCTGACACTGGAGTAATTTTTCTGTCCTCCCAGATCAGTTTCTCACCACCTGACAGGCCCCACCTACAACCGGTGCGCTTTCAGTCTGCTGCCTGAAGTGGGCCTTTACGGCCTAATGCTTTGCTAATAAACTCACACCTGAGCACAGAGTGGAGGCATGTCAGGGCGTCCCATCGGCATTTTACATCTTGCTTTTAAAGTTTATGTCCTGGAGATTATGGGGCTGACTTCCTGGATAGAGTGATTTTATGACACTCACTTGAAAATTGGTTTAAAAATGCTGTAAAAGAGGAACATTAGTAGCAGGATGTTTAGGAATGCCACTGCCTGGGAGCCCATAAAGGTGACCAAGATATTTCTGTCAAGGTTTACAAGCTACACAGATCAGCCCTTCCAGCTCCTTAAGTAACAGTTGGTAGAGGGACCGCCTGGTGCCGGTGAGGTTACAGCCGACCGCTTGGAGCTGGCTCTTCAAAGAGGCATCTACCGTGACAGTGAACCTGGGTTCACTGTGTAGAAAGGCTGCCTCCTTGGGCGTGATCTGCCCCGGGGCAGACAAGCCTGGAGAGAGGGAGGAGTCTTAGAGAAACTTCACATGTTTCTAGCCCCCGTGTGTGGCTTGCAACCCCAGAGCCAAGAGCTGATAGAAAGATGTCAGTTCACTTAGATACAGACGAAGATATTCCTTGTTTTGGACAGGAAGACTCAAATGTTGTAAAAAATGTCCGTTCTCCCGTAACTCAATTCCAACTGAAGACCAAGAGGATTTGGGGGGTTCGGAGGTAATAACAAATGATATCAAAGTTGATCTGGAGAAACAAACATTTGAGGGTAACCAGGAAAGCACAGCGTGGGGACAAGAGGACACGCTCAGTGGACTCACCCCTGAACCCAGCCCTTCGCACCTGCGCCTGCTCCCCCCCTGGGTCTGGGCTCTCAGGGGTTAAAGCTCAGCGGCAAGGGGAGAGTCTAGCTCCCAGGCTGCTGATGTCAGTCGTCCTCAGGGGGCGTGTCCCAGGGCTTGGTCAGGGCCGGCAGCCCCTGGGGGGTGGCCTGGGTGAGGTCTGCATTCTCCTGGTGAATTCCCTGACGTGCTACAGGCACTGTCTCCCCACCCAGGCTTGGTGGCAAGTGGGGACTCAGGATGCAACCCACCCCCCTTCCAGGCAGCTCTGGCTCTGTCCCCGCCCGGTCCCCCTCAGAACCCTTTGCTGGGAGGGGGCCTGGGCATGAAGTAGCCTTTTCCAAAAGCATCTGGGCTGCTTTGACCTCATCTGGAAACTCCCAAGTGGGAGGTGGGTGATCGCCTCCAAGATTTGTACACGTGTGCAAATAAATATGTACAAGGATCTATGCACAACATCGTTTACATAGGAATACAAAACAAAAAAAACTGTAAACAATCTGAATGTCTATCCACATGCAACTGGTTAAATACATGCAGTAAGGACTAGTTAATCAATGGACGACTAACTAAGTGGTGAGAAGAATGGAATACATCTGTACATGTAAGATAGCCAAGATACACTGCTAAATAAAAATATCAAGTAGCAAAATAGATCTCAACTGTGTAATTAAAAAACACATTTATGAGTAGAAAAATCGGGAGGAATGGCTAGAAACCTTTACCCTACTGGGTGCACCCAGAGAACGGACCTGAGGGCCAGCGGAGAAGGACTACCCTCTTAAGTATGGCTTTCTCATGTTTCCATCTTTTTCCTCTTTAGAAAGTGCAGTTTAAAAGCTTTCTAATGTAGAAAGTGCTGAAAGTTCAGCATCCATTTCCCAAAGCTCTCAGTGCCCTCTCCTCGGGCAGTTTATGAACTGGTTGTCCAGTCGGAACATCCCCCAACCAGGCAGCTTCCTCGCCATGACCTGTGCCAAGGCCGGAGCAGGACCTGCGCAGCCAGAACCGCGCGCGGGGCCCTGCTCCTGTCCTTTGCCGGCAGACGTTTAACGGGGCTGGAGCTGCTCACGCCATTAGGCTTTCATAACAAGGCGGAGTCTGCGGTGCGCCCGAGGACGCATCCTGTCCTCTCCTTGGGCCTCTGTGCGCTCCTTCTCCCTCCTGGATCGCCTGCCACGTGCGCCCACGTGTTCTTCCTGCTTCACTTCCTGCCATTCAGCGGGGTCCTGGGTGGGAAACGTCGCTTCCTCTCAGTCAGAGATAAGGTGTTTTTGTGTCTACACTGCCTGGGTGGGGGAGGGAACTTTAAAGATGTCTGTGCAAGTCTCTTATCTTGGAATTCCTGGGGTCCTGCTGTCCCGTGGCTGTCAGATGGTTATTGTGTACAGGGTAGGGGGCCCGAGGGTACACACTAAACTAAGACAACAGCACCCTGGGTGAAGAAGGCCAAATCCTGAATACACAGGAATTATTCATGCCTCTTCTCTCCTTTCTTCTACTAGCAGACGCTTGATCATCTCTTTATTTATACTTCAAGGAGAGTTAGCCAGGGATGGTGAAATGAACTTAACAATTAACCTAAGATAAAATCTTGTTAAAATCAGAACCTGACACCAAAGGCTGAAGAGGAAGTGGAGGAGGATGCTGCTATTTTTAGCTGTGGATTTAAATTCCCATGATTCCCTGTAATTTCCCCCCAGCTAATTACAGGTCCACATCCTTTCGTTTCCTCTGATTAGTCCTTGTAAGTCTCAACTCCTACGGATACTACAGCCACACAATTTCTTGGCAAATTAAAGCTCCTTTCATGCATTTAAAGCATTCTTTCAGTCTTTAATCTCCTGTGTAAAAGTTACAAGTTTGCTATGAATTTCTTAGAAACCTGTATTTCATAAACATCGATATATAACCCAATGTGTAAATGTCACACAATCCATGCTTAGATTCTGGCTTTTCAAGTAATGGTGTGATGATGATAGCTAACTTTTACTGTGTCCTTGCACTTTATGGATGTGTCATTTAATTAGAATAACCGTATCAGGCAAGCATCTTTATTTCCATTTACAGATGAGAGAAAAGGCACAGCAGGTGAGTGACCTGTCCATGGTCCTGAAACCTAGACGTGGTGAAGCTGACATTCTAACCCAGGACTCTGAGATTGGAGAGCACATTCCTAAGCGCTCTCCCATCTAATTACCAAACTCTCAGTTCATCTGCCGATGTTCACAAGAGGTCAGGCCAAGCATCCAAGGCACTGCGCTGCTGGGATCACGGAGCAGCGTGGGTGGTTAGAAGCAGGGGCCTGGTGCCTGGGCTTTGACGGGAGGCTAGTGCTGCTCAGAGGTCACATGTGTTTCCCCCATCCACTCCTGTACGACCCCACCTCTTCTCTCCCAGGACCTCAAACACTACTCCGCACTCTTCCCTCTGGCGGCTGACCTTGCTGTTTATTTCCCCGAGAGAAGAGTGGCAACTGGAATAGACTTTCACATGCTCCCTGTGCAGAGCTGTGTCCCCCTAACTTCACATGTTGAACTCCTAATCCCCAGTATTTCAGAATGTGACTGCATTTGGAGATGGGTCTTTAAAGAGGTGATTAAGTTAAATGAGGTCGTATGGGTGGGCCCTGATCCAATGTGACCAGTGTCCTTATAAGAAGAGGAGACCAGGACACAGACACACATAGAGGGACGGCCGTATGAGGACATGGGGAGAAGACAGCCAGCTACGTATCAAGGAGACAGGCCTCAGGAGCAATGACCCTGTCCACACTTTGATCTCAGATTTCCAGCTTCCGGAATTGTGAGAAGATAAATTTCTGTCGCTTAAGCTGTCCAGTCTGGGGTACTCTGTTATGGTGGCCCCAGGAAATGAACAGACACAGACCAGCACCTCTATCCCCTCCCTGAACCTGGACCCATGCATGCCATCCCTCCTGCATTAGGGAATAATGGCTTTATTCTGCCCCTTTAAAACACCAACAAATATACAAACTGCCAGTGTTTCATTAGCACGGAGTAATGGATGTTTCTAAACTTTCACAGATTTAGAATTGTTTTCTTGAGAAAAATCCTGTTTCCCCTTCAGAAGCCCCCTTGGTCCAGCTCTCCAGACACTTGGGATGTCCTCCAGCAGGCGAGAGTCTTGCTCAGTTTCCATGAAAGGACGCCAACTCTGATCATCTGTTGTTTGACTTCCGCCCATAATAAGGAAAATCTTCATTTTAGGCTCTTTCTAAAATCTTTGCTGGCTCCACTGGTGTGCTGTATCTAATAGCCAGCTGTACAAGGGGGAGGGAAAGGGCCCTGATTTGCAGCATTTGCTGATTTCCATGGTGTAAATGCTCCCAGCGCGGCCGATCTCAGCTACCATTGTGAGGTCACTGAACAAGGAGCAGCATATCGTTGTAAAGGACACGTAAGTAGACTCAAGGAAAGTATAATAAAATAATTAGGACATGATGGATTTTCAGTAGTTTTTACCTTTAAAAAATATAGTTTAATTAAGTGTAAGTTTATGTAATTCAGTTTTAAATAGTGTTGTGTTTAACAACTGGCTTTGCAAAATTCCCCAAAATTAGCAACTTGCTTTCACAAGCCAGCGCCAGGGGTCTCCAGCACATCACTGGGTGGTCATCACTTACCAAAATTCTAAAGCCCATTTGTTTCTTTAGGGTGTAGAGTTCATACTTGGATTACGCTGGGTCATTAGAGAACTTTGTATATGGACCGTATAATTCCTTTTGATTGAACAATATTCGAAGCCCCTTCCTATGTCAAGGGAATCCCCCATCCTATGAAGCAGGGAGTCTACTCCATGAAAGAAGTGGAAAATAGCACTCTCTTCCTTTGCAGCTCAGGTGTGTGCTCATGACCCAGGCTCTGCCAATTAGCCACATCCAGGGTCCAGATAGGAGAAGTCTTAGAAGTGACCAGCGTCAGATAAGCCGTGGATGGGCTGTGTGTCTACACTCAGAAATGGCGCACTGGTGTCTTCAAGGGACCAGCTCTTGACTGGGGCATCTTTCCTTCAAGTCTGGTTCTCTGGTCCTCCTGGAGATTTTGCAAGGTACCTGGTATTCTTTCTCTTCTTTTTTAAAAACTAAACTTTAAATTTTTGATTTACAGAAAAGTTGCAAAGAGAGTAAGAGTTCCTGTGTGCCCCGTATCCAGGCTCCCGCGCTGTCTTCCTCTTACTTACGGTGCATTTATCACAACCAATGAACTAATGTTGATACATTATTATCCTTAGCCTCCTCTAAGGCCCGAGATGATTTTCCAAACTTCCCTTGTTTTTGATGACCTTGACAACTTTGGGGAGTACTGGTCTGGTATTTTGTAGAATGCTGTTCAATGTGAGCTCGTCTGACATTTTTCTCATGGTTGGACTGAGGGTGTGCGTTCTGGGAGAAAGGCCTCATGGGTGAAGGGCCGTTCTCATCACCCCACATCAAAGGTGCACGCTGTCAACGTGACTCGCCTCTGATGGCGCTCACACTGACCCCCAGGTTTCTCCACTGCAGTTACTTTACTTTTCCTTCTCTTGTCTGTTCTTTGGATGCAGGTCACTAAGTCTAGTGACACTCAGGGGTGCAGAGGTAAGCTCCACTTTTTTGTGGGGGAGAATTTACCTAAATTAATATTTGTTTATATCAGTATTGACTCATGAATATTTACTTTATACTTTAATTCTAACCCAATATTTGCTATTTATTTTGATGTTCGAATTATTTTTGCTTTGGCCATTGGGAACTCTTTCAGGTTGGCGCCTGTGTCCCTCTGTCATACCCCTATACCTTCACTGTTTTGGTTTTTGATCACTTTTCTTTTTTTTTTTTTGCAGCACCGTGAGACTTGTGGGATCTTAGTTCCCTGACCAGGGATCAAACCCTGGGCCCTGGCAGTGAGAGCACTGAGTCCTCACCACTGGACCGCCAGAGAATTCCCTTGATCACTTTCCTATTTTCTGGCACTACGAGATGCTCCAGGCTCATGGTGTATATTTCTTGCCCCAGCCCTAGAATCAGCCACCTCCCAAGGAACCTTGGCTCTTTATTATAGAGAATGGAATTAGAAACCATATTGTGTCTGCCTGTCTGTCTATCTATGTATCTATCTTTCGTGTCTGTCTCTCTGTATCCCCTATTGTGCTCTTCCTCTGGAGAGCCCTGACTACTACACCACTCCTGCAGCCCCAGGGGCAGAGAGAGCCTGTACTTACCGGTATGCTTGAGCACATACTCAGGCACACAAATGAGGGCAGAATAATTTCGGGGGAAGGGGAGGTGAGTGGTTAGGGCAGAATGCCCAACAGAGGGACCTGGGAGTTTCCCTCTGTGTCACCCATGATGCAGCCAGGTTGTGGTTTTATTGCGTGGCGAGGGGCAATAGTACTGTGGAAAGGACAGGAGTGAGTGAGTCAGGTGGATCTGGGTTCGAATGTGGACTATGTGAGGTCGCTTACCCTCTCCTCAGTGTCATCAATGGTAAAATGGAGCCGACAATACCTACCTCACAGAGTTATTGTGATGGTTAAATTACATAATGCATGTGAGACCCCTGGAATGTAGTGGTTATTCTACAAAAGCTAGTTCCCACCACCCTCTCTCTCTTTCTCTCTCTCTCTCTCATTCACACATTTAGTTCTTTATCTAAGAAAGATTTACTGAGCTCCTAATACTTGCCAGGCACTGTGCTTGGTGTTGGAAAATAGTGAAGCAGACAAATTAGACTGGACAGAAAACAAACCCATACAGAAATAATTTCCTGTTTTGAGGAAAATAAAACAAGGTGAACTGAGCAAGCACCTGGGTTGGTCTCTGATGGCCTCTCCGCGTTGATAACATTCATGCTGCAGTGTAAGTGACAAGGGGGCAGTTGTGACCCAGGGGAAGCGCATTCTGGGCCAAGCGGACGGAAGGGCACAGGCAATGGGGCAGTGGTAGGAGGCTGAGGAGGTGGGCGGGGCGGGGTCCGGGGTCCCTGCAGGTCTCCGTGAGAGGTTAGTGTTTGAGTCTGAGCAAGATGGGAAGCTCGGGGAGGGGACAGGGGAGGGAGAAGTCTGACTTCCGTGCTTATCTCTTGGGCTGGACTGGTGGGGGGCAGGCTGGGAAGAGGGGATGTGGGGAGATGGCTCAGAGGCCACTTGAGGGACGGGGTGGCTCTGGCCAGGAGATAGCAGCGGGGGTGTGAGAAGTGGCTGACCTGAGACGTGCTTTGGTGGGAGAGGCGACAATCCTTGGTGATGGGTGGGCTTTGGGGTGCAAGGGGCGGCGTGGAATTCAGAATGACGCTCGGGTTTGGAGCCAAGCAACCGATGACCGTTCTCTTCTTCCTCTGACCCATGAAAGCTCCAGCAGAAACACAGGGTTGTGTGGAAAGTTTCCAAATGAACTTTTAAGGCCATAAACAGAGTTTTGAAAGGACCTTAGGCATCAGTAACTGAAGCGAGGCCCAAAAGGCCACACCTGGCAGAGCTGGAACCTGGTTTCCAGAATCCTTGCTTGGTGTTGACTCCACTCTAAGATGCTCCCTTTAGCAAGGGGTCAAGCTGAGGCAGAGAAGCCACAGTTTAGGCTACCAGACAGCGGTGCCTCTTAAAACAATTCCTTTATTTAAATAGTGAATAGACATAGTTTATGCAACATATACGATGCATAAACAGCAACGCAACGAGGCGCTGTGACCCCTGTCCCCACCCCGCACGTGTAAGAAACGTGCGTTATCATTCCCTTTGCAGCCCTCTGAATGCCTCTGCCCAATCTCTCCTCTGACTTTCCTTCTTAGAGGTTTATCACTGCTCTTCTTTATAATTCTACCACACGTTTGCATCCCTAAGTAATATCCTGTTTAGTTCTGCATGGTTTTGAACTTTATGTAAGTGGAATCATACTGTATGTATTCTTCTGTGACCTTTTTTTTTTTTTTGCTCAGTGCTGTTGTAGAGACTCACCCATATTGTTGCTTGCAGCTGTGGTTCGTGGATTTTTCACGCCAGGGTAAAATTCCAGTACGCGAACACATCACAGTTTGTTTACGCTTTCCACTGTAGATGGACAGCTGGCTTGTTTCTAGACTTTTGCTTGTTTATCTCTCTTGCTGTGAGTATTTGGATAAAGGAAAAAAAGAAGCCCTTTAATAGAGGCTGGAAGGAATTCAGCTTACATCTGAACATTGCTTGGCTTGGTTTTGTATGGGGCATAAAGACAAGAAAAAAATTGGTCTCTATGTCCTTATGTCTCAAAACTTTGATCTCATTGTAATCAAGAGAATCAAAGCAAGGCCCAGTGGAATGAAGGAAACCATCCTGAATTTTGGCAGGTTCAAAGACACGTCGTGATAGTCAAACTGGAGTACATAGTAACAAGCAGCATTCTCATTGTGGAAACGTGAGTCGTAATGTTGCACACACGGGCAACGTCCATACAATTATCTACCTTGGTATAGAAATCTGAAGACTTACTGAAGTTTGAAGAAGTCTTTGGGGAATTTCTCAGGGCAACCAATCTATTGACCAATAAATACTCGTAAACTTGTCTCCTTTGGGCAAAGCATTCTAATAGGTATTGCAGGAAATACACGGAGGTTTACATGATGCAGGAAGAGATACTCCAGACCTGAAAGAGCTTGTACTCTGACTGTGGATAGACACACATGCAGGAAACGCTGAGATAAAATATAAGGTCGTGTGTGCCAAATGTCAGATGGATGGCTGTACGTTCTCTGTTTTCCTCCTGTAAGCGCCTCCAGAGCAGGGACTGAAGCAGTATTCTTTCCATGGTGTGTTCATGGTTTTGAATGAATGAATGAATGAAGAGACTGGAATTGCCAGGAAAGACTTTTTGGAGAAGGAGGGTCTTGGTGTGGACAGTAAAAGAGTGGTAGCACGGAATCTGAAGAGGAGGAAAGAGGGTATGAAATGGGTAAACGTTCCGGGCCTTGGCAATGGCAAGGCCCAGGGGATTGGAGAGAGGAGGAAGCCAGCCTGCAGGAAAGGGTTCTTTAGAGAGAGAAGTGGGAACAGTTGGAAGGGCAAGGTGGGGCCCCAAAGTCAAGGTCTTGAATGCCAGTTCAGGAGTCTGATTTCTTCTACAGGTAATGAGAATACTGCATTGCAGTGCTTTCAGCAGAGGGGAAGAACTGTGTTTTTGGGGGAATTCATGTTTTAGGGGGATACAGAAAAGAGGGTGTCAGCTGGGGTGACAGAGATAACTGCAACATCCCTTACCAGCTTGGGTGGGACGATTTTACACAATGGCAGTTGGAGGGTGCCCAGGGGCCGTGAGAAGGGGCAAGCCCTAATGCACAAGCACTTCTCAACAGCTTCGTATTTTCTAATGTCCCTTTGGCCAAAGCAAGTCACATGTCCAGGCCCAGATTCAAGGGTGGAAAATAGGCTCCACTCCTTGCTGGGAGGAGGGGCAAAGCCACAAGGCAAAGGGGTGAGTGTACAGGGAAGAGCTTGTGGGCATTTTTGAGGTCTACTACCCTGGGCTAAGTGTTGTAAGTACCAAACACAGGGAAACAACTAAGATCAAAGGTGAGCGAACCTTTACAGACAGCTGCATAAAAGAAAATAAAAAGGTCTAGATGGCTGGAGTGTTGGGTTAGAAAGATCAGAAATGCTATATTTATTGACTTCCTGGAATATGTGTCTAAATGTCACATCTTAAAATCAGATCTCATTACCCTCTGATTTGGAGAGATTACCCCAGAAATTATCCAGGTCATTTCACGCAGGTATTTAACCCAGCTCTCAGAAGCTGGGTGTTCAGAAAAACAGATACTCCTTTATCTTTCCCAGGTTCTTTAGGGTTCAGAGACTTTTAAAAAATAGAGATGAACACTGAATTTAACCACTTGAAAATTATTCCTGGATTCTTATCAGCCTATGGCAGCAGCAGTACTGGCTCAGAACAAGCCTCATGTTCTCCAAGTCCCCACCACCATTTTCTGGCATAAGGCATTATAGGCACAGTATGTGGAGGCCTACAAGCTTTTCAGGGGCCATAAAAAAAAAAAGCTGGAGTCGTGAAAAAAAGTTTTAGTTCAAAATCACAAAAAGATACTTCAAAATCTAAATTAACATATATCATAAAAATAATTTGAAAGCAATTTGTAGATTTTCTCGCTTCCTAAGAATTCTCAGAGATGCCAACCAAACGTCACAGCCAATAGCAATTTAAGTGACTTTCTTATACGCACCAAATCCAAAACTAAAATGATAAATATCCTTCAAATTCATTTTTATTGCAAACAACAACAGAAAGGTACTTAATGCAGAATAGGGGTGAATTACAGTAAGTCCCCTACATATGAACCTTCAAGTTGCGAACTTCCAAAGATGTGAACGTGTGTGCTGGAACGTCCCATCAGGTAAGGTAGTTCACGTGTCTGGCGAACATTGTCACGTGCGTGCATCCTCTACAAGTGGTTGTGCTTTTGTGTACTCCACTGCACAGTACTGTATAGAGTACAGTACTACAGTACCTTTATTTCAAGCCCAGGATGTCCGGAAGCAAGCGTAACAGCAGCGGTATAGAGCCAATTGTGTTAGTGGGGTACCTAGGCTAACTTCTTGGACTTAACGAACAAATTAGATTTGCTAACGCTCTCCAACGTAACTCATGTGTAGGTAGGGGACTTATGTACTGTATGTGGCATATTTGGCCGTCCCCAAAGTAACGGATCATGGAGGCTCTCAGGAGGGTCATGTAGCCTCCCTAGTACTGGGCCGCCCTCGGATGTGGCAGGGCCTCACGTTCAGGGCTATCTACATTATCCAGGTGGGGAAGCCCAAGACCAGCGGCAGTCCAACCGCTTATCAGACCCAGAGAAGCCAGGTTTCCGGGGTTTCCGCCCAAAGCGCGTCCAGAAACAACCAGTTCCCGACCTTTTACTTACTTTGGCGGAGTGACAGTTCCCGCGGGAGGCCTCCTGCTGGACGCCGCCTAGGGCTCTGCAGGCGGGGCTCGTGCTGGTGAGGGGCGCTGACTGCTGCGGCCGTACAGGATAAACGCCTGCTAACCCGGCGCGCCGGCCCGCCCATCTCCGTTAGTTCACCCTCACCGGGCGGGGGAGCACGCGCCCGGAGACCCAACCGCTAGCTCCTCACCCCGCTCCCTGCGGGAATTCGCGGGCGCCCGCCGGCCTCCGCTCCCCGGGGGCGTGGCCCCCAAGCCCCGCCCGGCAGGCCCCGCCCCTCAGCCTCAGGCCCCTCAGGCGTCGCGGCGCGCTCCTCTGACGCGCGGCGCCTTCCTCTGACGTCAAGCCCCGCCCCCGCCCCGCCCCGGCTCGCGCGGCGCCCGCCCTCAGCAGCCAGAGCGGCTTCTTCTGAGGCGGCGGCTGAGGCAGCGCCCGGTGTCTTGCTCGCGGTCTCTGCAGCGGCTTGCTGCTCCCGTCGCGGCCGGCGAGGCGGCCGTCCAGCCCCTCGGGCCGGCAGGCGATGGTGCGGCGGAGTGCGCGGACGCGGGCGGCGCGGCGGCGGGCATGAAGGAGGATGGAAGGGCAGGACGAGGTGTCGGCGCGGGAGCAGCACTTCCACAGCCAAGTGCGGGAGTCCACGGTGAGCACCCTCCGTCCGCCCCCTCCCAGCCTGCCGCCCGCCTGTTCCTCCCCTCCCCTTCCCCCTCGCGGCCCTCGCGGTCACCCCTGTACCGCCTCCCCGCCCCCGCCCCCGCCCCTCCGCCTCGCGCCGCGCCCCTCCCCCAGGCTCCGCCCCCCGCCCTGCGCCCACCTGCTCTCCGTCCTGGGCGCGGTTCCGTCGAGTCACCTGTCCGGCCCCCGGGAGTGCTTCGGACCGCCTGCGCTCTCCTCCCCCAGGGCTCTTCCCGGGCCGGGTCGGCGGCGTCGGCCCTCCAGGCGGTGGACGACGGTCCCGCGGCCCGCGCGCCGTGGCCTGGCACCTCCCTGGCCTGGCACGGTAGACAGGTGTGCGGGCGGGTGTCTGGCGGGACCTGGGTGGCCCCGCGCAGGCGCCGGGCTCGCTCTCCCAGCCCGACTAGTCACCTCGGCCGGGTTTAGCGCCCACCTTTCCGCCCCTCACCCGTCGCCCTCCTCCCCTCTTGGGCTGAGCCCGAAACCTTGCGTTTGGGTGTGAAGGCCGGCGATGGGTGGGATTGAGGGCCTGGGCAGAAGTCCTCTGTGCCCTGGAAACAGCTTCTGAAGGAAGTCATCCTTTCTTGGTCCCCTGTTTCTTCTGTGCTGCTGGCAGGGGTCGGGAAGCAGGCTCGGCCGTAGGAGTCTACGTTGATGTTTTTACCTTTTCCTGGCGCACTAGAACACGTTGTGGTTGTTTGTTTATGTTTTCATAGCAATGTAAAATATATACATGTTGTGCATTTGTGTTTACCCCTCCCCTCTTCTAACTAACTTCTCTCAAATTCAGTCAGTCTCTTGGTTTTTGAGAATTGCCTGGTTTGTGTAGTTCTTGATCTAGAAAATTGAGCATCGCTTTGCCAAGTCATACCTTGCAATAAAGAGGTATAAATTCTGAACTGGTGGACTCTGCTACGGCATATTAGTTTAAAGTTTTAAATTGAAGCTAAAATAAACAGAGAAGTACATCATCATACATATCCAGCTCGAAGCACTTTAAACACACCTGTGGAATTCTGAACACAGACTGTGAAACACAATTATTATTAGCATCTCAGAGGCCCATCTCTTTTCCCCATCCAGTTGCTCTCCACTCCACCAAGAGTAAACACGGTCCTGGCTGTAGTAGATTAGCTTAGTTTTGAACTTTTACGTAAATGGAGCCTTAGAGTATGCCCTCTTTTGTGTCCGATTTCCTTCACTCAGCAGCGTTTGTGAATTTCCTCTCTGTTGTATGTAGTTGCAGTTCACCCCGAACGCTGTAGTTGTGTGACTGTAGCACAATTTATGTTTATTTCACTGTTGGTGGGCACTTCAGTAGTTTTCAGGTTTTGGTTGCGAGTATTCTTGTACATGTCTTCTGGTGAACATGTGGACGCATTTGTTAGGTCCATACCTAAGCATGGAACCTCTAGGTTATAGGTTGTGCGTTTGTTCATCTTTAGTAGATATTTTTAAACAGTTTGCCAAAGTGGGTTGTACCAATTTACACTCCCACCAGCGCTGTAGGAGAGGCATGATTTGCTTCCCGTCTGTAGGACACTTAGTATTTTCTGTTTTTTTTTTTCTTTTCTTTTTTTTTAATTTTAGCCATTCTGGTAAGTGTCATGGTATTTGTTGCACAAAAGACTTTATTTGCATTTCCCTGATGATAATGAATTTCAGCACCTTTTCATATGTGTATTGGTCATTTGGAAATCTTTTGTGAAGAGTCTTCAGGTCTTTTTCCCATTTTTAAACTTTTTTTTTTTTTAAAATAAGTAACAGCCTTTTTAAAAAAATTGCTTATTTTAAGAACAAATTTATTTAATTTATTTATTTTCCTTATTTTTTTTGGCTGCGTCGGGGTCGTAGTTGCCGCACGCGGAGTCTTTCGTTGCGACGCGCGGGCTTCTCTCTAGTTGTGGCGCGCGTGCTCCAGAGCACGTGGGCTCTGTAGTTTGCGCCACGCGGGCTCTCTCGTTGAGGCGCGCGAGCTCAGTAGTTGTGGCGCGCGGGCTTAGTTGCCCCGCGGCATGTGAGATCCTAGTTCCCTACCAGGGATTGAACCCGCGTCTCCTACATTGGAAGGCGGATTCTTTACCACTGGACCGCCGGGGAAGTCCCTTGTTTATCTTTTTAATATTGATTTGCGAGAGTTGTTTATGTTTTCTGGATATGATACTTTGTTCATGTATATGTATATATATGTGTATACATATGCATACGTCTGTGTGTGTATGTATATAGTAAATCCTTTTTTCATTCTGTGGATGCTTTTTCACTTGCTTAATGATATCTTCTAATGAGCAGAAATTCTTAATTTTAATATAGTTCACTTTATTAGAATTTTTTCTTTTATGATCAGTATGTTTTATGTCCTGTTTAAGAAATTTTTGCTTACTCCAAGGTAAGGAAGATGTCCTCTTGTGCTTTTCTCTAAATGGTTTATTGATTTACTCCTCCCATTTAAACCTACAGTTCATCTGGAATTTATTTTTTGTGTATGTTATAAAGTAGGATTCGTATATATTTTTTTCACATGGATGTCCAATTGCTTCAGCACCATTTATGACCTTAGTCACAAATTAGGTATAACTGTATATTTGTGGGGTTTAATTTTGATTCTATGCTGTTTCATTGGTCTATTTGTTTTTGGCTTTATTTTAAATTAATCAGATGTTCTCTTATTTGGATTGAGAAAGGGACCCACGTTATAGTAGCCAGGAGCTTTATTTTTGTCTGCTACCCTAGAAACAACTCAGTTTTGGCACTGATTCTAGAATTCCTTCGTTCTGCTCCTCCTCACCCCTACTCCTCCTGGACGGGCACCCTTGGGTGGTGGGTATACTCCACTCTCTGCAGAACCAGTGCAGACAGTGCCCAAGCTTAGTGAATTTCCAGTCTTTGGCTTTCCTTCCTCAAAGTATTCATATTTAGAGTGAGTATAAATGCTTGATTTTTCTCTAGGACTTGTTGCCAGTTCTTTTATTTATTAATTTTTTAAATTAAACAAATTCAGAATTTTTAAAAATTTTATATTATAGTCGATTTACAATGTTGTGCTAGTTTCAGGTATACAGCAAAGTGATTCATTTATACATATACATATATCCATTCTTTTTCAGATGCTTTTCCCATATAGGTTATTACAGAGTATTGAGTAGAGTTCCCTGTGCTATACAGTAGGTCTTTGTTGATTATCTATTTTATATATACTCGTGTGTGTTTGTTAATCCCAAACTTCTAATTTATCCCTCCTGCGCCCCCCCCCCCCCCTTTGGTAACTGTAAGTTTGTTTTCGAAGTCTGAGTCTGTTTCTGTTCTGTAAATAAGTTCATTTGTATCTTTTTTTAAAGAGTCCACATATAAGTGATATCATATGATATTTGTCTTTCTCTATCTGACTTCACTTAGTGTAATAATCTCTAGGTCCATCCATGTTGCTGCAAATGGCATTATTTCATTCTTTTTTTAAATTTTATTTATTTATCTATTTATTTATTTATTTTTGGCTGAGTTGGGTCTTTTGTTGCTGCGCGCTGGCTTTCTCTAGTTGCGGTGAGCGGGGGCTACTCTTCGTAGTGTTGCGCGGGCTTCTCATTGCGGTGGCTTCTCTTGTGGAGCACGGGCTCTAGGCGCGTGGGCTTCAGTAGTTGTGGCATGTGGGCTCAGTAGTTGTGGCTCACGGGCTCTACAGCGCAGGCTCAGTAGTTGTGGTGTACGGGCTTAGTTGCTCTGCGGCATGTGGGATCTTCCCAGAGCAGGGCTCGAACCCGTGTCCCCTGCATTAGCAGGCGGATTCTTAACCACTGCGCCACCAGGGAAGCCCTCATTCTTTTTTTATGGCTGAGAAAATATCCCATTGTATATATGTACCACATCTTATTTATCCATTTTTCTGTTGATGGACATCTAGGTTGCTTCCATGTCTTTGCTATTATAAATAGTGCTGCAATGAATATTGGGGTTCATGTATCATTTTGAACTATGGTTTTCTCTGGATATATGCCCAGAAGTGGGATTGCTGGGTCATATGGTAGTTCTATTTTTAGTTTTTTAAGGAACCTCCATACTGTTCTCCATAGTGGTTGTACCAATTTACATTCCCACCAACAGGGCAAGAGGGTTCCCTTTTCTCCACACCCTCTCCAGCATGTGTCGTTTGTAGACTTTTTGATGATGGCCATTCTGACCAATGTGAGGTGATACCTCATTGTAGTTTTGATATGCATTTCTCTAATAATTAGTGATGTTGAGTATCTTTTCATGTGCTTTGTGGCCACCTGTATGTCTTCTTGGGAGAAATGTCTGTTGAGATCTTCTGTCCATTTTTAAAAAAAATTTATTTAATTAATTTATTTATTTTTGGTTGCACTGGGTCTTCGTTGCTGCACGCGGGCTTTCTGTAGTTGTGGAGAGCGGGGGCTACTCTGTTGCGGTGTGCGGGCTTCTCATTGCGGTGGCTTCTCTTGTTGTGGAGCAGGGCTCTAGGCGCGTGGGCTTCAGTAGTTGTGGCACGTGGCCTCAGTAGTTGTGGCTCGCGGGCTCTAGAGCGCAGGCTCGGTAGTTATGGCGCACGGGCTTAGTTGCTCCGCGGCACGTGGGATCTTCCCAGACCAGGGATCAAACCCGTGTCCCCTGCATTGGCAGGCAGATTCTTAACCACTGCGCCACCAGGGAAGTTCTGTCCATTTTTTTTGATTGGGTTGTTTGTTTTTGTGGTATAGAGCTGCATAAGCTGTTTGTATATTTTGGAGATTAATCCCTTGTCTGTTGCTTCATTTGCAAATATTTTCTCCTATTCTGTGGGTTCTCGTTTTGTTTATGGTTTCCTTTTCGGTGCAAAAGCTTTTAAGTTTAATTAGGTATCGTTTGTTTATTTTTGTTTTTATTTTCGTTACTCTAGGAGGTGTATCCAAAAAGATATTGCTGCAATTTATTATTATTATTTTTTTAAATGTTTATTTGGTTCCACTGGGTCTTAGTTGCGGCAGGTGGATTCCTTAGTTGCGGCTTGCTGGTTCCTTAGTTGCAGCACTTGGGCTCCTTAGTTGTGGCTCTCTGGCTCCCCAGTTGTGGCATGCGAACTCTTAGTTGTGGCATGCATGTGGGATCTAGTTCCCGGACCAGGGATCGAACCCAGTCCCCCTGCATTGGGACCGTAGAGTCTTATCCACTGTGCCACCAGGGAAATCCCAGATATTGCTGCAATTTATGTCAAAGAGTATTCTGCCTATGTTTTCTTCTAACAGTTTTATAGTGTCTGGCCTTACATTTAGGTTTGTGTATGGTGTTAGAGAATGTTTTAATTTCATTCTTTTACATGTAGCTGTCCAGTTTTCCCAGCACCACTTATTGAAGAGATGTCTTTTCTCCATCATATATTCTTACCTCCTTTGTCGTAGATTAATTTACCATAGGTGTGTGAGTTTACTCCTGGGCTTTAAGTCCTGTTCCATTGATCTATATTTCTGTTATTTTGTTCCAGTACCATACTGTTTTGATTACTGTAGCTTTGTAGTATAATCTGAAGTCAGGGGGCCTGATTCCTCCAACTCCATTTTTCTTTCTCAGGATTGCTTTGGCTATTTGGGGTCTTTTATGTTTCCATACAAATTAAAATTTTTTTTTGTTCCAGTTCTGTGAAAAATGCCATTGGTAATTTGATAAGGATTGCATTGAATCTGTAGATTGCCTTGGGTAGAATAGTCATTTTGACAGTATTGATTCTTCCAATCTAAGGACACGGTATATCTATCCATCTGTGTCATCTTCGATTTCTTTCATCAGCATCTTATAGTTTTCAGAGTACAGGTCTTTTGCCTTCTGAGGTAGGTTTATTCCTAGGTATTTTATTCTTTTTGATGTGATGGTAAATGGGATTGTTTCCTTAATTTCTCTTTTTGATCTTTTGTTTTTAGTGTATAGGAATGCAGGAGATTTCTGTGTGTTAATTTTGTATCCTGCAACTTTATTGAATTCATTGATGAGCTCTAGTAGTTTTCTGGCAGCATCTTTATGATTTTCTATGTGTAATATCATGTCATCTGCAAACAGTGACAGTTTAACTTCTTATCCAATTTGGATTCCTGTTATTTCTTTTTCTTCTCTGATTGCTATGGCCTTAGTTCTTTTAAGTATTCAACTCTTTTTGGTTTTGCTTAAAAGATAAAATATATGTAACCTTCAATTTACCATTTTAAAGTGTGCAGTCCAGTGACATGAAGTACATTCGCATTGTTGTGCGACCATCACCACCATCCATCTCCAGAACTTTTTCGTCATTCCAAACTGAAAGTGTCTCCTTTGATCAGTAACTCCCGTTCCTCTCTCTTTCTGGTAACCACCATTCTACTTTCTATCTCTCTAGATTTTATTGGGTTGGCCAAAAAGTTCGTTCGGTCCCCCCCCCATAAGAAGGCTCTACTAGTGCTTAGTTGTCTTAAACTTCATTCAAAACAATTTTGTCAGATTGTATTGTGACAGCTGTCAGTCATATCAGCGTGCATTTAAAAAAAACTTATCAAAATTGGTGAATTTTTGTGTAGCCATTTTAATATTGAAGATGGAAGGAAAAAAGCAACATTTTCGGCATATTATGCTTTATTGTTTCAAGAAAGGTAAAATTGCACCTGAAACCCAAAAAAAGATTTGTGCAGTGTATGGAGAAGGTGCTGTGACTGATCGAATGTGTCAAAAGTGGTTTGCGAAGTTTCGTGCTGGAGATTTCTCGCTGGACGATGCTCCACGGTCTGGTAGCCCAGTTGAAGTTGATAGCAATCAAATCGAGACATTAATTGAGAACAATTAACCTTTTACCCCGTGGGAGATAGTCGACGTACTCAAAATATCCAAATCAAGCACTGAAAATCATTTGTACCAGCTTGGTTATGTTGATAGCTTTGATGTTTGGGTTCCACATGAGTTAAGGGAAAAAAACCTTGTTGACTGTACTTCCGCATGCGATTCTCTACTTAAACATAGCGAAAACGTTCCGTTTTTAAAACAAATTGTGACTGTCAATGAAAAGTGGATACTGTGCAACAATGTGGAACAGAAGAGATTGTGGGGCAAGCGAAATGAACCACCACCAACCACACCAAAGGCCGGTCTTGATCCAAAGAAGGTGATGTTGTGTATATGGTGGGATTGGATGGGGGTCCTCTATTATGAGCTCCTCCCGGAAAACCAAACGATTAATTCCAACAAGTACTGCTCCCAGTTAGACCAACTGAAAGTAGCACTCGACGAAAAGCATCCAGAATTAGTCAACAGAAAACACATAATCTTCCATCAGGATAGCGCAAGACTGCATGTTTCTTTGATGACCAGGCAAAAACTGTTAGCTTGGCTGGGAAGTTCTGATTCATCCTCCGTATTCACCAGAGATTGCACCTTCGGATTTCCATTTATTTTGGTCTTTACAAAATTCTCTTAATGGAAAAAATTTCAATTCCCTGGAAGACTGTAAAAGGCATCTGGAACAGTTCTTTGCTCAAAAAGATAAAAAAGTTTTAAGAAGATGGAATTATGAAGTTGCCTGAAAAATGGCAGAAGGTAATGGAACAAAATGGTGAATATGTTGTTCAATAAAGTTCTTGGTGAAAATGAAAAATATGTCTTTTATTTTTACTTAAAAACCAAGGGAACTTTTTGGTCCAGGTATCTCATGTAAGTGGAGTCATAAAATATTTGTTCTTTTGTGTCTGGCTTATTTCACTTAGCATAATGCTTTCAAGTTTCATCCATGTTGAAGCATGTGTCAGAATTTCCTTCCTTTTTAAGGCTGGATAATATTCTGTTGTGTGTATATACCATGTTTTGCTTATCCATTCATCCGTCAGTGGACATTTGGGTTGTTTTCTGGCTACTGTGAATAATGTTGCTATGAACATGTTTGAATAGTCTAATGAATGAATGAATGAATATTTGTTCCGGACGTTGCTTTCAATTCTTTTAGGTATATACCCAGAATTGGAATTGTTGGATCACATGGTAATCCTATGTTTAATTTTTTGAGAAGCTGCCATGTTTTCCACAGTGGCTGGACCATTTTACATTCCCATCAGTAATGTGCCAGGGTTTCAGTTTCTCCATATCTTCACCAACACATGTTGTTTTCTGTTATTTTAACAATAATAGTTACCCTAGTGGGTGTGTAGTGGTAGCTCATTATGGTTTTGATTTATGTTTCCCTGATGATTAGTGACGTTGAGCATTGTTTCATGTGCTTTTGGACATTTGTATATTTTCTTTGAGGCAATGTCTATCTAAGTCCTTTGCCCATTTTTGAATTGGGTTGTTTTGTTGTTGAGTTTTAGGAGTTCTTTATATATTCTGGATGTTAATTCCTTTGTGATTTGAAATATTTTCTCCCATTCTGTGGGTTGCCTTTTTTTAAACTATTTATAGTGTTCTTTGGTGGACTAAAACTTTAAATTTTGATTTAGTCCAATTTACGTATTTTTTGTCATTGTTGCCTGTGTTTTTGGTGTTATATCCAAGAAATCATTGCTAAATTCAGTGTCATGAAGATTTTTCCTTATGTTTTCTTCTAAGAGTTGTGTAGTTTTAACTTACATTTATGAGGTCTTTGATCTGTTTTGAGTTAATTTTTGTATGTGGTATAGTGTTTAACTTTTAAATGCTCATGTAATAATTTTACTTTCTCTTTAATATTATGAATATCTCAGAGTTCTCTTGTCAGTTACCATAATGATTACATTTAGCTGCTACTATCAGCTAAATGTAATGATCCGTTTCCTTCCTTTTGCTGTCTTTTTTCCTTTTCCTTTTGGACTTTAGGTGCACAGAATTGGATTATTTTTAATCCTTGGTTCACACACAAACTTTTCATTTGTTTATCTGTGACCTGCTTTTGATTAACCTGTTTTTAAGTAATATACACACATGAACCATCACCCAGGATTCTAAAGCATTGACTCTAGCTTATTAATACCCATCAGGAGAGCTGAGACATTGACAGTAATTTATATGTACCTATTTCTTATGCTGCCACAGTTGCACAGCAACATTTGTCTTTCAGTACATCTGTTCTTTGGATACATTTATTTAGATGATATCTTCAAAGTGGTTATCTTACATTGATGCCACTTTCACCAATATAGTTAAAATGATCACAGATTATTACACGACTGTACTAAAAAGTGTCCATAATCCCTTCACTAAATTAATAAGAAAGAACACTTATCGAGTACTAACCAGGTTATCTTATTTGAAGATAACAACCCTGTGAAGTAGGTACTTCATAGCACCTGTCACAGTGTGCGATAGAGCCAAAGTTTGAATCCAGGCGGGCTCATCCCACAGCCTGTACTCTGTTTACAGCCTATAAGGTTTAAACCTCCACCGGGACAGGGTTCAGTGGCATCCAACTAGGTCAGTTACATAAAATGGAGAGTTGGCTTACTGTAAGGCTGATGAAAGGACCGAGGAGAGCCTATGAAGCTAGCTGGCTGGGAGCTTTGGGGTCTGGCTGCATAATCTAAATTCTTCCTTATCCTAGTTGTGGACAAAACTCTCTCACTTGGCTGTAATGTATTTGGGGACAATTCTAGGGTTGACTGGGAATTTTACAACAGTAGAGGTTTTAGGACCCTGCCATTTATTTGGCTCCCTTTTGGCTCAATAGGAGTGGGGAAAAATGGGGGTGCCAGGAATCCTCCTCCACCCGCTGCTTCCTTAGGTGAGGTTACCTGCCTTTTCCTACCACGGTCTTGCCCTCACCTCCATGGCTTACTCCTTGTGCTAGAGCTTACAACTTTAGTCCTTTTCGCTTGAGAATAGGGGTTGGGCAGAAGATGGAGCCAATCACCAATGTTGTACATAAATTTGGAATTCAGTTGTCTGGGGATCCATAGTCTTTTCTGACCTTTGTCATTGTTCTTCAGCCAAAGACCCCCAGGAACACACTTGTAGTTGGATAAGTCAGGTTTATTGCATGTTACAGTGAGGGAAAATGCATACCGTGGGGAACTGTGAGGCATCTCAGTAAGAGAGTATTAGAAAACAACTTTTTAAAATAGGATTTGGGCTTGTGTTAGGTGACTTGGGAAGAGTTAATGGAAGTGAAGTGGGGCTTTGATCTGTATTGGATGCTGTTAGGAAGCAGAGATAATTCTATGACTGGATATCTTAATAGATCTTATCTTGAAGGAGAAAGATTTGAGTGAGGCCAAAACTGTAATTGGTAAAGATGTAAGTCATTCTTACTAGCCAGGGTGGGGAAATGTTTGGTCATTTTTATGATTTGGACAGTGTTCATGTTTCTCATCTTTGTTGGGGCATGACTACAGAGTGGTCTTATTCTTTATCCATTATGGTCATAGAGTGGCCTTCTCTGATGTTAATGTTCTCTGAAGTTGTTTATTTTCGACGGGAGAATCATCAAGTCCTAGCTGTGAGTACCTGGCTGTGAGTTGCTAGCCAGTTTGAAGGTTGCTTCAAGGCCTATTGATAGTAGCAGGCCAGCTCCCAGATGCAGGAGATGCTTTTCCCTTTCTCATTGTGGTCATAAAATCTTAGAGTGGATGGTGTAGTAGATATAAATCCAATAGCCGGTATATATGGAGATGATTTTACAGTATTGGTGAACCAAGAAGAATGGGATAGAGGTATAGAGGATTCTTTGTATTTGAGTTTGCTGAACCTGGGTTAAATCGATTTCCCTTGGTAGGCGGTACAGTGGCCCATAACGGTGTCCACGTGGTATTCTCTGGAGCCTGTGAATATGTTATCTTAGATGGCAGAAGTGCTTTGCAGATGTGATTATGTTAAGGGGAAGATTATCCTGGATTATTTGGGTGAGTGCAATCACAAGGGTCCTTATAAGAGGGAGGCAGGAGGGTCACAGTTTGAGAAGCTGTGACGACAACCAGAGGTTGGAGTGATGCACTTTGAAGGTGGAGGAAGGAGCCACAAGTCAAGGAATGTGGGTGGCCTCCAGAGTCTGGGAAAGACAAGGACATGGATTTTCCCTTAGAGTCTCCAGAAGAAACTAGCCCTGCTGATACCTTGCTTTTAGCACAGTGAAACCCGTGTTGGATTTTTGACCTCCAGAACTATGAGGTTATAAATTTGTGTTAAGTCACTAAGTTTGTGGTAATTGGTTGTAGCAGCTTTGGCCTGTGCTGTACTCCTTGTGGGTATACATCACCTGTTTCTAGTTCTGTACTTGAGGTTAAAGGGGACTGAGGCATTCCTCATTATACTTGAGATGATTTTTCCTTTTTCCCTATTCTTTTCCTTCTTAAGTGACAGTTGGAAGTATATTTCCTGAGATATGTAGGCATCCAAAGAATGTCATATCCTTTCAGCATGATTTTTAGTGTTAGTCTTCCTTTTGTATCCAAGCCAAAATTATGCAGTAGGATAGAGTATAAATCCCTTGAGAGCCATATGTTTTTGTTTTTTTCTCCACAGTGTCTGTAGTAGATATCTGTAGGTATTCACTCATGATAATGTTAGGGCTTTGAAGATTATATGTAAATATGATATTACAGGTCAATTTCCTGAAAACCTTGGTAGTAAGATAATTCAGGGAACTTATGGCGTTAGAGCAAAAAAGAGACGTGAGGGAATAAAGTTCAGAATTTCTTTTTGAAATCCCTTATAAATGTTTTAACACTTAAAACAACTCAGAAAGGACACCGAATAAAGACAAAAAATTCTAATTTTACACTGTTAATATCCATCATCCTTTGTGTGTTAGAATCTTTCAGGATCCACTTCCCTAGAATATCAATGGAATTCTTGTAAATGCATTTTGGATTATTTTGAGTAGTATGTATTCTGAGAAGTATTTCTTTATGTCTCTCCCTCTGTCCAGATGTTCAGTGTCTTTCTGCTTTTTGACTTGGAGTTTTTAGCTCCTGAGACCCTGCTCCTCACTATCATTCCACTGGCACTGAAGAACTGTGTGCTGGAGGTGGGAGGGGCTTTGGGTGACCTTTTCCAGTCACTGGGCGTAGAACCCTAGCTCTGCCCTTGAGGACTCCATGTCAGAGCACTTGTTACCTTTTATGTACTTGTCTTCCTACTGCCCTCACAGACTGTGGTGGGGTGCCTTCCGAGGTGTCTTTGTAAAAACCATTCCTCTCTGTCTTCCTACTTGACCTGTTTTTCCGTTGCTGATCCATCTCCACCAGGACTTTGGGGATGCCAGAATTTCTTGGCTTTTGAAAAGGTTTGTAGAAATAAATTTGTGTAAACTTGAAATTGCATGAGGGGAACGTAAAGTTGGAGAGGGAATACAATATTTTTTTTCCTTTGTGGCTCTTTGCAGCAGGACTCATGATAAAACTCATAGTGCTTTAGTTGTGTGGGCCATAGACTCTCAAGATAGGAATTTTTAAAGTTATTCTGATGTTTAATTAAAACAGTTTTTCTACATGTGTATCTTCTTGGGGGCTTGGGTTTCAGGAACATTCCACATATCCCTTAAAGTAGGAGTTTTTGACCTTAAGAAGTCATTTATCTAACATTATTTTAGTTCTTCTCAAATTTACTGTGTCTGTATCTTTCATAGAGCACCATAACTAAATAAGGAATTTTACAGAAAGCTGGGCATCTAGGACTGCAAACAGTGTTTGTTTCACCAGCATGGTAATTCATGAGATGGTGATTTTATGGGATTGATGTTGTATATTTTCATATCAGATGTATTATTGAGGCCTATAACTGTTGCTACCCCTCGTCTAATACTCTTTCAGACCCCCAGTTTTAACCATTAGGCTCTATTGAGAGCCTGTGTTTGTCCCTACTGCACTGCAGTACTGGAAGTGGAACATGGAGGCAGATTTGTTGGCTCTGGATTGGGGCAGAGTAGGCTCCAGTCATATCTTGGCTGCTTACTAGCTGTGTGGTATTGGGCAAGTTGCTTCATCTCTTGGAATCTTAACTTTCCTTGTCTACAAAACTGGGAATTACAATACCTACCTCAAAGTTGTGAGAATTACATGAGACAGTGTTAGGAAGGTGCTTGTTGGCACAGTGCTGAACACCTGATCTTATGGGACTTGTTGTTTCTGTGGACTTTGGTTAAGCTTGTTCAAGAATGGATGATTTTTGAACTAGTTTCAGTGTTCTACTAGTTACCAAGAGCACTTGATATAGCTTTGTTAACTTAATGTCTAGATGTTAAAAGAGCAAGGTGATGGGAACTTTTTTCTTCATATTTATATTCTGTACTTGCTCTCCAGGAAGTTCCATGCAGTGGTTTTCAAATTTGTTCCAGGGCTAGCCCAGTGCAAAATTTTGGGGGCCCAGTGCAAAATGAAAATATGGGTTCTTTGTTCGAAAAGCAGGAAGAAAATGCAATTAAAGGTACTAAAATATGAAGCATTTTCCTTTATTCAGTGGTTTTTTCCCCAACTTGTCATGTATTTTTTGTACATGCTATTCAATGTTGTTTTAAGTAAAAAAATTAAATTTTATTAGCATGAATTTTTTTTTTGAAATTCATTTATTTTTTATTTGTTTATTTTTGGCTGCGTTGGGTCTTCGTTGCTGCTCTCGGGCTTTCTCTAGTTGCGGCGAGTGGGCTTTCTCTAGTTGCGGTGTGTGGGCTTCTCACTGCGGTGGCTTCTCTTGTTGCGGAGCACGGGCTCTAGGCGCGCGGGCTTCAGTAGTTGTGGCTCAAGGGCTCTAGAGCACAGGCTCAGTAGTTGTGGCACATGGGCTTAGTCGTTCTGTGGCGTGTGTGATCTTCCTGGACCAGGGATTGAACCTGTGTGCCCTGCATTGGCAGGCGGATTTTTAACCACTACACCACGAAGGAAGTCCTATTACCATGAATTTTACCGTTCATCTTGATATGGTGCAATACAAATTTTAAATGCAAATGTAAGAGCATTTAACTCATATGAAATCACTGAAATTGTACAATGTACATTTAGTAGTTCATACATGTATGTGTATTTTGTTCTTGTCAGAACAATGGGAATGCTGCACAAAACCAACTCATCTGTTCTTTAAAGTTTTATTGAGATATAATTCACATATCATACAGTTCACCCATTTCGATGATTTTTAGTATATTCATGAATCGTGCAGCCATCACCACAGTCTAATCATAGAACATTTTTATTATCTTAAAAAGAAATATTATACTCTTTAGCAGTTCATTCCCCATTTACCCCCGAATTCTCCTCCTTCCAGTTCTAGACAACCACTAATCTACCTTTGCCTATTCTGGGTATTTCATATTAATTGAATCATGCAATATGTGTTTTTTTTTGGTGTCTAGCTTCTTTCAATTAGCATGATGTTTTCAAGGCTCATCCATGTTGTAGCATGAATCAATACTCCATTCTTTTTTATGGTCAAATAATATTCCATCGTATGGATGTGCCATGTTTTATTTATTCATTCTTTAGTTGATGGAGCTTCAGGTTGTTTCCACTTCTTGGCTCTTATGAAAAGTGTTGCTGTGAACATTTGCGTACAAGTTTTTGTGTGGACATATGTTTTTATTTCTCTTGGGTGGAATTGCTAGGCCATATGGTGATAACTCCGTGTTTAATATTTTGAGGAACTGACAAACTATTTTCCAGAATCATGGCACCATTTCACATTTCTACCACCAACATGAGAGTTCCAGTTTCTCCATATTCTCTTCAACACTTGTCATTAATGGTCTTTTTGATTTTTAATTATAGCCATCCTGGTGAGTATTACGTATTATCTTGTTGTGCTTTTGATTTGTATTTCCCTGATGACTAATGATGTTAGACATCTTTCTGTATGCTTATTGGCCATTTGTATATTTTCTTTGGGAGAATGTGCCTATTCAGATTCTTTGTCCGTTTTTATTTTTTATTTTATTTATTTTTAAAATTTTATTTATTTATTTATTTATTTGGCTGTGTTGGGTCTTTGTTGCTGCACACGGGCTTTCTCTAGTTGCAGCGAGTGGGGGCTACTCTTCGTTGCAGTGTACAGGCTTCTCATTGTGGTGGCTTCTCTTGTTGTGGAGCACGGGCTCTAGGTGTGCGGGCTTCAGCAGCTGTGGCACACAGACTCAGTAGTTGTGGCTCGCAGGCTCTAGAACACAGGCTCAGTAGTTGTGGCACACGGGCTTAGTTGCTCCGTGGCATGTGGGATCTTCCTGGACCAGGGCTCGAACCCATGTCCCCTGAATTGGCAGGTGGATTCTTAACCACTGCACCACTTGGGAAGTCCCCGTCCATTTTTAAATTGGGCTCTTTTTTAAAATTAAAAAAAAACTTTTTTTGTTTTTTTGACCATTTTTAAAATTTAAGTATAGTTAGTTTATAATGTTGTATTAGTTTCAGGTGTGCAGCTAAGTGGTTCAGTTATATCTATCTATCTATCTATCCTTTTTCAGATTCTTTTCCATTATAGGTTATTACAAGATATTGAATATAATTCCCTATGCTATGCAGTACAAACAAAAATTGAGGGACATTGTTGCTAATAGACCTGCTTGACAAGAAATTTTAACAGAAGTTCTTCAGAGAGATGGAAAATTATTTAGGTGAGAAACTCAGATTTACATAAAGAAAGGAAGAGTATTAGAGAGAAATCAACTAAGGGTGAATAAATCTTTTACTCTTGATCCAAGAGGTAACAGTTTATTGAAAGTAATAGCACCAGTGTATCCAGTGATTAGCTTGTGGATAAGTGAAATGAATGATAGTAATGTTACAGGGACAGGAGGAAGGAATTGGGAAAACTCTGCTGTGAGGTATCTGCACTACCCATGAGGCAGTGTAGTATTGTTTGAAAGTAGATTTAGAGTAGTTGTAAATTGTAATCTCTAGGGCAACCGGTAAAAAAATTAAAAAGAAGTGTAATTGATATGCTAAGAGAGGAGAGAACATAGAATCATATAAAATGCTCAGTTAAAACCAGAGATGGCAGAAAAGGACTGAAAGACAAAAATGGAAACAAAGAACAAGGTCAGTGAATAGAAAATAGTTAAAACTATGGTAAATATTAGAACAACAATATCAATGATCACTTTAAATGTGAATGGTTTAAATAAACCAATTAAAAGACAGATGGTCAGAGTGGATTAAAAACCCCAACTATATGTTGTCTATAAGAAATCCACTAAATGTAAAGATACAGATATATTAAAAGTAAAGGACACAGAAAGATATACCGTGCTAACACTAATCAAGAGAGAGCTGGAGTATCTGTGTTAATTTCAGACAAGGTGGACTGCAGAGCAAGGAAGACTGTCAGCGCTAAAAGGAGCAATATATAATGATAAAGGGTCAGCTTTCTAAGAAGGCATAGCAATCCTTAATGTGTATGTACCTGACAAAAGAGCATCAAAATACATGAGGCAAAAACTGATTGAACTGCCAAAAGAAATGGATGAATCCACTGATATAGCTGGAGACTGCAACACGCCCTCTATTGGTAATTGGCCATATATATATATTAAAAAAAATATATATATATTTATATATATATATAGTTGAACTAAATAACACCATCAGTCAACTGGATCTAATTGACATTTACAGACTCCTTCATCCAACAACAGGACAGTGTGCATTCTTCTTAAGCTTGCATGGAACATTCACCAAGATGGACCACCTTCCAGGCCATAAAACACACCTTAAACTTAAAAGGATAGAAATCATACAATGTTCTCATACCAGAGTCGAGTTAAATTACAGATTAGTAACAAAAATATAACTGGGAAGCTCCAAAGTAGTTGGAGATTAAACAGTACACTTCTAAATAACACATGGGTCAAAGAAAAAGTCTCAAGAGAAATTTAAAAATATTTCTAAATGAAAATGAAAACACAGTTTATCAAAATTTGGTGGGATGTAGCAAAAACAGTGCTTAGGGAGAAATTTGTAGCATTGAATGGATATATTAAAAAAGAAGAGATCTAAAATCAATAATCTAAGCTTCTACCTTAGAAAACTAGAAAAAGAAGAGCAAAGTAATTTCAAAGTAAGCAAAAGGGAAGTGATAATAAGAAATAGAGCAAAAATCAGTGAAACTGAAAGCAGGAAATAAATTTTAAAAGTCCGCAAAACCAAAAGCTTGTTCTTTGAGAATATCAGTAAGAATGATAAACCTCTCGCTAGGCTAACTAAGAAAAACAGAGGGAAAACACATTACTAATCCAGAAATGAAGGAGAGGCCATTGCTACTGATTCCATGGGCATTAAAAAGTTACTAAAGGAATATTATGAACAATTCTGTGCCCACATATTTGAAAACTTAGATGAAATGAACAAATTCCTTCAAAGATACAATTTGTCAAAGCTCACACAAGGAAAAGCAGATAATTTGAGGAGGTCTGTATCTACTAAAGAACTTGAATCAGCAGTTAACCTTCCAAAAACCAGTGCCAGATTGTTTGGCTGGTGAATTCTAACACATATTTGAGGAAGAAGTGATATCAATTATCTGCAGTCTCTTACAGAAAATAGAAGAAGAGGGACTACTTCCTAACTTCTTCTGTGAGGCTAGCATGACCCTGCTACTAAACAGACGAAGACATTGCAATAAAAGAAAACTACAGACATATTGCTCATGGGCATAGATGCACAATTCTGCAAGAAAATATTAGCAAATTAATTCCAACAGTGTATAAAAAGAATTATACAAAAATCACTTAATGTAGTCCATCATGCCAACAGACTAAAGAAGAAATATCATAAGATCCTATCAGTAGATGCAGAAAAAGCAGTTGGCAAAATTCATCCATTCCTGATAAAAACTCTCAGTAAACTAGAAGTAGAGGGGAACCTCCTCAACTTGGTAAAGAACATCCACAGAATATCTATAGCTAACATCATACTTAACGGGGAGAAACTAGAAGCTTTCCCACTAGGATCAGGAACAAGGCACGGATGTCCCCTCTTACCACTCCTTTTCAGCATCACTGGAAGTCCTAGCTGAGGCATTAACAAAGGAAAGGAGATAATAGGTATATAGATTGGGAATAAAGAAATAAAACTGGGGAATTTCCTGGTGGTCCAGTGGTTAGGACTTGGCGCTTTCACTGCCGGGGCCTGGGTTCAGTCCCTGGTCAGGGAACTAGGATCCTGCAAGCTGCACAGCGTGGCCAAAAACAAAAACAAAAAACAAAACTGTTTTTGTTCTCAGATGACACGCCGAAGAGTCAGTAACAACAAAAACCTGCTGGGACTAATAAGAGATTACAGCAGGGTTTCAAGATACAAAGTTAATAAACAATAGTCAATTGCTTTCCTGTATATGAGCAATGAAAACTTGGAATTTGAATTTAAAAACACAGCACCATTTACATTAACACACCCCCACCTCCAAATGCTTAGGTGTAAATCTAACAAAATATGTTCACATCTATATGAGGAAAACTACATACTCTGATTTAAAAAATCAGAGATCTAAATTAATGGCAAGATCTTCCATCTTCATGGAAGATCTTCCATCTTTAATATCATTAAGAGGTCAGTACTTAAGTGTTTATTGCATGGTTAAACTTGATAGGAAATAGTTATAAAGCAGCTTAATTTTCTCCCACTGCTGCTTGCAAGGATGCTTTGTTGCATCTTTGTACCCTACCCCTCATGACAACTTGGGGCTCATCTTATAGCTTTATAGTCACTTTCACATATTGAAAAATTGAGTCCAGTCTAATCTAAACTTCCACCTTTTATCCAGTTCTAAGTGTCTTCCCTTTGCCCTGATCATACCTGACTGAGGCTAAGGAACCAGCAGTGGGAAGGGAGTGTGATTTACTCAGTTTGTTTTAAAATTATTTATCTAGGCACTCAGCAGGATTCAAGAGATGTACAAGATCATTCCTATTTGTGTTAGTATCTCTGATATACCTAAAGTATATTGCATGTAATACATAGTTTAGGGGACAAGTTTTATTTACATGAAACATTTAGTAGAAATCATTGCTGTGCTAAATTTGTGAACTAGGAGTTTGTGGGGATTCAGAAGGAGGGAGGCTGTGTGGGTAGAATGGTTGTGATTGGGATGAAAGAGCCCGAAGGACAAAGGGCGAGTGACAACTGGCTCTGATGCCCGCTCCTCTCACATAAAGCTGTTCTTCCTTTATGTTTTTCTGGACTGGGTTTCAGAAGGAATTTAAAGAACTTTTTGCTGGTGACTTGCATTGTAAAAAAATGCAAGTCATAGAATCTGAAAAATCTCAAGAACAAGTAATAAAGTGTAATATTGTAGATGACATTAATAAACTAGAAATTTGCTGTGTTAGTCTTGAAAGATGGACTATTTACCCCTTGTTAAAGGTCTCAGTGTTATTTTTTTGCAAGGAAATATTTTTTCCTTTATTGAAGCACAAGTTGAAAGACATGGGGCAATTTATTGTGATAGTGCTAGTAACTCTTAGAAGAGTGGATATCAGCATGTGTTTTGTATTCAAATTAATTGTGGAAATAGAGCACTGGTAATTTTGTCTTCTCTCTTTTGAAAGGTGGTATGTTGCAATTACAAACAGTAAAACAATGAACATCTTTATATATGTGTGTGTGTATATATATGTCTATATATCCTTGTGTACATATGCAAGTATATCTGAAAGGAATGCTTATAGCTACTAGCAACAAGAATTCAGTGTGGTTTTTTTTTTTTTTAATTTTATTTATTTATTTTTGGCTGTGTTGGGTCTTCGTTTCTGTGCGAGGGCTTTCTCTAGTTGTGGCAAGTGGGGGCCACTCTTCATCGTGGTGCGCGGGCCTTTCACTGTCGCGGCCTCTCTTGTTGCGGAGCACAGGCTCCAGACGCGCAGGCTCAGTAGTGGTGGCTCACGGGCCTAGTTGCTCCGCAGCATGTGGGATCTTCCCAGACCAGGGCTCGAACCCGTGTTCCCTGCATTGGCAGGCAGATTCTCAACCACTGCGCCACCAGGGAAGCCCTTCAGTGTGTTTTTAAGCAAATTTTAATTTTTCTATAAAAAGTCTGGAGGAATGATGTTTTTATACATGCTGCAACATGGATGAACCTTGAAAACATGCTAAGTGAAAGAAGCCAGACACAAAATGTCAGATAGTGTATGATTCCTTTATATGAAATATCCAGAATAGGCAAATCCCTAGAAACAAATCAGATTAGTGGTTGTGAGGGGCTGGGGCAGTGGGTGGCAGAATATGGGGCACATAGGGGTATAGAGCATTCAATATGGTAACATATTTATTTATTAGAGCATTCCTAATACTTAAGAAATTCACATTTGTTATTATGTATTTGGTTTGGGTTTACTTTTTCATTCATGGTGAATTAAATTCTTTCAACTAAAGTAGTGTTTTATTTTTCCTTGCATATTCAGTTTTAAAAAGTGTCATTTGGTTCTGTGTTTTTGGTGCATAAAGATTATTTCCTCATTGTGGATTATAGCATTGTTCACAAAGTGCCCCAATTTGTCTTAGCACTTTTTGTCTTAAATTCAGCCTTGTCTGAGAGAAAAAAAAATGTGACAGGCTAACTTTCTTTGTTGTTAGCATCTGCTTGGTATGTCTTTATTTATCCTTTTGCTTTCAACCATCCCAAGTCACTTTGTTTTAGCTATATCTTAGTCTGTGAGAGTTTTCTTTTGACAGTTTTATTTACAATTATGATTTTAATATGTTTCGTCTTTAGTTTATTATCTTATTTTTGTAACTGTTTGTGTTTTCTTGTGTTTTACTACATAGTCTGGCTCTTAGGGTAATTTGAAAGAATTATAATTTTAATTTTAGTTATTTTGTGGTTCACTTGTAACTTTAAAGGATACTCAACATCTCAAATTTTTGATTTAGCAACTTTAAAATAAAGCCAGGCTTATTGGCTCTGCTGTGGAGTGAGATTATTGGCTCAGTTACAGTTTACTTGTCTTCTCTCCCAGGATTTTGTTAGCAACGTGTTAGTGGTAGCTTTCCTTAAGGCCATTTGTACCCATCCCTCGTATGATATTTATTCCCTGTGGTCATCTTAAATTAGCTGAAGCCCATCAGCCTTAAATGAAAAGCTTGTAATACAGTTTGATTATAATGCACTAGTTTGAATTTAGGTTTAAATCTTATAGCTGGAATTCAAGAATATTTGCTTTTAACAACATATTTTAGATATAGGTTTTTTCCGACATCTGAAAGAGTGTCCTAGGAAACCTTTCCTGAGCTGAAATGGCACAACGTAGAGAAGCAGTTACTTTAGGACCCGTCTTGCTCACAGATACACAAAATCAATCGAGATGAAGCACAGGTGCTCACAGACACGGCTCACAGCTGTAGCGTCTTGCTGCTGAGATGCTGAATGTGGTTCCGGGAAGGAGCTTGACGGGGCCGCTCTCACTGCTGGGGTGGGCGCTGCCTCTGTAACGCTCGCTGCAAAACACGCTGAGCTGAACGAGATTTTTGCTTTTCGCCTTTTTTTGGTAAAAGCGAAAATCCTCTTTGGATTTTGTTTGGTTACCAAAAACAGGTACTGAAGTGGGTCTTTCTAAAAAGTGAAGTGGTGTAAAGCAAACTTTAGAAATACCTGTATGAGGTTACTTGTGACTGGGTAACTTAGCTCCCAAATGCCTGGCCATTCTTGATCAGCCTCAGGACTAAAGCCGTGTGGCCCCCAGTGGGGGCTGAAGCACCTGCTTTGGGTCAGCTAGCACAGAGGACATGCACCCTGTGCTTCTGCTTATGGGCTCCGGTAGCCTTGTTCTTCCTTCCCTGACCAGGGGAGAAAAGCTCAGTCTTTTCAGAGAACCGTGAGAGCCCATCCTCTCCCTTTTTATCAGCTGTACCTCACCTTTAGTGGTGGGGAGCTGGAATGACTTCCTTCTTTTTTTGGTTAGGAATTTCCTTTTGCCTCCACTGAATGTAGGAGAATAGGAGGCATCATTATGCTTGTTTTCATTTTACATATCCCCGTGGGTCTGTCTCTCTGATACACATGTGCTCATTTAGAGAAGGAGCACCTGCTCCTAGTCCCATCTTTGGAACTAGAAAAATAGTCTAACTAGTTCTGTGATTTTTTTTTTTTTTGTTCCAGTCTGGTATAGTTGTATGTTTATTTTCATAGTGGGTAGCTTTTATTTCCAAATTAGTAATACTTACACTTGTTTTTATAATTGTTAGCCTTCTACTCTTCGATGGATTGCTTTCCATTAGTCTTTTCCATCCCATGCCATGCATTTTGGTCCCTTGATTTCCGTTTGTCCATTAACTTTCATGCCTTCTCATCTACCACTTCTGCACAAACTCCTTGGAACTCCTGAAACTACTCTTCTCCACCTTTAATTACTAATTTAAAAAATCCTAAAACATGCTTTAGTCACAACTTTGTATTCTTCCAGCTTCCTTGGTCAAGTACTTTTATTGCAGCTGATTTCTCTACCAGGAACCTCAGTTGACTGGCATGTCCACTCCTATCCATCACTTGGGTTCACTTTTCTTCCAATCCACTTAGGTTTCATGGCCCATTATTTCACTCACTCTTGCTAATACCCTAAACCAGTGGTTCTCAAATAGTGGTCTAGGGATTTCTGGGGGTTGGTGGTTCAAACCCTGGGAGCAGATGAGGTTACCTATGAAGAGCTTGTGGAACGAGAATAGATTTCTGGCTCCGCTCAGAAATCATAGAGAAGAATAATGTTTAAAGGCTGGCAGGAAAAGGGAAGCTAGTGATGGAGTCTGGGAGAATAATCAGAGAAGGAGGAAGATTGCTGACGTGCAAGTTGCTGCTTAGAGGGCAAGTGAAATGAAAGTGTAATTTGGCTGTTGGGACATCACTGACCACTGCCAGAAGCACTTTGAGTGGGTCAGTGGGCATGAAGTCAGATAAGTGGTTGGAAGAGTGAGTGAGTGGTGGTGAAAAGTGGAAGTCCACAAGTGTAGGCTGTAAAGGGGAGGAGAGAGAATAGGTTATTTGTTAGAATCACCAAGCCTGTGATAGTTCTTGGGGACTCAACCTACATCTGCCTCAGCATCTAAGAATCAAGCTCTTGTGTTGTGTTGTATAGCATCATCAGGCTTCCTGCATCGCTTAGAGTCTTGGCTTGAGCTTGCCTGAAACTTTAAAGGCCGTTTCATTTCCCGTTGCCCCTCACTTCTGTTGTGTTTCTCAAATCCATTTATTCTTCCATTCTCCTGCGTGACTTACATACTTCTCGCCCCACCCTCATGTGTAACTCATTTGATGAACTTCTCTTTCACTGAGAAAATAGAAGCCATCAAAAGATAATGTCTTTGTGCTTCTACCACCATCTACTTACCCACCTGCAGAGGGACTCAAATGTTCTCTCAGTTCCTGCTTTTCCTCCACCTTCTTCTTTTTTACTCTGGATAAATTTTTGTATGTAGCCCCTCAACTTGAGCACATTTCTTCAGCGATTCTCCCTTTCTTTCTTGAATCAGAAGTAAGTACTGGATTATTTCAACAACTGTATAACTTTTCTCATCTTAAAAAAACCCCTCTCAGCAGTCCCTTTTACATTTCCTTTGCTGCCCTTTATCATAAAACTCCTGGTAAGAACTGTCTACTTTCATTTTGCTCCAAGTTTTCTCCTCGCTTAATCCATTTCAGTCAGGGTTTTCCCTCCACCCTTCCAGAAAAACAGCTCTTGTCAAGGTCACCGATGACCTCCATGTTGCTAACTCCGTTTGTCAGTTCTCAATGCTCACCTTACTTGGCCTTTCAGCAGCATTAGACGCGGTAGATAACTCCCTTTTCCTAGATAAACTTTCACTTGGCTTTCAGTACGTCGGTCTCTTCTTTGCTGCTGCTTCTCAGTCAGCTTTTGCTGATTCCTTCTCTCGAGTTGGCTTCTAAATATTTGAGAGCCCAGGACTCTGTTCTCAGACTTCTCTTCTCTGGCTATACTCACCACCTACAGTGGAAATCTCATCTAGTCTCATGGCTTTAAATACCATCTATCTGCTGATGACTCTTCTTTTTTTCCCCCTAGCCGGGTTCCTTCCCCTGAGCTGTACACATTTTTATATCCAACTGCCCATTCAACCTCTCCACCTGAGTGAATAATATATGTTTCAAATTCAGCAATGTAAACTCTATTCTTATTTCTACCCCAAAACTACTCCTCTTTTGATCTTCCCTGACTCAGGAAATGGCAACTCTTTCTTTCCAGTTTCTCAAGCCAAAAACCTTATGTTTATCCCTACAAGTCCTCTCAAGTCTGCTTTCAAAACATACCCAGAACTTGATAACTTCTTAACACCTCCACAGCACAGGTCTAAGTGACTTCTCCTCTGTATTATTGCAGCGAGTCCTAACTGGTCTCCCTGCTTCCGTCATTTCCCCTTTCTAATTTATTTTCCACATTGTAACTAGAGTGAGCCTTTTGCAGTATGTCAGATCATATCACTACTTTGCTCAGTGGATATTTACTGCCTAGGCCATGATCATTCTCAGTCGTATGGCCGCCAACCCTTCTTCAGAAATCCATGCATAGGGGTGATCCCGAGCCTTTATCATCACCTGGAATGGTTTCATTTGAGAGTCTTCAAAATATTTCTACCATGGTCCACAGCTCCATTAGGCCTTTATCTAAAGCACACTTGATCTTTGACTATACTGAGATCTCCCATTCCTTCACCCATCCTTTTTTGCCTGCCGTCCCCTAGATCTAATAGAAATTAAAAGGAATTTAATATTAAAAAAGTATCTTGTTCAACTGCTGTTTGTTTTGACATGTGGCTTAATTATTGAATAATCGCCCCCCACCCCACCTTGATTTGTGAGGTCTCGTGTATGTACAACCACCTGACATGGATTTTTATATGATAGAATCTGTTTCATTGATCTGTCAAGTTTTGGTGTCAGCACACTCTTTAAATGTTATTGAAGCTTTATATTAATAGTATGTTTTAATATTTGGTAAGGTTAGTAGCCTCTCATTGAGATAAAAATAAAAAACCTTTATTTTTCACAGTTGTTGGTGATCGTCTGGTTCTTTATAGTTCCACATGATTTTGAAAACAACTTGGTCAAGTTATGAAAAGCAAAATGTCCATTGGGCTTTTTTTTCTGGAATGGTTTTAAACTGGACTGACTAGTTTGTATAAGTTAATATTTCATAACACTTTTTATTAGCTAAAATTTTTACTTTGTGATAGATTAAATTCTTTTTCCCTATGAATGCCAAAGATGTATCTTCTATTACTTAAAAAGATATGCAAAAAATGTAAATGATGTGTTAAATTTGTTTTGTTTCAGATCTGTTTCCTTCTCTTTGCCGTTCTCTACATTGTCTCCTACTTCATCATCACAAGATACAAGAGAAAATCAGGTTAGTAGACACACTGTTATTAAAGCTTTGATTCTAATGCCAAGTGGTCTAGGCATGGTCCATGGCTATATGGTGCGCATCGGCATAGTTAGTATATTCAGGATGCCCGTGATTGAAGCAAGCAGTTGCGTGGTACTGAGAGCCCTAAAAACAACCTCCAGGGAACCTGACTACTCGCAGGGTCATCTCCTTAGACCCGAGCCCTTTTCTATCACCATTCTTATGTTCAACTAAGAATAGTCCAGGGCTCTTTACTTTCTGGGAAATTCCAGAGTTTATGAGGGTATTTGGTTCCCTGTGACTGGCTCTGAGTTTGAACATACCCCTCATCACCCCCACCCAGTTCTTTCTCTGACTATCAGAATATCTTTTCCTTTTCTGAAGCGGTATAGAATTTAGAGTCTCCGTAATACATTTAGCATTCAATTGTATAATTATTTCATACGTATCCTTATCTCACCAGAGGGACCACTGTATCTTTTCTTTTTTTTAATGAATTTTGTGCTGATTAATTCACAGATTTTTATGCCAGAGCTTTATAAGTAACTAACCAGTTACTTTACTGACTTCTGTTAAATCTCAGCTATTTTCTAGAAATCACAAGATTTCCACGTGTGATGCTGGGCTAATAGTTGGTGCCATGTGAATATTTAAGGATTTCATATATTAAAGCTTCCGTATGTTATTTTAAACTTGTCAGAATTTTGAAAGAAATCAGGAAATAGTGCTTGCTCTAGTGCACTACTTGGCTCTGTGACTGCACTGAAATACTCCTTGGATTCTATAATCTCTCAAAATTTTGAAGACCTGGGATCCAAGACAGTATCTTAGCTGTTTTAAAAGATGTTTTGGCACCAGGTTTCATAGATTATGGACACAGAAGGAGGGAGAGATAGAGAATGAATGAATAATGCATTGTTTTAGAGGAAATCAGGGGATGATGAGCAGGAAAACAGGGTGTTTATTAGATGCTTCTTAGAATCATCACGGGAGAGGGTAGTGAGGACCCTGGACCTGGTTAGTAGAGGGTTGGCAATAGAATTGAAATGGATATGAAGCTATTAAAACAATCTTCAAGATATGGTGGTTGATTGGATGTGGGTACAACAGTATAAAAATTAATTGTGACTATGTTATTTTGTGGTCTCTTTGGTCGTAAAACTATTTTGGGCAGTCAGTAATTAAGAATGGAGATTGGACTAAGAGAATGGCCCAAATATGCCATTGTCACTGAAACAGGTGGGCGCTCAGAATTCCATAGACCTACGCGGAGGGCCTTTGAGGACAACCCCAGTTAGGTACTGAGGAGAAGGAGGGGCTGGGGTGTTGTGTAATATTTTTGTAATTGGATCATAGTTTCCTTAGCTGGTAAGATTACGTGGGAGGACAAAAAAGATGGCCAACAGCCATGAGAGAGGGAGAGGGTAGGGTGAAGAAGCACAGGAGCAAGGGCCATCTTGCTCCTACTTAAAAACGACAGAGAACTTGATATATTTCTGTCTGTAACTTGAATGAAATGATGAAGTATCAAGGCAATGGTATCCAAGGTGGTTTAGGATGATCCAAGAAAGTCCTCAATTACCATTACTAACAATAGACTCAAATTACAGAAAACTATGTGAGTTCTAAAATTTTGAATTTTAATTTTATAGTAAAAATTTTTTTTGGCTATTATCAACCAGAAAATTTCATTCATTAGCAATTTCACTGACATTGTATAACAATAAACTTGGTAGTGGTTCTAGGGTTCTACTGAGTTTTATTTCCTTGAGCACTAAATATTTTGGAAGATTTTAATTTACATATGGGAGTTTTGTTAATCAGGATTTTTTGGTCAATCAAAACACTCTGTTCTTTAACATATTCTATCCTATCTGATTTAATGAGATTTAGATTTTGATCTGTGCTGAAATAAACACAGTGCTTTTTGAAAATAATTTCTATTCAATAATTGCTTCTTCAAGTTTATATTTTTGTTCATGCTTTTATTAAATTAATGAAACATTTTGTTGGAAGATGAAAGAATATTAATACCTTGAACATTTTTGCAGATGAGCAAGAAGATGAAGATGCGATAGTCAACAGGATTTCGTATGTATTTTAATGTTCAATTGTCTTGTTTCTCATTCTAAAGTCATAAATTTTCAAAACTTAATTTTGCCTTTTGGGCAGAAATATGGAAAAAATTCACTTAAAGTATTACAGCACCTTTATCAAATGTTAGTCCTATCCTTGGAAAGCACATATAAGCAAATACATGGATAATTGAGGATTGATTATCTCCTGTTAAACTTTACTTATTTAAGGAGCCAACAGATTTAATCTTCAGAGGATTTAACCAGGAAATGGGCTTAAGATTGGGAAAATTGCTGGGCCAAAGAAAGAAAGAAAGAAAGCTCTTGGCTGTTTGAATGGCCTTGGAACAGGGGGCAGACATCTATTCTGGTTAATTGAACATTTACCTACTGTGAGCAGGGAGATGGGCCCAGATGGTCCTCTTAGGTTCCTTATAGCTCTCTTTCTGCTTGTGTATGCTGATGATAGAGCCCAACTAAAGGGCAGACATGAATTCTTTCCCAGTCCTGCAGGTGTGAAGTACTTGTGAGATGTGCACCCCTCTCGGTTTAGTCTGCATTCCACTTTTGGTGGTAAATCTACTTAAATGCGTTTGTAGATCAATAATTTGTAAAAAGACAAGAACATATCCCATTGGATTTTACACTTGCATTGTGTTTTATGAAAATATGGCTGTTTCCTTGTGGTGGTGCCAGGGGGCGGCCTCACCTGCTTTACATGGCGGCTGGCGTGGCCTGTCTGAGGGGTTTGGGTTTCTCCCAGCAGGTGGTTTTTGCATCATGATGATGCGCACAGATGCCCCCTTCCTGAAGGTAGATGTGTGTGCCCTTATAAATTCAGGAAGGGGAAGTGTGGCGGAGAAGGCCACCTGGGAGGGCGGCTCTGACCTAGCCTGTCCCCCTAGCTGCCCCACCCACTGGCCTGTCTGTCTCCCACTGCCTTTCTTCCCTTCTGTGGTGGAGTGAGTGAGAACCGAGGAGTCAGGCAGAGCTGGGTTCACATTGTGAACTCAAGATTAACTTGAGTTCAGAAGAGATTGAGAAAGATTCCTTTCCTCCATATGTGAGCTCGAGCTACCACCTGCTTTGTAGCATGTTGTGTGGATTAAATAACATACGCAAAAGTCGGGGGGTGCTCGGTGCGCGGCGGGTGTGAGCTCAGGGTTGTTGTACTTCTCCCCCAACCCTCTTTCCTTGCCCGCCCTCCTCCTACTGAAGAGGAAGGAGCAGAATGAGATGCTGTGCTTAAAGGAGGAGAAACAGTGGCCCAGCGTTCTGAAAGAGTTCAGACAAGTCCCCAAGGGTAGGTGATGGCCAGCACCGTCTGGCCACCTGAGGGAGGGAGGGTCCCCCGTGGCTTACTGCAGCCCCGCGTCAGGCTGAGGAGTCTTTCCCTGGCCTCTCTCACCTCCCTTTAAACCCACCTTCGCTTTCTCTTTTGCTCCTTAAAGGCCTTTGTTCTGTCCTCTGTTTGTATCCACTCATGCCCCCAAATTCACTCTCTCTGTTCTTTTCAACCCTAAATTACATTTTCTCTCAGCTGGTTGTTTGATTTGATTTGGATCAAAGCGCCTAACTTGTGAAACTGCTTTTAAGGATGGCTTGTCCAGGCAGGAGGGAGGCCTGGTGCGGGGGTCAGAGCACGAGGGGGTGAGCTGGTGTTGACTCTCAGGATTTGAGAGGAGAAAGGAAGTTTTCCTGCAGAGGGGAATCCAGGCACGATGTTGCCCCAAGGGGGTGAAGAGGGGCACCCGCTGCGCTGGGGAGTGCTCTGTCACGGGGACTCAGAGCCCACGCAGGATGGGAAGGGTGTCCCTGGTGGATGACCTGGCCTGGCTGTCAGTGCTCAGGTGGGGAGGGTGTTCACAGGGCAGGGCAGTCCAAAATGGGGCTCACCTGAGCACAGGGTGCTTCCAGGGTGAGGGGATCAGTGTGGCAGGAGGCTGTTAAAGACAGTGGGGACCACTTACAGTTAGGGAAAGCGGGAAAACGACAGTGAACACTAAGTTGTTGCGGTGCAGTTGGAGGTATCTGTATGGACTCACGTTTTTCCGTATAGAGTTACTGAACCCAGTCTAGATGTAAAGTGTGGGTACATGTACATGTTTGTGTGTATATGTATACCTAGTGCATACTTACGCCCCTAGAGCTGCCTCTCCACTGCCTGTCCGTGCTCACCTGGGAGCATGACACCCCAAGAGGCAAGGAGTATATTTAGCGCCCAGATTTTTGTTTCCACTAAAAGGAATCAGTGCTCCTTGGGGGGAAGGCTGATTGCAGGGCTGGGGTAGGGAAAGTTCCAGGCTCCTTTCGTCCATCTTGTAGTGCCACAGTGCAGGGAAGTGCTCAAGAGTGATGGCGGCACATCACGAAGACAGGGAAGCCTTCAGGGGCTTTCACACCTACTCAGGGACAATCTGAGCGTCACAATCAGGATTGTCATGGATCTAACACAGGACAGAGCAGAGCAATCTTGAGTCCATACAGATAGACACCAACAAGTGAGTAACTTATTTGACAAGGAACAGGATATTTTCCTAGTTCCAAACTTAACTTCCCACAAAGGGAAGAGGAACTTTAGAGTGGAGAGCCTTGGCAGACGGCACCTTGGCCAGTGAGCAGAGACCGCGACCTGTAATGGGGCAGACAGACATCCTAGGCCACCTGGTAGCCTGTAGAGAGGAGCGTGAAGCATGGCGTCTGTGACTTTCCTGGCTTGTGGACATGTCAGACTCCACAGAGCCAAAGCTGGCTCCCTCATCTCCCTTGCCAGTCCGCTCAGCTGCAGCCGTCCCCGTCACAGCTGATGTCACAGCTGATGGCTGCTCCACCACTCCCACTCTCAGGAGGTGGTCTTGGTCATCCCTGAGCCCTCTCTCATCCCACACTGGGCAGTCCTGTTGGCTCTGTCCTCAGAATCTGCTCCGTTTCAGAAGGCGACGTTTCTGAGGTTGCCTTCAGTTCCGAGGCGCACTGTTTCATAGTTGTGTAAACAGTGACGGCTGCCATTTTCTGACTTGACCCAGGGCCTTACCTTGAGGACCCCTTGCCAGCATTTAACTCTGTCCCGTCAGCCTTTTATGGATAGTTCTCCTCACAGCTACTCAAGGGCAACAGGGAGCATGGTATTACCTTTTTTTGTATGTCTAGGGTCAATCACAATACCTAAAGTGCAGTAGATTCTAGAGGGTTTTTAAAAAAAAATTATTTTTGGCTGCGTTGGGTCTTCGTTGCTGCGCGCGGGCTTTCTCTAGTTGCGGAGAGCGGGGGCTACTCTTCATTGTGGTGCGTGGGCTTCTCATTGCGATGGCTTCTCTTGTTACGGAGCATGGGCTCTAGGCGCCTGGGCTTCGGTAGTTGCAGCACACGGGCTCAGTAGTTGTGGCTCGCGGGCCCTAGAGCGCAGGCTCGGTAGTTGTGGCGCACAGGCTTAGTTGATCCGTGGCATGTGGGATCTTCCTGGACCAGGGCTCGAGCCCGTGTCCCCTGCATTGGCAGGCGAATTCTTAACCACTGCACCACCAGGGAAGTCCCTAGAAGGTTTTTGACGTAAGATCCAGTATTATATTTTCGGTGACCATATATATTTAGGATTTTCTGGGTCACTTTTGATTTCAAAAACTTCATCTGTTTGCCCTCATAAGCTTACTCCTTGGTGAGATTACATCTCCCAGCTTCAGACCTGGAAGCCATGGTTAGCCTTCACTGCTGCGTGCGGGTCAGTGTCATGAGCACCAAGAGAGGAGGGACTGACTTTACTGAGAGGAGCGAGAAGGGAGCCGCTGAGGAGTGCTTCACGGGGCAGATGACGCAGAGGGGACCCGAGGTAGAGGGCCGACTGTGCCCAGGGCACGGAGCCAGAAAACCCATTCACGTTGGGGGTACAAGGAGGTTAGGTAAGCCAGCCTGTATGTGGGAATCTGTAGCGGCCAGAGGAGCCTGGAAGGGCAAATTGGGAGAGCTGTGCGGGACCTGGAATGGGGAGATCGTGGATGTGGTCTTAATTTTCATGTTGGAAGAAGGAAGGAATGGTAGCGACAGACTTGTGAGGACAGAAACGAAGGTTGCTTGAGGCACACACTGGTGGATAAGTGCTGGAGTTGGCAGTGGGCCTGGGGTGAGGGTGTGTCTCTGCTTTTCCCAGGAAACGTGTTGTCCATTCAGCAAAACCGGTTTTGAAGGCTTTTTCTGTGTCTGAACTGAATTGTATTTTTGGTGTGTATCATATGGTCTGCATTAAAAATTTTACTAGTGATTTACTGAACAGGGGAGGTTTCATGGTTATTTTCAGCTTTTAAGTAGGAAAACGCTTCTGTTGGTTGCCACAAGATGGCACTGGCCTCAGAGTTACTCTATTAGATGTGTATTTTGAGCGTTTAGTATGATTTTTTCTTATATCTTCTTACATGTATTTCCACATTCTTTCTACATTAAATTTAATGGAATGAATATTAAGGTTTCATCTCTAATGTCAGTGAGGTTCCCTTTTCCTTTGCCATTTTAGTCTTTTAAAATAATCTTTAAAAAATTAGATATAAAATTTTAAACATTTGAGACGTGTAACTGAGAAAGAGAAAGCCCCCTGTAGTCCCACTCTCCTAGGAATTGTTATATATTATGCTAGATTTTTAAATGTACCTCTATTTTCCTGTGTGTAAATATGCACTTTGTTGGGGGGGGGCGGGGGAGAGCATGTTTTATATTTATTGTCCATGCTTTTCTTCGTGTTTTTATTTTTAATTTATTTTAGACATCTTTCCATATTAGTACATATTAGAGATATCTTATTTCAAAAAATGACAAAATTGTGTTTTAAAGATTGTTTAATGTATAATTTTAGTAGTTGCCTACAGTTTACTATATAGTTTATTTAACCTTTACCCATTTTAAGAGATGGTAGACCAATAGGTTTGTAAGTTTCTTCTTCCTGAAATAACCATTTTCACGTAATTCTTTTTTCATACTGTGTTCACGAGCATTTTTTTCACCTGAACCGGTTTTTGCGTTACTGTTAGCATATATTGCCATAGTTGTTAATTAAATGCAGTTGTGAAATAAATACTTAAATTTAAAGAGGAATGAGACTACAATTTATTCTTCGTAAAATGTGGGAAGTTTTCTGTCTCTAGTGCATGTCTGCTTTAGGCCGACTCTTTAGACTTAATGGTTTTTTCACAGAGTAAGTTTTAGAGTTGGTCTAGTTTAACTTCCAGGACCATATGTATATCACTTGTCTTCCAACTACATGTACTCAATGAAATGCATATGTAATTCTTTTTGGATTTAAACAATTTAAGAGTTTTGATTCTATTCTTTTTGAATTACTCCCATATTCTTTGCGTTTTCCAACCACTGGTGACAATGATGCTCTTCTCTTCCAGGTTGTTTCTGAGCACGTTCACTCTAGCAGTTTCAGCTGGGGCAGTTTTGCTTTTACCCTTCTCAATAATCAGCAATGAAATCCTGCTTTCTTTTCCTCAAAACTACTATATTCAGTGGCTAAATGGCTCCCTGATTCATGGTTAGTATATATTGCTTAATATAATCACAATTAATGTTTTAATTTTCTACTGTACTATATTTAAAAATTTTCCTTTTCTTAGTTTCTTTAATAATTTGCATCTTCCTTCAGTAAACCATTTGAGTCTTTAATAAAATCAGAAAACCAGATTTTACTTACTATTCCTATTCATAGTTAGTTGTGAAAGGCTTTTCTACAAGAAGCAGTTTTTATACTGACTGTGATTTTGATAAATACATTTTTATTTAAATATTTAGCAAGAGAATTTTGGTTTATCTGCATATGTCAGAAGAACTCAACCTCCATTTAGGATCTAAAAAAAAACCCCACCATAGTTTCTATTTTATTTATTTGCTGTTAGTTTCTTTAGTCATTTCAAAATGCATGATAGAAGGGGGAAAACTCTTTTGTCATGGACAAACTTTAAAATTAATGTGGCTTAAAAAAGTAATGACTTATTTTGGCAACATGGTATATTGCCTTGAAGCAAAATAGACCTGAATTCCAATCTTGGCTCTGTCATTTTCTGGACATTTTTAGTGAGGTAGGACATTTTAATTTTAATTTATAAAATATATTAAAAAATCTAATACACATATCTTTTTTATATGTTTCATTGTCTTTTGCCCACTTCTTTTCATATTGAATTATGTTATCTCTTTATATGTGAAATACATCAGCTATTTATCAGATTTTTGTAAATATGTTTTTCTAGTTGTTAGTTTACTTTTTAATTTTGTTTTTTTTTGGTTACAGAATTTTTGCATTTTTATGTTGTCCAGTCTTTTTCTTCCTTTGATTTCTCTCTTTTTGTGTTTAGGAGATCCTTTCCCTTCCTGAGATGTGACAAATACTCCTTTTTTTTCTTGTTCTTTTAAAAATGGTTTTGTTTACACTTAACTGTTTAATCCATCTGGAGTTTATACAGATAACTACCTTTTTTCTTCCCCATTTGTGTGTGTTTAAAGAAATACATATTTGCTGTAGAAAATTTGGAAAACAAAATTTATAGTGAAGAAAATTAATATTACTTACAATCCTACAACCCAGAGAACTACTGTGGATACTGTGATGACCTAAACCCTTCAATGTTGTGTGAGTGCACATGTGAACACATAACCAAATAAATAATGAAATGGAACCCTTCTGTACTCACTGTCGATTTGTCTTTGCACCCATCATCATATAGTGGGGAGGTTTCCATGCCTGAAGTACTTTTCTGTGCTATTTACAATATTGCCTAGAGCCATTATTATCATGAATTGTTCCCAGTTTTTTAGTTTAAAAAGCTACATTGTACATCTTTACAAATAAATGTTTGTCTTTAGGACAAATTTCTGCAGTTTACTTTCCCAGTAAGCATACTTTAAAGGTTTTTGAAAAGGTATTTCCCAATTATTCCTCAGAAAAACTGTCTGATTTTTGCTAGCAGTTCCACTTTCATGTAGTGTGTGAGCATCTCTATTCCCAAAATGTATCTTCACCAATTTTGGGTGTTAGTTAAAAAGACCTACCAATTCAATAGATGAGAAATTTCCGTTTTTAAATTTACATTTCTTTAATTACTAGTGAGGATGGACATTTACAAAGCACGTTTGTAGGTCATTTGTATTTATTTTTTAGTAAATTGCCTCCCTGTATTTCCTTTGCCCATTTTTGCAGTGTTTTTAAGTATTAGCTATCTATCAGGTTAATTGCAAACATTTCCTTCCCAATTGTCCTTTAATACTGCTTATCCTGTTTCTTGACAAGAAGAATTTTAACATATTAGTCTATCACATACTTTACACTGGCCTTGTGGTTTCTGTCAGGCTTCAGAGTCATTGATGCTCTGAAGACCAAATGAATTCAGTAAACTTAGGACTAACTATTAAGTGAATAAAGAGAAATTACTGCATTTTTGTTGCTTAGCAATTGAAAAACTCAAGCAAATTAAGGTTTTTACTGAAATTGACGCAAAAAGTAAGCCACCTGCTGAAAAGTCACTATGAAAGGCAGGAAACAACCTGGAAAGTAATGGTGAGTTGAAAAATATATTTATCAGGATTTTTCTGGTGAATAATTTTTAGATGACAGTGCTGTGTGTTCTTAACCGATACATAGATAATATATGATTTACAAATGTTTTTTGCATATGTTGTCTGAAACATTTGTCGAAGACTGTTCACTCTGGCCCTAGCTTTCTGTAAGGCTGTGGGTTCTGTGGGCATACATTGTTGAGGGTTGAGCTACAGGTGTTTTCACTAACAGTGCAGGCGGTCTCAGGCCAGGCTTGCTAGTATTATGAGTGAACTGGCCTTTGTTTCCAGTTTTACTAAATAGAAATTGTATGATATACTTAATGACCTTCAAATACTCTAAATCAGAGCCATTTCTTTTATTCTGTTTATGGACTGGAAGTGAGAGCTACCAGTATGTGACATGCTACATATTTAATGCTGGAGGCATTAACCTTGGAAGTAAATGTATTTGTTTGTGTTGGTTGTCTTTCTCATTATAACGTTAAGGGGTGTAAGCTCAGGCATTGTACCTTGTTTATAAATCAGGGCTTAGAACAGTGCTTCCCACATAGTGGTAGTCCAGTAAACATCTGTTGAGTGAGTAGATAAACTATAAACAATAACTTTAACCTCCAGGGGACCACATCAGCTGAAAGTTGGGGAGCTAGAGGAAGAGCTGTCTAAGTTATATCATTGCTTCTAGATGTATTCTCAGAAATTGGTCTTGGGAAGCCTAGGCCGTCAGCTCTGCACATTGTTCTTGAGGGTTTTATGACCCCTGACTTTGTTTCTGCTTCTAATTTTTTGGTAGATCTGTATCCTTTACTGCATGTAGTGAATTTCATAAAGCTTCCTATTTATCTTTCTCTTCTGAATTCATAGTTTTTTTTTTTAACCTTGTGGATGACATCCAAGGGAGTGTTTATTTCCTTAGATTGTCTTGGGGTTGAAGATTTGTCAACCTCAGATATGCTTGCTTCTTTGCTTTTAAAAAATTATAACCATTAATGGGGCCAAACTGTCATAAGGGAGACCCAGGAGAGCCCATGGGATAGTTCCAGTATGAGATTGAAGGCCTCAGTGGTGACAGTAGCCAGGCCAGCTTTGGAGAGTGTAAGTCTGTGTCGCTGAGCCTACGCATAACCTCCATCCCTGCCACCATGGCCACTTTTTTCATGAGCTCATTGGGTGATTACAGGGGTGGCTTGGGAAAGAGGTTGACTGGTATCTGTAGAACTAGGATAAGGTAGTTCTATCCACTTTAATACGAAAATCCTCTGCTGAGGTCCCCCTTTAATGAGCAGTCACATGGGATACAAATATCTTCACCTTTTTCTTTTTTCCCATTTAGAGTGGTCTGACTGCATACCTCTTCTCCAAGTTTCCTTGTTACCAATTTTCCAGTCGTGTTCCTTCCAAGTCCCCAACCATCCAGCCAAGCCATTGGCCAATATGAATATATAATTGCATGTCTGGCCATTTTTCCAAGCAAAGTGAACAGTCAGGTACACTGCCCAAAGTCCTGTCCACCGGGAGGATTCCCATTCACCACTGTCCTTTGGAGATGTCCCAGGGAGGGCTGTAGTGCTGCAGCTGTCCACTTGGGGGCGGTGTCTGCATATTGTGCAGAACCGTCTGTGAGTCAGGCCCAGACTTCTCTTCCTCTGCCAGCTGATCCGGAGGAATCCCCACGAGGCCAGGGGAGAGAACGCAGAGCAGCAGGAGTGGGGACCGTGGGCATCTGGGCCACTTCTTCATGTGACTTACTTGTGCCTGCAGGGCCCGCTCGGGTGTGATCATGTGTACACCACCTCCATCTGACTTTGGGATGTTGCTGTGCGTGCCCACATTATGGCTTGGTGGGCCGGATAAAGATAACACCATTTCATGATGGGCAGCTCAGGTCGCATGGTAACTTGGTGGCCCACAGTCAAGTCTCTGCTAAAGCCCAACAGCAAACCAATAGCTGTTTCTCAGAAGGAAGGTAGTTATCTGCAGGGGATGGCAGGGCTTTGCTCCGACATCCTAAGAGCCTTTGCTGTGATTCACCTCTAGGGGCTGCCAAAGGCTCCGAACCGCATACTGTCTGCTGCAGATGCTTCTGGCACCATTGGATCTGCTGGATCATAAGGCCAAGGGCGGAGCAGCTTGCATAGCCGCCTGGAGCTGCAGAGCTGCAAAGCCTTCTCGTGTGCTGGGCCCCCCTCAAAACCAGCGGCTTTTTGGGTCACTCAGTAAATGGGCTAGAGTAACACAACCAAGTGAGGAATACGTTGCCTCCCAAATCCAAAGAAGCCCCCCTGAGCCTTGTGCCTCTGTTTTGGTTGTAGGAGAGGCCAGGTGCAGTGGTCCTTATTAGAAGGGAGGTCTTGACGTGGCCCACACCACTGGACCTCTAGAAATTTCACTGAAGTAGAAGGCTCCTGAATTTTTGTTGGATTTATTTCCCACCCTCTGATATGAAAATGTCTTACCGATTAGAGTGGTGGCTACTTCTCACTCACTCGGTCTGATTAGCATACCGTCATCTGTGTAGTGGAGCGACGTGCAATCTTCTGGAAGGGAATGGTGATCAAGATCCCTGCAAACTAAATTGTGACATAGGTCCAGAGGGGTGGTATATCCCTGAGTTAGGACAGTGAAGGTGTATTGCTTGCCTTGCCAGCTGGAAGCAAAATGCTTCTGGTGGGCCTTATGGACAGGGATGGAGAAAAAAAGCATTTGTCACATCAGTAGCCGCATACCAGGTACCAGGAGGTGTGTTCGTTTACCCTAGCAACGAAACCAAGTCTGCTACGGCAGCTACAATTAGAGTCACCACCTGGTTAAGCTTACGAGAATCTAGTGTCATTCTCCAAGATCCGTCTTTCTTGGGGATGTGGGAATCACTACCCCTCATCTTTCAAGTCCTTGATGGCTGCACTAATCCCTGCATTACCTTCAGGAATGTGGGGTTTCTTTTGGGTTACTATTTTCCTAGTTAGAGGCAGTTCTAGTGGCCTCTGTTTGGCCTTTCTCACTATAATAGCCCTTTCTCCACAGGTCAGGGAACCATTGTGGGGATTCTGCCTGCTTTTGAGCGTACCCATTCCAATTGTGCATTCCAGAGCTGGGGAAAGAACCGCACAACAGGTTCAGGGACCCACTGTGAGACGTGTGAGACCTGAGCTGAAACTCTCCTGACCACCTGACCTCCACAAGCCCCTGCTCTGACTGGGGTGATGTTTTGGGTCCCCTGGAGATAGTGTCAGTTCAGAGCCAGAAATGTTTTGTGAATTTGTGCTAAAGTCTTTGAGGACTGGGAACATGTCTTAAATTCTCTTCATCTCCCATGAGGCACCTGTCCCATTTCTTGCACACTGAAAATGTTCAATAACGGTTCATTGATTGGATGAGTAATAGTTATTAATTGTATCATTAGGAATACTTCGGTAAAAGTAGACTTAATTTGAAAAGAAATTTAATGGCTTATTCTAAAAATTATCAATATGGAACGATTGTGCCGTTAATGTGTGAATCACATGAAGATTAGAGGCTAAAATATGTGTCAATAATGCTTTGGTATGTGTAAATATATTCAGTTTGGCTTAAGTACAGCGTTTGGATCTTGGACATGTGTTTGAAATGTTATGTGCTAACTATATTACCTTGGAATGCCACTTCACTTCTCTGGGCTAGAATTAATAAATAATAATATAGTTTATTATAGGATGATACAAAAGGGGCAGATATGGCAAATTAAAATGATGACTAAAATTTGTATTGTTATTTTTATTATTATAATTATAATTTATTATTAGAATTAAAATAGAAAAAGCATAAAAAATGGACAGAAAAAAGAAAGTATCTCTTTGTATTCACGTTCTGTATCTTGACTACTGTTAAAAAAAATTAGGAGAAAAATATGAAACTCTTCAGTTCCATAAATTAAAAAATCATGATTCACCTGCTTAGTGGGTTTTCCTTTTTGAGTGATGAGAATGTTCTGGAACTAGATAAAGGTAGTGGTTGCATGACATTGCAAATGCACTAATGCCACTGAATTATTCGTTTTAAAGTGGTAATTTTATGTATGTGAGTTTAAAATTAATATAAAAAACATCGATACATCTTGGGATGTAATTAAGTTGTAGCCTTAAATAAAATAAGGAAATAATTCTTCAGTTTTTGAGGTATTTTCTCTCAGTGGGGCCCAGTTTTTGCTAAGCTGTCCATACTCACTTGTGACCAGACAGAGACACACATTTAGAACATGATTGCCTGTTTTAAGATTCAGCCTGTTAAAAGATAACCGCAGTGAATCTGACTTGACTTTGCAAGGTATGTGTGCTTTATTTTGATTTGTCAACATGAATAGCCAATATGCTGTTTCGGACATGATGAAGGAACAGTACAAAATCCATCTTTGTTGTATACATTTTCAAATCCCACAGAAGGTCAGAAAATTCAGACTTTTAGATTATAAGCAATTAAACTTAAAAAAATGAAAAATAAGTATTATGTTTACTCATGTATAAATATTAATCAAAAGTCAGTTCTTACCATATTTTAAGGTACCACTGTTAATTAAATGTTACTAACGATTTCTAGTTAATTGGTCTCAATAGTTCAGTGATTTGTTATAATGTGCATCACTATAGTTACTGCATATTTATTGTTTATAATAGTAAAAATAAAAAACAGTCTAAGTAAGAAATTTGCTTAATTAAATTTTGGTAGATCCAAACAGTGGAATGCTTTTTTGACCATTATAGATGATGATGATGTAGATGAGTATTTGTTGATATAGAAAGATGTCGAAAAAAATGTTTTTCTCTGGGTGGTGGGATTATATGATATAAAAAATTTATATTTATAAACGAAGTTTGTTTTGGTGCTTGCCTTGTATAATATTTCTATAGTAGATGTGTATTGCTTTTTTGTTATAAGAAAAAACTTAAAAAGTTTAATAGCTTATTGCTAAAATCGTTCTTTTTGGTTTTTTTCCCTTCTAAGTGCATAAGCAAAAGCTATTTTAATTCTGAAGTTCTCACAATACTCACTATTCAAAAGCAAACTTGCAGTCTTTCCTTTAAAGCTTATGCTTTCTTCATAGCATTTTTTTTTATTATATGTCACTTTTTGACAATTGGAATAGATCCTTAATTCCAGTGAAATATTGGTTTTAACTTAGTTTTGTTATTTTGGAAATTATTAAATATGGCTGAACTTGGATTAATTTTCTTATTTAAGTTCATGAAGTTTTTTGTCTGTGTGGTTAAAAAGTGATAGATTATTTGCTTCATAGTGTTGTATATTGTATTGAAATATTTTGTGACTCCAGCAGATGGAGCTAGAAGGTAATGCATCCATTGGTGATCTGGCAATTCAGTTTGGTTTGCTTGGGTTTTAGACTAATTATTCTGGGATTATTAAATAACTTTTAAGTTTACATACCTCTTTTGGGGATAGACATTGAATATCTTTCAAAAAGATTGTCATTGAAACAGATTTAGATAAACTACAAGGTTTCTGAATTTTTAGGGTTCTATTACCATGTCGGAGAGCACATAATTTTAGCTTTCTGAAGTAGGGAAATATAGCTAACATTCCTTTTTATTTTACAAATTAATATGTAATAATATATAATACAATAAAAGTGGTGGTAGTATGTATTTATGTGTATTAGCTCTAATTTTTAATTTTGGAATGTTTTATCAAAATTGTAGAATATTCTTAAGGGATATTTATGTGTGTATGTCTGATGTATGTTTGCAAAATGCTGGAAACTTACTAAGTTTTACACAGTTTCCAAGAATAAAATGGCAACTTAGGCGTGTACAGTAGCTTTATTATTTTTCTATATATTAAATGTTCTTCTCATAGTAACTTTAACTTTATTATATGTTGCAAATTTGATAATTAAATTAGCATAAGCTGAGTCTGAAGCTTTCACATATATTCTGGCTCATAAAACTTAATTTTTTGCATTGAATTATTTAGACTTTGAAAAAAAGCTGGTTATTTACATAGATGATTATACTGTTACGTAGTATGTTAACTCTCAAATTCTTTGTATTAAGTGAATTTTTCTTGCAAAAGTAAATATGGTGGAGGTTATATCTCTTTTTGCAATTGTGGTTGATAAGACCATCAGCAGTAATGTTGAATCTCCTGGAAAAAGGGAAGTGGGGAAAATAAAAAAAAAATTTTAAATTGTATGTATTATATATAAAGTTCAGTACATAAAAGAAGGTATCTAATTTCATTGCAAACTTAAATGAGTTGTTATTCAGAATCTTTGTGATCATCCTGATCATTTTCTTCGCTTGTTCAGCAGATCGCTGCTTGATAATATCTGTTGATAAAGATTTCTTTATATAAATTTTCATAACTATCTTCATTTTAAGTATGTTGGTTAGTCAGAATAGATACGTTTACTGATTTGTGATCTTTTGCCTAAGGCAGACTTTTGTTTTTTAACTTTTGATTTCCAGAGAAGAATTTGAATTTGTATTTTTCACTACATGAAAGGGACACACATATGATTAGAAAGATAAATTCTGGAAGTATGTGTATTTAGAGCACAATAACAATAATAAAGTATGTTTTTTACCATGGATGATAATTGATTGTTTCAAATTACAAAACCTAAGTAAATTTTTTTCCTCCAATTATAACATTATAATGAAGCATTCAAGGGTTTATATTCATGGTTGCAACTATTTGAGGGCAGTCTTTGAAGCCCCCTGCCACGCGATAATTCTTGATTTTGCAGAGGGTAGAATATGAATTGTGCTTAGTGAGGCTAGAAAATAAATAGGCTGAGATCTGTGGCTGATGAGGGACCCAGCTAGCATCTCCACCTCAATTAAGCTTTGCCATTCTCTGCCCTTTCTTAGGCATTTTGTGGGGAAGTTATATGGCATAGTGAGGTGAAGGATTTTGAGTTTCACAAAGGAGTTTAAATTTGTGTCTTTATGTGCTCCTTATAGAAAACTTATAATATGTAGACCAGTGGGAAGAAAAAATCATCCATAATTCCACTACATTCACACTGTTAATAATTTGGTATATTTCTTTGCAATTTATTTTCTGTGCCTATTTTTTGTCATTGTTGTTTTCATATATTTTTCATGTCATATAAGTATACAGATTGTTGTTATGTAAGTTTTTTTTGGTGTAATTAATGAGACTCATTCTTTAAGGAAAGGGCTGAGACCTAATTTTAGCTGTAGCTCATATCACTTTTTTGTCTATCTGGTCTGATTGCTGATGTGCATTGGAGTTTTACAGGGTTTTGGACCATTTGCATTATGTTGAGACAGGGCGGGGAGAGGCACTGACATTAATTTGACATTTGGGTATGTTATTTCTCTTCTGCTGTTCACACGTGATCTATGAGTTATGTTATAGCCCATTTTATACATGAGGAAACAGGACGACAGAGTTGAAGTCCCTTTTCCAGGTCACGTATAGCTGATAGATGCAAACCCAGGCTGGTCAGACATAAAGTGCCCCTCACTTAGACATCTGCCGCCACGTCTTCACAGTGCGAATCCCTGGTTGTGCACTAAGTACACGGAGTACATTCAATATTTTATTGAAGTTGGATTTGTTAAAACCTTTCTGTATTTGAAAGATGTTTTGGTATCGTAAGGCTTGGGTGTACATGTACACAAAAATATAAACAAATGTAGAAGTGTTAGTTCTGTTTAAGTGTCTTACAAACTGGTCAGAAGCTCAACTAAGCGTTTTGTTTTACACAGATGGGTAGAATTATTGGGCTGTCATATTCTCAGTTTAAACATTTCCCTTAGTAAAATCTTAATGAAACTGATGTTCTCTTTTTGGCAAACAAAAGGCCCTCAGCTTAGGGTCTCATGGGCTGAAATTAAGGTTTTCACAGATTTGTTTTCTTTATTGGAGGCTGTGGGGAAGAATTTGCTTCAAAGTTCGTTCAGCTTGTTGGCTGAATTTGGTTCTTCGTGGTTGTAAGACTGAGGCCCCCATTTCCTTGCTAGCTGTTAGTCAGGTGCCAATCTTTGCCCTATAGGCTGTCTGCCTCTTTTCTCAGGTTTTCCATGTGATGCCCCCTCCAGCAAAGTTGTGTCAAGTTCTTCCCTGTCTTACCCTTCTGCTGCATCTCTGACTCCTCTTAGAGAAAATTCTCTGCTTTTAATGGCTCCTTTGGTTAGGTTGTACCCACCTGGCTAATCCAAGATGGTTTCCCCCTCTCTCTTTATTAAGGTCCATAGCCTTAATTATATCTGCAACATCCTTTTTTGCCATGTATATTTGGTTGAAAAGTGTTTTCCCCAAATTCGTGTCCATTTAGAACCTCAGAACGTAACCTTATTTGGAAACAATATCTTTGCTGATATAATTAGTAAAATAAGGTCATAATGGATTAGGGTGGGCCCTAGTCCAATAACTAGTATCCTTATAAGAAGATAAAACAGAGACATACACAGGGGAAGAATGTGAAGACAAAGGCAAAGATTGGAGTGATGAATCTACAAGCCCAGGAATGCCAAATGTTACAGGCAGCCACCTCTAAGGAAGCATTCTTCCCTAGAACCTCCAGAAGGAGTATGGTCCTGCTGGCACCTTGATTTTGGACTGCTAGCCTCCACAACTGTGAGAGAATAAATTTCTGTTGTTTGAAGCCATCCAGTTTGTGGTACTTTGTTACAGAAGCCCCAGAAAACGAATATACCTTGTAACATGTTCACTAATATACTGTATAAGAATTCCAGGGATTAAGGCATGGATATCTTTGGGGGTTCACTCTGCCTACCATGAGACTTCAGCTGAGCACAAAGCAGGAAAATACAACCCACAATGAAGAGAAAAATCAGTCAAAACTTACAGTTGACGCAGATTCAGAATTAGTAGACAAGAGCATTGAAACATTTCTTGTAAGTATTTCATACGTTCCAGAAGCTGGAGGAAAGACTGAACATAACTGAACATATTGAGACATAAAAGATGTAAAAAAAGAACCAAATAAACTTCTAGAGATGAAACCTGTAATATCTGACATGAAAATATATTGGATGGGATAAAAGCAAATTAGATATTTTTGCAGAAGAGATTAGTGAACTCTGAGACATAGCAATAGAAAACAGTCTAAAAAAGAAACAAAAAAAAATGACTGAAAAACTGACCAGGGCATCAGTGATATAACTGATGTTCCTAAAAGACAGAGGGTTAAGAAAAATATTTGAAAAACTGATGGCAGAAAGATTTCAAGATTAGATGAAAACTGTAAACCCTCTTATCCAAGAAGCTCAACTAGCCCTAGTTACAGGAGACCTTCCAAGATACATCATCAGATTGGTCAAAACCAGTGATACGGAGAAATCTTAAAAGCATTCAGAGAAAAAGACATAAAGTACAGAGGAGCAATGATGTGAATTCCAGCATATTTCTTGTGGGAAAAAAATGCAAGCCAGATGGCAGGGTAGCAACATCTTTAAAGTACTGAAAAAAGAAAACCCCACCAACCTAGTTCTATATCCAGTGAAAATATTTTTCCAAAACAAAGTCAAAATAAAGACAGTATCAGATATACAAAAGGTGAAAGTTCATCACCACAGACCTATACTACCAAAAATAAGGGACATCCTTTAGGCAGAGGCAAATTGGTAGAAGATGGAAATCTGGATCTGTAAAACAGAATGAAGATCACTAGAAGTGGCGAATTTGAGGGTAAATATAAAAGAGTATTTCTATTTCATATAAATCTTATTAAAAGAGAATTGGCTCTTTAAATAAAAAATAGTAACAGTAAATTGTGAGTTTTATAATGTGCAAGTAAAAGCGCCTGACAACAATAATGCAAGGGCAGGAGGAAAGAAATGGCAATAGGCTGTTGTAAGGTTCTTAGGCTGTACATGAAGTATTGTAATACCTCTTGAAGGCAGATTATGATGAGTTAAAGGTGTATATGATAAACCCCAAACAACCCTAGAGTAGCTCAAAGAGGAGATACAGTCAGTAAGCAAACAAAAGAAATAGATAGAATGGAGTCATAACAGTAGTTGATCCAGAGGGTCACGGAAAAAGAAGGCAAAGAGAAGACAGAACAATGGGGCAAGTAGAAGACAAAGAGCAAATTGATACACTGCAGCCCGATCATATCAATAAACATCAGTGGTCTAAACATTCCAATTAAAAGGCAGAGATTATCAGATTGAATAAAAAAGAAAGCCATGTATATGCTGCCTATAAGAAACTCACTTTAAATGTAAACACACACATAGGTTAACAGCAATAGGAGCAAAAAGATTTACTATACTAATTCTAATGAAAAAGGAGATGGTATAGGTATATTATTATCAGAAAAGGGTAAGGAATGTTATCAGGCATAAAGAAGATCATTTCATAATGATGAAGGGGTTCATTCATCAAAAGAACATAGTAATAAATGTTACCTATTACCTACCTAAAAAATTCCTATTTATTAAATACCTATTAAATACATGAAGCAAAAACTTACAGAAATGAAAGAATTAATAGTCAAAATCACAGTTATATTCAGACATATCACTGTCCCCTTTTCAATAATTGATAGAACAAGTAGCCAGGAAAAAATTAAGGATTTTTAACACTTAACTAACTTGGCTTAATTTGTATTTATGGAACACTCAGCCCAACAATAGTGAAATACACATTCTTTTCAAGTACTCTGGGAACATTTACCAAGAAAACCATATTCTGTGTCATAAAACAAGTCTCAGTACTTTAAGTCATAGAAGATATGCTCCCTAACAACAGTGAAGTTAAATGGGAAATCAGTGACAGCAGCGTATCTAGAAAATCCCTCAAGTATTTGGTATCTAAATAACATACTTCACAATAACTCTTAGGTCAGAGAAGAAATCAAAAGGGAAATTTGAAAGTACTTTGAACTCAATGAAAATGAAAATAAAACATTCCAAAATTTATAGCACAAAGATACCTGTTTTAGAAAAGAAAAAAAGGTCTTAAATTAATTCCTCCAGCTTCCACCATAAGAAACTAGAAAAAGGAGAGCAAATGAATCCCAAAGTAAGAGGATGGGAAATAAAAAAAGATGAGAGGAGAAATGAACAAAATAAAAAACAAAATGTAGAGAAAATCAATGAGAGGATCAATAATATTGATAAGGCTTTAGCCAGATTGATCAGAAAAAAAAGATACCAGTTATCAATATCAGGAATGAGAGATGTGATATCACTACAGATTCTACAGCTGTTAAAAGCATAATTAGTGCATATTATGAACACCTTTATGCCAATAAATTCAAGAACTTAGAGAAATGGAAAAATTCCTTGAAGGGCAAAAACTACTGAAACCCTCTCAGACATTGTGGAAATGTTGCAAACATTCTCACAAAACTCTAGGCTAAGAAGACTTCATTTTCAGTCCTCCCAAATATTTAAGGAAGAAATAATGCCAATTCTACACAGACTTTTTAAGAAAATTGAAAATGAGGGAATACTTCCTAACTCTGAGACCAGCATTACCCTGATACCAAAACCAGACAGACATACATGAAAACTATAGAAGAATATCCCTCATGAATATAGATGCATAAATTTTAAACAAAATTTTAGCAAATCAAATATAACAATAAATAAAAAGGGTAATACATCATGACTTTTGACAAGATCAATGAATTTAATTTACCATATGCACATACTAAAAAAGAAAATTCATATGGTCATCACAATATACACAGAAAAAGCATATGACAAAATTCAATGTCCATTCCTGATAAAATCTCTCAGCAAATTAGGCATGAAAGGGAGTTCCCTCATCTTAATAAAGAGCATCTATGAAAACCCTACAGGTAACATCATACTTAATAGTGAAAGACTGAATGCTTTTTTTTCCTGAGATGCCCTCTTACCACTTCTATTCAACATGGTTCTGGTGATTTTTCAAGAATAAAGGACATTGAGATTGGAAAGGAAAAAGTAAAACTGTCTCTGTTAACAGATTATATGACTATATAGAAATTCTCATGGAATCTATTATAGGAAAGCTATTAGAACTAATAAGTGAGTTTTGCAAGGTTGCAAAGATACAAGATCAATATATAAAACTCCATTGCATTTCTGTATGCTAGCAATGGATAATTGGAAATTGATTTAAAAACCAGTGCCGTTTATATACAATAGAATCAAAAATATGAAGTGCTTAGGGATGTGCGAGACCTGTATACTGTAAACTAGGAAACACTGCTGAGGAAAATTAAAGCATACTGTAATAAATGGAGAGAAGTGCTGTGTTCACAGATTAGAAGACAGTACTGTAAAGATGTTAGTTCTCCCCAAATTGATCTATAGATTCAACACAATCTTAGTCAAAATACCAGGCTGATTTTTTTGTAGAAATTGAAAAGCTGATCTAAGATTTTAGATGGGAATTCAAACGACTTATATTAGCCAAAACAACTTTGAAAGAGAACAAAATTGGAGGACTGACTACCCAACTCAAAGATTATTTTAAGGCCATAGTAATCGATACTGTGCTGTATGCATTAGCAGGAAGATAGAGCAACTCAGTAGAATAGAGAGTCCAGGAATATATCCAAACATATTGTAAATTTATTTTTAACAAAGGTGCAAAGGCTATTTGGCGGAAAAGGCTCTTTTCAACAAATGGTACTGGAGCAATTGGATAATCGTAGGTAAAAAATGAACTTAAATCCATATCTGGCTCCATATACAGAAAGTAATTTGAAAGAATCGTAGATCTAAATGTAAATCCTAAAACTGTTAACACTTGTAAGAAGGAAATATAGGAGAAGGTCTTTGACACTGAACTAGACCATAATTTCTTGGGTAAGATAGCTAAAGCATGATCCGTAAAGAAAACATTGATAAATTGGACTTCATCAACATTAAGAAATTTTGTTCTTTGGAAGATACTGTTAAGAGGATGCAAAGACAATTCACATAAGTGCGAGAAAATATCTGTAAATCATATGCCTGATAAGAGACTTGTATTCAGAGTATATAAAGTATACTCAGTAAGTAAACAGACAACCCAATGAAACAATGGGCAACAGATTTGAAGAGACATTTTAGCAAAGAAGATGTAAATGGATGGCAAATAAGTTCATGAGAAGATGTTCACGTCATTATTCATTGGGGAAATGCAAATTAAAGCAGTAATGAGATACCACTGTACACCTATTAGAATGGCTGAAGCTGAAAAGACTGCCCATACCATTTTTTGTCAAAATGTGGATGAGATTTGAATTCTGCTGATAGGAATGTGAAGTTATACACCTACTTTGGAAAACATTTTGGCAGTTTCTTAAAATGTTAAACGTACACCTACTATATGACCCAGACGTTGCATGCCCACATATTTACCCCAAAGACATGAAAGCCTGTGTCCATACGAAGACTCATATGTGAGTGTTTATAACAGCTTTAGTTGTGAGAGCCACAACCCAGGTAGCAGTTTGCCTGTGGATGGACGCAGTGTAGTAACTGGATTCAATCTGATACAAAGGGATAGACTACTGATACTGCCACAGTGTTGAAAAATCTCAGAAGAATCGCGCTAGGTGACAGAAGCCAGACAAAAACAGGAGTACATACTACACTTACCATTTACAGAAAATTTTAGAAAATACAGTCTTTTATAAAGTGTAGAATCTGGCTGATGGAGAATGGGGTGGGATAGGGAGTGGCAGGAGACACTGATTATAAAATGATGGTACGAGGAAACTTAGGGGTGATGGATATATTATCTTGGTTATGGTGATATAACTGCCACATTTTATGAAACTGTACAATTTGTGTGTGGTTTATGTCAATTATAACTCAACAAATTTTTTAGAAACTAATATTTTTACTTTTTATATATGTCGCGATTTTCTGCAAAGTGAACATGGCTTCTCAGAAAGTATGGTACTTTGGTAATTAGGGGCTAATTAGCACTGTGTGTTGGTAGCCTCTGGAGATGTTACTGTTATTAAAAGCAAAAAGTCATTAAGTGCTTATTTTGTGACAGGCGTGGTGATGGTTGTTCATGTATTATTTCACTGAATTCTCAGCACCACCTACAGACATGATCCTCAGCCTCATTGTATAGATGAAGAACCTGTGGCTTAGAAGTGTTGTCACATGGAAGTGCAGATGGGGCTCGAACCCAGGTCTGTGTGAAAGTCCCGTGTGTGCATTTGGCCACCATCCTGTGTGTTCTTCCTGGTTATTAACACGGTACAGCAATTGGCTGTAATTATAACCCCTTTGAATGAAGAAAAGGGTTAAGATGTTTAGCATCTTTTTTTTTTTAGAGACTGAGAAGTGGAAAAGTATTTTAGAACATTTTTTATTTTTAAAAGTACAAATTAAAGTTTTTCCTCTGAGAGATGTGAAACATTGTTTTTGAAAATATTTTGTAAAACATTTTATTTCCTGCTGAGATAAATATATATTGTAAAATTCATTCAATCTAAATACCTAGATTTTTGAATAAGAAACTGTAAATTGATTTTTAATTACATCACCTTATTTACTAAAGGAAGTACATCTCTCTAGGTAACCTGTACAAGTGCTGCATTCATTCTTTTTGTTTGTATTCCATGCTGTTCCCAAAAGGATTTAGGGTAGTTATGAAACACATATGTTAATTTGTAACCAAGGCAGTTGAGAACTAGTTTCCTTGGTTCCTTGAGAGCTCAGTGTGTAGTCTCCATGTGTCTGGAAAGGAAGCTCTGTGAGGGCAGAGGTTTGTGTTCTGTTGTTACTACGTCTCCAGTGCATGGAACAGTGCCTTGTAAATAGGGGTGTTGAAAGAACATGAGTTGCCTATTTTCAGAAGCATTGGATCATAATTGTATGTAGTATATTGAATTTATATTTAGCATAATTTTTATCTTTGATTCTTGATTTTATAAATTTTAATGAAGATTGTAGCCATCAGTTTTAAAGTTGAGTGTTTTACCTATACAAAGTGAGATGTTGGTCCAAATATTATCCCAGTGACATACCTAAAGTTCTGTATTTTTAAAAATCTAGTTTTATTATCATCTAAGTTGCATTTTATTGTGATTTTATGAGTGCAGAATGTGCCAGAAAAGGAAAAGGTGATGTGAGCTTGCTTGCCCCTCTTACATTTTCTTTACCACTTGGAGTTGCTTACTAAAACTTCTATGATGTAGTGGTTTTTAAAAATCCCAGGAATTAGTGCAGCTACTTTGCAGGCTCTGCAGCCGTGGCAGGTTTTATATAAGCAGCCTCTGTCATTTTGGGGGATTGCTGTGAAGAGTAAATGAGTTTGTATAATATCTGTAAATCACTTAGAATAGCGCTTGGCACATAAGGGCTCAATAAATGCTAATTATTACATTTCGGGTTTTTATGAGGCTTAAATTAAACAAGATTATTCATGTAAAATGTTTAGTAGAGTATCTGGCATTTATTAAGTGCTCGATAAATGCTACTGGCTCTAATTTAAATATTCAGGTGCCAATATGTCTGAAGAGGCTGTATCTTTGGATCTCTGCATATGTCATATGTTTAGTGAATTTATTTTATTTAGATCATGAGGAAAAATTATTAGTTTCTGTATTGGCTTTTCCCAATAGGTACAAGTTACAAAAATTTTATAGAAATATGTAATTATTTTTCTGATTTCTAAGTTTAGGTCATTTTTTAGGCCTCTCTATTCAAGTTTATGTTTATTTTTACTATTAAAAAGTACAGAGCTTTGACTGATATTACAATTTAGCACAGTAATTTTCTTTGACGAGATTGTCAGTATCTAAACTCATCTTTCTTGTATTGTTATCCTTCTCACAGGTTTGTGGAACCTTGCTTCTCTCTTTTCCAATCTTTGTTTATTTGTGTTGATGCCCTTTGCCTTTTTCTTTCTGGAATCAGAAGGTTTTGCTGGCCTGAAAAAGGTAAGTGAATCATGTTTTAGAATTAAATTTCTTCAATGAAGAAATAAATATCATTCATGTTGAACTAGAAAAAAGTAGGCTTAAACAACCATTTTACTGGAATGTAAGCAGTTTAATTAATAATAATGTCTTGTTAATATTAATAATGTTTTTACAATAATGGTAACAGTGTTACATATTGAATTATTTTACATGTCTACAGGGAGGAAGTCATCTTTTGACCTTTGAATGATTTTATACTATGTGCAAAGTTGGTGGAGTGTTCTTTTGTAGAATGAATAAACCTGACACAATAGCTATTATTCCTTTCTTATTCCCAGGATCCTGTGACTTACTGATATTAGGTGAATGTGGGAGCGTGAGAAGTGGGCAAAACAGGACAGTCCGCAAGAGCATCTTAAACAGTTAATCCAGACCTTGTCAATGGTAGTAACTCCCTCTGTCCTTGAATAGAGCATTTTAAAGTGAAGGGAACAGCATTTCCATTTATAGCTTGTGGAGCTGTTTGCTATAAAAGCTTGGAATATAATGCGAAGATTTCAGTAGTTAGTACTTTTGGGGTGACTTTTAAACTTGACAAAATGAGTTCTGGTGTTACAGTTTATAGGCACATTGCACCTTTCTAATTTTTAGTTACGGTTATTCATATTCATATTGTGATAGATGGTTGGTTTCATATTTAGTGAATGTACTGAGATCGGAATGGATGGTTGGGTATGGCGGTCAAACCTGCATTGAGAAAACTGGCTTTTATATATTAGGTTTGTTTTTTATAATGACGTATGTAAATTATTTAAGTCATCCATGTAATGGGAAAGACTTGCATAGTTTCAGTTTAAAAAACTCTTTGTTCATAATTTCTTGAAGAATGATAGGAAGTTTTGCTGCTGAAAGGGATTTAGTTCAAACCCTCCTTTTATAAGGAGGAAACTGAGATCCAAAGATATTAATGTTATTAAATTGTCTAAGAACCACATATGTACCATTGCAAAACTAGGACTAAAACCCAGGGCTTGCTTCTAACCTCCCCAGAGTGTGCACGTTCTTCACCGGTCAGCACTGTGGAGAGCACAGCTAAAGCCAGCCAGGCACCGACGAGGAGGGAGGGGAAGAGGACCACAGCGCGAGGGCAGAGGAAGGGGCAAGGCGGGGCTTTGCGTGGGGACGTCAGATAGTAGGAGAACAAGCAGGGTGTGACCTGGAAGCCCAGACAGAGCTCAGGAGAGTGGAATGTAAAACATGACATCAGAGTGGGGTCGAAAAGGAAGAGCATGGAGAAGAAACAAGGTCATCAGAGACGCTTGAGAAAGCAATTTCTGTGGAATTTTGGAGCCTTTTGATGGATAGTCATACATTTGACAGAGTTTTACTAGGCACATACTAAGTGGTAATTGCTATGCTGTTAAAGGAGCTTGCTGGGTACAGAAGTGAAAAGACAGGGTTCTTGCCTTCAAGGGATTAAGAGAGGATGACCTCAGAGATGAAAACAAGTAGCATGTGGTGGATGAACTTTTACACAACGAGCGGCTGTGAGGGGAGGTCTTGATTTGCCTGGAGAATTGGGGAAGCTTCAGGGAGGGGTTAGCCTGCACTTGAGCTGAGACTTGCAGGTGAGCATTCGAGGCTTGAGCAAAGGCCTGGATTCTGCCTGAATTGAGGGAGTGGCTGGCTGATGCTTAGCTGTAGAATGGAGAATGGCTAGAGACCCCTTGTCAGGATCAGATCCTGGAGGCCTGAGTCCTCTACCACATAGTTTGGGTTTTATGCTGTAGACAACAGGGAGTTGGCAGAGGATTTTTGGAAAGAATTTTTGCATCTACTGTTTTATTTAAGCATATTTAGAGATAAATACACGTCAGAATTTCAACATATGTCACTAGGGAAAGGAGTACATGCACCACACAATGCGAGACACTGTTTGGTAGAGATGTCACCATACTGAATCAGTCATGCACCTGGCTCTGTTAAACAGAGCGTTTCAGCATATGTCACTAAAATTGCCATGTTGATGTTTGCTTTAAACATGCACAGCGCTCCCCTCTCCCTAGCTCTGTCTCGTGTGTAATCTTATCAAGTGCAAAAGCAACTGGTAAAGCTCAGTGTTAAATATATTTTCATGTTTGGTATTAAAGGTGCGCTCCCTAGTTTATGCTTTTCATAAAAATCTAGTTATTAGTTAAATAAATTATTTTAAAAAACAGTGTGCAATATGGACAAACCCCTTTGTCTCCAAATTATTTCCCTCCCTTCCTGTGAACTAACCAACTAGAAAAGGGACTTGGCTGAATCTGTGGGAACAGAGGTAGCACCATCTCTAGAATTAAAAACAACGGACCCAAGAACCCAGTGATTTACTGTTCTCCTGTTCCCCCTTGTAGACTAAGGTCAAAGGGGAGAATCAGCTTGAGGAGGGGTATGAGAAGGTAAGTAAAAATCTTTTGCACCTACAGTTGTACAGCAGTTCTTCCCTCTAAACTGTTTACTTCTAGTCTCTTTATACATGATTAGAAGAATGCCTTTTCTAAGCACATCTCTGACTATGTCAGCCTCCTCAGAATTCCTCAAGGTCACCAGCTACACTTCATGGTCTCAAAGGGGACTGATGTGTTGAGTGATTGTAGGGTGCAGTCGACATGACCAATCCAGTTAATTCCCAAACCCTGCGAAGGATTTTTAAAAAATATATTTATTTATTTGGCTGTGCCGGGTCTTAGTTGCGGCATGTGGGATCTAGTTCCCTGACCAGGGATCGAACCCGGGCCCCCTGCATTGGGAGTGCAGACTCTTAACCACTGGACCACCAGGGAAGTCCCCACAGTGAAGGATTTAAAAAGAGGGGGAGAAGGCAGAGCTCAGGATGGTTACCGTTTCTTAGAATCTGGTAGCTTGGGGATGAATGGGAGTTGCAGAAACCAAATTAAAGTGTTTTGTCTTTAATGCTGTTAAAGGAAAGAGGGAGATGGGGTTGTGGCTTGGAGGAGAAGAGGTAGAATAATTCTATTATGCTGAGGGAGGAGCCAGTGGAAGAGAGACTGCAGGTACTAAGGTGAGAAAATTTGTCTTTAGTGTCAGACTGCCTGGGCTAGTTACATCATCTAAACCTCAGGATTTCTTTCTGTAAAGGGTAGAGTAATGATAGTTACCTTACTGTTTCATTTGGAGGATTAAATGAGAGGTGATTATTCATGTAAAGCATTTAGCCCAGGATTTAGCTCAGTAAATGTTAGGTATTATTGTCACTATCCTAGAGCTTCATGCATTTGACTGATAAGTATTCTAGGAAACATCAGTGTTATATGGATAGATCATTAGAAAGCAACTAAATAGAGTCAGCTCTTAATTATTCATGTATTATTATCTTAGGCAGTTTTAAGATTCCAAATTATTTTTCCCATTTTGAAATGGCATGTACTGAAGCAGAATCAAAACTGCCTAAAGAGAAGGTGCGTCTGCAGGGAACTATATTCAATATCCTGGGATAAACCATGATGGAAAAGAATATGAAAAAGAATATGTATGTATAACTGAGTCACTTTGCTGTACAGCAGAAATTAACACAACACTGTAAATCAAGTATACTTCAATAAAATTAAAAAAAAGAAAGAGAAGGTGCATGTAGATCCTATTAGAAATGTTTAGAGAGCTTTACAATCAGGGTAATCATGGCATGTTATCTTACAATATTCACCTTTTTCAGTTACATGGAAGTTGCAAGGGTTATTATTAGCATTGTATATTTAAGTCTAAATGTGTTAGGTATATGTTTGAGCCTTGCAGTATTATGCCTTTCTGTTATATAAGATCATCTGGTATTTACTTGCACAGGTTCTGAACAGTGTTTGGTGAGATCTGTAGCGCTTTCCACAGAGCTATAGGTTGTATCACAGTCAGGAACTCTGCTGCTCTGATGAAGGGGGTGGGTCGCTGACATCTTTGACACAGCTGGCTGGCAAGCATGTATATATTTGTGTGTATCCCTTTAAAACCCTTTGCTCATTGGTTACATTTGACATATCTACTTCCAAGGCAACATTGAGGAGAGCTTAGAAAACACTTCTAATTGGTGGATTTCAGCACAATCATTTGAGTAAGGACAAACTTGTAATATGGTTAAGTTAAATTTCCTTTTTTTTCCTTTGGCCACTTCCTGGTGTTGTTTTACTATGTTGAAGTCTGGTGGAGCCCCTAAATGGCATATGGTCCCACCAAACTCCCATTGATTCCCCTGGGCAATCGATTTTAAAGCAGCCCCTTGCATATTGTGCCGAGATGCGGAAATTGGCCACTGGCCATGGCGGATGCAGAGCTTGAATTGAAAATCAAATTAAGCAGAATTCTCTACTTAGTTTTTAATTAAACCACTATGTTAATTCAAACAGGACATTTTAGGCCTGGGGGGTTGACCATGTCCTTTTAAGGGCCTTGAATCGCCTTTCTTCTCTCTCCTTACCATGGCGTATGTTTCTTTTTTATTGGGACCATCTCCTAGCTATTCCCATTCTTTACAGTTCTCAAGGGTAGGAGAATGTAAGTGGTCTTGATAAAGCAAGGTTTCTTCTTTTTCTTTCTTTTTTTTTTTTTTTTTTTTTGGTAAGAAGGTACCTTTTATCTTGGAATTCTGCTAGCAGTTAAATTTTTATTTAATCTAGATTATTCATATTATAGGCTGTCACCCGTATATATTGTAGCAAGCATTACATATGTTCATGTGTGTTTGAAGCTGACCCCAACCCAAGCTTACATCTTATGTTTCAACTCTGGTGAAGAGGTTGCGTCTGGTGGGTTTTGTTTTTGTTTTGGGGTAGACATGTTTTCTCCACAGTTTTTATCTCCGTTGCTTAGTCACACACCAGAGTATGAGAGTCTTGGGGCTGGCAGCGCTCCTGTTCCTGTTACACTCAGGTCAGCTGTGTGAGTCTCTCTCCCCACTCTGCCTCAGAGGGACCTCTAGGTTATTTGGGGTGATGCCAGAAGGTGTTTTTCGATTGCGTAATGAACCGGTCTAACCTCTGGCTAGGGTTTAAATGGGAGTTAGGAATGTGTTTGTTTCATATTGTATCGTAACATCTTACTTTGAATTAAAATGTCATAAGGAAAAAAAATGTCATGAGGAAAAAATTCAGCAACTTAATGAAAGTAAAAAAAACCCTTCAATGACAGATTATTTCATGAACCAAAGATGTTTCTGGGAGCAGCTTTATATTGTGCCTCACATTAATGCCTATCTTTGGTTTGAAGTCATGGTATAACATTTAACATAAGTGACAGCAACATCCTGACCAATTACCTAAGCCATCCAGACACCCCCAGATGTCCAGAACATAGCACACGGTCTGTAGGATTAAGAGGTTAACTCCTAGAACTTCAAACGAAGTGCTTGATAATAAAAGCAAAAAGTACAAAATCTGAGGTGACTTCCTTTCTTAATTAATTAGACTGGCCAGGTGGAAGCCGAGAGCTGGGCGCGGTGCTTGGAAGGCCTGTGAAGCTGAGCGCCGTGACAGCGCGATAGAGGGGAGCAGACATCGTTCTCATGTGTTTCTGTCCTGTGTCACAGTTTGAGGTTGTCCTGGTTTATGTCCCTTTTGGCAAACTTACATAAAAGTGACCTTGTACTGTATTTTATGACCAGATGACTTTTCCCCCCAGTGGCTAATTTGTATCAGGCCTCCATCTTAAAGAGACACAGAAATGAGTAGGAAGTCCAGCTCGGTCTCAGTGAGCTTTTCATTGCATTCTTTCATTATTTTTGCTCGTTTTTGCCACTGATCATCCATAAATTGTTGGAAATGAGTGATTAAGGAAGTGCTGCTTAGTGTTAGTGGCACATGCGCATATTTGCATGGTTTTTGTGGGTGAGAGGAAATCACATAAAAAAAGGGAAACTCCTGCTGGGAACCTTTCAAGGAAATTTACCTTGGGTCTCGTTTTGATCTTGGTGTTTATTACAGAAAATGGAGTCATATCTCACTAACTATTGTTATGTGTCAATTTGATTTTCCAACACCTTCAAGAAAAAAAAAATCAGTAATTTATTAACAGAATTCCTCTACCCTCTTCCAATTGTGAGGACTAATTTTTTCCATAGAAGCAATATAGATAAGAATGATTATTTTCAAAACATTCGATTCTGGTAGTGTTGTTACATGCAAGGTTCCTGTTGGAATTGTGACTCTACTGTAAAAGGCGTGGTTATAATAATGTAAACTGAGCACTTCAGACATTGAAGCTTGACGTATAGGATGTCAGAGAAAGACACAGAAAAGTATTATTTTGAAGAAAAGGGTACATTTATTTCATTTAAAAATTATCTGAGTTCATAAGGATTTTGAGTTAAAAATCATTTAGTTAATGAAATGACGTTAGTTTTGTCACTCTTCTCAGTACAGCTGCATGTTGGAGGCGACTAAATTATAACTTCAGTAACAGTGTCAGTTATTGGTAAATAGCACATTGCTCAGTTCCTGCATACTTGGTGATGGTATGATACTCTCTCTCCATTTATCAGAAAAGGAGAGATTTCTACTGTAAGGCTAGATTGTCTCTTTATTTGCGTAAAGAGTTTTGTATAGTGGCAAAACTGTAAGCTCTGGCTTTCAGAAGACCTGGACTTAAATCCTGACTCTTCTTTTACCGACCTGGAAGTCCAGGCACGGTTCTTAGTGTCTCCATCTGGAAAATGGGCTGCAGTCCTTACCTCGTCCTCGGGTTACTTCACCAAATCTGTTTGTAAAGCACCAAGACACAGTAGAAGCGGCAGTTATTATTAGGGACTCAAATGTACCAACTGTGAGCAAGTTGATAATGAAATCAGGAAGATTTGTGTGATATAACTTTATATGTGATAGCAAAACGATGTAAGAAATTAGAGTGGCGTCAACATAGCTTTGTTTATTTACTTTTTGAAATATAAATGGTTTTATCTTGTAACAGTATAGGTCGTAAAAAGAAGGTATTTAATAGGTAGCTGAATTTCAAACTTTATATGATGATTAAATTACCAACTAATGTCTCATAATTTGTTAAATGAGAAGTTTTGGTAGGGAGGAAATATAAAATCACCAGGTTTAGATTTTAAAGTAATTATACATTTAATTAAACTGGCTCTAATACTTCTAATATTCATAAAACAATTTCATAGGAATAGCCATTGTTATCAATTAGAGTCTCCTTTCTAAAACTTTTTTTGGGGGAGTTGAAAACTACCTACCCTTGGTTGGAATGAACTTTATTTGAAAGTAAAATTAAATGTCAGATTTAATGCTGACTGGAGAGCTTCTTACACAATTATGATACATACCCACAGACCTGTAGGACGGGAGCTCACCCAAGAGGCTAGAATTTGGATTGTTAAAATCTTTTATTTATTTGGCATTTAAACTCATATTTATTTGTCTGTAAAATCATTTATTCAGCATGTCACAGTGTTAACCTTCTGATCTCTATGAAATGTATGCCAATATATAGCTGGAACTTGATCTGTTACTTTACAACCCATTTATTTGGCCCATTTGTACCAGAAATAAAAGTTGTGTATTTAGACACATCAAAGGCAATAGGATTGTTTGATAGTTTTGATATTAGGTAATATTGTAGGTTGCAGTATATTATGAACTTTTCTTTAGACTTAAGTCATTAATAGTTATACTACTTAAAAATTTATTGGTTTGCACACTTTCTGTTAAGGAAAGGAAATTCTCATCTAGAAAGACAAGTTCTTACTGTTCTAGAGTGATTGACTTTTAAATCAATTGAACTGTTAAAAAAATACATAAAATGTATGTTCTTTTAGTTATTAAAAATAAGGTGAGCAGGCAAAAACAAAAAATAAGGACGCCTGAACAGTAGAAAAAGAATTAAGGGCTTCCCTGGTGGCGCAGTGGTTAAGAATCTGCCTGCCAATGCAGGGGACACGGGTTTGAGCCCTGGTCTGAGAAGATCCCACATGGCGTGGGGCAACTAAGCCCATGCGCCACAACTACTGAGCCTGCGTGTCTGGAGCCTGTGCTCGGCAACGGGAGAGGCCGCGACAGTGAGAGGCCCGCGCACCGCGATGAAGAGTGGCCCCCGCTCGCCACAACTGGAGAAAGCCCTCGCACAGAAACGAAGACCCAACACAGCCAAAAATAAATAAATAAATAAATTTATTAAAAAAAAAAAAAAGAATTAAATATAGTGAAATGGTCAATTTAAAGGAAACGTTTCCTATTATCTTTCTTGGAACACAAAGAAGAGATTTTAAGTTGTTTTATAGTGCTGGATTTAAATACTTTTATACTTTCATATTTTATTTGGGATTACTTGATACTAATGTTTCTCTTTACACATTAATTAATGAGTATTAAGTTTTATAAGCAGTCTGTTTTTAAACAGACTTGTGAAGGGCTTAAAAAATTTTTAAAATCCTTTTTGAAATATCAGAAAAACATCTCTTAATGATTTTTGCTTCCTTTTTTTTTTTTAACATCTTTATTGGGGTATAATTGCTTTACAATGGTGTGTTAGTTTCTGCATTATAACCAAGTGAATCAGCTATACGTATACATATATCCCCATATCTCCTCCCTCTTGCGTCTCCCTCCCGCCCTCCCTATCCCACCCCTCTAGGTGCTTCCTTTTAAATGCCTAGAATTAAATGATATTTCTGATTTTTTTTTAGAAGATATTTAATGAAGTACCTTATGTTGCGAGAAGAGCTTATTGCATTATATAACAAATATACTTTAAGTATTCTGAATAAGATTTCTCTTCTCTTTCTGTTATTACCTTAGTTCAGTCTTCATCATTTCTTACTTGGATTATTTAAACCACTGTCCATCTGTGTTTTCTGCTTCCAGTTTCATTCCCACACAAAGTAACCTCCATACTGCCTTCTAGCATTGTTTTCTGCATAATGCTATATCTGTAACTCACCTCCATAAAATCTCCAAGGACCAAAACCGAACAGGCACAACAAAACTTAAATGGTAACTGAGTAAGTGGTGCCCTAGTTAGGGCAGGGAGGTAGTTACAAGGTGGTACAGGACCATGGATGCATTCAGGCTAGGAGTTGGAACTGAAAGCCCTCAGCCAAAGGGCAAACTTGTTACACACACACACAGTGACAGGGAAAGGGCAAACTTATTACACACACACACACACACACACACACACACACACACACACAATGATGGGGAGCATCTGTCAGGCTCAGCTCTGGGCAGAAGTCTCCCCTGAGAGTTAGTCCACAGGCCTCTACCTCACAGGAGTTGGGGTTTGATATTACTACCTGTATTGTTGGGAGACCCTAAACCAAGAAATTAGCATAAAGGGTTTTTCAGAGTATTATGTATCATTTTATCATTTCAACCTGATGTGTATAATATTTTAACATAACGTATAATTAAATTTTAATTTTAAGTGGTTTCAATAAGCATATAATTAATGTTGGTTTTAGAAAGTTGACTTAATGTAATTAAGATTCATCATATGTGTAAATTTTTGAGCTGGTCCTATTTATGACATAGGCTATTTAATTGTCTTTAACTTAATTGTGTGAGAAAACTCAGGACTTGACAACAAACATATAAGCAGGCCTAAACAAGACCTGATTACATTTTATCCAAACTTTTTTCCATTTTAATCGAACACTCTTTCTTAGTAATTTGATACTGGTTTAGTTCTGAAAGTGTTTTTATTCCTTCAGAGCCAAGGATGAATAATGTAGTCTATTCTATTTTAGCTACTTTTTATGTGAGTTTTTACAAAGATCTAATATTTTAATCTCTCTATAGTTAATTTTGTGAGGTGATTAAAAAGAGTGAATCTAAGTAAATTTTTCTCTGTTCAGTTATTCTAAAGAAATGTATACAGTAATATTACTCTTACCTATTATTTTTTAATATTTAAAAATTCTTATGTATGATTACACATCTTTTTGGACTTTTTGCAGCTTGTAGTGCCTGGAATCATTGCTCTTTTCTTACTTTTCTTATTTTCTTTTAATTTTTTTTTTTAGTCTATAATTTCCTCTGGACATTTCTACATAGATTTGATCCCAAGTACTTCCTATCATTTAGGGATTTCTCAACATTGCTACTCTGCTGATGGAGCTCTTGTCTTCTACCATAATTAATTCATTCAGTTAATTCCTATTGACCACTTATTGTATTCTAGGTACTGTTGCAGCTGCTAGGGACAGTGCAGTTGATTGATTGATTATGTATTTATTTTATATTTTTCCTGTTTTCTGTGGTAAAAAAATGTATGTGATTATTAATCTGTCATCTTGAACTGATGTACCTGATTCCTCTATCTCTCCACCTGTTAGCTTTACTGGCCCTTTGTCTGGAATTCAGTTATTTGTTAATTTGGAGGCATTCTTTGTTCTTTTTTCCAGACCTGGGAGGCTTTGTGGTCTCTGCTTGAATTGGCTCTGATTCGTTGACAAGTGTGGGGCGCAGTCTTTTCTTTTGGCCTCTCCTCTTTAGCTTTGTAGCTGTTTTGGCCTCTCATGGCCTTAAGGTTGTTTAAAGACGATCTTTTCCAATATAGTGTTCAGAAATTCCTTCTCAGGCTTCCAAGATGATTTCTACAAACGTACAAGCCCTTCCTAAATGTGTCTGTGTATTCCAGGATCTTTAATTTCCCTGTGTCTTATTTGGCTTGCATGAAGCATACTCACGAGGTTGATGATTTTGGCTGATTCTCCTGTGTATCTTGACTTCTATCGGTTTTTCATTAATATTTTAATTATAATTTAAACAAGTTTAGGGAAAGCCAATTAACCCTACATTGTATTTTATATCATTCCAAATTACCTGTCAACATTTGTACTTGGATCATTGTGTAATTATAATTAGTGTATATATATATTTTATGTCCGTCTTACTTTAATCATTTATTTTGTGTACATAAATTTTCTAGTGCCATGAAAAATTGTCCAAGACTTGGAAATGGGCAAAGAAGATCCTGGGTGTTCTGTCATTGGAGTTCTAGCCATTGTCTAGTGGATGCTGGGGGTTTTCTGGTCCTATAGGGGTGTGCACCTTTGGCTGATTTTCTGTTGACTTGGCTATATTACATCTCCTTAGGGTTAGAGTTAACTTGTAGGAAAGTGAGAGCAATGCGAAGTAATTTGTCTGATAGAGATGTAATTGATTTCTTCCCTATGCAAAAGATAACTCCAAACATTTCATTTTATTGTCCCACAGGATGTTATCCCATTTTGCATCTATTAGCAAATTGATTTTAATATTTCTGGTTATCTACGTATATGTGTTCTTCAAATTCTCCTTTGACCTGGTTTTATCAGAAATTAAAATCATGTGCTAAAGGATGTGAAGAACAGAAAGGACCAGGGTGCTCAGAGAGGAGCTGCCATCATCAAGCAGCAGTAACACTTGCTGTGGGCTAAAGCAGAGCACGTGGGTCCTGGAAGTTGAGAGTCGGTAAACTTACAAGGGTCCACCAGGGCACAAGCTACCGAGACACCTCACCCAGAACTGGAGCCTGCTTCTCTAGATTCACTGTCACCAGAGGCAGGAGATGATTAAAGAAAGAAGCAGGACAAAAACTTGTGTATATAAAGATGAACAGGGACTCAGGAGATGACCAGACATCTGGGAAAAGTCAACATTGTGAGAGGGACCAAATTCGATGCACTACTCAGAGTTAATAGACAAAGAAAAGATTTCAGAGAGGTTTGAAAATATTTGATCTAGCATTTTAGACTTATCTTGGCAGAGGGAATTAAGGATATCCTGTCCTCAATATTGCCAGAAATGAAAGTTTTGTTGAGTCATTCTGATAAAAATCAAGTCTAGACAGTTTCCAGGATATTTCTATCAGACGTTAAAGAATAGATAACTACAGTTTCAACAAATTTGTCTGGAGATTGGAAGATGGAACACTCACAGTTGTATTTTATGGAACTAGTGGAATCTTGATGCTGAAAGCAGACAGGATTAATAGGAGAAAGGAACATTATATGCCATTCCTTTTCATGAATACTTGTGAATCAGAAAATATTAAGCTGAGTCCAACACAAAAGATCATCATCCAAAAAAATTTATTTCAGCTATCAAGGTTGGTTTAACACTAGAAAATCTATGACTGTAATTCATATTAGGAGAGTAAATGAGAGAAAAGAATCAAGTGAACACCTCAGAAGAGATGCAGAACACATCCATGAAATCAGTAACCATTCATGATTAAAAAGCAAACTAAGAACTAAAGGGAACTTGCTTAACCTGATAATGGATATCTACTCTAAGACTGCAACTGACATTGTTCTTAGCAGTAAAATGTTAAAAGTATTTACTTTAAAATTGGGATGCCATCTTGAGTATTTTTATTTCTAACAATAGACAGCACTATAGTAGAGTTCTTTACCAGTACAGTTAGACAAGAAAAGGAAAAATTGAAAGGAACAAACAAAATAGTCATGATTAACAGATGATATTGTCTTTTGAAAAATCCTATAGAATCTAAAGATAAATGATAATTCCAATAAGAAAATTTAGCAAGGAAGCTGGATCTAGGATTAATATAGGAAAATCAATAAGTAACAGCAACAAACAGAAAATCTAATTAAAAATACCTTTTAAAATAGCAAGACAACTAAGGTATGTTGAAATAAACCCAACAAATGATTTTTAAAACCTTATTGAAATAATATATGGAAAGAAAAAATCTTATTGAAAGATGTTAAGAAGACCTAGTTAATTGGATAGATATTCTATGTTTATGAATTTCTTTATATGATAAAAATATCAGTTCTCAAATTATTTTTTAGAGTCAGTGCAATTCTAATAAAATTTTTAAGAGGTTATCTTATGGCATGCGACAAGGAGATAGTAAAATTCTTTGGGAGGGCAGAGAGTCAAGAATAGCCAAAGCAATTTTGAAGAACATGGTGATAGAACTTACTCTATCAAATATTAAAAAAGGAACAAAGGACTTGAATAGACATTGCTTTGAAGAAGATATGCAAATGACCAATAAGCACATGAAAAGACCCTAGTGTCACTAGGCATTAGGGAAATGCAAATCAAAACCACAAGAAGATACTTCTCCACACCCATTAGAATGGCTGCTAGAAAATAACAAGTATTGGTGAGGATATTGAGAAATTGGAACTCTTGTACACTGTTGGTCAGAATATAAAATGGTGCGACGACTGTGGAAAACAGTATAGTGGTTGCTCAAAAAATTAAAAATATAATTACCACATGATCCAGATATTCCACTTCTGGGTATGTACACAAAAGAATTAAAGGAAGGACTCCACAGATATTTATACACCCATTTTCATGACAGGATTATTTTCAATAGCCAAAGGTGGAAACAACCCAAGTATCCATCAGTGGATTAATAGATAAACAAATTGTGGTATGTGCATATAGTAGTATATTATTTAGCCTTAACAAGGAAGGAAATCCTCACATACTACAACATGGATGAACCTTGAGAGCATTATGCTAAGTGAAATAAAGTCAGGCACAACAAGACAAATACTGTATGATTCCGCTTATATGAGCGTCCTAGTGTAGTCAAATTCATAGAGACAGAAAGTCGACGGTGGGTGTACAGGGGCTGGGGTTAGATGGGGAGTTACTGTTTAATGGGGTGCAGAGTTTGAGTTGGAGAATATAAAAAGCTCTAGAGATGGATGGTGGTGATGGTTGCATGACTGTGTGAATGTACTTAATGCCACAGAACTCTACACTTAAAAATTGTTCAAATGGTAAATTTTATGTTATATATACTTAACTGTCATAAAAAAAAGTAAGTGATGAGCACGGCAGTTCAAATTGGTGGTTACCATTGGGCAGGTTGGTGCAGCAGGTGTGTGGTTGGGAGGGCTACATGGGTGCACAGTGGTTGTGGTGACGTTCCTTTAGGTTGGGTGGTCTCTCCACAGGTATTTAACAGACATATAAAGCTAAACAGTGTACAGACCGACATACCTCAGAGATATTGTGGGTTTGGTTCCAGACCACTGCAGTAGAGGGAATATTGCAATAAAGTGAGTCACACGAAGTTTTTGGCTTCCCAGTACAAAGAAAAGTTGTGATTACACTATACTGTAGTCTATTAAATGCGCAATAGCATTGTGTCTAAAAAACAATGTACATACCTTAATTAAAAAATACCTCTTTGCTAATAGGAATAAGGATGCTGACGTAGAGAATAGACTTGAGGACATGGGGACGGGGAAGGGCAAGCTGGGACGAAGTGAGAGAGTGACATGGACATATACACACTACCAAATGTAAAACAGATAGCTAGTGGGAAGCAGCCGCATAGCACGGGGTGCTTTGTGACCACCTAGAGGGGTGGGATAGGGAGGGTGGGAGGGAGACGCAAGAGGGAGGGGATGTGGGGATATATGTATATGTATAGCTGATTCACTTTGTTATAAAGCAGAAACTAACACACCATTGTAAAGCAATTATACTCCAATAAAGATGTTTAAAAAAAATACGTCTTTGCTAAAAAAATACTAACCGGCCTCCGAACCTTCAGTTAGTTGGTATCTTTTTGCTGGGGGAGGGTCTTGTCCTGCCTCGACGTTGGCTGCTGGCTGATCAGGGTGCTGCTGCGGAAGACCGGGGGTGGGGGGCTGTGGCAGGCCCTTAGAATAAGACGACAGTGAAGTGTGCCGCATCGACTGACTCTTCCTGTCACGAATGATTTCTCTGCAGCGTGCCGTGCTGTTTGGTAGCGTTTTACCGATGGTAGAACTTCTTTCAGAATTGGACTCAGTCCTCGCGGACCCTGCTGCTGCCTCATCAGCTAAGTTCACGTCCTAGTCTAAATCCTTTGTCATCATTTCCACAATCTTCACAGCGTCTTCACCAGCAGTGGATTCCATCTCAAGAAACCATTTTCTTTTGCTCATCTATAAGAAGCAATGCTTTTCTGTGAAAGTTTATCCTGAGATTACAGCGATTCAGTCACATCTCAGACTCCACTTCTAATTCTAGTTCTCCTGCTGTTTCCACCACATCTGCTGTTACTTCCTCCACTGAAGTCTTGAACCCCTCCAAGTCATCCATGAAGGTTAGAATCAACGTCTTCCAAACTCCTGTGAATGTTGGTATTTTGACCTCTTCCCATGAATTATAAATGTGCTTAATGGCATTTAGAATGGTGAATCCTTTCCAAAAGGTTTTCAAGTGACTTTGCCCAGATCATCAGAGGACTCACTATGGCAGCTACAGCCTTACGAAATGTATTTCTTTTTTTTTTTAAATTTTTTAATAGACTTTTACTTTTTTTTTTTTAAGTATTTGTTTATTTATTTATTTATGGCTGTGTTGGGTCTTCGTTTCTGTGCGAGGGCTTTCTCTAGTTGCGGCAAGCGGGGGCCACTCTTCATCGCGGTGCGCGGGCCTCTCACTATCGCGGCCTCTCCTGTTTCAGAGCACAGGCTCCAGACGCGCAGGCTCAGTAGTTGTGGCTCACGGGCCCAGTTGCTCCGCGGCATGTGGGATCTTCCCAGACCAGGGCTCGAACCCGTGTCCCCTGCATTGTCAGGCAGACTCTCAACCACTGCGCCACCAGGGAAGCCCCGAAATATATTTCTTAAATACGACTTGCAAGTCAAAATTACTCCTTGATTCATGGGCTGCAGAACGGTTGTCGTGTCGGCAGGTATGAAACAACATGAATCTTGTTGTACATCTCCATCAGAGCTGTCGGGTGACCAGGTACGTTGTCAGTGAGCAGTAGTTTTTGAAAGGAATCTTTTTTTCTGAGCAGTGGATCTCAGCAGTGGGTGTAAAATATCCAGTAAACCATGTTGTAAACAGATGTGCTATCATCCAGGCTTTGTTCCACTTACAGAGCACAGGCAGAGTAGATTTAGCATGATTCTTAAGGGCCCTAGGATTTTTGGAATGGTTAGTGAACACTGGCTTCAACTTAGTCACCAGCTGCATTAGCCCCTATCAGGAGTCAGCCTGTCAGTAGCCAGGCCTCGGAAGCAACCCAAGTGTCCATCGACAGATGAATGGATAAAGAAGATGTGGCACATATATACAATGGAATATTACTCAGCCATAAAAAGAAACGAAATTGAGTTATTTGTAGTGAGGTGAATGGACCTACAGACTCATACAGAGTGAAGTAAGTCAGAAAGAGAAAAACAAATACTGTACGCTAACACATATATATGGAATCTAAAAAAAAAAAATGGTTCTGAGGAACCTAGGGGCAGAACAGCAGTAAAGACGCAGACATAGAGAATGGACTTGAGGACGCGGGGAGGGGGAAGGGTAAGCTGGGACAAAGAGAGTGACATGGACATATATATACTACCAAACGTAAAATAGATAGCTAGTGGGAAGCAGCCGCATGGCACAGGGAGATCAGCTCGGTGCTTTGTGACCACCTAGAGGGGTGGGATAGGGAGGGTGGGAGGGAGACGCAAGAGGGAGGGGATATGGGGATATACGTACACATATAGCTGATTCACTTTGTTATACAGCGGAAACTAACACACCATTGTAAAGCAATTGTACTCCAATAAAGATGTTAAAAAAAAAAAAAAAAAAGTCAGCCTGTCCTTTGAAGCTTTGAAGCTTTGAAGCCAGGCATTGACTTCTCTCTACTATGAAAGTCCTAGTTGACATCTTTCAATAGAAGGCTCTTTTGTCTACATTGAAAATCTGTTGTTTCGTGTAGCCGCCTTCGTTAATGATCTTAGCTAGATCTTCTGGATAACTTGCTGCGGCTTCTACATTAGCACTTGCTGCTTCACCTTACACTTTTATGTTATGGAGACGGCTTCTTTCCTTAAACTTCATGAGCCAACCTCTGCTAGCTTCAAGCTTTTCTTCTGCAGCTTACTCACCTGTCTCAGCCTTCACAGACTTGAAGAGAGTTAGGGTCTTGCCTGCATTAGGCTTTGGCTTCAGGCAATGTCGTGGCTGGTTTGATCACCTGTTCAGACCACTAAAACTTTCTCCTCAACAGCAATAAGGCTGTGTTGCTTTCTTACCATTCGTGTGCTCACTGGAGCAGCACCTTAATCTCCTTCAAGAACGTTCTTTTGCCTTCACGACTTGGCTGTTTGGAGCAAGAGGCCTAGCCTTCAGCCTGTCAGCTTTCCACACGCCTTCCTCACTCAGCTTCAGCATTTCTAGCTTTTGATTTAAAGTGAGAGACATGCGACTCTTCCTTTCACTTGAACGCTTGGAGGCCATTGTAGGGTTATTAGTTGGCCTGATTTCAACATGGTTGTGTCTCAGGGAACAGGGAGGTCCAAGGAGAGGGAGAGAGATGGGGGAAGGGCTGGTTGGTGGAGCAGTCAGAACACACACAACATTTATTGATTGTTGCCATCTTGTGTTGGTGTAGTTCGTGACGTCCAAAACAATTACAGTAGTAACATCAAAGATCACTGATCACAGATCACCATAACAAATATAATAAAAATGAAAAAGTTTGAAATATTGTGAGAATTACCAAAACGTAACACAGACACACAAAGTGAGCAAATGCTGTTGGAAAAGTGGCACCGATAGACTTGTTCGACGCAGGGTTGCCACAAACCTTCAATTTGTAAAAAATGCAATTATCTGCAAAGTGCAAATTGCAGAAGTGCAAAGGGAAAGAAAGCGAGACATGTCTATACTTTCAGTATTTAAAAATAGAAAGGAAAAAAGGTGATTTATTTCTTGGTGATGGGTTCATATTAACCAAACTGATAAGAAAAACCAAAATGCCAAGTTGTTGATATTCAGTGGAAAACTATAAAATAATCACACATGCATGCACACCTACACACCCAAAGTAGCTGTTATTGAGAGCTGGAGGGGCTGTGGAAATGAGAGAGGCGCCCAACGCAGCTTTGGAGGGATTGGTCTGGGTTTAGAGCAGGCAGACAGCCTTAAGCTTTTTGTGTATGTTTCCTATTTTGTTCACTGTCATAAGGATAGCTCTTCTGTGGTATTTTGGAATTCCTAGTGCTTTTTGTGTAAATGTACTGTTTGCCACAAAAGCAATATGACACTATTACCTAAATTATCATGTGGAATTGCTTTTATATTAATATTCTACACTTTAGTATCTTGTACATTTTGCTATAGTCATGTAATAAATAATAACCCTAATGATTTTTCTTTTGTTGTGTCTGTATTGGAACTTGTGCCTGCGTGTTTTATGGCAGGACTAGTAAGGTATTGGCTACAATGTTCTGTTACATTAAAGGACTGAGCATTTGCTCAGCATGAGCTTGCTATTACGGAATTGAAAATTAATATCCTAGTAAAAGACGCTTTTGTGTATTTTGATTTAGTTTCTTTGCTAAAATTATAGGTTGCCTTAAGTATGTTTTAAGCATTCTCCCCCCACCTCCTATTTCCACATCAGTTTGTCTTTTATGTCTTATTTCTGTCTTGTGGGGAGGGTAGAAAGCACAGGCTCCAGAAGCTGACAGACCTGATTTAAAGAGAGTTCTGGCAGGCCTGGAACAGGGTGACCATAGACAGATTATTTAACTTTTTGGATGTGAGCTTTCTCATTTATAATAAATTTGCCTTTATTGTGAATATTCAGTGAGCACATATAAAGCAACTACGTAGTAGGAGCTTTGCAAATAGTTGCCATCTCTTTTTTTCCGTCAAGTTTATAACTAAAGAATTATTAGAACAGAATTAGAATTAGAAAAGATCCTTACTGGCTAACCATTAAATTATTTTGATGTGATGAAGTGTACTGAGAAATGTTTTTTTCCCAAATTTAGAATTATGTTTAAACATTTTGATGTAAAGTCCCTGCAGTCTTTTTACAATTCAGTTCTTTCATTTACGTGTTGGAAACTTGCTGTATTAATTCATTTACTTGCAATCTGGAGGATTTTGTTTGTTTACTATCATGAGAAATTTCTGCCCATAAATTTAAATATAGTGAACATCTTAGTTCAATGAACAGCAATGTTAGTGTTATTATTTTAACTTATTCTAAAATACTTTCCTTTTGTCAAGTTTTAATAACTTGAGAATCTTATAGTTTTAGTTTTTCTACTGTGTATGACTATTAAATAAATATGTATATATATATAATAAACTGCAGAAAATATTAATAATTAAAAAACAATTCACTATAGAGCTTAACAACACTTTCTATAAAGCTATTTTCTTTGACTTGGGACCAAAACTCTTTTTGTCTATACTTTTAATGATTACTTTGGGAGCAAAGGGGGAAATGGTTGACACTCTCTAGGAATGCTTGTTTGTAGTTATTTCATGGTTTAAAATAATTAATACCTGCCTTTATTTTCTGTTCTTTATTAGTGCTTCTATCGATCTTCTCCAGATGACTGCATGTATGTTTGGTGCAGTCTTGATGTCATGCTGAACAAACCTTATCTTAATGTTACTAAGAGACCCTTTTTGTTAAATGGAAACAATGGCTTGATATTTATTTTAAATGTTCTGTGAATGTAGAAATTTTTCCCAGGCTTTCCTGATGGGTGGAGACATAGTATATAAAGTGGTGTTTACATACCTTCCAAGAGGTCAAGATGTCCATGCAAAATCTTGTTTAAATGTTCATCACCATAGAAACATATCAGTTTATCGTTAGAGCTTTTGTAAATGTATTGTAATTTTCACTTCATTGATGTTCAGTACAGAGCATTTACTGTGTAATTGACCAGCACCAAAATTTGGTGTTTAGCCTTCACTAGCTTATTTAATCTAATTTAAACTGTTAAAATATTGAGATAGTTGTAATTTCCAAAACAATACTGGTATGAAACTAATGTAATTAATTATATAGCTTACTTTTCTTAAAAACAAGATGATGTTTCCTTGACAGAAAGAAAGTACTTTATTCTGATGATGTTTTCTACTAATACGCTGAGTGCTTATTACACTATGATTTTAATAAAAGGGATGGAGTTTCTTTAAGGTAACTTAGATTTATGGTTTTTGGGAGGAGTTAAGACAAGTATTCATAAATACATTATGAAGTTCATGAAATCCTGGTACTGTATGGCATAGTATAAGCATTCACAATTGTGTGAATTTGTGTGAAAATTGTGAGCAAGTACAACGGTTGATGACAAGTAGTTCTTACAGTTCTGTGATCTTATATTCAGGAGACTTTTCTTAATTTTTAAGATGAACAATGGGAACCTTCTTCCACTCTGACAGTGTTTTGCCACTTTGTTGTTTGCAGGGTATTTCAGTAAGTTATTCTGACATCTGGCACATCTTTTAGCTCAGTGTATGCAAGAATGGAGTTGATAGGGACCTTCCCCTTGGGGCTTCCTAGCTCCTGATTCTGACTCTTAATGGAAAAATGAGCAGTAGGCATATTTTTTTGCTTATATGCTGTCCTGCTGGTGATTAATGGTAGTGATAAAAGCTCTCACAATGCTTTTCATTACTTTGCAGACAGAACCACATACAAAAGTTCAAAAAGCTCACACTCTACATGCCACAAAGCCTGTACCCTTTAGGCTTTGTAATATTTTACTGATTTCAAGAAAGGTAGTGATAACAATTTGTATATTTTTGGCACTCATATGAGCCAGTCGATGCCAGATTAACAAATGAAGTTTCTGATTATTTATAATCCCTTCACCTCTCTTCTCTCTGTTCTAAAGTTGTTGAAGGTAAAAAACTCTGCCACATTGCATTTAATGAAAAGATTTGTTATATTTTTCTGTTGGTTTTGCTAAAGCTCATAAATATGATATTTAATTGATTTCAAGTTGGGCTGATTTTGTCCCATTTAATCACTAAAAGGGAATAAAAATAACAAAAGGAAAACATAATTGTCCTAGCCTCCTAGTGGATTAAGTCAGTATAACAGTTATTTCTAACTACATCAGTTATCTTCAATATTTCATAAACAGGTATAATCATATTCCATAATTTTGATGGCTTGCTCTGTGGCAGCCTTTTCTATAATTCCTAATTTACTCTTCTTTAAATTTAGGTTAATAACTGAAAATGAGCAGATTTCTTTTTATGAGTTATTTGTTATCTTTCAAAAGAAATGTTGATCAATTTGAAATAAATTTTTGAAGAGTTCATATGCTTTGACTACAGAGGTTTATTTGTTTAAATGTTTCTTATTTGCTTAAGCATGTGAATGTACATTTTAGACATTTTTTTTCTTGATATTATTCACATATTTATAATAGTAAAAGCATACTCTTGGAATGATAATATTGATAGCTGTTTCCTTTTAGAAAGACTGTTCACATATACTTTTTAATCACATAAGAGATTTATTTGGGACTTAGTTTGTAAGTATATGTGGATAAATATGTTGCTATTTAACTTCATTGTCACTTTCAGACTGGTTTATACTTAGGTTGCATTTTAAATGCTATCTATTTTTCTTAATGAGAGAATGTATTTTTTCTTTATGTAAATAGAATGGAGTAATTTTTAAACTTAGTAATAGATTTCTTCTCTTTGACATAAATGCTACTTGAAACACTAATCTATAGCATGTTAAAAGAGGCTAATCTAGAGCTATAGCATGTTAAAAGAGGCTGTTACTTTAACCAGGCTGTTCAAAGAATTTTATGTCAAGGTTAAATTTAGGAAAATGACCAGAAAGTACTTGAGAGTACAGAGAGTGCTTATATCAGATTTTGTTAGAAACAGACTATTAGTAGTCTGCTCTGACCTATATGGTAACCATTAGCCATGTGTGGCTATATAAATTTAAATAACTAAAATTCAGTAAAATTAAAAACCAGTTCTTTAGTCACAGTAGCTACATTCTAAGTACTCAATAAACACATATGGTTATTAGCTATGTTAATGGATAGCACAGAATAGAGCATTTATATCATCACAGAAATATCCGTTGGACAGCACTGTTCTGTGCTATTTAATCATAAATAATTTGTTCTTTTTTCATCTATAATTAGTTTGCGCACTATCTAAACAGCAGAAAAAAGAGTAAGGCCCAACTTTAAGGATATACTTACGCAGCACCTCAGTTAGAGGTGCACTCCCAGTTAGAGAATGGTGCTAATGAGGTTCAATTTTTTTTTTTAAATTTTTTAAATTTTAAATTAATTTTTATTGGAGTATAGTTGCTTTACAATGTTGTGTTAGTTTCTGCTGTACAGCAGAGTGAATCAGCTATACGTATACATGTATCCCCACTTTTTTGGATTTCCTTCCCATTTAGGTCACCACAGAGCATTGAGTAGAGTTCCCTGTGCTGTACAGTAGGTTCTCATTAGTTATCTATTTTGTACATAGTATCAATAGTGTATAAATGTCATTTCCAATCTCCCAATACATCCCACCCTCCCCTTGCCCCCTTGGTATCCATATGTTTGTTCTCTACGTCTGTGTCTCTTGCAAATAAGTTCATCTACCATTTTTCTAGATTCCACATATATACGTTAATATATGATGTTTTTCTCTTTCTGACTTACTTCACTCTGTATGACAGTCTCTAGGTCCATCCACGTCTCTGCAAATGACCCAGTTTTGTTCCTTTTTATGGCTGAGTAATATTCCATTGTATATATGTACCACATGAGATTCGATTTTTATTGTTTGTTGTTGCATTAATGCATCTGTTTCCCAGGTGCAGGCCTATACCTCTGTTAGTAAGTTATGACTAAGAGTGGCATGATCAGATTTGCATTTTGAGAAGATCACATTTCCATGCGATGTAGGCACCAGGTCAGGGAGAGACAAGAGTGTGGATGTAGGACTAGTAGCTAGGAGGCTGGGGCGTTGTCCACCAGATAGACGTTATGGCAGTAGGAAGAGAGGTGGATGAACTTGAGTCGTAATTACATAGGAGAATCGAAAGGACTCGGTGTTCGACTGGACCAGGGTCCAGGGTGTGTGTATGTGTTTTGGGGAGAGGTGGGGTACAGCAGGAAAGGAGGTGACAAGGGTGTTTCCAGAGTGTCTGGCAAAACAACAAAGTGGATAATGATGCCATTTATTGAGGTATGGGACACTGAAGGAGGAGCAGGTCTAAGGGATAAAATGATGAATTTGATTTTAGAATTCAGTTTAAGGTAGCTGTGAGATATCAAAGGCAAGGTGGCCATTGGGATGTATGGATCTTGGCCTCAGGGGTAATATTTGGACTAGAGGTATATATTTGAGAGTCGTTGGCCACGTGAGGAGGCAAGATCATCCAGGGAAGAAGAGAGAGTCTATCTGGTAGACCATCTTCATCAGAATTGACTGAGGAGCCACTTTGTACAGGTACTCAGGAATTGACAAGCCCCTTGGTAAATCTGTTCCATGCTAATGTTTGAGAAGCACTGATACAGCTTGTGAAAGGATGGACATCTGAGATTGTGCCATCGGAGAAAAGGGATCTGAGATATTTTCCTTTACAGAATGAAAGAAATAGGAATGGAGACAGAAACCAAGGGATAGGGGAAGGGAGCTGAGGGGACGTGCAGGCCACCCAGCTGTGTCTTACTAAGGGAGAGGTAAGGTCAGCTGTAGTTAAGAACGCAGGGCATGAGATTAGGGTCAAGGAGACTGGAACACATTTAAGAACCTTTGAGGGAGTTATTAGCCGGCAATCAGTGTAAGGATTGCCGGGAACATTGAAGGGGCGCTTTGGAACGTAGTAGCGAACACTTCTCATGATTTTGTAGATTTCTTTAACAGTGCTGAGAATTTGGAGTGAGCTTCCAGGTGGAGTTAAACTGGCCTGGTGGAAGTTAAAAGGGCCAGGAATACTAGAGTATTATTGATACTGAATTATCATCAAAATATACTAGTTCATCGTGGGGTTTAGACAGTGAAAACAAGACTGATTGGAGGGATTGGGAAGATCAAGGGAGGAGAGATTATCATGATGAGGACATAGAAGGTTAGAGCTAGGTTAGAGCTAGGTTGGAGGGCTGCAAGATCGGAGGAGACTAGGAGGCTGTGGGCCGAGGGGCAGCTTCACCGTGGGAGATCTCAGAGGTGGCCCTGAGAGATGATGGGGTCTGGTTAGCTGTGTGGCCGGCCGTAGTAGAATGCAGGTCAGGTTCATTATGAGCGTGTATGGTACTTAGGGTGGCAGGGGATGTGATGAGAAGCTCTTGTGAACTAGGTGCTCATATATCAAGAAAGATGGGATTGTTTCTTCTAGGTCTGTACATGGTAGGTGGCAAAGATGGGAAAGAGTGACAAGGTGGCATTAGAAGGTGGTATAAATTTAATTGAGAAAGACAAATGATATGCGAATTCCCAAGCCTTGGAGATTCCAAACACAGAGGCAGCAGTTTGAGTTATTACAGTTAATCCTTACTAGGTACCAGACATTGAGCTCGGCATGTTGCACGTATTAACTCATTTGGTTCTGATAACAACCCACGAAGTAGGGGTGTCATTAATAAACTCGTTCTACAAAGGAGGAAACTGAGGCACAGTGTGCTTTAGGCATTTGCCCAGGGTTACACAGTTGGTCAGTGACGGAGACAGGATTTGAGCCCAAGTGGTCTGCTGGTAGAGTTGGGGCTCTTAACGAGCTTATTATACTGTCTATCTCATAAACCGAACTTGGATATTTTTAAAAAGTTATTCTTATGGGTGCCAAACTCTTGGATGTTTATTATTGTAAGAAAAAAATTGAAAATTAGAACAACATTAGTTTGTTCTCCTATTTCTTAAAGTCATATACATCCACTCTAAAAAATTTGGAAAATACAACAAGGCACCAAGTATACAAGAAAAATAGTTCCCCGTAACCGTCGTCCTAGATAGGACAGTTCCTTTCAGTTGGCCTTGCAAGACTTGCTGTACATCGTCACAATAAGGCCCCTTCCTGCTTCTGCTCAGGGAGAGGGAGCGTAGCCAGACTGCCAGTGGGTTGTCTCACTTCCCTTCACAGCTCAGACCCCAGACACTTGCCAGCTGCCAGGTCATGGGGGCCCTTACTTCTCCTGCCTGCCTACGGCCTGGGTGAGAGGATTCACGGCTCGATCCTGGGGGTCTTCTTGTAGCCCTGAACCCAACCTGTGTGGGCCCTTGTTTGTTCTTACCTAGAAAGCCGTGTGAGCTTTCCATTCTTGTTGCCCAAAGCTTTCCAGAACTGCAGAGGTCTGAGATTTTATGGTACTTGCAAGCTGACAGGTTAGTTTGCCAGACTCGCAGACTCTGGTTGTAGACACAGACTCCTGGGTCAGAGGCTTCATTACTCAGCGTGCAGGCACAGGAGCCTCCTGTTCCTGTCAGTTCCCCAGGACCCCGAGCCCCATGGGGGTGATGCGGCCCAGGTGGGAGCTGTCCCCACAGTGGGCTCGTGTCATGGCTGAGGAGCCCTGCATTTAGGGAACCCGCATTATTTGTAATGGGGTGCAAGCAAGCCTGCCTGCCCTGTGCTCTGCGGGGGGACCTTCTGTTTCACACTGTACGGTAAGCAGACCTGCCTCTACTGCAAAGACACCATCTCTGTCTTCCAAGGCTGTTTGCTGTACAGAAGTCTTTGAAAAGACAGTCCAGAATGCGGACTGCCCCGCCTCTGCTTGTGAGATGCACAGAAGTGGGAGAGACCCACGGAGCACTGCCTTCTAACACAGAGACAGATCTGATGAAAAACGAGTTTAACTGCCAAGAAATACTTCTTACCAAAATATCAGAGGATGTGTGTAAGTCTTATTGGTGATTGGGTCCCCAAATTTATTATCATTATAACACTTAACCTTATTGTTACATTGTAATTGCTTAATATAATAATTATAACATGTATTATTAAAATGCCCTTTTTTTGGACATCAGGTCTCAAACAGTTCCAAGTAGCACTACTGTTTAGCTCGTACATCATAACACTTAAGACACGTGTTACATGTTTTGAGAGCTCTGATGTTCCCATCGGCTGGTCAGAGGCATGCAGGATTCGGGCCCCAGTCAGAGGCAGGAAAAGACAAAGCTGAGGGGGTGTAACACATGCACTCCAGAGCCTACTCTTTTTATCTGTTTTATTTATAGACTTTCCAGATAATATTTAATGTGTGATTAAAAGGTTCTTGCTTAGAAAGAGAGGAAGAGAGAAAAAAATCAGTGCTAAAAGGTAGTGGTCATGTTTTGGTATCCTAATGGTTTGAATGTGTTAAGTGTAGGTTCAGAGAGTTCTTCAGTAAGTAGGAGTGTATTTTTTAGTAGTGCATTTTGTGACTGTTCCTGTTTCATCTCACTTGAGTAGTAGCTACTGTGAGATCTAATGTGTTAAATAAAATACAGGTCGTCATCACTCTGGTTTACCAGCCTCCCTTGCTATGAGTGTGTAAGGTGCCCTGACTCTTCCATTTGAAGACACATTTTAACCTGTCAGGGGCAGTCCTGGTAAGGCTGGACTAGGAAGAAAAGACCGCTTCAACTCTGAGTCATCATTTAGGGCTGGGAACACTTTGGCCGTGGCTTTAGGACATTTCCTTTCCTATTGAATTTGAGGAACTGGGGTGCTATGATTTAAGTGCAACCTGTTGCTGTAATTCAGAAATTAGAAAATAATATTTAGGGCAAAATTGAAATAAGTCTATGTTTTAGATTTTTATTTATAGTTCATATCTTTAAACTATTTTTAATATGGAAGGAAAGATTATATGACTTATTGAGAAACATGGATATACTTATAATTTTGTTGTGTTAGATGTTGTAAATTAGTGCATTACAGTATAAAATATCAACATGAATCTTTACATTTAGGTACAGGTTCAATCATTTGATGACTTTCTAAGAATATGAGAAAGTTTTGTTTTTTGTTTTTGCCTTGTCCCGTAGGTTTTGAGTTTATAAGTCTGGCCTGTCGTTTGGCCCTGAGGTCAGAATTTGTTTTATATTTAAAACAAAATTGTGCATGATGATTCTTTATTGTATTCCAGCCTCGTGGATTTAATGAAATTTCTATCTAATGTCGAGAAAGGGATGATATTTAATTGATATAAATACTGTCCATTTCCACGGTTTCTAAGGCTGGATTACCACGAGGAGTTCTTCGTCTGGACACTAGAGGGCTCTGGAGGCTGTGGGGAGCTAACAGAACCCCCGTGTTCTCTAGTAGATGGTGCTTTGTGTTTTCACCAAGTTGGGTGTCCACGGAACTGTTTGGCAGTATGCCTTAATTAGCCTTATATTCCCTTGATTAGAATCACAGATAAAAATTTGTTAATCTACTTTCTTGGTGGAAAGTGTTAGGAAAGTAATTAATTGTTTAAAAGGGTTCTGCAAAATGTTTTTATGAAGAATTGTTTTGGTACTTTCTTCAAAGCTTAATGGTGTTCTACATAATTTTGAAAAGTCAGCCTAAACGTTACAAACAGTAAACATTTAGTGTTTTTTGTCCTGCTAATAAATGTAAATTTCCTCCCCTTTCAAAGAATTTGTATGCTTTCATATAGACAGAAACCTAATTGTTCATGTGATGAAATAAAATATTAAAATTATATCTTTATTATATTTTGCAGGGAATCCGAGCCCGAATTTTAGAAACTCTGGTCATGCTTATGCTTCTGGCCTTGCTTATTCTTGGGATAGTGTGGGTAGCCTCGGCACTCATTGACAATGACGCTGCGAGTATGGAATCTTTATATGGTACGGATTGACTTGTTTAAACCAGTTTCTCTAGTGGAGACTACAGTTTGGAATATAATTATACACATTCACTTTTTAAAACATTTTAATAGTTCTTTGTATAGTTAATCCTTGTTGTTAATTTACAAAATTAAAAAGTCTTTCGACATGTTTAAGGAAAGAAATGAATGTTTGTGTGTTTCTTGTATGTAGAATGAGCAAGCAGCTTTTCAGATTTTTTTTTCCTTTGGTTAATTGGTTTCTGTTCTTAAAATTCCATGGAGGCTCCTGTTCTCCCTCCAAACAGGTTTTGCAAAAGGGTTATTTCCTGTTCTTCTGTTTTAGATCTTTTTATTGTACAATTTAGAAATTATATGGTTTAGTAGACTCAAATAGGCAATTATGATGTTTACTATACATTAATTTATTGTCAGTCTATATATCAATGTATGGTATTTTGGATGCACTAAAAGATATTTACATTTTTTAATAGATCTCTGGGAGTTCTACCTACCTTATTTATATTCCTGTATATCATTGATGGGATGTTTGTTACTTCTCTGTAAGTATTTTTCTGACATAATATTGATAATAAAGTAGAGTTGTTCTGTGTTCTAGAAAATTACAGACAAGTTTCCCGATGAGATTCCTTAACAGCTTGGAGATATTTTTAAAAGTTGGCCCTTAACTTTTTTTGTATATTCAAGATAAATTTTGATAAACTGAAACCTTGAAATTATACTTTTGTTCTTCTCTAAAGAAAGCCTCTTGCACAGAGTTGGAAAGAGAGAGGGAGGGGGAGAGAGTCAGACATGCACGTGCCTCCCCCCCCATCACAACGCTAGCTTCTACTTTTGAATGGTAATGGTGGAATTCTGTACGATGAATTGGCAGTCTTTTTTTCACAATTTGTTTTGTTTTACTTAAGGCATCACAACATATCTCAGAGATGTTATAAGCAGATAAAAATAGGTAAAAGGATGTAAGGTTATAGTTGTCACTTTCGGATATTCTTGTCTGATACTCGATTCAGTTAGTACTTGAAATTTAGTCTGTTCTCTGGTTGGTTTTCTTTAATTTCTTTTAAGTGAAAATACTTACTATTATTCAGCTGCTAGAATCTGGCATATCCTACCCCTCCTTTAGTCTTCATGAATCTTTCCTTAAATATAAGAATGCCCGTCGTCTGCGCACGAACCCCTAGAGCTTCTCTAATGGTGACATTGAGGAGCCCTGTGACAAAACACTGCGAGAACCTAGATTGGAAACAAGCGTTTTCCTACAACAGCAGTCTTTGAGTTTGCTTTATTTGGGGCTGGCAGTTTCTCTCCTAACTCTGAAGTGAGCTCTCTCTGTTCTGCAGTGTGCACTCCAGTTGGCCTCTCCCGCATGTTCACAGTCATGGGGCAGCTGTTGGTGAAGCCAACAGTGAGTATGATGTTGTAAACCATTTTGTTTGTTAAATAGACATTTTTACATTTGAACATCTTTTAGGTTCTAAACTAGCATTCAGAAACAGAAGAATATTTTTACGTGTTTATAACCCAAATTGTTATTGTTTTTATTTTAATCTTTTTCATCTTTGGAAACCAAATTTGCTTTTGCTCTTAAAATACTAACTATAGGCACTCAGCTAGAAATTCTTCTAGCAAATTTGAAGACAAAATGTACAGATATTTACAGGTATTTTAGGAGTCCATTATCTTATATCAAATGGTAACTCTTTTGTGTTTCAAAGTTTACTATATATACTCTTTGACTTACAAAGCAGTTATTTTCTGAAAATTTGTCTGCATGTTATATCTTGATTAATTGAATTATACTTTTCCCTTTAATCTCAGAAATGCTGTATATTCATTTAAAAATAATTTTCAGTTGGTAGTAGTTTTGATGATTTGTCCCTAAGTTACTTGGGCCTCTAGCTATTTTGTCAAATATTTAATAAATGACAATAATTCTTACCTGTATCTAGGGAATTGTCACATTGTCTTCATGGATCCTCATTGCCTACAAGCTCAAGTCTAAGCTATTCACATGATACAAGGCCTTTCACAACTGTCCCCCGCTGAATTTGCCTGTAGCTGCCCCTGCCCCCATTGCTTCCCTGGTGACTCTGTTTCTAGCCAGTCTCACAGCTGACTTGCTGTGCCCAGAGCAGCCTGGATTCTTCCCCTTCCCAGGCATGTCGAAGGTCTTTCTCTCGCTTCTGCCTCTTACCTGCTTCAGCCACCTGACAGCCTCCTGAAGTCCTGGCTCTGAGACCAGCTGTATTTACTACCTGTCTTTGACCCTTGCCTCACTTCTTCTTTAAGCTAAAATAATCAAGCTCCTTCCTCTGCATTTCTCATATTCCCCTTTATATTTCACTAGTAGTATTTATGAAATTATTATGGTTATATGTTTTTCTTCCCTATCAGCATAATTCATCAAGGGAAAAAACTGAGAGAATATCATAGTAGACATTCTTTTAGTAAATGCTTGCTTAATTTTGAAAGTTTTTAAATAAATAATCTTTGTATTTTTAAAAAATAAAAATGGATTTTTAACCTGCTACATAAATGTACACACACTCAAATACAATACATGTTCTATTAAATCTTGAAATTTACTTCCCTCTTGAAGAGGTTTTGTGACATTGCATTCATTTAGTTTCTTCCTAATTCTCTGGATTTTTTGTTGTTGTTGTTGTTTTTGTTTGTTTTTTTGGTCTCTCTCTCCGTTTCCACTTTCTTCCCCCTAAAATAGGCAAATGTTTAAAGTTCTGTCCTTGGTCTAAAGGTGCTCTGCTCTGTTTTCCTGAGCACCTCTGCCACTTCCATATCACTTCTAAATGTCTAATTCTAGTGAGAAAAAGATAGTGAATGCAAACTACAGTATATCTTAAGTGCTATAATTGAAGGCCCTATGGAGCTGAAAACTCAACAGATACAAAATCAGACTACTTACTTATCCAACCTCCCCAAGCTTACTTTCTCCCAAACTTGTCTATTATTAGTAACATCTTCAAACTTTTTAATGTTTGCCTCTTTTCTTGTTCCTAACATCCAATAATAATGGTTATTTATTCAGTAATTAAGTATATGCTATATGCTTGCACTAAGTACTTTAGTTACATGCATAATTTCATTTAATCCTGATGACAAACCCATAAGTTAGGTGATGGCGTTCTTATTTTATGGTTGAATTATCTGTGGTTCAGGGAGATCAAGTAGCTTATACAAGATCACAGATCTGAGAGGATGAGGCAGGATTTGAACCCGGAGGCTCTTTTCAGAGCCTGGGCTCTGGACCACTCCTTGTTCTGCCATAAGCTCCAGAGTCATCGAGCAACTTTATTGCTAAGTGTACTTTGTACCTCTCCACCTGTATGTTTTGCTTGTCATTTCCTCTGAGCAAAATGCCTTTCCTCCTTTTGGTAAATGAAGCTATTGGGTAAGATGCTACTACCATCAAAACCATTTGCCAAGACTTCTTTCTTCCCAAATAGCAGCTGGGAATCTTTCTTCCTCTGAACTTTTGTTAACATTTTATTTTAGCTTCAGTTATGACATTACTTTCAATTCTATAATTTATTTTTCTTTTTGATTTTTCATATCTCTCCTGGACACTAGAATATAAGCTGTTTGAGGTCAAGGACTAAGTCCAATCCATATTTAGGTCCCCATCAGCCCAGAGTGTCTAAGAGCACAGGCTTTGAAGACAGATAACTTTTCTTTGCCAAACCTTTGTTTCTTGGCATATTACAAGATGCAGCGAGAGCAGTCTGTTTTTCATAGGGTTGCTGTAGAATCAAGGGGATGAAGCACACCAACCCTTACGCAGAGCAGATAATATCCCATATAATTGGTTACTGATTAGTGGGGTTTTTTGGTGGTTGTTTTTACTAGTGTTGTATACTGTGGTCGTGAGTGGTGTGTATGTTAGCACACTATTTTTCTAGGGCTCTGTCTATAGGAAGGTTTTCATAATACCAGTGTTTAATATTTGTGGAAATTTTTTAGTATATAATGATGATGTAAATGGAAAGTATTGATGGTAGTGATTTAGTTTATGGATTTCTTGTTTTACACATTATGCAGGTTAATGTAGATGAGAAAGCAGTGTTGGACTGGGTGATCTATTCCTCTGGCTCTATAATATTGGCTTGGGCGTAGAGATACTACTGCATGTAGCTTTCTGGATGTTTAGAATTCATACATTTGTGTGCCATTGAGAGAGTTGCAGAGTTCTTTAATTCTTTAAACTGAAACAAATCAGTTTAAATGTATGTAGATTTTGTGATAATCAGCTTTTGATGTGCTTAGTTATATACTAAGAATTTCTACTTAATTTGCAAGTAGAATAGTTTGAGCATTTTTAATTTAGATTCCTAGTAATTTGAATGGTTATCTAAATTATAGGCCAAATAGCCTAAATATTCTCGTAAGCACTACTTACGTAATGTATTATTCAATAGTTTGATGTTTAAATTTAGATTCTTGAGGACCTGGATGAACAAATTTATATTATTACTCTAGAGGAAGAAGCACTTCAGCGGCGACTAAATGGTATGTATTTATTACATATTTAGACCAGAATAAAAGATTATTTAATTCAAAAAAGACAGATAATTGAGGGGAAAAATACAAGCCTCTCAGTACCTTGTGCTGTTGCCTGAGGCCAAGATGTCAGAGAAACACGTGAACTTCCCAGGTGAGAAGAGGTTTACTGAGGAGTCGCAGCACTTTGGTCAGGGTCCCATCTCTCCCTAACCGATATTAGCTGTAACCAGCAGGGTCAGTTCAGTGCTGAGACACTGGCCACTAAGGTATATCCCTCTTCTACCAGATCCTAACATATTGGAAGCATTATGACTTGTAGTTGCTGAGGTTCTGCAGATTTGCATGTTGTCTTAGTGACTGTAGTATCCCTACCTCATGTCTCTCCTGTTGAAATCTCTAATGCATGGTAAAAAGCAGTGTTTCTCTGACACTAAGGGGCCAAATTAGACTCTGTTGTACTTAGGAACTCTGTTGTCATTTGGGGATGCTGTTCATTGTTAGCTGATAACAATGTAAGCGTGTCAAAGATGTTAAAATTTAATTTTTCATTACTGATCATTTTTGTCTTCAAATGATGAACCAATGAAGAAAAGAGTAATGACAGTTTAACAGAGAAATGACATAGTAAAATTTTCTTTGTTTTACTCAAATGAATTTCACCCTGCACTCTTTTCTCCTACGAAGTTTTTTTAAAATGTTGAAAACCTAACCACCAAGATCAGATTATTAATAGCTAACCATAATTCAAGAGTAGGTATAAAATGGAAGGTTACTTTAACTGTGAAATACTGAGAAATGGGAAGGAAAATACCTATTTTTTTCAGTTACAAATAGTGAATTTAAATCATCAACCCAAAAGTGTTGATAACATTTAGAGCTTTATTCTTAGATCAAAGAATTTCAGATTGTATCTATTCTAGAGAATTCTTGTCAGTAATAATTATATGCTTTGATACTGATAACTTTTAGACTGGAACTACAGGTATCTTTTATTCTTCTAACTTTATTAAAGCTACTTTAATATATAAGCCTATTTAATTTAAAAATTATAACTTTAATCAATACTGTCAGCTTTATCATATTTCATTAAAGTAGTTAATATTATAATGAATTTATCTTAGTTAGGTAATCATGCTGCTGTGTAATAAAACATGCCCGAATCATAAAGAATACATGTCCAGCTGCCTCCTGCAGTGTGTGGGGCTTATGTGTCAGCCTAGAAATATACTAGTTCTGCCTTACAGCTCAGGAGGCTAAGATCTAGGGAGGATAAAACACACTGCTCTGTGAATTAAAGAATTTGAATTAAGTCTAATCAAAGCAAACTTCCACATATAGCCTTTTCTCACTTTGTCCTTCAGCAGTGGGGAAAAAAAAGTCCCTCCAGAATCTTTCTAGATCCTTGGCTCCTCACATCAAAAGTGGTTCGTTATATCTAAAGAAATTGAAAAGGAGGACTTCCCTGCTGGCACAGTGGTTAAGAATCCGCCTGCCAGTGCAGAGGATACGGGTTCAAGCCCTGGTCCAGGAAGATCCCACATGACGTGGAGCAACTAAGCCTGTGCGCCACAACTACTGAGCCTGAGCTTTAGAGCCTGTGAGCCACAACTACTGAGCCCGTGTGCCACAACTACTGAGCCCATTCGCGTAGAGCCTGTGCTCCGCAACAAGAGAAGCCACTGCAATGAGACGCCCGAGCACCGCAAAGAAGAGTAGCCCCCGCTCGCTGCAACTAGAGAAAGCCCGGGCACAGCAACGAAGACCCAACACAGCCATAAATAAATAAATAAATAAATAAATTAATTAATTAAAAAAAAATAAATAAATTTATTAAAAGAAAAGAAATTGAAAAGGAAATACTTGCCAGAAGTTTAAGGTATTATATGATGAGGCAAAGCCAAAATAAACAAAACTCTCCAGCTAGCACAAAAATGTTATAGTTTGTAGAGGATTAGGATGGTATGATAGCTAATGCTAAAGGTAATTTTATTTTCTGCCGTTTTGGGAAGCCATGCACTACTTCTGACTGCTCTGTTGGTAGGTTGTCATTAAAATCTTTCCAGTGAGACTCTTTGTTGGGATAAATGCTATAGTTTTGCTGTTTGCTGTTGATTAGCACTATGGACTGTTTCAGGTAGAAAATAATAGGCTTGTAACATAAAGCGTTCTATGGCAAAATGGACATTTTGACTAACATACACTAAGAATTGTGAGCTTCAGTAAAGTATATTTATCAGTATGTGCAGAGGAAAAAACCAAGATGGGACAAAACTGTATTTTATGATTTGCTATTTTTTAAGAAAATATAGATCATGGGAGGTTAGTGATGGAAATCACCCCATGGATTTTATTTTATTTTTTAAAAATTTATTTATTTTTGGCCGCATTAGGTCTTCATTGCTGCGTGTGGGCTTTCTCTAGTTGCGGTGAGTGGGGGCTACTCTTCCTTGCAGTGCGTGTGCTTCGTTGCGGTGGCTTCTCTTGTTGCAGAGCACGAGCTTCAGTAGTTGCAGCACACGGGCTTCAGTAGTTGTGGCATGTGGGCTCGAGAGCACAGGCTCAGTAGTTGTGGCGCACGGGCTTAGTTGCTCCGCGGCATGTGGGATCTTCCCGGACCAGGACTCAAACCCGTATCCCCTGCACTGGCAGGCGGATTCTTAACCACTGTGCCACCAGGGAAACCCCTCAGGGATTTTATTTAATCTAGTACTATGTCAAGTGTATTTTGTGGTAACAGTTATTTTATATTTTAAATTATTTTTAAAAAGTGAAGTTTTAACTTTTTTACTCTGGGCTATTAAAAAGAATTGCAGGATAGAGTAAAAGATTTTTAAAAATACAGATTACAGCGGTGATTCACCCCAGAATTTGTGGTGGTGTTTGCTAAGGGCACATTGAGTGTGCTTTCTTGGTTTGCGTGGGCTGTGACGCGCATCGCATGAATCTTGAATCTTGGGAACATCTGCATGGTTTGCTCTGATCCCAGCTTTACAGTTATCTGGAAAAAACATGATACTTAATATCAAGAGGTGCTTTACTGTGGGACTAACACTATTTTTTTCTGGAAGATAAGATGACTTGTTGTGGTAGTTATTAGATTCCCGGAGTTGGGTTTTCATGCCTGGTGTTTAAGTTATCAGTGTAGCTTTAGGATGGGCTGCCTGCCTGTGACTTCTCCATTGCTTCTCATTGACACTTGATGGTGCTAGAGGTTTTGTTCTTGTTAATATTATTGTTATTTCATAAAATACAGTAATAAAATAAAGCTAACAGGTATACTGTTATAAAGAAGCCATCCTGTTACCAGTCTGCTCCACTCTTTCTCCTCCCTTTTCTGTTTACTGCACATCTTCTTCTAAGCACCAGACATTGTGCAGGTGAATTTAGAACCTGAGACTCAAGATCATGGACTAGTTAACTGAAGAACAGGAAAAGAAACAGTGAGACTCTGTGAAGGTTGTGTCCAGCGCTGAAAGACTTGGAAAGAAATGGAGGGGACTTGTATGTGATCCTGGAGCAGGAGGGAACCCGAGCGCCACGCCATCTGGCTAAGCCCCCTTCCCTCACGTCCACCTACCCTGGCAAGAGTAAAGTGATGTCCCCAGAGCTCGTGCGGCTCTGACAAGACTCCTGCGCCTTCCCGCCCTCGGCACTTGGGACCCGCAGGGATAATGGGTGCGTTTTGCTCTTTGCCCCTTTCTGATGGCTGGCATGAGGAGCGTGGGATTTCCAGTTCTTTGCATCTCAGACTCTGTGTTCCCCATGTCTCTTTTTGTCCCATTTCTGCCCCAATTTCCCACTGTCCCCTAGCTCGTGAAACTTTCTGCTTTAGCGCGTGGAGCTGAGCTCTGACTCAGAACCCTGAGAACCTCAGAACCCTGGATGCTCAGCCTTCGCCCTCTTGCGTGAAGCACCGTGGTTCCTCGGGAGCCCCCTCGGTGGGAGCTCTGTTTCCCCACAGCCGCATTTGCTCCTCCTAGAGTTTGGCTGGGCTCCTCTTGCTCTCTTTCAGACACTTTGAATCTCACGTCTTTAGACCTGGACCTGATTGATGCCTTCTCCCCTTTTCAGGCACCCCTCCCATCCCAGGCTGTTCCTGCGCTCTCCTGGAGGACGTTGTTTTATCTCCACATTCGTGATCATTCTCTCTACAACACCTATCATAATTCTTGGTGGTTTCAGTGTCGCAGTACTCTGGGAGCTCCTTGACCTCTCTCTTCCAATGATCTCCCTCAGCTGCTTATTGCCTGGGATTATAACGCAGGCCTTGTCATGAGCGGGAGCTCAGGTTCTTGCATAATCTCAAAATCAGTCCTCCTCCTCTCCAGCTCTGATATTTCCACCTCACTTCCCACAGTTCTTCAGTATTGAGACTTAACGTGTCATTTATTTATCCTAATAACTTTTCATTACCACCCCCACCCTTTTCCATCGTACCCTTGCTTTGTCACAGTTTAAATTCCTGGGCCGTCGTTATAACCGGTCCCTTGTTATAACCAGTCCCTCACGTGCACCCTCAGTCCCCTTTCCTTCTCACTTTGTTGTACTCATGCCTGGCAAGACTCCAGCCTTGCTTCCAGCCAGCTCTGGATGTCCTCTGCACTCACGTCTGTTCACCTCTGACCGTGACTGCCTGGCCTTTCTTTATGTGCATGACCGTAGGTTCTCCTCGATGACTAGTTATATCTTCTCTTTTCTCAGACCTTCTTCACTGTCACTCTCAGATGATAACTTTGCTTCCTATTTTCTTGAGGAAATAGAAGCAATCATGACAAAACTTGCACGAGCGTTTCCCTTTGTGTGGATTCACCTACCTGCAGCTGCCCCTGCTTGTGCTGCCTCTTCTCCTTACACCGTGGCTGGATTGTCCCTGCTTCTGGCTGCGGTTGGCCCTCCCCTCCTGCACTGGATTCTGTCCCTTCTCACTGATTCTAGGACAGAACTCTAGCCGTTCTACATTTCTCTTACAAAAGCAGTTTTTCACCAACTGGATCATTTCCATCAGCATAGAGAATTACTGTGATTTTTCTCAACAGAATGAAAGACCAAGTGAAAGAGAGGAAGGAAAGGAAGGAAGTGTCGATGAAAAACTAATCAGTTGATCTAAGAAAGAAATGGAAAATTTTATTCAAACCAAATTGAGGATTATAACTTGGGAACAGTCTCTCAGAAAACTCCAAGAACCGTTCCTCCTCTTAGAGGTCAAAGCACAGTTGTGTGAGTTTTTGAGACAGAGGGCTGTACATTAAATGACGTATTATGAACAATTTATACAGTCCAGACCTACACATACAAAGTGAGTAGTGGGTAGTGGGTCATTGCGGTCCTTTACAGGGTTAAGAAGGAAGGTTATCTCCTAAGGAGTCATCTTGTTGGTGCCAGGAGAACGTTGCTCTTTATGGTTGAGCAGGTATTTCTGCGGATGGGGCCGTGTGGTCAATGCATAGTGCAGATACATGGTGCACAGTGTGGGGAGAGAGGCGGCCAAAGGGCAGAGAAAACTTTTTATGTTAACATTTTCCTTGACTTGCCTTAGAATACAAATTTTTATTTCCTCAGAAGGAAGGAAAGCAAATCAATCTATCTTGACCTCCTACCCACTCCAGCTCACCACCTCATTGCTTTCCCACTTTTATAGCGGAACTCCCAAGGGTTGTATTCTTGTTGGCTTCATTTCTGTGCTTTGAACGTTTGGCTTTGAACTCACTTCTGCCTCCACGACTCTCCCGAAGTGCTGGTGCCAGGTTGGCCACGAGTTCAGAGTCCTCATCTTACACTCCCCTCTCCTTGAAATAGTTTTATTCCGCTTGCTTTTCAGTTTGCTACTCTTTCCTTGTCCTTCCACTTAATGGGCTGCTGCTTCTCAACCTACTTTGCTGAGTTTTCTCTGTGTCCATTGCTTCTTCACATGGGTCTGCCTCATGCCTCGGTCCTTAAACCTCTCTTTTCTGTTTGCCTGCCCTCCTCTGGTTGTGTCCTTTGGCCGCATGGCTTTATACCACCTGTGTGCTGCTGACCTCCAACTGTGTAGATCCAGCCTCCTAGTAGACACTCCACTGGGCTAATTGGCATCTTGAACATATCTAGTCCAGGATCAACTAATTCCGCCTCTGTTAGAGTGGACCCATCCCTGTAGGTGGCAAATCCATTCCTCCAGGTGCTCAGGCTAATTCCTTGGCGTCTCTTTCTCTTAATTCCCATGTGGATTCCTTCGCAAAGCTGTCAGCTCTCGCTTCAAAGCCTCTCCAGCATCTGACCACGCCTCACCACTTGCGCTGTCACCACTCTGGTCTGAGTGGCCGGTCACCTCTTGGTTAGATTCTGTAGTTTCCTAGTGGGCTGCCTGCATCCATCTGTGGCCTTGTGAGTCAAGGAGAGCGCTTGAAAATGTAAGTCACATCTCACTTGTTGGCTCCCCGTCTGTAGCCTCTGCAGCCTCTGGCTTCCTCTCCTGCAGTCTCCTTGCTGTTCTTCTCTCATGCGGCCTGCCCCACCTCTGCCTCCTGCCGTTCAGGTCTTTACCTAATGGTCCCCTTCTCGGTGGGCTTTCCCATGCTGTGAGCCTTGTGGCTGTGATTTCGTAGTGCCAGGCCCACCTCCACCCTGGCACTTCTTTCCCCCTTCCTGCTTTATTGTTTCCATGGCACTTTCCAATCGCTGACATGCTGCTCACTTTTCATATATTGCCCATCTCTCCACCTGGAACAGGAACTCCACAGGGCAGAGATTTTTGCTTGTTTTCTTCCTGATCCTCTGATACTGCCAGACATGTGGTGGGTTGGTAGTAAATATTTGTTGCATGTGTAAATGGATAGATGAAAAACACGCATGGTGGATGGTTGTCATTTTACCATAGATGTGAAGAAGGAAGAAGTAAAATTTGGTGATAGCATAAAAGACAATCACATGGAAGAGTATTTAGGAAAGCCCATACTAGAGACCTCTGGAGACAAACCAAGATTGAGGGGCTGGAGGTGTTAGTGAAGAAGCAGAAATAAGGTGATTTTCCCCTATTGTTAAGGCATGAAATAGGAGCAGTCACAATCCATTTCTACTCCAGGACCCCTGAAGAGTAGCCCAGCAGAAAGTCTCATTACATTGATCGTGGTAGAAAATCTTTTGTAATTCCTTCCCAGGATTAAGTTATATATTTATCATTAGCCTGTTTAAGTGTTTAAGTTATGCAACAGCATTAATTGAAATAATTAGCTTTTGTGTGTATAGCCTGTGGGTGTATTGGGTACCTTTAGAAGCACCATAATGAATAGGAATTATTTTTTGTTGTTTAAGTTCAAAACCTTCACAGTTCTTTTAATGTAATTTATTTAAAAATATTATAGCCTTTGAACTTAATGATTCAATTCAGTTTTGTTAGGTACTATTTTCATCTTCATGATAAAAAGTTAGTATATCACTTTTGGTGGCAGTTACTTTCCTGCTTCATTCTAATCTTTTTTTTAAAGCTTTTTCTATTGAAGTTGATGTTGATTCTTTATTTTTAAGAGCACAGAAGATGTACTTGTTTCATTTTTGCTGAGTGTCATGTTGCAGTACCTTTGTATTCTGAAAGGTAAAGGATTGAAAAAAACGACATACCTGAATTTTTTGTGGAACTAAGTGACCTGTCAGAAGCATTTTGTCACCATCAATCCTTGAATCTTGCTGTTTATAACAAAGCTGAGTTTGCCAGGCAGTCTATGCTTGCTTTAGAGTTCTAGCATCCTGTCGGAAGCTTTCCCATTGTCATTGGCAAGACAGTTAGCTATATGATGTCTTTCACATAACACCTGTAATGGTATAAGGAAGCTTATGTTGGGTTTTATCTCATGTCCGCTATGTTACTTTCATCTTGACTTTCCTTAGGCATTCTTCTGTAGTCTAGCAATGGTTATTCTGTTGGTTATACCACTGAAGTGAGACTGTCTCAGACTTAGCAGACTCTGGCCCACTTCGAGAAATGTTTGGGCTTAGTGACAGGCTGAAGGTGATCAAATATCAGCTTTCATCACAAACATACATAGCAAAGATTGTTGACGCTGAATGACCCTCTTTTGGGCAATACTGTGATAGAAGAAAATATTTAGTAATATCTTGACTTTATGAACTAACAGAAAAGAGTATTAATTCTACTGGTAATACTAATTAAACAGTTTCTAATAAGGTATCAAAATTTGGGTCCAAGGTTCTGAAACTGTGAGAGACACCTTGTTAAAATTTATTCAGTTTCTTGGACCATATAATCACTTTCCATGACAATAAAATATGACCCAGATAATGAGATGATGAAGGGATGAAATGAATTGACTGAAGAGATACAGTATTAGTAGATGAGGAATCCTTTGGAATAACAAACTATAGAATAATTTAAGAGTTAAGTACCATATATTCTCTGAAATTTAGAGAAAGAGATTACTCTGTATAGATGATCCAAATTTGTTAGCAGAAGATGAATTAATGCATACAAGCTGCTTGTTCAACCACACTTATGTGGAGGATGGTGTTCCCGAGAGTAGCACATATAAAATAATCTTAGCATCTTATCTAGCTTAAGATCTACCAATAACTTATAGCTAAAGTAGAAGAAAAAAGGCCAAACCATTACTTTAATTGTACATAGCTTCATGTAATGTTCCTAAAGCTGATTGTTTAATACTCTCCATCTTGCTTGTGGTCATTTATAATCAAAGTATTTTGCATTTTCAAAATTGTGTTGAATATCAAAAGTCTCATATTACTTGGTTCTATAATTAGCCATATTTTTGTGGATATGTCAGAAGTAAATAGAAACTATTATTTTTAACAAATGTTAGCACTGCAAATGGAATAGAAATAGAGTTTTTGAGTATGCGGATTGTCTATCTCCTCTGTAGATAGTAATAGTATTTGTTCATGCCCAGATAGATGCTTTAGAGATTTCATGGCCAGACTTCAGTTTTCAAAATCTTTCTGGGGTCTGTCTAATCATCAGTGGCTTTATGGTGTACGGTAATTGGTGTTTGCTTAGGGGATGGAGACTGTTCATTCTGTGAATTATTAGGAGTCTTGGGCTTTAACAACTAACTTGTTTGTCTAAGTGACTAGAAATAATGAAAAGTACTTGAGTGACCTCACATTCTTGGTGATAGAAATAACTTTGGTCAATTTAAAGTACTAAGTATAATGAAAATTTTAAAGAGTTACTTAGATAACAGATTTTCTAATCAGCTTTCTTTTGGCTATATGCTAAATTTAAAAGTTAAATGAAAAAAATAATGTTTATACTAGAGGTATCTATTTCCAAGTAGTATTCATTATGGGACTAAGTTTAGGACACTGAATTGTTTATGGTACTGAATTGTTTAGGGAGATTGTTTTATTGCTTCATATTCTTTGAATTGTTTATATACCCAGTTGGAGATTTATGTTTGTTTTAAAAAATATAACATTATACATTTTACATTAAATAATTAGTGTCTGTCCTTTAACATATGAATGCATGTCAGTTAAGGCTCTCTTACATATTAAGAAAAGGTGTGGGCTTCCCTGGTGGCGCAGTGGTTAAGAATCCACCTGCCAATGCAGGGGACATGGTTTCGAGCCCTGGTCTGGGAAGATCCCACATGCTGCGGAGCAACTAAGCCCGTGCGCCACAACTACTGAGCCTGCGCTCTAGAGCCCGTGCCCTGCAACAAGAGAAGCCACCGCAGTGAGAAGCCTGTGCACTGCAACGAAGAGTAGCCCCTGCTCACCGCAACTAGAGAAAGCCCACGCACAGCAATGAAAGACCCCACGCAGCCAAATATGAATAAATAAATAAGTACCTAAAAAAAAAAAAAGAAAAGGTGTAAGGACAGCTTAATTATTGAAGAAGTGCTGGACTTTGGGAAATTATGTTATCTTGCAAGCAAAATATTTTCAATACCACACTAGTTTTTCAGTTTAAGAATAAAGCTGGGAAAAGTTGCCTTCAGCTATTAGTTTTCCTGAATCCAAAGAGATGGGTGGGGCAGGATCAAAAATACTCATTTGATCAAAGTTATTGGCTCTGAAGGTATTCTTACCTGTGTAAGAAAGATGAAAGGTGTTGTTTTTATTGCATGCTAGTAACAGTGTAATTTTGAACTAATTGGTGGTGAACTGCCAATCACCTAGGGGGAATGCAAATAGATACTCTTACAATTTCCTTTGAGGTAGTGAAGTCTTACGTGGAGGCTGGAAGGAAAACAGAATAATACCGTTAAATTGACCTTAAATGAGCTGCTTTGTGGTTTTCTTGGCGAATCCCTTTTTATTTTTCATGACTAGTCCAAACAGGTTTTGTCTACCAATTTGACTTATTGACTAGACAATGCTGACATTGAATATTTTAGATTCATTTTGAAGTAAAGTAATGATAATACAGTTCTTTAGGATATTTTGATCACTTTGTTGCTGCAGCTTAAATTTGTGTAACATTCCAGAATTGTTTGCAGTGTATCATGATTCCTTACAAGAGCCATCATTTCCTTCCAGTCATTTATGATAGGATATTCCGCCCAAACAAGCTTACTTTTCTCACTTAGGTAGTGAGATATATAGTAAAGGATGGTGGTGTCTTTGAAAACTGTGTTATTCCAGATGAATCTAGTCATTTAAAAAAGGCGTAATTTCTTTGAGGACAATAAGAATGTATTCTTGATTTTAGTATGCAACTCAGTCAGTGTTTATTAACTACGTATTGTGTGCCTAGCATTGTGTCACCAAAAAATAAACACACAGTGTTATAGAAATATCACTTTAGTTATTTTCCTTTGAAAACATTGATTAGTCTAGACATCTGTATTGAGCTTTGTAGACATCACACCCACAAAGTAGGCATTTATGTCTTTTCACTTAATTTTACATTGGCAGCAGGAATACTGTCTACTCTGATTCCCTTTCAAAATTCTGAATATTCATCAGATTATTTTTTCTAGCAGTGAACTGGTTACTGGAATAATGCTTTTCTTCACAAGTATAGGGAATGAAATGTAGTTTGGAATTGTATTTGTAATTTATCAGATATAGAAGTTAAATGAGCATTAACTACAGATACATACCATATAATTTGTAAAGAAATGGGATAAAAAGTAAAATATACTTATCTCTAAGACTATTATATTCAAAGATACTTGAAAATCTTATAATGCTATGCCATCTTACTGTAAATCTCTTTGTTATACAGAAATATCCATTAATTCTGTAACTTAAATGTTTCTCTTTTTGTTTTGGTTGCTAAATTTGTAGTCAAAGTTTAGTAGTTTTGGGTCACACTACCTGAATACATCTATACTATCTTTACCCCTGTTTTCTTATAAACTATATACTGGCAAGTAAAATGATGAAACTCATGAGCTCTGGAAATAGTGTATAACATTTCAGTGGTTTCAAGACCTCAGGTTCTCCAAAAGAGAGAGAGTATTGGATTTCTCTCTCTTTAGTGATGGACGGAAGTGAGAAAGGAAATGCAGTGGGGAATACTTACCTTTCTTAGAAACCTGGGGTAAGACTGAAGTTTTGTGATTCCACAAGAGGGCTTAGTGCATTTGTACCCTGCTGCCTTGGGTTGTTGGCCTGAATCCTCCCTTCAGTCTTTCTCCCTTTGAGAAAGGAGCGCTATTTGTATCTTGAGAGATGCCAGAGCACTGAGTCGTCTTTCTCCTGAGTCAATATTTCTGGTCAGTTCATCTGTACTCCCCAAGAACAAAAATTACTGGGCCCTCCAGATGTTTTGTCACTGTTTGAGCGACTGTCTGCCCTGAGTAGGTGTGAAGGGAAGAATAGCGGCAGATACAGAAAAGTTACCATTCGCTTAGGACTGAGTGACGAAGGCCGAGATGAATAGCGAGAAAATGTGATTCCAACTGAAGTTAACTAATGGGAGAGACAAATAAGAATTTGTAATTAGCCCCCAAAAGTAAATACCAATTTTCAAAGAGATGTAATTAGAGTAGAAAAAGGATTGCCTAGAATGTGGGAAAAACATTAAAAATTCAGTAGACAAAAGATGTGACAGTCCTTGTGGTAGACAGAATAGTGTCGCGTGAAGGTACCCAAGTCCTAACCCCAAGAGCCTGTAAACATGACCCCTTACATGGCAAAAGGGACTTTGCAGTGTGATTAAGTGAGGGGGGGTCTCGAGATTATCCTAGGTGATCTGATAGGCCCGGTGTCATCACAACATTGTTTTTTTAAAATAAATAAATTTACTTATGTATGTATGTATGTATGGCTGTGTTGGGTCTTCATTGCCATGTGTGGGCTTTCTCTAGTTGCGGTGAGTGGGGGCTACTCTTTGTTGCGGTGCACGGGCTTCTCATTGTGGTGGCTTCTCGTTGCGGAGCATGGGCTCCAGGCGCGTGGGCTTCAGTAGTTGTGGCGTGCAGGCTCAGTAGTTGTGGCTCGCGGGCTCAGTAGTTGTGGCTCGCGGGCTCAGTAGTTGTGGCTCGCGGGCTCTAGAGCGCAGGCTCAATAGTTGTGGCACATGGGCTTAGTTGCTCTGCGGGATCTTCCTGCATCAGGGCTTGAACCCGTGTCCCCTTCATTGGCAGGCGGATTCTTAACCACTGCGCCACCAGGGAAGTCCCACAGCATTGTTATAAGTGAAAGATGAGGCAGGAGGGTCAGAGAAGGAAATGTGGCAGTGGAAGCAGAGGGTGGAGTGATCTGAAAAAGGGACTTTAAGCCGAGGAGTGCTGGCAGCCTCCAGAAGCTGGAAAAGACAAACAGATTCTCCCCTAGAGTCCCCAGAAGGAACACAGTCCTGCTGACACCTTGATTTTAGACTTCTGACCTCCAGAACTGTAAGATAATACATTTGTATTGCTTTAAGCCACTAAGTTTGTGGTAATTTGTTACAGTAGCAATAGAAAAATAATACAGTCCTTCTGCAAATTGAATTAATCATCTGGTAGAATCAAGTGGAATAACTATTTCGTGTCACAGAGCAAAAGAACAAAGAGAAGGAAATCACTAATGAAATAATAGACATGGACTACAGAGCTAATATACCTAGTCTAAGTAATAGACTTCTAGGAGAAGAAAAAAGAACAAGTAGGAAAAAGTAAATAAATAATAGAAGAACTGGTCAGTGAGCTGAGGAAAGACTTGAGTGTACATTAAAAAAGTCACAGAGTCCTAGGCAAGATTATTAAGCAGGAAATAAACAGATCCAGAGTTATACGATTCACGAATTCCAAGAATAATGATGATAATAATAAAAAAGATTTACAAGCTTTCACATAGAAAAATTACTTACATAGGAGAGAGAGACCAACACAAACTTCCCTTTTATAACCTGTTAAGGATTATTAAATAATCTGTAGTCTTAGGGGGGCAGGGAAGATTGCAATTAAAAACTCATATATTTCCAAAGATGTCATATATCTTATTAGGGCACAAAAAGACATTCATTTATTTATTCATTTTATAGCTGTATATTTAGTAGCTAGGTACTCTTCTAGTCATTAAGGATATGGTGGCTTCCGTACCATTGGAAAAATTTAGTAATAATCTCAAACTAAATATTTTTAAAACAATCTCAGCACAGTCCAGAACTTAGGAGGGGTGAGTGGAAAGCAGTGAGAGAATGGTTTTAAAAAAGTGTTGTGAAAGCTTCACCTTAGTGTGGGATAAGTTACCTAGTAAGGTTTCCCTGTGGGGTTAGGTTGAAAAAAACATAAGTCTAAGTATATGTGTTAAGAATGAGAAAGTAACCACTGAAGTGTCAAATTAACATGAATAAAAGGATAAACAGAAATTCCACTTGCTAGGGAAAGAAGAAATAATGAACAAAATAAAATAAACAGAAATTATAAAATTACATGAAAGAAGAAAGCACCAGTCTTCATAATAGACCAACTTGGGGATGGCAGAATTCAGTCCCTGGATGTCACTGTTGAGCTGCTGGAAAACCCACTTTGAAGCCCACTCTGTGTGTAATCTTCCAATTACATGAAATTATTTTCTTATTTTTTAAGGTACTTTGAGTTGAGTTTTCTGACTCAGCAGAAAGCATCCTAATAATACCCCCCATTTCACAGATGAGAACACTGAGGGTCAGAGAAGTATAAACCTAAAAGAAGGAAAACTTGAGAGGAGAAAGCCATAAAAAATTTTTGAAATTTAGCAGACCTGAGAGAATTTTGGAAGTAACTAATTTAGCAGACCCAAGAAAGCTGAATCCTAAGCCATCTGTGCTTGATTTATATTCCAGAATCCCTTAAAGTCCCCAAAAGTGGTACTACCAGACACCTGTGAAAGTGGGGATAAAGTGGGACAGGTTAAGATAAGGAGGATTGGTGAAAAGCCTGCTTATGAAGCGATTTGATCCCCACATCTTTCCCCTCCATCCAGGGTACCAGACCACTGCCTCTTCCCGACCTCAGCAGTAGAGGGAGGGTTATTCTCCAGAGAAGGTGAGACTGTGGCCTGGGCACAGATGGGGGGAATGGAGGATGGGATGAGTGCTTACAAACTAAATGTGTGAGCTCCCATCTCCCTTCACCTGGACAACCAAGCTTTAATACCCCAAGAAGGAGATCAGAGAGTCTTATCTGGGGAATCTGTCTACCCAGGAGGAAAGCCTCACACCCTGCTAGCAGTTGGGTGTCCATGAAAAACGCAGCTTGATTACCCAACAGGAAGTCTTGTCAGGTGCCACCCATGCAATCTTAGAGTTTCAAATTATCATTTTTAGTGCTTCCTTCTTAAATATGAACAGATGACTAAGCCTTACCATGCTTAAGAGAAAGACCTCTCATGGGAAAGTAGGGGCCAAAACAAACAAACAATAAAGAACCCCAGGGGGAGACGGAATATGCACAGGATAAGCAAAAAGTAAAATCTATCATCAGTGTCCTGCGAGAGACTGAGATTGCATCCATGAGAAGAGCCAGGATTCCATTAAAAATGGAATAGCTAGTGAACAGAAAGGGCCTCTTGAAATTTAGAAATGATAATGTATCTAAAAGATTGGAAGTTAAAGAAAATAGGTCAAAAATGACAACCACAGGGAAGAGTTAAGAATAGTAGAGGACCAGTTCAGGAGATCTAACATCCAACTAATAGAATTCCAAGTGGGGAGAGGAGAGAAAACAGGATGGAGGAAATGACAAAGTCAAGAAAATTTCTCAGCTCTAAAGGACAAGAACTTGGAGATTGAAAGTGCTCACTCAGTGCCCAACATGGAACATGAGAGTGACTCACCGACACTGGGACAAAGGCCGACACGTTCTCTCAGGGAGAATGAGAAGCAGTTCACACTCAGGTCCAGGAGGAAGAAGAGCTTCAGACTTCTCAGAGCTGACACTGGACGCTGGGGGGCGGTGGAGCAGTGACTTCACGATTCTGAAGGGTAATTAATTTTGAACTAACTAATAAAGAATAATAAGCTCGTAAACACTAAATAAAAAGGTTCCCCTGCTATTTCTTGATTTTCCAGCATTAAGTTAACTATTACCTGACAGCTATGGAAGATGAGGGTTTAAGTCCCTGTAAACCACATACCTTTTCATTCCTCATTTATAGTTTTTAAATATAAAAAAATAATTTATATTTAACCAAACTTTCATATTCAGACTTGTATAGTTACAAAAAAATTACCTCCCATTCACCTTTTCTTCGTAAGCTGCTGGAGGAAATAAAGACATTTGGGAGGAAGGTTTAGCTTCGAACTAGTAGTAAATGCATAAAAAACTAAGCAAATGTAAAAAAAAAAGATTAATTCTGGGGGTGGGAAGAAGAATGTTATGGAAGAAAGGAAAGCTAATCGTAGTTTATTACATGGGTAAGTGGCAGATAGAATTTGTATTGTAATAATGTAGGCATTGGATATTGCTCTAACCAAAATTACCAATACGATGATATATGAAAGGGGGGGATGAATGTAAAGAAAAGCATTAAAGACACTGAGGGTCATGATGCAGTGATAAAAGGTGTGATTCATAAGGAACATGTTACAGTCTTACAGGAGCCCCCAAATCTTAGCAAATACAAACGCATAATGAAAAAATTCTTAAAAACTGAGAAAAAACTATTCAGTCAAAGTACAGTTGTAGTGGGGGATTTTAATTTGTCCATTTCAGAATTTAGCAGTTAAAATAGAAAGAGTATGGACATACACAAACCACTGAAGAAACAAGCAGAAAATATGAACATGGTGTACATGTTAAAGTAACAATGGGAAAATATTTTTTACCCATCATATTGGCAAAAATTCAAGAGTTTACAACATCCACTGCTGGGGAAGAGATTGGAAAACACAGATCTTCCTTGACTTACGATGGATTATGTCCTGGTAAACCCATTATAAGTTGAAAATATCTAACCTACCAAACACAGCTTAGCCTGGCTCACCTTAAGTGGGTGCTCAGAGCACTTACGTTAGCCTACAGTTGGGCAAAATCATCTGACATCAAGCATATTTTATAATAAAGTGTTCATAGAAATGTAAATTATTATAATAACTTATTACAATATATCACAATATTTGGGGGGAAGTAACTTTTAAATGTCTCTTAAAACTGTAAATGCTCATATCCTTTGACTCAGCAGTCTGAATTTTGAGACTCTGTCCTACAAAAATAATAGAACCAAAAAGTACTGGATGTTCATAGAAAAATGTTTGTAGTGGCAAAAAATTGAGGAAAACCTGAATATTCATAAATGGAATAATTCTGAATAAAATTGAAGGACATCCATATTCTGGAATTATTATTCAGCTGTTAAGAAGTTGGGGCTGTCTGTCAATGTGGACATATCATTAACTAGGAAAGCAAGTGGTGAAATAATGTCTGATTTGACCCATTCTTATAAAATACATAGTAAAAACCGTGAGTATGATGTGTATATATGTTATGAGTATGTACATGAAGGTGAAGAAAACCTCACCCAAGCTGTTGACAGTTGTCACGTTAGGGAGGTGGGATGAAGAGAGGAGATCTTGATTTTCTTTCACTTTTTATAATAAGCACATGATGCTTTTGTAATCAATGAAAAATTAATAATAGATCAAGTAAGAATTTTACCAGAGTAAGAAATTTTCTAGGAAACATGTAGTGTTTAATCAGCAAGAACTTGGAAGTTTTAAGGAGTAAAGAAATGGATGTACTTTTCTGTGAGTCACAGCAGCCCTTGTTTTCATTATTAGTGATCAGGATTTGCAGTGTGTTTTTTATATTTTCATTAAATGTGAGGGCTGCCTGTTCTGGGGTTCTGTTGTTATGTTTCTAAAATGTTTTTGCTTTTGATAGGACTGTCTTCATCAGTGGAACACAATATAACGGAGTTGGAACAAGAACTTGACAATGTAAAGACTCTTAAGACAAAATTAGGTATTGTACATTTTTTTCCTTGACTTATGTATTGGTCTTGGTTTCTTATTAAAGACTTTACTGTAGTCTGGAATATTTTTTAAAATTGTGAAATCTCTATGTTACAAGCTTTCAGTCTGTCCAAAGCTGTTAATAAAGAATGTCTTTTAGTTTGGGGAGGGGATGAGCATGTATTTATTCACTTTTTGTTGTTGTTGTTTTGTCTGTGTACAAAATGACTTTTCAAAGATGATGATGTTCCAAAATATCACTCCACTATCTTTTCACTTGTATTATTTCTGATAAGTAATCTTCTGTTATTATTATCTTTTAATGTCTTTTTTCTTTGTATTTATCCTTCTTGAGATCTGTGGCACTTCATGAGTGTGTGGCTTAATGTCTTTCATCCACTTGGGAAATTGTTGGCCATTATCTCATCAAATACTGCATCTGCTCATTCTCTTTTATTTCCTCAGACTCCAGTTATACATATGCTAGACCTTTTTACTCTTAAATTTTTTTCTTTATTTTCCCTTCTTTTTTTTTTTGGAAAATAAGTAAACTGCTTTATTTGCAGAAATCATAATCAGGTATTTAAAAATCCCTTTGGAATCTGCAGAAAAAGCTAGAATGACTTCAATTTCCATTATTATGGTAGCTCTCTAACATCTTCATACACATTTCTTTTTAAAAAATTAAGTTTGATCCATCTTTTCCAGTTGTTCATGGCATAAGGATTGGTGTGTTACAAGGTAGACCTTTGTCACTAGAAATAGAGGTTTGCTTCCAGCCTTTAGAAAACTGGAAGTGTTTACCTTTGGGATGTGGGATTAGAGGGGATTCTTACTCATGTTACCTGATATTTCCAGATCTCTATCAGTGTGTAAATCTATCATTATAATAATATGTAAATTTAAAAAGAAATACAAATATTACTATATTTTCAGAGTAAGCTGTATATCCACAATATGTTTCATCAATAATTGAAACGTCTTTACAGTGCTAAAATTTGAGCATCACAGGATTGAGATGTTTAATGTAGCAAACTGATTTTAAAATTCTGATTTTTATAGTTTGTGGAGGAAAAGTAAAAATAATTTATGTTTTTAGGAAAAGATAATTTATGTAAGAATAATACATACTGGTTGTATTAGTAGGGAATGAAAATGTGAATCTGGGGAGAAGTTTTGGAAATTACTGAAACTTTTATTATATTTTGTTTTTCCTTCTAATAGAGAGGCGCAAAAAGGCTTCAGCATGGGAAAGAAACTTGGTGTATCCTGCTGTTATGGTTCTCCTTCTTATTGAGACAGTAAGAATTTATTTGCCTAGTTAAATAAGGCAGATTATTTTTTATTTACTTTAGCATTTGTGTATGGCAACTCCCTCAGCTAAATGGTTTCAGGTAAACTGGTTTTCTATCAACAGGATTAAAATCCATCTATGCTTTTATTTGTAAAAACTCAATAGAGCAAAAAATGAAATTAATGGTAATTTTGAAAAGTCCTCAAGATTATCTATTTCCTCATAGAAGCAGGAAATTCATTCTTTTGTTTCAATTGAAAATTAAGAAGAGACAAAGTGTTGTAGATACCCTGATCAAACTCTGTGATAAGATCTGAAAATTATATTATTAAATTAGTTCTGATAACATTTTAACCATTTTTAAAATATGTGGATTTGTGGGTTCCAACTGGTAAAATCAGTTAATAAATGGATCTATATTAATAGCTTTTTTCTTAAGCTTTGAGATTATAATACTTTGCAGAATTTTTACGAATTTATTCTGGAGTTTTTATAGTCTCATTATTTCAGGTTTATATGTAGAGTTTTGGTCTTGACTGCTTTTCCTCTATTCTGAAGCATACATTTGGTTGGTTACTTAGATTTTAATGTGTGTGTATTGACAAAATATCTTTGAAATTCAAAACTGATGGCTTGCTTTTTGTGTTGTAGTCCATTTCGGTCCTCTTGGTGGCTTGTAATATTCTTTGCCTGTTGGTTGATGAAACAGCAATGCCAAAGGGAACAAGGGTAAAGTAAAATGCTTTAAAATGTCTTTCTTTTGCAAAAGTATTCTGTGTGTATAAACTGAGTGTTTCAAATAAATAAATGAAAACATTCACCTTTCTGCATATATATACTTCAAGTTGTATGAATTTCTTTATGCAGTGAGCTTTCATAAACAGTGTTTCTGAACTATATTTTTTGTTTCTGATTTCTTATTTTGGATTGTCTGGGTTTTTAATCAAGTATCAGAGTTTCCTTTTACACTTTGTATCAGAGTTTATCTTTGTTTTACTGAAATTCATATTTGTGATCCTTTAAGAAAATGTATGTTCTGTGAAATAGTGAAATATAAAGAGTTTATTAGATGGATTCATTGCGTTCGCAAAGGATCCAAATATGTGGTTGTAAGGACTCATGCCTCAAAGGAGTCATTTTATGAACTTGAGTCAAAATGTTCAGTTGCTGGAGGAGAGTCAGATATACATCTTTTCATGAATTAACTTAATTTTTTCTCTTGTTTAAAAATTCATGATTTTATTAAGTTGCATCAGTTAGTCTATTTAAATATATTCTCCTTATGGAAGGTAGTTTCCACTAAATATTCATATATGACATACTTTTTCTAGGTGTCTCTATAAACTTTTGGATACTTAAAGTAGCATTAAGTTTTGACATTTTATTTAAGTTATGACACTTTATTACACTATCTCCCATAGAGATGACTTCAAAACTCTTCCAAACTTTTCATGCTTTGGGGGAGGGAAAACATTTTCCTTAACCCTTTCTGGGATCTTCTGGCTGGTCTAAGAATTAAATTTACATGAGACAGATTAACAGGAGAAAACAATTTAATTACGTGTATGTGGGAGCCCGGTAAGAATAATGACCCCCCAGGACAGGTTGGGCAGTTGAGGCTTATATTCCATCTAAGAGAAGGAGAAGGGGGTAGGAGCTTGGAACTTCAAGCGGGAGGAAGGCAATTCACATGGAGATGGAAAAGCAGATGTTTGGTAAACAGAGGGGACACAGAGAGGCCTTTGGTCTCCAGGTCTTGCCAGGTTCCGTCTACCACACTCAGCCCATACTCTTTGTAGCTGTCTCTGGTGATAGTGCTCCGCCTGGACCAGGTCCTTCGTCTGAATTCTTTTAGGCAGTTAAGGGGTGAGGTGGGGGTGGCGCTAAAAAGAAAGACTTAACGAGTCTTCTGTTTCTTAAAAACAATCAGCCTAAAATGATCCTTATGCCAGAGAGACAGCTTTTGGGGTGCAGATTTTGCTTCCCTACATGCCACTTCTCTCTCTGAACCACACGATACACCTTTTCTCTCATAGAAAAAAGCCAATGTTTATCTTAATTCCTTTCCTTCAGTCAAAGATGAAGCTTCTTTCAGAAGCTAATTCTTTCAGCAGTATTCTCAGTTTAGCTCCCTGCCCCCAGCCTCTTCAGGACCTTGTGCCATCTCTCACTGCCATGGCCTCTCCACCACTGCGAGCCTGCCAGCTTGCTTCAGGTCTGTCATTCCACTAACGAAAAACAGCAGTGAGCAGTCCTCCTCCATCCACAGCCTTGTCTTTTGTCTTTTGTTTAGACCCAAATCCATTGATCAAGCAGAAGTCAACTACTGTGTTGACTTCTATCCATTTTTTAACCCATTTTCTTATACCACATACTAGGTGAGGCCCAAGCCCTGTGGTACATTTTTGTACCATTCCTTTCGTGCATAGTACAGAAGGACTTATATGTGGTATGCTCTTTTTATGATTGTGTAAATAAATCAGATCATCTTAATCTTGCCTGTAGGCCTTCTCTTGAGACAGAGAATATTTCCAAAGTGTTTTCCATCCCAGTTAATAAGCTTTCTGTTAGCATTATTCATTTTTTCTTCAAAAGATTGACAAAAGTTGGTAAATTCTTTGTCCATTACCTTATTTATATATGAAATTTCCATGGGTATTCTAACTTCTTCATGCCTATATTAGATTGTATAAATAATATGATATTATTTATTGGTTTATTTTTTTATTAAGCTGACTTTATATTCTTAATTATCCTGGTATATCTGTTAGATGTAATTGAAGCTGATAGCAAAGTAGTAGTTTGTATTCAGAGAGTTTCTGTAATTAGTATGCTTTGAAAACATTGTTCCTACTTCAGTAAGAAATGATTTTTTGCCTGTCTGGCCTCATTAATAAATATTACTTTTTCTACTTGTTAAGTTCTAGATAAAGATAGATTTTGAGAATAGGTATGATGTTTAGGGAAAAATTTATAGCATTGCATTTGGAAAATCTGTGTTAATTAAATCCCTGAATTCCCAAGGAAGATTTAGGGAAAGGAAACTTTCAAGAGTAGTAACAGGATATGTGCATTCACTTTCTTTCTTTGCTTAGCTTCCTTTTGACATATTTTAATTGTATAGTTTTTATATGTTGCCTTAGTGTTCAGACAATTATGTGTTCTATTCTTATTATACTATTATATTTTTAAAAAATTTCTTCCAAGAATATTTAGGATTTAACAATAATCATATCATTTTGATAAGTAACTTAAATTATATTTGAGATAAATCAGAAATGTTTTGAGCTTGTTAAAAGTGATAACGTGGTTGAATTAGTTGATGAATTCAGTCTCGTCACGTTTTATTTTCGTTTGAACGTCTAGATGTTACTCCAGGGTATTAAACATTCCTAATTTCAACTGTCCTATATTTATGAAACAACAATTTTAGGGAAACCAAATATAATAGTGTCATTGAATTCTGAAAAGTGTTTTTTTTCCCTCCAGGGGCCTGGAATAGGAAATGCTTCTCTTTCTGCTTTTGGTTTTGTGGGAGCTGCACTTGAAATCATTTTGATTTTGTATCCTTTCTTTAACTGAAGTTCTGTCTGTTAACAAGTTTTCTGTCTAGTTTTCTGGGACAGTGGTAATTTACTAAGACACTTTCCTGGAAGAAAAAACAAGTCAGTCTTCCTCAAGCACTCCAAGTGGCATTTTGTTTTGTTTTGTTTTTCCTTTCGGCCTTAAGACATTTTGGAGACAATTGAGAACTTAAGGAAACACATTCTTTGGAGAGTTTTTCCTTGATTCTCACAGCTATCTTATGGTGTCCTCTGTTGTCGGTTTCTATAGCCTCCGATTTTTTGGAAACTTTATTCCCAAGAAGGATGACACAACGATGACAAAGGTAAGGTAAAGTCTTAGGTGACTGTGCCTCCCTTTTGCCTTCCAAGACAAACAGACTGTTTTATTTAGTAATCGTGGTGAATGGTTCATTTGCGGTTCTAGGTATTTGTTTGTAAGTTGCGTAAACACACACACTGGAAGAGTTTCAAAATGCTGAATGAGTGGGAAAAGGATGTGCTCTGTTTAATTTGGATGGCATCCATTCACTTGTAAATGCATAGAACCGCAGAGCTTGTTAACTAGCTATAGACGGCTCCTGAAAGGACTCTTTTTCCTACAAAGAAAACGTATTGCTAATGAGTAACTTTGATTGTGCTGACTGTACTTCAGGGAGCTTGTTTGAAATCTGAAGAACTTAGTTGCTACAAGTAGTAGAGACAAAGTATTTCAAATTTGAATAATTAAAGCAAGACGGAAGAGTTCTATTCAGAAACATTTTGTAGTCTGAGGCTAGTTTGACTTTCTACAATATGTCATTGGCTTTGGAATAACAAAGGCTGTTATCTTATATAGTGACTGCATTTGTAAAATATTCCCACAGGCTGACAATGAAGAATAACAAGAGATGCTGGCTTCTTTTCTTTTTTATTATATATTCCATATTTTCAGCTTATTCTAAAGGGGAGAAGTTATTTTTATATATCTTTATCTAAAATGCTATGACTTCTTGAGATACTTAGCATCTAGTTTAAGTAATCATAAGTACTAAGTAGTATTTTCAGCATCTCTTACTTAATATGAAAGAATAAGTATAGGATACATTGAAAATTACTAGAATTTAGGTGTTTTGGATTTCTAGCTTTTTGGTATTAAATCTTACAATAGTTAAACATATTAGAAGTAGATATTATCTATCTTGAGCAGTAGTCTTGGCTTTAAAAGTAGAGTCAGAAGTATTAAAAATATTAATTACTTTTTACTTGTTAGGCAAACCTTTTTGAAATCAGCAACCTCAGTCAATAATGTAAAATGCGTTGTCCGAGGTGTGAAGTAATTTAAGTGTTCTAAAACTTTATATTTGTGTCAGGTACTGTAAATATCTTCTAGAACTCACAGATAGAACTTTAAATGTTTGTAGAAAAGTTTCTATTCTCTTTATTTTCTATATTGAATAGTATCATTCAGAAGTTAGCAAAGTACAGTAGGTAACTGAAATGTCCAGTAACTTGCCAGAATGTGAATGGATTTTATTTATCCGTATACTGTGTAACTGCCCAATATTCTTTCTGATTTCTCATAACAGATCATTGGGAATTGTGTGTCAATCTTGGTCTTGAGCTCCGCACTGCCTGTTATGTCAAGAACACTGGGTAAGTTTAAATGAGAACTTTTCATTTAAAGTTAGTAGCTTTTCAAGTATCAAACTTCTTGCTAAACTTCTAGTTTCTAAACTGTTTTTCAAAGAGATCACTCTTTGAAATATATTATTCTCTCCCACATTATTTTATGCTTTTACTTCTGTAATTCATTTATATACAGAGCTGTACCAAAATAAGCACTTTTATCAAATAAAGACCACTTATTTTTTCAAGTACTTAGAAATAGTCCTTGTCCAAACAATAGACTTTATTTTTTTCATTGACTAATTAAGTTTTGGAGTCCTCTAGTGAGGAAACTGTGATTTTTTTAAAAAAAACAATATTTAATGTCTAGAAAATACTAAACTAATTTTTTCTACGTGAAATGTTTTAAAAAATGTGTAATTTAGTATGTGGTTTAAAAAATTGAGACTGTGTAACACTTATTTTAAGCTGCTTTATGTCCCGGGAATAGACTTGAAAGCAGTAAGATCTAGGAGAGCACGCACTGATTTAAAGGTCATCCTTTAGTTCGTCAGCTTTTTACTGGCTTGTGATTTATGTAGTTTTCTTAATTTTTCAATTCACAGAGAATTTTGGTCATCATTTAAAAGTAAAATATTTCCAGTGTGTCATTGAAATAGTTGAATAAATCTTCCTTCGTTTGGTGTTCTTATCTTTTATAAAGCACTGTTGCAGACTGTATTCTCAGTTCTTGGCTAAATATTATTTCAGACAAAAATTTCCACTAGGCAGTTCTGTTCCGTTTTCTAGACTTAGATTTTGACTTGAGTGTTCACAAATGATTAGGAAAATCCCATTATTCAACCTTAGCAACATGCTTATGACAAAGATTGCAAGTAACTTTGAATTGCTTTTGTTTTAGCGCTTATGTGGCCTCCATTATTTATTCAAGGCCCACAGCTGTCGGGGATGCAGGCTGTGCCAGGAAGGGTATAAGCTTTGTGGTCATCTTCATAATGCTCACAGAGAAGTTCATGTTTTAATACAAGTGGAATCTAAATGTAAATGTAGAAGGGACCGCCGTTCCACAGACTAATACAAAGCTCATTTACTTAGAGGTCTTATTTCTTTTGTGTTTGCATTATAGGACTTGTTATCGTTTTGACATCTGCTTATGGTGTGCTAATCTTGAAAATGCCATAAATATACACTTTAGTAACTTGATTTGTAGCTAACTGTGATCGTTTGTATTATGGCAGTCCAACAAATAATTTCTGTGATATTGTAGCCAACCTACCATTTTATCATTTATGAAATTCACTGTGCTCTGTTATTTAAGATTAATTGTTAATAGTAATATATGGATTTTATGGAAGAAAATTACGTGCTGAGTACAGTTTTAATACAAAGAAAACAAATTAATGACAAAATGTGCTTTTTGAAGATCAACAAATTAAATTCCTGAGTAGTTTGCCATAGAGATAAATAAAAAGAAGAAAAAGAAAGATGGAACAATTAAAATGCAGCTAACAAATGCCTGGACCCAGCTGTCCAAACAGGATTAATGGAGTGCATTAGGGTACAGTGAGTCATGTGGTGCTTTGCAAAATATCAACACGCACTGCGCTACATGTTATGCCCAGTGGCACTGAATAGATGAAAAGAAAGAAATACGTTAAACAGATTCATAGAGGCTTTTCACAGAATTAAAAAAGCAAATTTCTGGACTAAAAGAAAAAGCTTTATTTTAGTATTATGGGAAATGCAAACTAGAGAGTTACTTTGTAATGCCTCTATTAACCCTTTAGAATTGAGTCTTTGATTTTAAGAAGATAAAATATAGAGAATTGTCATGAATATTATCTTAGTGTATAACGGGATTTTGATTTACTAGCTGAAAAGCTTATAAGACTAGAATAGAGGATGCATTTAACAACCAAATTCCAAGCTGTGAAATTTTTCACTCTTTCTCATTGCCTCTCACAAGGAAGTCCTGACCCTTAGGGTGCTCTCCTTTGCTCCTGTGAATTCAGCCGGCGTTCTCAGTTAAATGAGAAATGAAGGAGCAAGGAAAATTATAATTTATCTGTATAAGTGCAGTTTTTCTCTTTAGTAATTTTTAGTGATGATTATAACTTTAATTGTAAATTGCAAGTGTATTGAATCCTGTATAAAATGATTGATTTGGTGATATTTTTGCTTCAAAAAGGAAAATGTTTTTTAAAAAATTTAATTTGCCAACTGCTATTGCTGCATCATTGGTATAAACTATAGCTTTAGACTTGAATGCCTGGTGTGATATGACAGATTTATTACAGAATTCCTCTGAAATAGCTTCTTATATTTAAATATGGAAGATTTTATACTAATTAAAAAATTACCACTAAGTAGATTTTACAAGCATATCACTTGCCACAAAGAATTAGGTTGTGAGGAGCATTTTGGCTATGTATTTTTAGCCAAATATAATTAATATCGATGATAGTTTTGTTGTCCATTGGAAACACAAAGAATCTGTGCGTAACACTTTTTATTTGAAATCTTTAAAACCTTTTAAAACTGATGCCCTGTCAGTGGATATGCTTTCCAAAACGTTGTTTTGCTGCCTGTTTAGTGTTCAGTTTTGAAAAATCCAACATTTTGAGGGATATGATGTCCTTATTTTTAGCAATCAATTTACTCTTTGGTATAATAGACTCTCAAGGTGATTAGAGGAGATGGTTCACAAAGTGAAAATAGAACAGGCTCAAACCTAATAAATTATTTATAGAGGCCCAGACTTTGCTATAACAAAATATTTTAAAGGCAGCAGTGAATTTTGTGAGAATAGATTTTGCCAGATTGCTGACATGTTCTTGGTTATGCTTAATCAAGAAACAACTGAGAGATTGACAGTTTTTACATTATTCTTTATTTGAAATCTCCTTTAACAGGAAAAATTTTCTCAGATGCAACCAATAGACTTCGTAATACTTTTACTAATTTCCATTTTGAAGTTATTTTTATAGTTAGTTGTATTTTCATCCTGAAATTCTTTCTGTAAATTTTAAGTTATTCAAGGCCCAAAAGCAGATTTTTTTTAATACACTTAAAACAAAAAACACTTAACCTTTCAAATCAGCTTGGATCTATTTTTAGTATTTCCATGTATTTCTCATCTGGGTCCCATATAGTCCATCATCTTGCAGGATTTAAAGTGTATTATTCTCTTTTGTTCCTTGATGAAGGGTCTATGTTTAAAAACTGGTCCTTTGCGGGAGAGGTCTTTATTTGGGTTTGTAAATACACTAGTAATCTTTACCCTGAGCTTTCCCTCTCCAGTGTGAATCAGAAATAAATGATGCTTAGACATGACAAATGTGAAATTGAAGTATAAATCTTAATATATATTCCTAATTATGGCTTTGATGTAAAAATAATTCTAAACCCTGTATTGAAAATTTCTCCGCAAAAAAATTGTGTATGACTTAATTATATTCTGTTATATTGCAGAGCGTAATAAATGAGTGGTAAAATTAACTTTTGATTGATTACTAATGTTCTTATACCTGACCAATAAATTTGTATATCTAGTTAGGATTTTTAATTATAAAGGAAAAGTATTCTGTGTCAAATATCTGAAAGAAGTCAGAGGGTCACTAATGCTCACTCCCTCAACACCCCCGTTCCCAGTGTCCACTTGTCGTGTCCTTCTGTTGCTGTTCTTGTTTCAGAGCACATAGTCCTTCTTGCCTGAGGAAATATCGTGTTGGCCACGTATTCTAAATAACTTAGCCATCTGTTGACATACGTTCAACTCCCTTAAGTTTTGATTTGTTATAAAATATTTTTCATATGAAATTAATTCCAGTTAGGATTATTTAGTTGGAGGGAGCCTTAAGATGTAATTTTTTAAATGTTAAGAATTAAAATGTTACAATTAAAACTAGAACGTAAACTACAGTAAGGATCTAATTTACACTAAGAATCAAGACCCCCAACCTGGCTGAGAATACTTAATAGTACACCTATACATGGCCAACTCTGAGACTGATGAACAGATTATCTCCTTATTTATAGGAAATTTTATTTTTCAATTAATTTTTAAGTATGTACATGAATAACTTCTTATGAGGAATATTAAAAACAGATCAGGCGCAAATTCCTTTTGACCGCCACTTTTTTTTTTCCCCCACACTATTTTAAATATTTATTTAGTTATTCATTTTTGGCTGTGTTGGGTCTTCGTTTCTGTGCGAGGGCTTTCTCTAGTTGCGGCAAGCGGGGGCCACTCTTCATCGCGGTGCGAGGGCCTCTCACTATCGCGGCCTCTCTTATTGCGGAGCACAGGCTCCAGACGTGCAGGCTCAGTAGTTGTGGCTCACGGGCCTAGTTGCTCCGCGGCATGTGGGATCTTCTCAGACCAGAGCGCGAACCCGTATCCCCTGCATTAGCAGGCAGATTCTCAACCACTGCGCCACCAGGGAAGCCCCCTTGACCACCACTTTTATTTTTATTTATTTATTTTTTTAACATCTTCATTGGAGTATAATTGCTTTATAATGTTGTCTTAGTTTCTGCTATATAACGAAGTGAATCAGCTATACATATACGTATACATATATCCCCATATCCCCTCCCTCTTGCGTCTCCCTCCCACCCTCCCTATCCCACCCCTCTAGGTGGTCACAAAACACCGAGCTGATCTCCCTGTGCTATGTGGCTGCTTCCCACTAGCTATCTATTCTACATTTGGTAGTGTATATATATCCATTCCACTCTCTCACTTTGTCCCAGCTTACCCTTCCCCCTCCCCATGTCCTCAAGTCCATTCTCTATGTCTGCATCTTTATTCCTGTCCTGCCCCTAGGTTCATCAGAACCATTTTTTTTTTAGATTCCATATATATCTGTTAGTTTACGGTATTTGTTTTTCTCTCTCTAACTTACTTCACTATGTACGACAGACTCTAGGTCCATCCACCTAACTACAAATAATTCAGTTTCGTTTCTTTTTATGGCTGAGTAATATTCCATTGTATATATGTGGCACATCTTCTTTATCCATTCATCTGTCAGTGGACACTTAGGTTGCTTCCATGACCTGGCTATTGTAAATAGTGCTGCAATGAACACTGTGGTACATGACTGTTTTTGAATTATGGTTTTCTCAGGGTATATGCCTGGTACTGGGATTGCTGGGTCGTATGGAAGTTCTATTTTTAGTTTTGTAAGGAACCTGCATGCTGTTCTCCATAGTGGCTGTATCAATTTACATTCCCACCAACAGTGCAAGAGGGTTGGTTCCCTTTTCTCCACACCCTCTCCAGCATTTATTGTTTGTAGATATTTTGATGAGGGCCATTCTGACTGGTGTGAGATGATACCTCATTGTAGTTTTGATTTGCATTTCTCTAATGATTAGTGATGTTGAGCATCCTTTCATGTGTTTGTTGGCAATCTGTATATCTTCTTTGGAGAAATGTCTATTTAGGTCTTCTGCCCATTTTTGGATTGGGTTTTTTGTTTTTGTGATATTGAGCTGCATGAGCTGCTTGTATATTTGGAGATTAATCCTTTGTCGTCACTTCATTTGCAAATATTCCCTCCCATTCTGAGGGTTGTCTTTTCGTCGTGTTTATGGTTTCCTTTGCTGTGCAAAAGCTTTTAAGTTTCATTAGGGCCCATTTGTTCATTTTTGTTTTTATTTCCTTTCCTATAGGAGGTGGGTCAGAAAGGATCTTGCTGTGATTTATGTCATAGAGTGTTCTGCTTATGTTTTCCTCTAAGAGTTTTATAGTGTCTAGCCTCACATATAGGTCTTTAATCCATTTTGAGTTTATTTTTGTGTATGGTGTCAGAGTGTTCTAATTTCATTCTTTTACATGTAGCTGTCCAGTTTTCCCAGCACCACTTATTGAAGAGGCTGTCTTTTCTCCATTTTATATTCTTGCCTCCTTTATCAAAGATAAGGTGACCATATGTGCGTGGGTTTCTCTCTGGGCTTTCTATCCTGCTCCATTATTCTATATTTCTGCTTTTGTGCCACTACCATACTGTCTTAATGACTGTAGCTTTGTAGTATAGTCTGAAGTCAGGGAGCCTGATTCCTCCAGCTACATTTTTCTTTCTCAAGATTGCTTTGGCTATTCGGGGTCTTTTGTGTTTCCATACAAATTGTGAAATTTTTGGTTCTAGTTCTGTGAAAAATGCCATGGGTAGTTTGATAGGGATTGCACTGAATCTGTTGATTGCTTTGGGTAGTAGAGTCATTTTCACAATATTGATTCCTCCAATTCAAGAATATGGTATATCTCTCCATCTGTTTGTATCATCTTTAATTTCTTTCATCAGTGTCTTATAGTTTTCTGCATACAGGTCTTTTGTCTCCCTAGGTAGGTTTATTCCTAGGTATTTTATTGTTTTTGTTGCAATGGTAAATGGGAGTGTTTCCTTAATTTCTCTTTCAGATTTTTCATCATTAGTGTATAGGAATGCAAGAGATTTCTGTGCATTAATTTTGTATCCTGCTACTTTACCAAATTCATTGATTAGCACTAGTATTTTTCTGGTAGCATCTTTAGGATTCTCGATGTATAGTATCATGTCATCTGCAAACAGTGACAGTTTTACTTCTTCTTTTCCGATTTGGATTCCTTTTATTTCTTTTTCTTCTCTGATTGCTGTGGCTAAAACTTTCATAACTATGTTGAATAATAGTGGTGAGAGTGGGCCTTCTTGTCTTGTTCCTGATCTTACAGGAAATGGTTTCAGTTTTTCACCATTGAGAACGATGTTGGCTGTGGGTTTGTCATATATGGCCTTTATTATGTTGAGGTAAGTTCCCTCTATGCCTACTTCCTGGAGGGATTTTATTATAAATGGATGTTGAATTTTGTCAAAAGCTGTTTCTGCATCTGTTGAGATGATCATATGGTTTTTATCCTTGGATTTGTTAATATGGTGTATCACATTGATTGATTTGTGTATATGGAAGAATCCTTGCATTCCTGGGATAAATCCCACTTGATCATGGTGTATGATCCTTTTAATGTGCTGTTGGATTCTGTTTGCTAGTATTTTGTTGAGGATTTTTGCATCTGTGTTCATCAGTGATATTGGCCTGTAGTTTTCTTTTTTTGTGACATCTTTGTCTGGTTTTGGTATCAGGGTGATGGTAGGTAGACTTGTAGAATGAGTTTGGGGTTGTTCCTCCCTCTGCTATATTTTGGAAGAGTTTGAAAAGGATAGGCATTAGCTCTTCTCTAAATGTTTGATAGAATTCGCCTGTGAAGCCATCTGGTCCTGGGCTTTTGTTTGTTGGAAGATTTTTTTAAAAAATAAATTTATTTATTTATTTTATTTTTGGCTGTCTTGGGTCTTCACTGCTGTGCACGGGCTTTCTCTGGTTGCGGTGAGTGGGAGCTACTCTTTGTTGCGGTGCACGGGCTTCTCACTGCAGTGGCTTCTCTTGTCGCGGAGCATGGGCTCTATGCTTGCAGGCTTCAGTAGTTGCAACACATAGGCTCAGTAGTTGTGGCTCGTTGGCTCTAGAGCACAGGCTCAGTAGTTGTGATGCACGGGCTTAGTTGCTCCGCGGCATGTGGGATCTTCCCAGACCAGGGCTCGAACCCATGTCCCCTGCATTGGCAGGTGGATTCTTAATCACTGTGCCACCAGGGAAGTCACTGTTGGAAGATTTTTAATCACAGTTTCAGTTTCAGTGCTTGTGATTGATCTGTTTATATTTTCTATTTCTTCCTGGTTCAGTCTTGGAAGGTTGTGCTTTTCTAAGAATTTGTCCATTTCTTCCAGGTTGTCCATTTTATTGGCATATAGTTGCTTGTAGTAATCTCTCATGATCCTTTGTATTTCTGCAGTGTCAGTTGTTACTTCTCCTTTTTCATTTTTAATTCTGTTGATTTGAGTCCTCTCCCTTTTTTTCTTGTTAGTCTGGCTAATGGTTTATCAGTTTTGTTTATCTTCTCAAAGAACCAGCTTTTAGTTTTATTGATCTTTGCTATCGTTTCCTTCATTTCTTTTTCATTTATTTCTGAACTGATCTTTATGATTTCTTTCCTTCTACTAACTTTGGGTTTTTTTTGTTGTTGTTGTTCTTTCTCTAATTGCTTTAGGTGTAAGGTTAGGTTGTTTATTTGAGATATTTCTTGTTTCTTGAGGTAGGATTGTATTGATATAAACTTCCCTCTTAGAACTGCTTTTACTGCATCCCGTAGGTTTTGGGTCATCATGTTTTCATTGTCATTTGTTTCTAGGTATTTTTTGATTTCTTCTTTGATTTCTTCAGTGATCTCTTGGTTATTTAGTAACGTATTGTTTAGCCTCCATGTGTTTGTACTTTTTACAGTTTTTTTCCCTGTAATTGATATGTAGTCTCATAGCATTGTGGTAAGAAAAGATACTTGATACAATTTCAATTTTCTTAAATTTACCAAGGCTTGATTTGTGACCCAAGATATGCTCTATCCTGGAGAATGTTCCATGAGCACTTGAGAAGAAAGTGTATGCTGTTGTTTGTGGATGGACTGTCCTATAGATATCAGTTAAGTCCATCTTGTTTAATGGTTCATTTAAAGCTTGAATTTTCTTATTTATTTTCATTTTGGATGATCTGTCCATTGGTGAAAGTGGGGTGTTAAAGTCCCCTATTATGATTGTGTTACTGTCAGTTTCCCCTTTTATGGCTATTAGCATTTGCCTTATGTATTGAGGTGCTGCTATGTTGGGTGCATAAATATTTACAATTGTTATATCTTCTTCTTGGATTGATCCCTTGATCAGTATGTAGTGTCCTTCTTTGTCTTTTGTAATAGTCTTTATTTTAAAGTCTATTTTGTCTGATATGAGAATTGCTACTCCAGCTTTCTTTTGATTTCCATTTGCATGGAATATCTTTTTCCATCCCCTCACTTTCAGTCTGTATGTGTCCCTAGGTCTGAAGTGGGTCTCTTGTAGACAGCATATATATATGGGTCTTGTTTTTGTATCCATTCAGCCAGTCTATGTCTTTTGGTTGGAGCATTTAATCCATTTACATTTAAGGTAGTTATTGATATGTATTTTCCTATTACCATTTTCTTAATTGTTTTGGGTTTGTTATTGTAGGTCTTTTCCTTCTCTTGTGTTTCCTGCCTAGAGAAGTTCCTTTAGCATTTGTTGTAAAGCTGGTTTGGTGGTGCTGAATTCTCTTAGCTTTTGCTTGTCTGTAAAGGTTTTAATTTCTCCGTCGAATCTGAATGAGATCCTTGCTGGGTAGAGTAATCTTGGTTGTAGGTTTTTCCCTTTCATCACTTTGAATATGTCTTGCCAGTCCCTCTGGCTTGCAGAGTTTCTGCTGAAAGATCAGCTGTTAACCTTATGGGGATTCCCTTGTATGTTATTGTTTTTCCCTTGCTGCTTTTAATATATTTTCTTTGTATTTAATTTTTGATAGTTTGATTAGTATGTGTCTTGGCGTGTTTCTGCTTGGATTTATCCTGTATAGGACTCTCTGCCCTTCCTGGACTTGATTAACTATTTCCTTTCCCATATTAAGGAAGTTTTCAAGTATAATCTCTTCAAATATTTTCTCAGTACCTTTCTTTTTCTCTTCTTCTGGGACTCCTATAATTCGAATGTTGGTGTGTTTATTGTTGTCCCCGAGATCTCTGAGATTGTCCTCAGTTCTTTTCATTCTTTTTTCTTTATTCTGCTCTGCGGTAGTTATTTCCACTGTTTTATCTTCCACGTCACTAATCCGTTCTTCTGCCTCAGTTATTTTGCTATTGATTCCTTCTAGAGAATTTTTAATTTCATTTATTGTGTTGTTCATCATTGTTCGTTTGCTCTTTAGTTCTTCTAAGTCCTTGTTCAGCGTTTCTTGTATTTTCTCCATTCTGTTTCCAAGTTTTTGGATCATCTTTACTATCATTACTCTGAATTCTTTTTCAGGTAGACTGCCTATTTCCTCTTCATTTGTTTGGTCTGGTGGGTTTTTACTTTGCTCCTTCATCTGCTGTGTATTTCTCTGTCTTCTCATTTTGTTTAACTTAACTGTGTTTGGGGTCTCCTTTTTGCAGGCTGCAGGTTCATAGTTCCTGTTGTTTTTGGTGTTTGCCCCCAGTGGGTAAGGTTGGTTCAGTGGGTTGTGTAGGCTTCCTAGTGGAGGGGACTGGTGCCTGTGTTCCGGTGGATGAGGCTGGATCTTGTCTTTCTGGCGGGCAGGATCGCGTCTGGTGGTGTGTTTTGGGGTGTCTGTGAACTTCTTATGATTTTAGGCAGCCTCTCTGCTAATGGGTGGGGTTGTGTTCCTGTCTTGCTAGTTGTTTGGCCTGGGGTGTCCAGCACTGGAGTTTGCTGGTCGTTGAGTGGAGCTGGGTCTTAGCGTTGAGACAGAGATCTTTGGGGAGCTGTCGCTGATTCATATTACGTGGGGCTGGGAGGTCTCTGGTGGTCCAGTGTCCTGAACTCGGCTCTCCCACCTCAGACGCTCAGGCCTGACAGCCAGCCGGACCACGAAGACCCTTTTGGGATGTCTGAGGTCTTCTGCCAGCATTCAGTAGGTGTTCTGTAGGAGTTGTTCCACATGTAGATGTATTTTTGATGTATTTGGGGAGGAAGGTGATCTCCATGTCTTACTCCTCTGCCATCTTGAAGGTCCTACCGACCACCACTTTTAATACCAATCCTTTCTTTAGAGTTTCCAGGAATCAATTTGATATGTAGCTTTTAAAATCTTTTTCTATGTGTACACACACACACACACTTGTGCGTGTGCATGTGCACGCACACACACAGTGCACTCTGTAGGAAATTTATAACTGTCACCTGGTTATTACTTTGTTTCTGATGGGTGTTCTTGTTTCTTCTTTGACTTCTAACTTTGGTGTGCCATCAGTAGGAGTTAAAAGAGGAAGAGGTTTTGAACTCATTTCTTCTATCGGAATTCAGTCAGCTGAAAATGAATTTCAACCCAGAATACTTAATTATCTCTTCCTGCTCAGGTCACCAGTGACCTCCTGGTTGCCCAGTTGTGTGCATTTTGTTTTTATCTTAATTGCTCAGTAGCACTTGCTGTTTGTAACCCCGCTTCACAGATGTCTTCTTTCTTAATATATGAGCACCACTCCTCTTTTTTCTCCTTCTCCTTCTCTGGCTATTCTTTAGCTGTCTCTTTTACTGCTCCTCCGCTTCATCCACACACTTGTCCCCAGATGCGCACCTCTAACCCACCACCCACCCCTGAGCTAGGAGCAGATAACCCTGCCTCTGTACTCCACGTGTTGTCCCGCAGCCATCTCACATTGGTCATTTCCCCTGTGCGACCCATACGTGCGTGTACGTGTGTGTCTGTGTGAGTGTCCCTCCTTCCTTCCCTCCATCTCTCCCTCGTTCCCTCCTCTCTCCTTTTCTCCCTCCCTTGTACTTCCATCCTTGGGCACTTTCTATTCAGTATGCCAAACCAGAAACTGGGGAGTTTATTAGATGCCTCCACCTTCCTGTACCAATACCTAATGGCACTCCTCATTTTCATCTTGTTAATATTTCTTGCATTCACCCCTGCCTTCCCATTTCCCTTGTAAAAAAAAGTGCAAAGAATCAGACTTGTTTAGCATCAAAGCAGAGAGCTGAGTATATGATTTTATTTTAATATTTCATTGTGAGGGAATGTTCATGAAGTGGATTCTAAACAGGTGTTCTTTTCTTTGAGGAGGGTAGAGTAAGAAGTGAAACCAAAGCAAAAGAACCAGGGAAGTATTTAATTTTCCAAATGAGGATGTGATATTGAGAGATACTCTGGAGGCCCCATCTCAGGAGATTTTCTCCAGGAAGAGAGTAGGCAGTTACCATCATTGGAGGTCTTAAACTTACACTTGTTTTAAAATTAGCACTTCAAGTTTGTTCTTGGGCTATGATTATAATTACCATTCATTTAATTTTAATTTGTATTAAAATTCACATATGCTAGTTCATCTGGACTACTGAGTTAAATTGCTTCACCTTAGGACAAAATGAGTTTGTAGCATGTAAATAGTCATGACTAAAATTGATGTGATATTTGCAAATGCACTTTTCCATCTCCAGGCCCACATTGGTTCACACTGTTCCCACGGTCTCAACCTTTCTCTGCCTGTGCAAGTCCTTCCACCCTCTTAGGCCAGGTTGCATCCTCTGTCGTATGTGAAGGTGTACCAGATTCTTGTTTCAGCCTTGTGGTATACGTACCTATGCGGATTGACTTTCTCAAGGGACTTTACATTTCTTAAAGGGCAAGACCAAATTTTATGCGTCTTTTTATCCCTCACAGTCCCTAGTTAATAAATCTTTGTGACGTCATTGGATGCCACCATGTGAAGGTGGACTGTCTCAGGACAGGTGAACCAGGATATTCCAGGCATCCTGCTTTCATCCTGGTTACCTGTATTTCCGTGTTCCAAGCTTTTGTGACCAAGTGTGCTAGTCGTATTATTTTAAAAGACCCTTACATAATAGGCAAAGTTAGAAACAACGCAAGCATCCATTGACAGATGAATGGATAAATAAATCGTGGTTCATACATACAATGTAATATCATTCAGCTGTAAAAAGGAATGATGCCTAAGTGAAATAAGTCAGTCACAAAAAGACAGATGCTGTATGATTCCACTTATATGAGGTACCTAGAGTCATCTAATTCATAGAAACAGAAAGTGCAATGGTGGGTCCCAGTGCCTGGGGGACAGGAAAATGGAGAATTGTTCTTTAGTGAGAACAGAGTTTCAGTTTTGCAAGATGAAAAGAGTTCGGGACGTTAGTTGTACAACAGTGTGAAGGTACTTAACACTTCCGAACTGCATACTTAAAAATGATTAAGGTGGTAAATTTTATGTTATGCTCGTTCTACCAAAATTAAACAAAAAAAGAAAAAGGAATGAAGCACTGAGACACGCTACAGCGTGGATGAACCTTGAAAACATTGTGCTGAGTGAAATAAGCCAGACCCAAAAGGTCACATAGTGTATGGCTCCACTTATATGAAGTGTCCAGAAGAGGAAGATTCATAGAGACAGAAAGTAGATTAGTGGTTGCCAGGGACTGGGGGGAGGGGTAGTGAGGAAAAACTGCTAATGGGTAGGGGCTTTCACTTTCAACTGATGGAAATGTTTTGCAGTTAGATAGAGATGGTGGTTGCACATGTTGTGAATGCAGTAAATGCACTGAATTATTTAGTTAATTTTATGCTATGTGAATTTCATCTCAATAAATTATATTTTTAAGAAAAGATCTTTACACAGTAGATAGTAAATATTGATATTTGTTCTCTTCCCTGTTTCCTTGACATGGTAATCTAATTCCAAGGGCTAAATTTTTCCTTAAATTTTTATTTATTTATTTGTTTATTATTTTAGTATAGTTGATGTACAATATTATATTAGCTTCAGGTGTACAACATAGTGATTTGACATTTATCTACATTATGAATTGATCCCCATGATAAGCCTAGTGACCATCTGTCATCATACAGAGTTATTACAGTGTTATTGGCCATATTCCCTATGCTGCCTATTATGTCCCTGTAGCTTATTTCTTTTATAACTGAAGGTTTGTGTGTCTTAATCCCCTTTACCTATTTCACCCACCCTCCCACTCCCCTCCCCTTAGCAACCACCGTTTGTTCTCTGTATCTGTGAGCCTATTTTCATTTTGTTTCGTTTTTTAGATTCCACATATAAGTGAGATCATATGGTATTTGTGTTTCTGTGTCTGGCTTATTTCACTTAGCATGATACCCTCTAGATCCATCCATGTGTTGCAAATGGCAAGATTTCAGGTTTTTTTGGCTGACTAATATTCCATTGTATGTATGTGTATATATGTATACATATATACACATACATATATATATATATATATATCACATGTTCTTTATCCATTCATCCATAGATGGACACTTAGGTTGCTTCCATATCTTGGCTGTTGTAAACAATGCTGCAGTGAACATTGGGGTGCATGTGTCTTTTTGAATTTGTGTTTTGCTACTCTAGCTTCCCTTTCATTTCCGTTTGCATGGAATATCTTTTTCCATCTCTTTACCTTCAGCCTGTGTGTGCCTTTAGATCTGAAGTAAGTTTCTAGTAAGCAGCATATATTTGGGTCTGGTCTTTTTTCATTCAGCCACCGTATGTCTTTTGATTAGAGCATTTAATTCATTTACATTTAAAATAATTATTGAGAGGTATTTATTTATTACCATTTTGTTAATTGTTTTCTGCGTTTTTTGATAATTCTTCTTTGTTCTTTTCTTCTCTTGTTCTCTTCCTTTGTGATTTGATGACTTTATTTAGTGTTATGTTTGTATTCCCTTCTCTTTAGTTTTTGTGTATCTTTCATAGGTTTTATGTTTGTGGGTACTATGGTGTTCCTGTGTAACAACCTGCTATGTATATAGCAGTCCATTATAAGTTGACGGTTGCATAAGTTTGAGTGCATTGTAAAAGCACTACATCCCACCCTCCCTCCCCATCACACTTTATGTTTTTGATGTCATATTTTACATCTTTTTATTTTGTGTATCACTTAACCATTTATTTTAGATACAGATGATTTTTACCAGTTTTGTCTTTTAGCCTTCATACTAGCTTTACAGGTCGTTGAGCCACTACCCTTACTATATGTTTGCCTTTACCAGTGAGATTTTTTTTCTTTCATAATTTTCTTGTTTCTAGTTGTGGCCTTTTCTTTTCCCTTTAATGAAGTCCCTTGTTAAGCCAGTTTAGTGGTGATGAACTTTTTTAGCTTTTGCTTGTTTGGGGAATTATTTCTCCTTCAATTCTGAATGATAGTCTTGTTGGTTAGAGCAGCGGTCCCCAACCTTTTCAGCACCAGGGACCGGTTTTGTGGAAGACAGTTTTTCCATGGATGGGGGAGGGGGGGTGGGATGGTTCAGGTGGTAACGCGAGCGCTGGGGAGCGGCAGATGAAGCTTTGCTTGCTCACCTGCCACTTGCCTCCTGCTGCCGCGTGGCCCGGTTCCTAACAGGCTGAGGGCCAGTACTGGTCCACGGCCGGAGGGGTGGGGACCCCTGGGGTAGAGTATTCTTGGTTGTAAGTTTTTTCCTTTCAGTCCTTTCAGTATATCATACCAATCTCTTCTGGCCTGTAAAGTTCCTGCTGAAAAATCAGCTGAACTGTAGGGGTTCCCTTGTATGTAACTAGTCGTTTTTCTCTTGCTGCTTTTAAGATTCTCTCTTTATCTTAAACTTTTGACATTTTAATAATAATGTGACTTGGTGTGAGTCTCTTTGTGTTCATCTTGTTTGGGATCTCTGGACCTGGATGTCTGTTTCCTTTGCCTAGTTAGGGAAGCTGTCAGGCTGATTTCTTCAAATCGATTCCCTGTCCCTTTCTCTCTCTTCTTTTTTTGGGACCTCTGTAATGCAGACGTTAGCATGCTTGATGTTGTCCCAGAGGTCCCTTAAACTGCCTTCATTTTTTTTAAGTCCTTTTTTCTTTTTGCTCTTCTGATTGATTTCTGCTACCTAGTCTTCCAGTTTGCTGATCCGTTCTTCTGCATCCTCTCACCTGCTGTTGATTCCCTCTAGTGTATTTTTCATTTCAGTTATTATATTCTTCAATTCTGATTTAAAAAATAGACATATATATATATATTTTTTTCTATTTCTTTTTTTAAATTCTCACTGAGTTCATCCTTTCTCCTCCCAAGTTTGGTGAGCATCTCTTTATGTCTATTCATTTGAACTCTTTATCTGGTAAATTGCATATCTCCGTTTCATTTAGTTCATTTTCTGGAGTTTTGTCTTGTTCTTTCATCCGGAAGGTATTGTCTCCTCGTTTGCCTCTTTGTGTTTGTTTCTGTGTATTAGGCATATCAGCTGCATCTCCTGGTCTTGAAGGAATGGCCGTATGTAGGTGTCTTATGGGGCCACGTTGTGAATCCCACCCCCAGTCACCAGAGCCAGGTGCTTCAGGGGCATCCCCTTGTGTGGGGTGCACGCACCTCCCTGCTGTGGCTGGGCCACGATTGCTGAGCGGGCACTAGTGGGCGGGGTTGGCCCCCAGGCCAGCTGACTGCAACTGCTACCGGCACACTGGTGCCCCTTGGAGCAGGAGCTGCTTTGGAGGGGCACCAGTGCTGGCTGAGGCTGCCTGCCAGGTGGGGTGGGGCAGGAGCCGCTTTGGAGGGGCTGGTCCTCACGGGAATTCCAGGATGGGCCGCATGGTGTTAGCTAGGTTCATGGACAGTGATAGAAATGGTGCCTCCCAGTACCAGGCCAGCCAGGTGGAAGGAGAGTAAGAGAAAGATGGCAGCACTTCTGTCCCTGGAGAAAGTTCTACCAGATCCCTGCTCCTCCACACCCCCTAAAATTAGTCACAAGTCTCCTTGTATGACCCAGTTGCTTTTCAAGCTGCTGCCTCTGCTGGAACTCAGAGCGAGTACGTTGGTGCATGTGCCCTTCCTGAGCGGAGTCTTGGCTTACAGCAGCCCTCTGGCTCTCCTGGAGATTAGCCTCTGCTGGTTTGCAAAGCCAGACGTTGTGAGGGCTCATCTTCCTGGTGTAGGTCCCCTGGGCGGGGGAGCCTGACATGGCGCCTGGACCCCTTGCTCCTCAGGGGGCACCTGTGCCGTCATGATATCCCTCCTGCTCTGGGTTGCTACACTGGGGGATGTGGGTTCTGACTAGACCAGGTCTCTGCGCATCCATCTCGAAGTGGCCTTTTCTTTATATCCTTAGTTGTTGAAAAATCTGTTCTGCTAGTCTTCAGATTGTTCTCAGAGATGGTTGTTCCTTATGTAGCTGTAGTTTTGGTCCTGAGGCCTAAATATTGTTATGACTATGAGTCAGTCTTTGACTTATTTGTCTCTCTAGTGTTACGCACTTGATAAAGGAAGAGGGATCAGACAACAGGGGCCTTTATTGTACTGATAGCATCCCAGGCGGGAGTGTCTCCTCCACCCTCCTCTCCACCCAGAGTTTAGTCATGATCTAAGGGTTAGTTCAGCACTTCTTTCTCTTACAGTGAAAATGTGATCCTGTCATTACTGTGCTCCCAGTGCTTTAAAGTCTTTGGCCATTAGAATAATTACCTGTTTCCATAAGGTGGCCCAGAAGAACATTTATGCCTAACTCCGCCTGTATGTCCAACTACATCTCTTGCCTCTCCGAGCCTTACGTTCTGAACCATCATGAATAAAAGGGGTGCTCTTCAGTTGTGTTGGGATGGGAAGCAAATACTGCTGTGTACCCACTATGTCTTTGAATATGTTACTTCGTCTGTGTGAATAATTTTGTCATCACCTGTTCTCTGGCATAACCTAACATGTCATCTGAGAGTCAGCTCACTATTAACTCCACAGGTAAAGTTTTCCTTGAATTTCTCCCCCTTTAAGCTCCCTCCTGTGTACCCCCAAAATACTTTTCTCAGTCCTCCGTATATCTGCCATGTCACTTGTCGCATTGTGTTCTAACTGCTCACTTTTCTCTTCACTCCATAAAACTGTGAGCTCCTTAAGGGAAGTAATGGTCAAGTGTATCCAGTGCCTGCACATAGCATTTAGGACGTGTGTGCAATGGAGGAACTCGTGTGCTTTTCAATTTTTCATTTCACTTAACTGTACAAAGACTTTTAGTTGTGCCGGAAGTATTTCATGTCATGAAAATCTTCTTAGGAAGACTCTCAATTCCATGAAGGGAATAAATGTTATACATACTTACTTGTAACTCTTACAGTACCTGTGTAGGGTCAGGAATATGAATAGGAACTCAAAAATACTTTAAAATTTAACTCATACCACAACAGCAAATACAGAAATATAGACTTTCTAATTAAATCTAGTTGACACAGCCATACACTAATATATTCATGCATGATATGGGATATATAGTCTGAAGCCTGATAAATGCATTTTAACAGCTTTATTGAGGTATAAGTCACATATCATAAACTGTACATATTTAGAGTATATAATTTGGTAAGTTTTGACATAACTTGTGTAACTGTGAACCTGTTACTGCAATCAAGATAGTGGATAAGTCTGTCACCCTCAAATGTTTCCTTTTGGCCCTGTATAGTTCCTCCCTCACACCTGTCTCCGTCCCTCCCCCCCCCACACCCCCGCCCCAGCAATATCCCCAGGCAACCACTGACCTTTTTATAACTATAAATTAGTTCACATTTCCTAGAATATTTTATAAATGAAATCATACACTGTGTACTATTTTTTGGTTTCTTTTACTCAGTGTATTTATTTTAAGATTCATCAATGTTGTTTCATGTGTCAATAGTTCACTCTCTTTTTATTGTTGAGTAGTATTCCATTGTACATATATACCACAATTTGTTTTTCCATTCACCCACTGAAGGGCATTTGAGTTGTTTACAGCTTTTGGCTATTGTAAATAAAGCTGCCATGGACATTCACATCCGAGTCTCTGTATGGACTTAGGCTTTCATTTCTCTTGGGTAGTAACTAGAAATGGAATGCCTGGGTGTATACTTCATTTTTAAAGAAACGGCTGAACTGTTCCAAAGTGCTTATACCATTTTATATCTCCATCACAGGTGTATGAAAACTCTGGTTCTTCTACATCTTCACCAATACTTGGTATAGTCAGTCAGTTTAACATTAGCCCTTCTAATAGGTGTGTAGTGGTATCTTTTTGTGGATTTAACTTGAATTTCCCGGATGACTAATGTGCTCATTTGCCATCTGTATATTTTTTTTGATGAAATATTTATTCAGATCTTTGGCTCATTTTTTAAAAGTGCTTTATCACAATACGTGATTTGCAAATATCTTCCCCATTCAGTGGCTTGTCTTTTTATTCTTTTACCAATATCTTTCAAAGTACAGACATTCTTAATTTGATGAAAACAAATTTACCAAATTTTCTTTTATGGATTGTGCTTTTGGTGTCATACCTAGTAAATCTTTCTCTAACCCAAGATCACAAAGATTATCTCCGATGTTTTCTTCTAGAAATTTTATACTTAGGTCCATGACCTATTTTGAGTTAATTTCTATATATTGTATGAGGTATGAATGAAAGTTTATTTTTTGGCATTTGGTAACCAATTATTCCAGCACCACTGCTTGAACAATCTATTCTTTTCCACTGAATTGCCTTTGAAGCTTTGTTGGAAATCTATTGTCCATGTATGTGTGGGTGCAGATCTATTTCTGAACTCTATTTTGTTCCATCGATGTCTCTGTCTTTACATCAATACTACACCGTCTGTATTACTCTGGGTTGATCATGAGACTTGAAATCAGGTAGTGTAAGTCCTTCAGCTTTGTTCTTTTTTTCAGAGTGGTTTTAGTTATTCTAAGTCCTTTGCATTCCTATATGACTTTTAAAAATAGCTTGTCATTTTTCACACAGATGTCTGCTAGGGTTTTGATTTGGACTGTGTTTAATCTGTAGAACAAATTGGAGATGATTAATGTCTTTACAGTATTGAGTCTTTCAGTCCTTGAACAGTCTGTACTTATTTAGTTCTTTAATTTGTCTCAGCAGTGTTTGTAGTTTTATGTTCAGGTCTTGCACATTTGATACTGTTGTGAATGGTATTTTTTTTTAAAAATTCAGTTTCCAATAGTTCATTGCTAGTACGTAGACATACAGTTGATTTTTGTATATTGATCTTTTATTTTGCAACTTTGCTAATAAGTTCACTTACTAGTTCTAGTAATTCTGTTAAATCTATTTTATACGTTTCATTGAATTTTCTACTTTGATGATTATGATGTCTGTGAATAAAGGCAGTTTTACTTCTTCCTTTCCAATATGGATGCTTTTATTTATTTTTCTTCCCTACTGCATTATCTAGGGCCTCCAGTACAATGTTGAATAGAAGTGTGGTGAGGGCAGATGTCCTTGACTTGTTCCTCACCATAGTGGGAAAGCATTCTGACTTTTACCATTAACTGGTATTAGCTATAGTTTTTGTTTGTTTCTTTGTTTTTGTAGATGCCTTTTACCAGGTTGAAGGAATTCCCTTCTTTTCCTGCTTAGCTAGAGTTTTTATTAGGAGTGGATGTTGTATTTTGTTAAATGCTTTTTCTGCATCTATTGACATAATCATTTTCTTTTTTAGTCACTGATGCTCCATTCATTTTTTTGTTTTGTTTTGCTTTCTGTATTTCATTTTGAGTAGTTTCTGTTGAAAATGTCTTCAAGTTTACTAATCTCATCTTTTGCAGTGTCTAATCTGTCTTTAATCCCATCTAATGTATTTTTCATACCTTACATTGCAATTTTTCTCTGTAGAAGGTAAATTTGGGTCTGTTTTATATCTTTTATGTCTCTACTTAACAAGTTCATGCTTTCCTCTAGCTTCTGAAATATAAGGAATATAGTTATAATTGTTTTAATGTCCTTCATACTCATTCTGTCATCTGTGTCATTTCTGGGTTGGTTGTTTTCCCACAAGCAACGTGTTGGTCAGTTCCCGACTGAATACTCAAGACGTCCTGTGCACACCTCTCAGGTTCCCACCCTGTTCAGCTCTCTAGCCACCATGCTGTCCCAAGCTCCACCTGCACCTCAACTCGATGAGATGGTTGGACTCTGTCCCTGTTCCTTTTCACTCTGAGTCAGAAAGCCCTCTTTAGGCAGGAGCTATGACAAACAAAGGGCCCACCTTGCTTGTTTCTCATGTCAGCATCATTGACCTTCATTGCTAGATGTTCAGGGTCTCGAATACCACGGTTTTGTATATTTGGTCCAGTTTTTTGATTGATTCAGGTGTGAGGGAAAATCTGGTCTCCTTCACTTAGTTTTGGCTGGAATCTGAAGTCAATAAACATATTTCTAATTGATGTAATATAATGAAAATCTATTTGCAGAGTAAGACTGGTCAGATTTAAACTCTTTCCTTTAACATCATCTTCTGTTACCCCCCAAAAGTGGAACCTCTCATTAGTTTTAGAATTACTTTCTTTGTGAATAAATAAAATAATTGACAGCCTATTTACATTAGTCCTGAAATTAATGATATTCAAAATTGATTGTAGATTTTATTATTTCATACTCTTTAAGTCACATTTATTTTTTGACACTGTAGGTAAATTTATTTCAAAAGCCTTGTTTAGAGAAGGGAATTTAAAAATCTAGTCAAGATAATAATTTATACTAACTATTATGGGAGTCCAGAGAGGGGGGAAATGTGTTAATCCCAATGTTTTGTCAAAGAACACTTAATTTATAAATTTGTTTTTTATAATAAAAGTATGTGCTCTTTTTGGCAGTCTTTCATTAAAGCCATGGATATTCATGTCAGCCATCTGTGTGATATGCCAGCACACATGATTTATTGAGAAAGTTACTTTAATGATCCTTTTAGTGTGTCAGGCTTTATAAATTCTCTCTCAACTTCTTGCTAGCTAAGGAACATGAATCTGCTTGCTAAAAGTCTAAGTTGACTCAGGTGGGCTAACAAACGTAAATTCTCTTGACTCATATTGCAGGTGGAGTAACCAGCTCTTTCTTGAAATGAGGTTTTGTTTTGTACCTTAGTTCTTTTATAGGTATGGATTCAAAAAGATCTTTATTCAAGGAATTATGCATAAAACATTTTCAGTTGAATCCTAGTGCAGGGAGCTGCACTAGGTTTGTTATGAAGAGTATTTTATTGACAGATAATTCAGATAATGTGGCCTTATGCTTAGCTGCTGTTTAACTAACTGAGCTTCTTACCTGGTATATATTTTACTTATCTTTTAAAGAAATGAACTTCCGAGTGGGAATAAGCATTTCAGTATTTGACTAGGAGAGTGAAATGACAGCATTTGGTAATTGAAATTTTCTTATAGTTAGTAGTATTTTAAAATTTGCTGCCTTAGTATCCTTTTATATATTTCCCTAGAAATAGAGATTTTGAAGTATTTTACATTTGTATGTCTTATTAAGTTAAAACTTTAAGTATTGTTACTTTTTCTTGTGTTGGTATTTTTAATTAAAAAGTACATTAGTCCAAATGGACTTAATAGATATATACAAACTGTTCCATCCAAAAGCAGCAGAATACACATTCTTTTCAAGTGCCCAAGGAACATTCTGCACATGCTAGATCACATGCTAGGCCTCAAAACAAGTCTTGGTAAATTTATGGAAATTGAAATCATATTAAGCATCTTTTCTAACTGCAATACTATAAGACTAGAAATCAACTACAATAAAAAAACTTCCCAAAACACAAACATGTGGGGGCTAAACAATATGTTACTAAACAACCAATGGGTCACTGAAGAAATCAAAGGAGAAATTTAAAAATACCTGTAGACAAATGAAAATGAAAACACAATGATCCAAAATCTATGGGATTCAGCAAAAGCAATTCTAAGAGGGACATTTATAGTGATAAAAGCCTACCTCAGGAAACAAGAAAAATTTCAAATAAAGAATCTTACTGTATACCTAAAAGAACTAGAAAAAGAAGAACAAACAAAACTCAAAGTTAGTAGAAGGAAAGAAATCGTAAAAGATCACAGCAGAAATAAATGAAATAGAAACTAAAAAAAAAAAAAGAACAATGAAATTAAGAGCTGGTTCTTTGAAAAGATAAACAAAATTGATAAGCCTTTATCCAGACTGGTTAAGAAAAAAAGAGAGGGCCCAAATTAATATCAGAAATTAAAAAGAAGACATTACAACCTATACCACAGAAATACAAAGGATTATAAGAGATTACTAAAAACAACTGTATGCCAATAAAATGGACAACCTAGAAGAAATGGACAAATTCCTAGAAATGTATGGTCTCCCAAGACTGAACCAGAAAGAAATAGAAAATATGAACAGACCAATAGCCAGTAATGAAATAGAATCAGTAATAAAAACTCCCAGCAAACAAAAGTCCAGGACCAGATGGCTTCACAAATGAATTCTACCACACATTTACAGAAGAGTTAACACCTGTCCTTTGCAAACTATTCTAAACAATTGCAAAGGAAGGCATGCTATCACCCTGATATCAAAACCAGACAAAGCTATCACACAAAAAAATTACAGACCAATAGCACTGAGGAACATGTACAAAAATCCTCAACAAAATCTTAGCAAACCAAATTCAACAGTACATTAAAGGGATCATACACCAATAAATAAATAAATCAAGTGGTATTTATTCCAGGGATGCAAGGATGGTTCAGTATCTGCAAATCAATCAATGTTATATATCACATTAAGACACTTGAAGCATAAAAATCATATGATCATCTCAATAGATGCAGAAAAAGCTTTTGACAAAATTCAGTATCCATTTATGATAAAAGCTCTGCACAAACTGGATAGAGGGAACATACCTCAAAATAATAAAGGCTATATATGATAAGCCCACAGCTAACATCATACTCAGTGGTGAAAAACTGAAAGCATTTTCTGTAAGATCAGGAACAAGACAGTGATGCCCAGTCCTGCTGCTTTTATTCAACATAGTATTTGAAGTCCTAGCCACAGCAGTCAGACGAGAAAAAGAAATAAAAGGAATCCAAATTAGAAAGGAAGAAGTAAAACTGTCACTGTTTGCTGATGACATGATACTATACTTAGAGAATCCTACAGACACCACCAAAAAACTATTAGACCCCATCAATGAATTCCATAAAGTTGCAGGATGCAAAATTAATATACAGCAATCAGTATACAGAAATCTGTTGCATTTCTATACACTAACAACAAACTATCAGAAAAAGAAATTAAGAAAATAATCTCATTTACCATTGCATCAAAAAGAGTAAAATAGCTAGGAATATATCTAAGTAAGGAGGCAAAGACCTGTACTCAGAAAACACTGATGAAAGAAATCGAAAGCAACACAACAGATGAAGAGAAATACTGTGTTCATGGATTGGAAGAATTAACATTGTTAAAGTGACCATACTACCCAAAGCAATCTACAGATTCAGTACAATCAAAATACCAATGACATTTTTCACAGAACTAGAACAAATAATTCTAAAATTTGTGTGGAACTACAAAAGATACTGAATTGCCAAAACAATTTTGAGAAGGAAGAATGAAGCTGGAGGTATCAATGCTTCCTGATTTTAAACGATACTACAAAGCTACAGTCATCAAAACAGCATGGTACTGGCACAAAAACAGACACATAGCTCAATGGAACAGAATAGAGAGCCCAGAAGTTAACCCATGCAGCTATGTCAATTAATCTATGACAGAGGAGGCAAGAATGTACAATGGGGGAAAAGACAGCCTTTTCAATAAATGGTGTTGTAAAAACTGGACAGCTATATGCAAAAGAATCAAACTGGACCACTCTCTCACATCATGCACAAAAATAAATTCAAAACAGATTATTTAAGTGTAAGACCTGAAATCATAAAACTTCTAGAAGAAAACACAGGCAGTATGCTCTTTGACATCAGCCTTAGCAATATGTTTTTGGGATCTGTCTCCTCAGGCAAGGGAAAAAAAAGCAAAAATAAATGGGACTGCATCAAACTAAAAATCTTTTGCACAATGAAAGAAACTGTCAACAAAATGAAAAGGCTGCTTACTGAATGGGAGAGGATATTTGCAAATCATATATCCGATAAGGAGTTAATATACAAAGGCTCAATATCAAAAAAACAAACAGCCCAATCAAAAAATGGGCACAAGATCTAAATAGACATTTCTCCAAAGAGGACATACAAGTGGCCAAAAGACACATGAAAAGATGCTCAACATTGCTAATTATGAGAGAAATACAAATCAAAACTACAACGAGGTATTACCTTACACTGGTCAGAATGGCCATTATCAAAAAGTCTACAAATAATAAATGCTGGAGAGGGTATGGAGAAAAAGGAACCCTCCTGCACTGTTGATGGGAATGTAAATTGGTGCAGCCACTATGGAGAACAGTAGGGAGGTTCCTTAAAAAACTAAAGATAGAGTTACCATTCAATCCTGCAATCCCACTCCTGGGTATTTATCTGAAGAAAATGAAAACACTAATTAGAAAATATATATGCACCCCTATGTTCATTGCAGCATTATTTATAATAGCTAAGATATGGAAGCAACCGAAGTGCCCATCAATAGATGAATGGATAAAGATGTGGGGTGTGTGTATATCCACACACCACACCACACACACAACAGACACACACACACACAGTGGAATATTACTCAAACATAAAAAAGATTGAAATATAACCATTTGTGACAACATGGGTAGACCTAGAGGGTATTACGCTTGGTGAAATAAGTCAGACAGAGAAAGACAAATACTGTATGATTTCACTGATAATACGAAATCCAAGAAACAAAACAAATGAACAAACATAGCAAAATGGAAACAGAGTTATAGATACAGAGAGCAGGTGGTTTCCAGAGGGAGGGCGGTAAGAGGAGGAAAGAAATAGGTGAGGAGGTTAGAGTTGCAGAATTCACAGTCTGAAATGTACAGTGTGGGGAATATAGTCAATAACTGTGTAACTAGACATCGTGATCATTTTGAAATGTATAGAAATATTGAATCACTATGTTGTGTAACAGGAACTTATAGTGTTTTAGGTCGATCATACTTCAAAAACAAACTCATAGGAAAAAAGATCAGATTTGTGGTTAGCAGGGACGGGAGGTGGGTGGAAGGGGAACTGGATGAAGGCCGTCAAAAGGTACAGACTTCCAGTTACAAGATAAATGAGTACTAGGGGTGTGATGTGCAACGTGATACCTAGAATTAACACTGCTGTGTGCTGTAGAGGCAGGTTGTTAAGGGGGTAAATCCTGAGAGTTCTCATCACAAGGAAAAAGTTCTTTTTAACTTTTTAAATTTTTATCTGAGGTGATGAATGTTCACTAAACTTATTATAATAATCATTTCTGGGCTTCCCTGGTGGCGCAGTGGTTGACAATCTGCCCGCCAATGCAGGGGACACGGGTTCGAGCCCTGGTCTGGGAAGATCCCACATGCCACGGAGCAACTGGGCCCGTGAGCCACAATTACTGAGCCTGCGCGTCTGGAGCCTGTGCTCCGCAACAAGAGAGGCCGCGATAGTGAGAGGCCCGCGCACCGCGATTAAGAGTGGCCCCCGCTTGCCACAACGAGAGAGAAGTCCTCGCACGGAAACGAAGACCCAACACAGCCATAAATAAATAAATAAATAAATAAAATTAAAAAAAAAAAAAAAGAATATCCTTATCATCTAAGGATAAAGACCATTTAAAAAAAAAAATCATTTCTTTTGTATGTGGGTCCAGTCATTATGCTGCACACATTAAACTTACATAATGAGGTATGTAAATTATATCTCAATAAAACTGGAAGAAAAGAATTAAAAAGTACATTGTACAGTTTAACTATTGCTGTGACACAATCCTCTCAGACATTTTAGAAAAGTGATTATTTAAGGCTTCTTGTCTAATAGAAGATTTTCAGAAGTGAAGAACTGTGTGGTACCAGAGTAATCTTTTAGTCAGTCGATATTAGTTAGATTTTTAAAACATTAAATTTGAAACAACAAGGTCTTTAGAGCTCGTCCCTATAGTCTCTAATATTTTGTCTGCTGCCTCACACGTACTCTAGCAACAGACTCCTGGATTTCTGTCTGTGAGGCCAACCTGAGGTATCTGGGGACCAGGACACCTAATGAGAGAGATTGCTCTTTGCCTGGTGTTTCTCACTGGGTCCTGATTCTCAAGATACCAAGTTGAGTCCACTAAGAAGTTCTAATGAAAGCATTTTTCTGTTGTTCATAACATACCTTCCCTTCTCACTCTGCAAATGCTTTCTGCCCCTGACTTCACTCTCATGCAGTGGTGCTGTCCCAGCACGACACAGGCCAAGTTCTGGGCAGTGCCAAATTGCTATTTAGCATACGACTGTGGTTTCCAAAGTGGAGTTTGTTTCCCGTCCATTCACAAAGTAAGTCATTGGGCTGTGTGAAGAAACTATTAGAACTTGTATTTATTTTTATTGTTATAATTTTTAAAAATTAATTAATTAATTAATTTATTTATTTTTAGCTGTGTTGGGTCTTCGTTTCTGTGCGAGGGCTTTCTCTAGTTGTGGCAAGCAGGGGCCACTCTTCATCGCGGTGCGCGGGCCTTTCACTGTCGCGGCCTCTCTTGTTGCGGAGCACAAGCTCCAGACGCGCAGGCTCAGTAGTTGTGGCTCACGGGCCTAGTTGCTCCGCGACATGTGGGATCTTCCCAGCCCAGGGCTCGAACCCGTGTCCCCTGCATTGGCAGGCAGATTCTCAATCACTGCGCCACCAGGGAAGCCCTATTGTTATAATTTTTAAAGTCTTTGTTTTGTGTGTAAAATAATGTATATGTCAGTGAGTAGTACGTATATATCAGTAGTTTATAAATAATTAAAATACACATATAATGGGTATATGTACTCTGATTTTATCTTTGCTTTTAGTGGTGTATGATCAAAAATTTTTGAGACCGGATAAGACTCTTATAGCGCATCTGGGTGAGGGTTTTTATTCTGTTATTTGTCAGTTCCTCCATAAATATGAGCTTCATGATATGCACAATTGTGTGTGTGTGTGTGCGTGCGCCCACGCGCACCCCCTCATATATGTGTGTTTTTCTTGTGAAAAATTCCGTGGCTCTCACCAGATTCTCAGGAGTCTTTGACCCTAAAGATCAAATATGCTGGGCTTCCCTGGTGGCGCAGTGGTTAAGAATCCGCCTGCCAATGCAGGGGACATGGGTTCGAGCCCTGGTCCGGGAAAACCCCACATGCCGCGGTGCAACTAAGCCCACGTACCACAACTACTGAAGCCCGCGCTCCTAGAGCCCGTGCTCCACAACAAGGGAAGCCACCGCAATGAGAAGCCTGCGGGCACCTCAACGAAGAGTAGCCCCTGCTTGCCGAAACCAGAGAAAGCCCGCGCACGGCAACGAAGACCCAATGCAGCCAAAAATAAATAAATGTTTTTTAAAAAATGCATAAAATCAAATATGCTTATCTGGGATCCCTGGGCCATGAAACCACTGAAGTTCATTTTGGGAGGACTGTACCTTGTTTACATATAACTGCCTAGTTTAAATTAAGTGGTACTTCATTTGAAAAATAATATATATGATTAGATACATATTCTTTTTTCTTTTTAATTAATTTATTTTTTGGCTGCATTGGGTCTTTGGTGCTGCACGTGGGCTTTCTCTAGTTGCAGCGCATGGGGGCTACTCTGTTGTGGTGCATGGGCTTCTCATTGCGGTGGCTTCTCTTGTTGCAGAGCACGGGCTCTAGAGCGCAGGCTCAGTAGTTGTGGTGCACGGGCTTAGTTGCTCCGCGGCATGTGGGATTTTCCCGGACCAGGGCGTGAATCCATGTCCCCTGCATTGGCAGGCAGATTCTTAACCACTGTGCCACCAGGGAAGTCCCATATTCTTTTTAATAGATTGAAGTCTTATTAAGTCTTTAGTCTGATAAACTGCCGCCAGGATTGTTGCCATGATCTCATGGTGTGACCTACGCTGCATACTCTACTAGGGTCTGGGTCCCTTTTACCTTCTTTTAAAAGATATTTTATTGTATGTTTTCACTAACCTTATATTTCTTTAAAATATTATGATAGGTTTTTGTCTCTCAAATTCAAATACATTGGTCCTGGATAGATGTGGCTACGAAAGAGCTGCTCTTTGAAACCTGCTGTTTTTCTGTTGTCTCCATAAGCTGCTTTTGGGGAGTCTGTCTGTATAATAGGTGATGGGATTTCATTGAGTGGGGATGAGAGTTAAGTTTAAAAGTCAGCTGATAAGGTGAAATTGAGTTTAGTCAAAGTTATTTTTGAAATTCTTAGATCACCCATAAAATTAAAGGTACATGATTTTGTCTATACAGTCCTTTGTGGTTAAACTTTTATATGGCCCCGAGTAGCTCTTCAGTTTCTTCCTTAAAGAATGTCCACAATCCTGTCATCTCTCAGTTGACTGACCACTTGAATGCTGTTTTACTTATTTATTTATTCATTTACCAGTAGTCAGAAAAACCCTACCATTCGCATATTCTTTCCAATAAGTATTGGGCCTAGGACACGTGCTCATTGAATAGAATGACTATCCAGATTTCTTTTTCAATAAAAAGACTTGTTTTTTAAATGTGTATAGGTGAATTTAAGTAACTTCAGTGCATATATGATACAACTGCACTGCATTTCCAACCTGTACGACATAATTACACTGTATTTCCAGCTTTGGCCATTTCCCTGCACAAGCCTGTAGCATCCAACTCAGATGAATAATGTGTGTGTGTGTTTTTTCCCTTGGAAAGGAATCACTCTATTTGTTTATTCGTTATGTAATAAGTTTTAAGTATGTGCAAGGCATTGCTCTGGGCATTGGAATTATAGGAATGAAAATGACACAGTCCCTGTTCTTATAGAACTTACATTCTAGTGGCGAAAGTAGGCAATAAATAAACCACAAAGGATAAGAAACATTTCAGGCAGTGTGTGCTGTGAAGAAACATAATCAGGGTGCAGGGCCTTGGCAGGTCCACTGTCTTGGGTAGGGGACCCAGGTGGCTTCTCGGAGGAGGTGACATGTGAACAGGAACCTGCATGAAGAGGGGACAAGGGTGGGGGAGGTGAGAGGGTCTGTCAGGTGTCTCTTCCATCACGACCCTGGGTTGCTAGTTCAGGGGAGCAGGCTGCGCCTTCCCGCCCCACACGAGCGGCACGGTGGGTTTCTTGTGGATGTCGGCGGAACTTCTGAGCGAGTGACTCGCGTCGGCACCCTTGCTCATCGCTTCCAAGAGGCTGCGATACGTGGGCAGAGTCGCTTAGGGTTGACTGGGGTTTTCCCACCAGGTAACAGCCCTGCGTTTTACCTAGGATCCCACTAACAGAAATGAGAAAGTCCATAGAATTTGATCTATCTGATTTGTACTTTATTTTGTTATATATATATAAATTTATTGTACCTGATTTTATTAAGGGCTATTTTATTTATTTTTAACAGGAATCACTAGATTTGATCTACTTGGAGACTTTGGAAGGTTTAATTGGCTGGGAAATTTCTATATTGTGTTATCCTACAATTTGCTTTTTGCTATTATGACAACATTGTGTCTGGTCAGAAAATTCACCTCCGCTGTACGAGAAGAACTTTTCAAGGCCCTAGGTAATTCTGAGGTTTATGGGTATTTTTCTCTTTTTCTACTTATTAATAATTTTGACATTTCAGCTAATTTTAAGTCTTCACCTATTCATTTTTCCAAATGTGTAAATCCTTAGAGGTCACATTCCTGACCCACTACTTACTGGTTATGCTCTTGTATAAAATTACTTCATTAAGTCTCATCTTTCTCATCTGTAAAATGGTGATAATATCTTCTTCTTTCAGGACTGTTGTGAATATTAGCTGAAATAGTTCTTTTAAGGGCCTAAGCATAATCCTAGTACCTGGTAAGAGCTCAGTAAACAGTAGCTCTTTGGTTACTATGATGAGGGGAGGTGTGGTGAGCTGAGGATGATGATATGCTAAAGGCTTATATTTGGTGTTGATTCTCTTACTAGTTAAAGGTTTTTTTGAGGATTGGATTTTATAGGTATCAGGCTGACCCACAATTATAATTCTCTTCAGTTAGTCAAATAATAATTCAGAATAAAAATATTAGTGTTCTTGGCATTAGTAAGAGAGAGGGCATTCATTGTGTATTCTGTGAGTCATGTGCATTGTGACAGTATTAAAAACCATAGGTTTGGCTAAGCTATAAAGGGTACAAACGTAACCTATGAACGTATTTTTCATGCTTGCTTCAACATTAGTGCTAAACATATTTCAGGCTTTGTATTTTAGGAATACCAGGACAATATAAACTGTCTTGCTATATAAACCCTCTTGGCTTTAGGGTGTGTAATTTTATAAAAGAAGGGAAAGGTACTCATTTATTGTAGAAAGTCTTGACATTAGCTCATTTACCTGAATTGACATCATTTGAATGCTTATACTCCATATTCCTTTGTGGCTTTTAGCTATTGCAAAAGGCAACATAATGATTGATTCCTTAAGGTTCTGTTTTCAGATACTTTAAACCTTATGAACAACAATAAAGCTTTGCATGCCACGAAGCCTTTCCAACCCTGATGCTTGAAAGGATGACCTTTGGGAAGGAAAAAGGATTTCAGATTATCTATTCATGTCTGTTTTACTGCAAATTTATCGTGAGAGGGGGTGGCTGATGAGATATTGGCCCGAAAGGGAAAGTTACATCTCATTTCAGCTGAAGCACCAGAGGATTTATGGATTTTAATGCCTAGGTTCCTTATTGCTGGTCAGATTAAAATCTAAAGATGAAGTCAGAATCAAACAGTCCTCTCAGCCAAATTTTTAGTGTTAAAATTTCATTTCTAAGCCTGTTGTAGCATCAGCAATATTAGTTAGCCATAATCTCAGATAAATTCCTACTTACCATTCACGAAAATGAGATGGTTATGAATAAATTGCAGTAAATTTAGCGTTTGGGTTGGGTATTCTGGATAGCATCTTGCTAAGGAAGTCTTTATTAAAGCAGTAAAATGTAATTTAACCGAAGGTAAAGGTTGTAAATGTTGTGTTGGCTCTTTGACCATAAGAGGCAGTGAAATCATCAAGAGTTGTGTAAAACATCTAATAGATACAGTTTTTTTTTTTCCCTAATGTTTTCTGTTACTCTTTGGAATGCTCTAAGGAGGCAATGCCTTATACCTAGAAAAAGATCCTCATTAAGTGTATGTCATGTGTGAATGATCTGAGATCTTAAATATGACTTCACTGGGAATAATAATTTGATTATAAAATATAAAATTTAACTATCTCCTTTCTTTTTTCTTCTTCTTCTTTTGTGTGTGTGTGGGAGGTGGGGTGGGAGGGATTTTTCCCTCTGCTGCTGTGCATTGAGAATCATAACATCTACCTCATAGAGCATCTGGCACATAGTAGACACTCAGAATTTAGCTACCATGATGGTGGTGGAGCTGATTGTTTTTGCAGAAGAGAGACATTGTAGTTTTCCTGAATGCATAACCTGTGCTACACCCAGGTTTTAGAAGTAACTCATTGAAATAATCGATCCTAAAGGGGTTCTGTTCCAGTGAGGGCGTTGATCACTTGGTCGCTGCTCTCTTTGCCCACTTCCTTCTGCAGCCGGCCTGTGTTAACACGCTTCCTCATGTCCAGCAGTTGTAGGTGCCTTTTGTCACTCAGTGGCTTGGCCGTTCCTGAGACAAGAACTGTTTTTTTGTGTGTGCTGGATTGATTTATTTTTCCCTTCCCAGTCATGCATCATAGACAGGCTCAATTTTACCTTTTCTTTCATTAAGATATGCAGTGATAGAAATTTTAAACTTTGGAGTGCTGTGTTGGCTTATGAGGGATATAAAACTGCTTACCAGTCAGGTAGACAACCATCTGAAATTTTAGGGGAAAAATAATCTTATCCAGGTATATTTTTACAAATATCTGAGCCTTATAAAAATTGTTTTCTCAAAATCTTTTCCACGGATGTGTTGCTTATGTGTTCTTGAATGTCTTTATGCTTCATTTTGTTAAAGTGCTCAGAGCTTTAATGCCACTTAAACTCTTAAAATTTCTTCTCACTTTTCTGCCTGCGAGGGCACAGTATTGTTCTATGTGTCAGGTATACTATGTAAATAATTGCTGTATGATACAGAGGGCAAGTAATGTAACTTAAAAGGTAGTAATAATCTTTTACTCTGTGAAATATCTTTGAGTAGTGAAATCTTATTTATGGTCAGTTTGTTCTGTTGCCATTTCTTTCTTCTTGGTAGTGTCTTCCATTGCTTTTCTTTTTACTTGCATGCTTTATGTTTTGATGTGTCTTTCCCTGTGTTTTCCTGGGAGTGTATATGTATGGGTGTCTTTTAAAACAAAAATGGGATCATCCTCGTTTCAGGTTGTTCCCTGGGAAGGGCACTCGGGTATGGGGATAAGCCTGCAGGAGGAGGTTTATTAGAAGTTGCTCTTGGACCAAGGTGGAGGGCGGGGCAGGGGCAGGAGCTGTGCGGAGGGCAGTGGCCGCTGCATCTCACCGGAAGCCTGAGCCGGCCCCGTGGGTTGTTGGATGAAGGAAGGACTCCCAGGCTGCCCTGAACTAGGGGACGCCTGACTGCCTCCTGGGCAGCTGTCTTCAGCTCAGGCCCGGGCCCTGCCGGTGGGGAGAAGGGCCCTTTCATCCTGCAGGGAGTGTAGCCAGAGCGGCACGGTTCCCTCAGGAACACGGCACACTCTGCCCGACCTCTCAACAGTGCATTAGTTCTTACATTTTCTTCATTTTCCTGCAGGGCTTCATAAACTTCACTTATCAGATACTTCAAGGGATTCAGAAACCGCAAAGCCTTCTGCAAATGGGCATCAGAAAGCACTGTGAGCCCCACAGCACCGCTCTGCAATCAAGAGCCTGAGCGCCCCAAACTCGTGACATTCCCGTCAGTCAGGGATGCTTGCTGCTGCCTGTGGTCCATGTTTAGGGCCTGGGCCTGTCAGTGTCGTTTTCATAATCTACGAGCTTGGCTGTTGCAGGTCTTCTTCTTTTTATTTGCCTTTGGGGGGTCCCTTGTAGTTTCCAGCCGGGTGCAGGCTCCTCAGGGCGGCGCGCCTTCTGGGGCCATGTTTGCTTGCATCAGTTATGCACCCATGTGAGAGTGTTAGAAAAGGCCAACTTTGGGGCTTTCTAAGGATTCACTTAAATCTTGCTATATATTCCATTCAAAATGAATTCCATTCATGCCCTACATGAAAGGGCATCCTTGGTACTTAGATGTGAAGTTTCTGCAAAAAATGAAAGTTTATAGATGATACTGCAGTGGGTACATTGGAACTGTAAATGGTTGCAAATTATATTTTTTACTTCCTTAAAGAAAAAACAAAAGCATAGTTCTGATTTATGTTACAGGATGATATTGATTGGACTTTGAGTCAAGGGAAAAATACAAAATTCTTTTAAAACTTGAGCCTTGGTAGAATGCCACAGGAATACCTCCTACTGTCCAGTGGAATAAGCTATGGTAGGAAGTATTATGTAATCATAGTTCTTTGACAGTTTGTGTATATAATTCAGTATTACCTCTCATAACATAGTTGCCAGTGTTGAATACACTTGTAACTTAGATTTTGCCTTATAGGCTATATGTACACTCAGTTTTTTTTAAACATTTTTTTCAGAAATCCCTTAATTCCCTGTGCTCCTTGTGTCCATTATGAACTATAAGTGCTCTGTGGTAGACACCCCTTCTATCGCCACAGTCTTCAAGCTTTGATCACTTCTGTACATGCCAATTTAAACATCAGACTTACGAATGTTACCATTTAACACCCAAAACACACAGCATCAGCATTCATGATGTAAGAAAAGTTTTGCAGTGTATCGTGGTCTGATGATCATTCAGTTATTAAATTGTAAATAATTCTTGGGATGGGTTCTTGACTTTAAGTCCACTGAATAAAAGCTATAACATTATACTCCGTGTTACCATCCACTAGGATTGAGTACCAGAAATTGTGCATGCAAAAATAGCAGATGGGTCCACTTGCACACAATTCATATCATGCAGCTTCTATAAACACATATGTTCATATGCGCTGTGTGTTTGGCAACAGATTGTGTTCAGACAAAAGTAAAAGAACAGCTTTCTCAAATTGTTGAATTTAAAGGGTTTTTTGGGAGAAATTTATGAAAAACAGGCTATATATATTTTGACATCAAAAATTTCCACTTAGATCCAATATAATAAGAGAAAGTAACCCAAAGCTCCATTGTGTATACTTCTCCTTTATTTATTTATACCTCTGCATTGCCTTCTGAGCTTCTCTTCTTGTTAAAATGCAGCTTAGTTTTAAAATAAAAGAACATTTTGTGATTCTAAATAACACTCAGTAAATACCACCAGTCTAGTATGGGTGAATTTCTCAGCATAAGATCCACATACTGAGAAAATGAATAGAAATTGGCTGCTTTCTAATTTTACTGGTAATTATACCTATTTAAGTGTTAATTGCAAGTTTTGATTTTTACCGAAACTTGCTTGCTTTGAGCAGACCAGGTCAAGGGGAGAAGAGAAAGGAATTCCTTTAAATAAAAGAATATCACTTTTAACTTACACCAATTTCAGGGCAGACATCCAGAGGAAGAGCTTCTGGGTATTTGTAAGATGTCTGAAAATTTTTGAGTAAAGTATTAAACTTTTCAATGTCTATATCAACTCTTTGTTCATTTGAAAGTTTCTTTCCGTCAGAGGACTTAAGCCAGGTTTGGATTAGTAAGGAGTGAAATGTATTATAAATTCCTGAAGCTCTTAGTGGATGCTTCTTCATTGCTGTGTGGAACAGAGGGACGGTTTTGAACCTTGGGTGCAAGATGCCTTCTGTGGAAGCAAATACGAGTGGTCACATCCTCGGTCTGCACGTAATGACAAGCACTTGAGGCTCTAGAAACACCTGGTGTATTCCTGGTCACAAGCACAATCTTCCTCTTGAGTGAGACACTTACTCTGAATGCAGGTGCTTCTCTTGGACGCACACTGGAGGCTGGCATATGCACCTGTGGCAGAAGCGGGTGCAGCGCACTGAGGCCGAGCACCGGAGGACCGGTAAGGACAGGCACCCGTGAGCTTCCTGTTACTGCAGCTGAGTGCAGTGCGGGGCGGGCACGAGGCCTCAGGTCCGAGGTCCCGGAGCCGGCAGCCGGACGGGCCTGAAACTGCCTTCCTTCTAAGTCGATGGGGTACATCGCTGACTGCGTTAAATCAAATGCTCCTTTTATGTTTTCTCACCGCTAGGATCTACTTTAAAAGGACATTAGGCACTGCAATCACAAAGTTTCTTGAGGAGACTGGGCCAATTCTTATCATTCATTGGTTCTACAGTATGTAAATAAATTATTTTGAAGTTATAAATTTTACAGATTATAACGTTTGTAATGATTTTTACTCATTTTCCAAGATATTTCTTAGATTTAAAATTTGTTTAGCTTTATATACATTCTATGTAAAAATAGATCTGCTGTAAATATGAGACTTTATGTGAAAATTACACACACACACACACACACACACGTTAGCACCTTCAGTGCCACGCTGAGGGGTTGACAGTGGATGAGAATGAAACCTTCCTGGCGGTTCTCAGTCTCGGGTGCGTCAAAGGTACATATATACCTGACCTTCGGGGCATCGGCTTCTGCCTGGCTTTCTGGAGCAGTCGGCCGCCCTGTGGCCTCTGTAACTGTCGCCTTATTTGCCAGCAACACAGGCTTACATCGCGTGAAAGCCCTAGGTGGCTTTCTATGTTGTTAGCACAGTACTTAGTGTATAAAGGCAGAGTTCTTACAATAATTTCTTTTAAGTATGAGGATACATGCAGTACTGACTTTTTAAACTTTTAAAAAATAGGTATGATGTTACTTTAAAAATAATGTTTGGATGCACTGGCAAATTATTTTTGTTTACAGAGTGTTTTGTTTACAGGTTATCAGTCTTGTTTCTATGAGATACTTTTAGTGTGACTTTTTAAATGTCTCAGAAATTAAAGTTTTACAAAAAGTGATTTCATATTTTGGTTTATAAGTACTCAAATGTGTTTTTTATTTTTTAATCTTAAATACCATCATGGCTAAAACTTATGAGCATATATAGGTTATTTTCATTTCAGTTTTATAAAGGGCAGTAACTATTCTGGTGGAATGTTGAATTGAGGAAGGAGTGGATATTTTCTCTCCTTTTTGTTGGGGAGTTTTTGATAGATCAATTTCTTGCAACCTAAAATGTAGCATCAGTAATTGAAATCATGTATGTTATTTATTTGACTTATTTAGATTTGATTTCTCTGATTTCTTCCATTGAAGGACTGAGCCACATACCTGATTGTGGTGTGAGCAGCTTAATCCAGAGTGCTTGGAAGGCAAATGCCTTTAGCATGTGCTTCATTCATTGACAAATAGAAGCCTCTACGGCAGTGGCTTTCAGACTTCTGACCAGAGTAAGAAATCCAGTTTACATTGTAACTCACACACACGTACATACTTCTATACATACAAACAAAAATTTAACAAAACAGTACCTGCTTTTACTGTGTGTGATGCATGCTGGCTTTTTCTATTCTGTTTTGTTGGTATTTTTCTAAGGTATTTTTTAAAAAAATACTTGACACAAACCACCAAGTCATTTCCTGGCTGAAAGAATACAAAGCATTTTTTTGGCTTTTGAATATTGTTCAGGTAAAATTCATTATTGCAAATACCACTGAAACAAAAGGATTGCATATGCAAATTACTTGTTCCACTGAAAAGAATGTAATTAAAATCGGTAGAAATTGCTCAAACTCTAAAAAGTGGATTATAAAATTTCAAAACTAAGTGATTGATCCATATGTCTTAAAGGAGTAGTGCTGGGAGCTAGTTTTCAAGATAAGTTATTTAACTTCCAATTCTTTGCAATTCAATTAGGAAAAAGTTTTTTCAAGTTCAAATGTAATCAAACAAGAAATTCACACAAAACCCAGTCATAGTGGATATGACTTTGGTGTTGTGCTCTTGTAAAGGTGTGAAGAAGTCAGGTTCTCACAAGCATGGATTACAGAAAGCAGGGCAGCAGCTGCTGTGCTTGCTTTCTGAGGACCAGAGAGAAACAGAGGGATCTTCAGTGTCTCGATGTGAGGAGGCTGAGATTCAAATGTGGGCTGTGAATCTGAGGAAGAAAGTTTTATCAGTTTCTAAGAATACTACGTGAAGGATGTAATGTCTTTTCCTTTGAAAAGCTATTACTAAAAGAATGTACTGCTTACGAACAGTGACACTGAGGATCAAGGATTTGGGATACTTCTGGAGCTAGCATATTGATTCTGCAGCTTTCCTTTCACAGCCCTCTTGAAATCTTCTATAGTTTTTCTCTGTCGGCTTAACAGTGGCCTTGAGGATGAAGTGACAGAGGTATGATTGCCGACGCTAGCACCTGTCTCTCCCCGGCCTGTGCCTGTTAAGAGAGTTTCTCATCACCTCCACTCTCTCTCATCCTCTCTTTACTTCAGTCTCAGCAGTGATTCACTTCTTCTTTTCTCTTTTTAGTCCTCACTGTGGCATCTCATCAGACCTCGAAGTCAAGGAGGTGAAGGGGGCGCAGGGGAAGGGAGGAGGCAGGTGCCATGTTCTCGCTCTCAGCAGCCCGAAGACCTGGGAAATGGGAAAACACACGCCTCCATTTTGCAGAGAAGGGGCCCAAACACACGAAGGTTAAGATTTGCTGAGGTCACACAGCTAGGGAGTTGAAGAGCTGTCTATGAACGCAGGTCAGTATCACTGAGTCTCACCTCTTCCTGGTTTGGGGGTTTTGATTTCTTTTTTTAGTGACTCCAGTCGGGTGGTTCAGAATTTTCCAGCGTCAGGATATTGAGTCAGGTGTTTGAACATCGTCTGTCTTTCCATTTGTCTTAGTGCTGATGGGGAGTTGCAGAAGTGTGGCATAGTCCCAGGGTCCATATTTCTAGGCCTTAGAAACTCAAGCAGACTTAGTTCTTTCTCAGTTATACAGCTAAACATTTAATAATGCAGATAACATAAGTAGATATCTAAGATGTGGTTCTAAAATGAGACGAATTTTATGTATATAGCTTGCAAAAGGGACTTACTGCTTTAAAATAGTAGTAACAACAACAATAATAATAACAGTAGCCACTTAAACAGTGCTTTCCTGTGCCAGGTATTGTTCTAAGCATTTTATATATGTGTGTATATGCATGTTTATTTAAATATGTAACTTATTTAATCCTCCTGACAATCCTGTGAAGTAGGTACTGTTAGTATTCCCACTTTGCGGATGAGGAAGCTAAAGCACAGAGAGGTTAAGTAACCTGCCCGGGGACCCACAGGGCACAGGATTCAAATCCCAGGCCAGCTGGCTCCTGAGTCCTTACCCTTAACCACTTTATAAACATTGCTTCTCAGATAGACTTTACTTATCAATTACAGCTGATGAAAAGAAGGCACCTATTTTCACACAGGAGGCCCTGAGACCAGTTGACAGAGCCCTAGCTAAGATCAGAGCCTCTGAGACCGAACAAAGGGACTTGTTTAAAATTGTTACCTGTCTTCGTGGTGCTTGGTGAGGACACTGAACCAGGTAGAGAACACGTGTGCGATATTTGGGCTTTAAGAATGTGGCGTGATTGCCTTGGAAGGAAGAAAAACGGTCCGGGAAAGGTTTTTAAAGATGGTGGTTCTGCTCCACGTGTCACAGGGCGTGGCCCTGCAGGTTTCCCGCCGTACAGCGAGCTCTGCATCTGGGAGGGGTTTAGGCAGAGCCACTGTGAGCCACTGGTGCTCAGCGAGCACAGGCCTGGAACTGGCGGCCTTGAGCCCCAGTGTGAGCTGACCAGAGCTTCGGTTTCCTCATGATTTCTGCATTCCTTTCCCCAACACGTAAAAGGGGCAGGACCTGTGGTTGTGAAAAAGCACTAGGAAACAGTAGCCATAGTTATTTACCAATCTGAAAGGGGGGGAATCACACCTGTATACCATGTAGTGGAACACGCCGGGTGGCTTCTGTATCTATGTATGTGTATCTGTGTATGTGTATCAGTGCATGTGTATCTGTGTATGTGTATCAGTGTATGTGTATCTGTGTGTGTGTATCAGTGCATGTGTATCTGTGTATGTGTATCTGTGCATGTGTATCAGTGTATGTGTATCTGTGTATGTGTATCTGTGCATGTGTATCTGTGTATCTGTGTTTGTGTATCTGTGCATGTGTATCTGTGCATATGTATCTGTGTATCTGTGTATGTGTATCTGTGCATGTGTATCTGTGCATGTGTATCTGTGTATCTGTGTATGTGTATCAGTGCATGTGTATCTGTGTATGTGTATCAGTGTATGTGTATCTGTGCATGTGTATCTGTGTATCTGTGTATGTGTATCAGTGCATGTGTATCTGTGCATGTGTATCTGTGTATGTGTATCTATGTATGTGTTACATGTGCACCAGGCTGTGCCCGACATGCCACAGCCACTGACACAGGGCCTGAAACATTAGGTACTTGATAAGTATTAGCTGTTATTTTAAATAATTTATTTAAATGTTCTCTTATAGTTGCTTGACATTTTTAAGATAATGTCACAATTAGCTGTAGCAGATCCTATAAAGGACTACAATAAGACTTTAAAAGTTTTGATAGTGGGGCTGTATAAGAACAACTGAGACCAGCTCCGTAAAAGCCATTCAGCATTTATCTGGTCCATATGGGGCTTTTCTAAGTGAGTCCTCACTTATCCTCGTGGAAATTTTTCATCTACTGGAGTTGCCTAAAATCATCATTTCTTAAATTATGATGAGGATTTTGGAATCATACAGGCTATGTTAAAAACTTGTAACAGACAAGAAAGCATTTTTGGGTCTCCACATCCTCATTACGTTTATTTGGTTAAGCTTGACAGTCTAGATGTGTCAAACATTAAATTAATTAGTTTCCTTATGAGGCTTTGTCTTTGAAATAGAAGCCAAGTCTGTCTACAAAAGGCAGTGAGGAATTCCCTGGCGGTCCAGTGGTTAGGACACAGCGCTTTCCCTGCCGAGGCCTGGGTTCAATCCCTGGTCGGGGATCTGAGGTCCTGCAAGCCTCTCAGCTCAGCCAGAAAAGATGGGGGGTTGCGCAATGATATTGGACCGTCACAGTGTTTCTGCTGATTTGCCTGACCTAACTCAAGTTTCAGCGTTTAAATTGTCATTGTAATTCCATGTGGTTGCTCTGTGACGAACCACATGCAACCACAGGATTGTCGTATGTATGTGGAACCTCGTTTGTTCATGAGCTTCTTTTCCTACCAATAGATGTAGGTTTACATCATTCCATTGAATGGCTATATAGTATTCCTCTTGATGTGTATGGACCATATTTTAATCAACTCCTTAGGGATGGGTGTCTAGATTATTTCCAGTTTCGAACTACTGTAAATACTAACAAATAGCTTTCTACATGTATCTTAGCACACTGTTCTATTATCTCCTTAGAAGTTTGTAATGAAAAACTCCTCTTTCTCGTACTCTCACTATTTCACTTGTAACCACCAGATGTGTGGGGTTTTTTTCTACACCAAGTATTTCTCCAGTTCTCTGTGGATAACTACATGGGTGTCCTACAATTCAATTCAATTCTGACACTATCTTCATGAAATTAGTGCACACCCACATGTTAGGGGCTCAGTCCCAATAAGACTGGCTGCCTACCCCCCCCACCCCCCCGCTTCAGATGCTGATCCCAAGCCCAGGCTGTCACCTGTGCTTCTGACCAACCAGCTGTACATCAGAGGGTCCCAGGACCCCCTCTTCCAGTTCAGTAGTTTGCTAGAGCAGCTCACAGAATGCTGGAAGACAGTTGACTTGCTAGATTACCTGTTTCCCATAAAGGATACAAGTCAGGAACAGCCAGATGGAAGAGATGCACAGGCCAGGTTTGGGGAAGGGGCACTGAACTTCCCCACCCTCTCGGGGTGCCCCACTCTCCTAGAGCCTCCATGCGTTCACTGACACGGAAGCTCTCGGAGTCCCTTCAGTTAGCGGTTTTTGTGCGTGTGGAGGCTTCACTGTATAGGCGTGATGGATTAAATGATTGGCCACTAGCGATGAGCTCACCCTCTAGCCCCTTTCCACTCCCCAGAGGTCAGGAGGGTGGGGCTGACCCCTAATTAGTTGGTTGGTTCCCCTGGCCATCCTTGGGGAGTTTCCGGAAGTCACCTCATTCAGTGTGGAGAAAAGGGAACCCTCCTACACAGCTGGTGGGAATGTAAATTGGTGCAGCCACTATGGAAAACAGCGTGGAGGTTCCTTAAAAAAACTAAAGATAGAGTTACCGTATGATCCTGCAATCCTACTCCTGGGCATATATCTGGAGAAAACTCTAATTTGAAAATTTACATGCACCCCAGTGTTCATACCAGCACTATTTACAATAACCAAGACATGGAAACAACCTAAATGTCCATTGACAGATGAATGGATAAAGAATATATGCACAACGGAATGTTACTCAGCCATAAAAAAGAATGAAATAATGCCATAAGTCAGACAGAGAAAGGCAAATATCATGATATCACTTATATGTGGAATCTAAAAAGTGGTACAAATGAACTTATTTATAAAACAAACAAATTCAGACATAGAAAACAAACTTGTGGTTACCAAAGGGGAAGGGTGGGGAGATAAATTGGCAGTATGGGATTAACAGATACACACTACCATATATAAAATAAATAAACAGCAAGGATTTACTGTATAGCACAGAGAAGTATATTCAATATCTTGTAGCAAACTATAATGGAAAAGAATCAGAAAAAAAAGAATATAGATAAATATGTGTATATATATGTATAACCGAATCACTGTACACCTGAAACTAACACAATATTGTAAATCAACTCTACTTCAATTAAAAAAAAAAAGTCACCTCATTCACATAAGCCCAGGTGTGGTTGAAAGGGGCTTGTTATGAATATAAAAAGATACCCTTATCCTCTTATCACTTAGGAAATTCCAAGGGTCTTCAGAGCTCTGTTCCAGAAATGGAGGAGGACCACATGTGTATTTTTTATTATAAGTCACAATGTCACATAATTCCTAGAAATGAAAGTGGATCAAAGAGAATGCATACTTCCAAGAGAAAGACCATATCATCATGCTCTCATCAGCAGCATGTGTGTGTCTAGCTAACACTGGATTTTGCCAGTCTTTTACATTAGTGGCAACTTGATGGGCAAATACTGTTTTTCTCACACTTTTAATAACTAGTGGGGGGAACTTTAAAAAGAATTTTAGCAACTATTTGTATTTCTGCTTTTATGAGTTATTAAATGTACTTAGCCCACTTTTGGTATTTCTTATTGTTTTATAAAACCTTTCTGTTACAGTAGTAAATATTTGTCTTTCTGTTGTGTTGTAAATATTTTTCCTGGTTATTTGTTTTTTTAACTTGTTCACATTGTTTTCTGCTACATGGAAATCTAAAATTTTGAAGTAGTCACAATTGACAATTTCCCATAAATTTTTTGATATCGTACTTAGGACTTCCCTACTCCAAGAGTCCCTACTCCAAGGTAAAAATATTTATCTGTTTTTGTCTCTAACTCCTTTAATTAAGATGTAGCTCACATATCACATGTTGGGCTGCACCCTACAGGCCTGCAAGCCCTGTAATTGCCCAGTCGCGAGACCAAAGAAAGAGCCTGGTGGTGGCGACAGAGACATCAGTAGTTTATTGGACCCAGGATCTTACCTCTGAAGCAAAGTCCTGCAGTGGCACCTCCGGCTGTGGGGCGGGGCGGGGGTGAGGGTTACAGGGGGATGGACATCAGGTCGGCTGGTTACCAGGGAAACTATCCTAGTGGAGCCGTTCTGATGGGAAGATGAGGACGGTCAGTAGCTGGGGCCGGGGACAAGCATGTAGGCAGTTACTGATCAGACTCTGTGATGAAGAGGGAAGGTCAGCCAGGTGAGTAGGGTGTAGGTGAGGCAGGGACTGGTCCAGCGGGGGATGTCCAGAGAGCAAGAGAGCAGCCATCTTGGGGGGCTTGACGGTGCACCGTAAAATTCACTCTCAGAGTAAACAGTTCCCTGGTGTTTAGTGTTCAAAAAACAAAATTCAACCAAGTAAACTGAGGCTCTAATTGGCCTTATTAGGTGGCTTATGATTAGGGCAGCATCCCATCTAGCACCTAGAAGGAGCTCCCAGGGGTTGTACAAAACAGAAGGTTTTTATAGGGAGAAGGGTGGGGCAAGGGAGCTATTAGCCAAAGAAAAGGAAGGAATATTTTTGGTTCAAGACATCATTTGGGGGGAAGGGAACAGCAAGGGTTTCATCATGCAGATTGCCTCGTCTTCCTCTGGGGGTGGAGAGGGCCCACGTGGCAGACTACCTCCTTGGTGAAGACTAGAAGATTCCAGACTGGTTGATCAAGATTACATTTCTGGTGAAGGCCGAAACTGCAGTTAGGTCAAGTATCATGGGCTTTAGCACAAGTGACACAAGTGACCATTTTGGGCCTGTGGTTTTTCTCTTTTAACATTAAGTATATTCACAAACATCACCACCGTCTAATTCCAGAACATTTTCATCACCTCAAACATAACTACTTTTAAGCCTCCGTTTTTTGGTAATCAGGCATCCCTTTGTCTGGAGTTTATTTTGATGAAAGGAATGAGAGTGGCTGTGCAGACCGTCACTGGCACACACCTGCTCTCCTTCATGCTAAGCACCACAAGTCTGGTTTTCTGTAAGGTGGCAGTGTACCCAGCCCCCCACGGTGGGTAGCTGTGGCCACATGGCTCAGGGGTGATCAGGGAGATTGCTGTGTAGGGCCCCCGGAAAGGTGACTCCAAGAAGTGAGTCCGCCAGGAGAAGCACCGTGGATGTGACAGGGAATTATGACTGGGGCTCTGAGCCACTTCCCACCATGAACTTACCTTGAAGATGGACAGTCACAAGAACTTGGGTGCCCGTGGGGTGCACAGCTGCCCTGCCTGCCCTCCTGGGGCTCCCTAGGAGATGGCAACTCGTCTTGCACTCAGGCCACCGCAGTCAGGTCCGACCCCGACGTGAGCACCTGAATGCAGTTCCAGCCGATCCTTGATCAGCTTTATTGTTTCCCCAGATGATGAGTCAGTTGTGGCAATATAGTAAACAATATGTGTGATTTCAGTGCCTTTTCCATAAACCAATTGTCCATAAAATCAAGCTTATTTCTAAATTCTATAACCTGAAACTCTAATTAGTATATCTCATAAACTGTTTTGAAGATTATTCGCCTCTTTTAATGTAGCAAACACTAACCTTGTGTTTGGAATTATGAATACTTAGACGTACTCTTCATTTCATGGAGCTCTTGTCAATGACTCATTCTCCTCTGTCTGGAAACTTCCACATAGTATGGTGACATCACTGTATACACTTGGCTTATAATTTGGAAGGTACATTCTTTTAGACATTAGCATTCTTGTTGGCAAAGAAAATTCTTGTTCACAAAACATCTCAGAGACAATTGATCAAATGTGTAGATTAGTTAACACTATTGTATCAGTGTTAGTTTCTGGTTTAGACAATTTTACTATATGGCATGTTAACATGAGGGGAAGCTGGGTGAAGGCTACATGGGAATTCTATTGTCATAACTTTTTTGCACATCTAGATTATTTCAAAATTTCAGAAATATCATGTAACAAAGAATTTTGCCAAAGTGTAATCTTTGATCTTCTTAGGCCTTTCTCTCACTGGGCAGAGATAGGTTATGGCCTGGGCTCATGAATTCAATATTACAGCTGGTTATTGGGGCTCATAGAAAACTTCATCCCCTAACACTACCATGAGAACCAGGGATAAAGTTTTTAAAAAGTCTTACACCATTTTAGGTAAGTTAGATGTACATCCACACTCCCTGCAGAAAGCATAAAGTAAGCATTTGATGGTTCCAGTACAGTATTGTTAACTCTGGTCCCCATGCTGCACATTACATCCCCAGGACTTATTTTATAACTGTGAGTTTGTACCTTTTGACCCCCTTCACCCATTTTGCTCACCACCTCCACCCCCCTTCCACTGGCCACCACCAATTTGTCCTCTGTATCTATGAGTTTGTTTTTTTGTTTTTTTAGATTCCACATACAAGTGAGATCATATGGTATTTGTCTTTCTCTTACTTATTTCACTTAGCGTGATGGCTTTAAGTTCCATCCATGTTGTCACAAATGGCAGAATTTCCTTTTTACAGAGGAATAATATTTTACATACCACATGTTCTCTAACCATTCATCCATTGATGGACGCTTAAAATTGTCTTCATGACTTGGTTATTGTACATAATGCTGCAGTGAATATGGGGATGCAGACATCTCTTGGAGATCCTGATTTCATTTCTTCTGGATACATACCCGGAAGTAGAATTGCTAAATCATTTGGTAGTTCTATTTTTAGTTTTTTGAGGAACCTCCATACTGCTCTCCACGGTGGCTGCACCAATTTACATTCCCGCCAACAGCGCAGGAGGGCTCCCTGTTCTCCACACCCTCGCCAGCACTTTTTTCTTGTCTTTTTGATAGTAGTCATTCTAACGGTTGTGAGGTGATATCTCATTGTGGTTTTGATTTGTATTTTCCTGTTGATTACTGATGTTGAGCATCTTTTCATGTACCTGTTAGCCACCTGTATGTCTTATTTGGAAAAATGTTTATTCAGATCTTCTGTCCATTTTCTAATCAGATTATTTTTTTGCTATTGAGCTGTGTAAGTTCTTTATGTATTTTTGGATATTAACCCCTTAACAGATATATGATTTGCAAATATTTTCTCCCATTCTGTAGGTTGTTACCTTTTCATTTTGTTGATATTTGTTTTGCAGAAGCTTTTTTATTTTATATTTTTTATTTATTTATTTTTGCTTTTGTTGTATTGCTTTTGGTGTCAAATCCAAAAAATAATTGCTAAGATTTATGTCAAGGAGCTTACCACCTGTGTATTCTTCTAGAAGTTTTATGGTTTCAGGTCTTACGTTCAAGTCCTTAAGTCCATTTTGAGTTGATTTTTGTATATCGTTTAAGACTGGCGTCCAGCATCACTCTTTTGCATGTAGCTGTCGAGTTTTTCCAACACCATTTATTAAAGAGACTTCTTTCTTCATTGTATATTCTTGGCTTGTTTGATGTAAATTAATCGATCATGTATGCTTGGGTTTATTTCTGGGCTCTCTATTCTGTTCCACTGATCTATTTGTCTTTTTATGCCAGTACCATATTGTCATCAGAGTCAAAAGCCTCGGTGTCTTTTGAGTGAGAGATAGTCTCTTTAAAAATTAGATAATCTGGCAGCGTTAAGTTCCATGTTTCAGGATCATGGATCCTAATCAGTAACCAACTGCTTTCCCGCTTATCTGTTATTGCTCGGCCGCAGAAGGCATCTGAGTTTGCGCCACTAGAATAAGAGCTGAGATCCCTATGTGACTTACTTAAGTAGGCACTCTGGTGCTGTTAGCGCTCACTTCAGGGCGGACTCGGGGCCTCGTCTTCGCGTGTCCTCTGCAGGCTCTCAGCTTCCCCGGGAGGAAGTTACCTGTCCACACCCTGTTGTCCATTGAGGTGTATCAGTACACGTTGACCTTGGTGTGAGCTCATCAGCCTGTATGAGGAATACTTTACAAGATCTGTCCCAGGAAACTCACCACTGCATCTTGGGACCTCGGAGTGAACACCATCTGCTTATTCTGTCTGTCATACAGCCGCCTTTTTATGGGAAAAGCCATGTCTGAGGTGAGCATAAGGAGTGGTGGTCTGTGAGGTGGGAGGACTACTGGTGTGAGTTGTCTGGACCCCGAGTGCTCAGGAGCAGCCCGGGGAGCGTGTGGCCTTGGCTTGAGCTCCGAGTCTGACGTGGAGGGGCAGCGTCTGGAGGACGTCAGCCGGCTGACTCCCCACGGCCGGTGTTCTTGAAAGGAGATCCGAGCCGTACTCCACAGCCACCCCAGTTACCAAATCAAACAATGAGAGAGAGGAGGCACTTTTCTTAAAAAGAGAGAGAGGGTAGCCATTTTCTCCCTGAACTCTCTTTAACTCATGGACGTGAGGAATCGCGTAACACACGGTCTTCCTGTTTGGGGCCACTGCTAGCTCAGGTGTGCGGGGTGTTCATCGTATGGAGCTCAGCCTCCTTCTTGCCTTCTTTTGCTACCACTCGTTTCTTTCTTTTTTTTTTTTTTGGCTGCACCACACGGCATGCGGGACCCTAGCTCCCCGACCAGGGATCGAACCCGCGCCCCCTGCAGTGGAAGCAAGGAGTCTTAAGCACTGGACCGCCAGGGAAGTCCTCTTGCTTCTTTCTCTTCTCTGGTTCCACCTTAGTTTGTGCTATCTTGTGCTCATCAGAGCTCTTTGGTTGCAGGTGCCAGAAACCAAATTCACCAAGCTCAGGGGACACATCTGGATCTAAGGTACAGTTTGCAGCCAAGCCCAGCTGAGCCCACCACAGAGCAGGCAGCCCCCATCCAACAGATAAGTAATAAATGCTGCTTGTCATAAGCGTTTTTACAGCAATGGGACAATAAAATCATACTCCCTGATAAAATGAAACAAAACTGGGATTTACTAATCAAAATGGTAATAAACTAAATACCCAACCACCTGGAAAGGTAAAAATGGTATTTGTAAATAACTCCAGAAATTTATGGATTATACATGGATTTAAATAACATCACAGACTTTCCCTCTCCCAAGTGAGTCCTCCACCAAACTCACGCTTCTTAGGGCCCCAACTCTTTCTTGGACGATGACCAAGTTTTGAATGAGACCTGAAGAGGCTGTGATGTTACCGTACAAAAGTCCGTGTGGTGTTCGTGGCTTGACCTGAGAATGTGTTGTCGTCTTCAAACTGTCCAGAGAAGCAGCTACTCCACTGAAGTGCTTTTTTTTTTTTTACTGTTCTGTGGTTGTAACTTGGTCTCCCCAAGGCTTTGTTGGGCATGCTGTTCCAGAAGACTTGTCAATAAGAAAATCACCTGATTTGCCATCGACTTTCACAGCTGTGTGAGACTCACCCCTGAACACTCATGGGGTTTTCACTGCCATCTTCCCCAATGATGACCAACCCCAGATTTCCATCCTCACTGATTTTCCCTGTGTACCCGCTGCCTACAATTAACTAAGGCCTCGGTCAGTGGAGTACTTGGTTGCAAAGAGCAGAGGCGGACCGTGCTCACCTAGCAGGAAAAGAGTTTACTGGAAGGACTTGACAGCTCGCAGATGCAGTGGGAAGGCTTGAGAAGTGGGTTCAGAAAGCAGGCGGGACTGCCGGGGGTTTGGGCGGCCACACCCAGTCATCGTGCCCAGGGACAGGAGGGCAGGGACATGGTCACACCTGGCCCTTAGGGGCCTCTTACTATCACTGAGTGACCTGGGCATCCCTGGACTCTCCCCACAGATGCCAGGTTTGGGGCCTGGAATCAGACTGGCCCAGTCTTATCACACGGCTGTGCTCTGCCTCGTGGGCCTTCTGAACAGAAAAGTGAGGTCTGGGATCCAGCCTCCCTCTGCTGTCTCACAACAGAAGTGTTCACTCACTCTTTAAATCATTCTCCAAGTTAGTCTCCACATTTTGTAATGGGAAAAATCACATCAGAACAGCTCCACTGTGATAGTTTCGTGATAACCAGCCAACCTGACGTCCATTCCCCCTGTAACTCCACCATTGAAAAGTGAGCACACGCCAACATGTATGGATTGACTCATTTAAATGACATACATGTATATGGCTATATATAAATAAAACATGCCAGATGAGTGTTTTAAAAGGATGGGGTAGAAAATAAATAGGAACATACATTTAGTATTTCTTCCCACACGACACTGGGGCTGTTCTGCACCCGTGGCAGGCGTGCTCCTGGCCTTGGCAACCTGTCTATCTTTTTCCTCCCAGGCCGGGCTTCCTGTCTCCTTGCCTGCAGTTAGCTGTGGCTGCAGTCTTGTGTGCCAGGTGCCCCGGCGTGGCCACAAACGTCTCTGCCTCAGCACATGGGAGAGTCACTTGGGAGCCCGGGCAGAGCCACGAGCCACGGGCCAGGAGCCAGGGTCCACTTAGAGAAGCCCCTCAGCCCTCACCCGCTGCCGAAGGGCTGGGGTTCAAAAGAACAGGCCGCTTTGTCCGTCCCTGAGGTTTGGGCCTTATCTGTTCCAGCAGCTGGGGCACCTCACCATCCAACTGCGCTTCATTCTTTTTTTTTTTTTTTTTTTTTTTTTAATATTTTATTTATTTATTTATTTATTTATGGCTGTGTTGGGTCTTCGTTTCTGTGCGAGGGCTTTCTCCAGTTGCGGCAAGTGGGGGCCATTCTTCATCGCGGTGCGCGGGCCTCTCACTATCGCGGCCTCTCTTGTTGCGGAGCACAGGCTCCAGACGCGCAGGCTCAGTAATTGTGGCTCACGGGCCCAGTCGCTCCGCGGCATGTGGGATCTTCCCAGACCAGGGCTCGAACCCGTGCCCCCTGCATTGGCAGGCAGATTCTCAACCACTGCGCCACCAGGGAAGCCCGCGCTTCATTCTTGTAAGCGACCAGGCTCCCAGGAAGATTTCGTGGATTTCTTCACGTATGAACTCAAACAGTGTATGTGGCTCTAAGTCATTACTATGTGATTTACTATTTTCTGATGTTGAAACCACTGAATATTTTATTTTCATGTCTTGGGTTTATATATTCAAAGTGCTGAAGTACAACAGTAATTTATCCTATAGAAATAAAGCAGTTACTACAAAACAAGAATTAGGAGCGGCAGAGGACCTTTAGGTTGCGGTCGACACTAGCTGTAGGTAAGTACCCAGCCACGCGGGGGCCAGGCCTGGGAAGACAGAGTATTGTAACCCTACCGGCAGCCCCCCTGCGGGCCAATCAGAACCGCTGTGGAAATGGGCCAGTGAGCCAGGCTACTGTGTCAGAAGGGAGTCCCTTTACTGTTACGAGCAATTCCAGATGGCCCACTAGAGGCAGAGCAAATCAGCAAATTACAGAACCTCTAAGACAGAAGTTTTTAGTCCATCCCTCACTTACCTCAACTGATTCAACTCATGAATCTGAAGTTTTCTTTTTATAAAGACTAAAATTGGATGGGTTGTCAGCTTTTAAAATATCGTTAGCTTTCCTAAGTACACTACCAAAATTAAGGTAAACCTTTCCCCCTGAATTATATAATTTTATTCCTGTGAATTCAACATTCAAGAATTTTCTTTTGATAGCAAGAGCGGCAGAGAGGACACACATGGAAGGGAGAACTGTCCCCCAAGGAGAACTCCTCCAGAGCAAGGAGACACGTGTAGTGGAACACGTGTGAGCAGGACAGGAGGGCCGTGTGCCGTGCCGAGGGGGCCGGGTGAGCCTGGCCACCGACGGAGAGCGGGCTGAGGCAGATGGAGCACTCGGGGCTCTCCCGGAGCAGGGCCTGCAACACAGAAGGACACGGGGGTTTGTCACGCAGATGGTTGGTTTCATCGTGATAGGAAGTTCCGGAAATGTAAGTGAGAACTGTACACTGACAGACGTGGATCTTCTAAAAATGAAGACATTTCATTCTGTGTTAAAATAACATTAATTATCTACGTACTCTGCTACTCTTGTGAAAAATGGAAAGGGATAGTGACACCCCTGGGATAACCCATTTTGAAACACAAATACTTTATAAAATGCTGAACATTAATAATACAGAGTTTCTTTTAATTAAGCAATGAAGAGTAGTCTTTTTCAAATTTCTTGATACTGTGTAGCTGCTAAACTTCTTTATACATTTTCCTCTTTCTGTGATTTTCTAAGCAATTGTTTCCTCTGTGGGATTTGGAGTGTCGTTCTTTCACGGCTCCTACAGATGCAAGAGGAGGGCAGGCTGGGACCTGCGGGGAAACTCCGGGGGGCGGGGGAAGAGCATGTGGGGAGGCCTTTTCCCTCGGCGCTTTCACAAAATGCCATCATCAAAGCAGAATTTCACACTCAAGGGCCTTGGCACTCACCCCAGAGTGGGTGGTGAAGGTCCTGGGGCCCCACGTGGTGCGGGCACAGGCCGGGCCCCCCCTTTCCTGGTGGGTCCCGCCCCAGGCAGCACTGCAGAGCCGCTGGCTGCTCTGTCCCGGGCACAGCCTACCTGTGTCTGGATCTTCCTCCACTCCTCTTCCGTGAGCTCGTGGCCACACCTGTCCTCGAGCTGCTGCAGCACGCTGCGGTTGAGGGCCAGGCAGCGGTCGATCTCTGAGAAGAGCTCGTCTATGTCCGTGTGGTAAGAGCACAGCAGGCGGTGGCTGATTTCTGTGAACTGGGGACACGGCGGGGGCACACTTACACAAAGGCAGTGAGAAGTTCTGGAGGGAGGTTGAAGGGAAGCACCTTCTTGAGTCCCGACCACCCTTCCTGCTCATTTCCCTAAGGCCCTGCCTCTGAATAGTACTTCTTGGGGAAATAGACACACGGCGATTTCCTTAATCACTCCAAGTCCAGAGAATTGGTGCAGAGATTTTACCAGAACGGGGCACCTGGTTGTAAGCCTTGCTTGTTAGCAGGGAGTACATTGATGAGAAGTTGAGAGGAGAAAGGATTAGAATTTTGCACAAGTAGTCACATGGTCATCCTGGTCTGGCACCAGCTACTCTAGTCTTCACGGGGACGGTCACTGCACAGGGCCGCTCTCCTGGGGCCACCACCAGGCCATCACTAATGAGAACTGCTTCGCTTCCCCTTGCTCCACAACATCTTCCCCTGGGGTTGCAGACTATGAATGATCATTTTAGTGTGAACGTTTTAAAAAATGGTTTTTAAAAAACATTTAGAAAGTAATCTTTCCAAGAGAAAGATTATCTCCTTCTTTCAAACCGGTTACTCATTCTGCTTTTCTCACCGAGCTCTAAAATCATAATTTTGAACCCCACCCCTTGCCTAAGGACCTTAAAAAATAAGCTGAGTTAATCAGTTATGGACAATTGTATGTCCCCTTGCTACAGAACACATCTTTAGGACTTACCTTAAAATTCTGTTTTCACTGCTAGCATAAATATGGAGACGGCATGTTACATTTTATCTCAAACTTTTGTTCTGCTTTAGAAGCATTAGCCTTAAATACAGTCTCTAATGTTCCGCCAAGCTCAGTCCTTTTATAAAGGTCTATATTTTGATACAAAAAGATTTAGAAAAGCATAGTGATCTCAGGACAAATGAGTTAGTTGTTGGCTGTGGCATGCTGTTGCCTCCTGATGGCAGCAAACCAGAATTGCCAGGATGAATGCACGCATTTGCAGTGCAAGTTCCCTCCCGTGTGATTCGTAAAATGCAACATGCCTAGATCACGTGGGAGGTATGTGGACTCATGCGTGACTTCCCCCAGATGGACCAAAGTGTGTGCATTTTTGGTCCATTAAGTGGTAACAGTTGCTCACTGCAAAGTAGCGAAACTGTGATATCCTCCAGCCTCCCTGCTCTGGACTCAGTCTGGCCTTTGGAAATGTTTACTGTGTGAGTCTCTCTGATCTCTGTGAATTGTAATCTCCCAAATTAGGAATCTTTAAGTCTTCTGTGTATACCCTTCCATCAAGGTGCCATCCACTCCTTTTTAGAAAAGACAAGGTCGTATAGTTATTGGTTTATTAGAAATGTAACGTCTTAAACTTTTTAGGGTTTTTGTTAGTGTTTTGGTTACAGTTGTGCAGGTTTTAGATGGCTTGCCCATTTTCCCATAAGTCCTGCATGATTTTTCAGGAACATACACATTAGCAGGGTTGCCTAGATAGGTGAGTGATATTGTGATTCCAAAGGGCTTCAAGATTCCAGAAGTCGGTCTCCTTAGATGGGCTGGGAAGGAAAAAGAGTTTCATGGATTTCAGTTACGTTTTAAAGACCTGGATTATCACTGTGGGTTCAAATCCAGACTCTCAGTTACCAGCTGAGTGACCTTGGGCAAGTTACATTCGTTGTTGAGGGAATCTTATGAGAAAAGACTGGGCAAGTTCATTTGTACCCCCTCCCTTTTTTTTAGATTCCACATACAAGCGCTATCATATGATATTTGTCTTTCTCTGCCTGACTTACTTCACTCAGTATGAATTTATCTACAAAACAGAAATAGAGTCACAGATTTAGAAAACAAATTTATGGTTACCAGAGGTGAGGGGAGAGGGATAAATTGGAAGACTGGGATTGACATATACACACTACTATATATAAAATAGGTAACTAATAAGGACCTACTGTATAGCACAGGGAACTCTACTCAGTACTCTGTAATGACCTATATGGGAAAAGAACCTAAAAAAGAGTGGATATATGTATATGTATAACTGATTCACTTTGCTTTACACCTGAAACTAACACAACACTGTAAATCAACTACACTCCAATAAAAATTTAAAGAAAAGAAAAAGGCCTGTGAACAGCTGGGGCACAGGAGTAAATGGTTTTTATTAAAGAGATTTGGGGATAGGGCTGTATTTGGTCTTATTTTTTTTCTCTCCCTGATCTTCTCAAAGTGCTGTATGATATACTTGGAAAAAACCCTTTTCGTATAATTGTTTTAGAACTTGCTAAAATGTAAGACTTCACCAGCTAGTCTAGATCGACACCGTCTGCAAGAAATGTCACGTGAGCCATGTCTAATCTTAAAATTTATAGGAGCCACATTAAGAAAAGTTTCTAAATAGGTGGAATTAAATTTAATATTTTACGTAACCCAGCATATCCAAAATATTTATCACTTCAAAATGTATCAGTTGAATAAGCTGTTGAGATCTTTATATCCTTTCCTTCCTGAAAGGCTTTGAAATCCGAGCTTGCTGTGCCCGCGCATCACACCTCCATTTGGACTGGACGGCCACAGGTGGCTCGTGGCTCCCTGCACTGGACAGCGTGGCCTGGCGGCTCAGAAAGACACTAGAAAGGAGTGACCTCACGTCCGGGCACGGAGAGGTAGCCAACCCAGGGCCACTCCGATAGCTCCTCTGTTAAACGTTTGAAGGCTGATGTAAATGGTAGGGGTGATCTGTTGTTTAAAGGGTGTGACAGTGGCGGCTGTCACCTGCTGGCTGTCGTGCTCGTCCTTCCCCAGCACAGAGCGGTCTGCAGAAGTTGGCGTCCCGTCCAGAAACCACATTCCCCGTTCCCCCTGTGCTAGGTGGGGCCACGTGACACAGCGTTTCCAATGGGAATGGGGTCTCTGGGCTGGACACACAGGTCTCTGAGGCCCAGGGGATGGTAGGGCAAAAGGATGGGGGGGACAGTATCTGTGTCCCACAGGGTGGCACGCTGCGACTCAGGTCACTGAAGCTTCTATTTTCAGTCGTTGAAATTAGGGGTTTATTTGTTTCAGCAATTAGCAGTGTCCTGGCTGAGAGACCGTGGCTGTTTCATGGAACTGGGCAGGATGAAAGGAACTCAGCCCATCAAACCTCGCAGTCATTTAGGTGTGTGATGCACGGAACATGTTCTCCGTGGACGTGGAGGACTTTCCCATTTCAAGTATCCTACTCTACTGGACATCCCATGTGCGCGGTTTGTCTGTTCATTTGTTTTTATGTGGACAACCTGGCGGGATGCCACGTCTGGGTAAGTCACCTCCATCAGAAGGTGCCTTCGCGGACCTGGTGTTCCCTCCCAATTCCCATCCGTCCCGCAAGAAGACTCGAGCCTGCGCGGGAAGGGGGCAGCGGCTGTGGTGAGTGAGCCTGCCCAGCCTTGGTCCCTGGGTGTTAACAAGGATGCGTGCTGGGTTTCAGGGAAAGGCCGTGCTGTAACACGGCAGGCGGCCCACGGGGTTTGAATCCAGGCACCTGTGTTTTGGGGTTTTGCATGCAGTTGTTTTTCAGCCGTACTTGGAGGTCTGGAGGAAGATGCTTTTCCATCTATGAATCCAATTCTGTTTCTTGCTGATTCTAATTACACTTGCCTGGCAGCTGGATCCTAGCTTATGGGCTCCAGCCGGCAGTGTTTCATTTTCTCTGTTCCTCAGCCTTTCAAATACCTGATAAACTCCAAATAAATTATTGAAAGTAGAAGAGTTCCCTATACTTTATAAAAAGGAAGAATTACTTGGAAATGCATACAACTGCCTTCCAATTAATGTTTTATAATTCAAGTTTTCTGTAAATTGGGTTTTCTTGAAGTGTGAGGTATTTCCCATATAGACCTGTAAGGTAAGGTCTTTTCTTCCTCCAAAATTATACCTCAGAATAAAAAGGATCACGTTCTATTCCAGACCTTACAGAGCATCTCAGATTATGAGGTATGGTCTCAAATTAGTTCTGAACAGAAGTGCTACTTGGAGCAGACAGGTTGGTGTGAAAGGATCGCAATGCTGCTTCTCAGGTGAGGTCCCCGGACCCGCAGCATCTGCATCACCTGGTAACTTGTCAGCAATGCCAACTCCCGGGCCGGCCCAGCCCTCCTGGGTCAGAACCTGCAGGTAGGAAGCAGCCGTCTGTGGTTTAACAACCCCCACGGGGTTCTGATGCTCACTCATGCTTGAGAACTGCCATCATAGAAGTTTCCCGATTAATTTTTGAGTCAAAGTTATTTAACACAGCTTTAGTCATCATTCCTGGAGACGTAACCACCCAACTCCAAGTGTGAGGTGTCCCCGTGAGCTTTCAAAGGTCACTTAGAGCCACAGAGTAAATGTGGAGGCCACGAGTATTTACATATCCCCCTCTGTATATATATGTTAATGTTGTCACGTGTGTGGCGAGGTATCTCTGTGGTGCTCTTCCTACACGTTGAGTGAGTTCTCACGGCTTGAGTTGGAGCTGGTGTGCACGCTGCTGGGTCCCACGTGGCCCCGTGGGGACGGCCCCCGCTGTCGCCTCCCTGCGCTGCGGGCCGCCTCCGTTCCTTCTCACTGTCAGCTCGGGCGCTGGGAGTGCTGCACTCAGCGCTGGCCCACCGTGCAGAGCTCTCCCTGGGTCCCCGCCTCTGTCTGTCTGTGGGTCGCTCTGTACGCCAACTACGGGGGACACGGCAGAACCACTAGCTGAAGAAACGGGCTCGTCAGTTTCGCAGATGCAGCTAGTGCCTGTGCGGAGGGCGGGCCTTAACGCGCCCGGCCGGCCTCGCTGGCCTCCGACCCTCACAGTCGGCTCCCTGCGCCTTCGTCTCCTCGGGGTTTTCTCCATGACACGGCTGGTTGAAACTGATACCGTTTTCAACGGCGTGTTTCCTGCCTCTTTCCCTCCAGGAAGGTGGGGCGCACCCAGAGGCGGCCGTGAGTCTGGTGGGGAAGCAGGCAGGGGCTCCGGGGCGACGCTCGGGTCTGCGGAGGCCGCTGGGAAGCAGCGGCTCCCCACCCGGAACCACGTCCTGACCGGGCGAGGTGCAGGGTCAGTGCCGGACGCAGGTGCGCGCGATTGCGGTTTCCTGTCCGCCAGCCTGCCTGGCGCACCTGGCGCACCTGGCACACCTGGCGTCACTTTCACACTCGGTAACGACCACGCCTTCTTCCTCGGCTTACACGGAAGCATGTCGTCAGGAGAAGAGTAACAGTCCCCTTTATAGGCAGTGGTGGTTAAAGACTTAAACTGCAGGTTATTCAACCTAAGCTAAGTAATTTTGCCTTTACGCTGCCGTTTAGCTGTGGCAGGGTGAGGGATAGAAAGCACAGACGGGTCCCAGAGGAGCCTGGGCCGGGCCGGGCCGGGCCGGGGCACATCTTGTTCCTTTAAGGACAGGGCGCCCAACCCAGCAGGAAGGCGGGGTGGGGCCGGGAGAGGGTGCGGAAGAGAGGGTCTGACTGCGAGGTGCAGGGGCAGGAGGGGCGGGCAGGCGTGGGCCAGGCGCCCCCAGCTGCTCCCTCGCCCTCACCGCCTGCAGGGGGCACTGCCGTCCCCACCTCGCCCTCCATCCCTGACGCCAGCTTCTCCGCCCCGGGCCTCGCCCCCGCCTCTCCTCAGGAAAGGCACTACTTTCCCATAGGGATCTTCCGGTCTGGCCAGACTCACTCAGCCCACGAGTGACTGTCATGCTCCTCCGTCCCTGCGACCTCTGCACAGCTGTGTGTCCCCCGCGCCTGGGCTGGACGTGCGCTCTCTCCGGACGCCCAGAGAGCACTTTTGGCCCCTTCGCTTGACACTTGTCACCGGCTGGGTGCTCATACCTTTTTCCTGTGTGTATTTCTTATCTCCTCGTTCCTTAGATTCATCTTGGCGAGGCCCTTGGCGTTCAATAAAAAATGTCGACTTTAGTTTGCAAAAGATTAGAAATGGAGACACATACATGCCCTAATGTGCATATTCTAAAGGAGTGCAGTACAAGTTTCTTTGTGGGGGTTGAAAAAAAGGACAGTGTCTGCGTGGAATGATGCTGAAGGAGCCTGCCGTGTCAAGATTCAGTGACGCATCAATGTTTGGCTTCTAATTATAATACTGACGTTAGCTTGTTAATAAACATACCGAAAATCCTTCAGTATATATTTATGGCAAATTTCTAAAAGTGAACTGATGTGACCGTCTTTATTCTTGTGCTTCAAGTATTGGAAAGTTAACAAGGGTAATATTGTAAAAACTTAAATCAGCATATATTTACGGACTCCCTATCGTGGCCAGGTCAGAGCAACGTCCTAAGTGTAGCTATTAAGAAATATTTCTTAAATGTCAAATTCCTGTGTGATTAGCATCCTTCTATTTACTGCCTCACTGTCACACGGGTCAGAGGCCTTCAGTGATTGAAAAGGCAAGCACCACACACGTAAAGACGATTGAGTTCTAGTTTTCAAACTAGTGGTTAATATTAATTCTATGGACAAAATACATAAAATTTTCAATTAAAAAAATGAATATCTTCTTATATTTTTCTTTTTCAGTCTCACATTTCAGATAGTTGATAAATTAAGTAATTACGAATTCAGGTTATTGATATATAAAGCAATTACTGGTCATTTACAAGTACATCCTGGCTAAACAGTAAAAAAAATATACTAACACAAGTGCCCAGGTGAACTCTGTCTGCCCAGGAGGCCCCTCTCAGCATCCATCTTGATGTCAGCAATTGCTTACTAATGTGTTGACTTACGGCCGCCCTCAAAAGCAAAGTGAAAAGCCTGGAATTTACAGCATATCAATGAATCAGTTGATAAGCTTTTACTGGTTTAATATCCTCCCCGTCTTGCTGCTTGGAGCCACTTCAAGTTAGCAACAGAATGTTTGCCATCTCTATGTGATAAAGGAAGTCAAAGGACTAAACAAACTTTAAGACCATTATGCTGTTTGGCGAGATGTAAATGAAAAAAAGTAAGAGAAATCTCCTGCGGGAGGGTGTGGGAGCGGCAGCCCCTAAAGTCACCCACAGCATCTGACAAATCCCTAACCTCACTTTTTAAACAATGCTCAGGACTTTTAGCTTGGGTTGAGATAGTATAATGCATTTGAAAAGTTTTAATTGCAGCAATAAAAGGCCATACCTCAATTATATGACATATGCTAGCAGAATTTCTAGATAAGGATCAAAGGCATTCAAGGACCAACCACTGCATTCTGGGCAACACTTGGGCTTTCTGTACACACTGGTGACAGGTATGAGCACAGCAGCTCTAGTGACCTCTCCAGGCGGCTTTGATCTGAGTTCACCAGACGACGCAGGAGCGCACCAGGCCTCCTGGATCATCCCTACGGCCCCAGCGCCCTCCATGACAAAGGCGCTGCTGACTCAAGGTTACTTCTGACACTTACTTGTGGGTACAAAACGCAACATTTGACCCGCGCAGTTCTTACCGCGGGACTGCCATCTATTTAAAAGAACCTACAGTGTAACACAACTTCACTTTGCTCTGCTTCAGTCTTGTTAGGAATGTGCCAGCGATATTTCAAAGCAAGGCAGATCTGCGAAGAGAAATCCTCAGCATATGGAAGCATGGCTATTTGTACAAAGATGACCTCTGTATTCTACTAATTAGTTAAGACCCAGTAGATGCAGGAAAACTAAGGTAAGGAAAGACTTCATTAATTCCCCTCTGCAACAGAAGAGTGAAAATGCAAGGCCACAGTTCTTTTGCAAGTAAGATAGATTAATTTATAAAAATAGAATGGCCTGAGCTAATCTAATCTAGAGTATTAAAAACATATCCATCTTGGTGAGAGCTTGAAACTTTAAAGGAAACAAGCACTTCCTCATTTATTGTGCCTAAAAATATCACATTATTATCCCTCTTTGCCTTTCTTTTCTGTTGATTAGACTTCTTTTCCCTGAAGGTAATTAAACCAGTGGTTCCCAAGTATGACAAAGAAGTTTTCACCCATCTGCCAGAAGAGAAAAAAAGTGAATTCAGTGGAGTGAAATTTTTTAAAGCTAAATGGTTCAGTGTAAAGGCATATCCTTTAGTATGTGGTCAAGCATTTCCAACTTTCCTGGTGTTGAAAAATAGTCCTCCTTTTATGAGATGATTCTGATGGTGTATGATGCTTGGTTTTAACTCTTGGCAGTGACCTTGTTGGAGCCCTGAGTCTCTCTTTGACCATCTGTAGACTCCAAAGGTCTGGAGGCCACTGGAGTACAGAATGGCAGCAGGCTGCTGGGGGAGAAGGCAGAAGCTGCTGCAACGTCTTGGTCTCACTGACTAATGAGGCGGTGGATCTGACATTTATTTATCTGCCTTGGACAGCAGGATGCATCACATGATCTATTTCTTCTAGTAATTTGCAATTTCAATTGTTTAGACTAAACATAAGACGAATTTGCATTAATTTAACTGTCACCAGTGGTGAGTATGGAGATACAGCTTAGAAATGTGGCTGGTGGTTGCACGTCACCCCAGATTCAAGAACTGTGGTTCCACAGATAATGAAGAATTTTACCATACCTGATACTGTAGTCACTGCACATTTTGCTTTGTAAACACTCCAATTTCTAAAATTCAAACACTGGATCCCTAATAGTCCACTGATCTAAAGTTCTGTGCACATTTATGTTGTGAGGAGGGTGACGGGGTGAAGACACGGGTGTCAAAACGCAGAGCTGAAAGGCAGGCCTGTGCAGGAAACCTGGCACTCCTGGAATGTCCCTGTCACAGAGCTGGTCTCCCGCCCAAAGGAGCCTTGATAAACTCACTGTTCACTTTGGCTTTGGAATTTATCTTTCACTGCATCTATTACTAGGAAACCTACGGACCCCAATTCTTCTGAAGCTGGGCTTCAGGATACAAGTTTAGTTCTGAAAAACTGTAAAGATGAATATAATGAGAATCCAGGACCAAGAGTTATATTTTTACTTTAAATATCTTAATCTGTGATTTCTAGATTTTAAAGCCTCATTATACGGACAAGCTTAAGTTAAAGTATTTTTACAGGTATTTAAAGGAAAATGATCAGTTCAAACTTATTTTTTTACTGAAACACACGTATGTTCCTTGATGAACTGAATAAAATTCAGTTTCTATCATTAGAAAAATGCTATTTAATTCTTTTTGTAAAATAGGGTATGCTATTAAACTAAGATAAAAGTCTTTCCTAAAGGCACCTCTGGATGATGATTTCTTTCTTTACTAACTCAGGGTGCAGGGTTGTTTCATATGTCTAACATTCTTTGTCATCAGGCTGTTCTAGTATTGCACCGTGAAATACTTATTCTACTCACAGGATTACATCTTTTAAAAACCACAAGAAAATAGCCGAAACCCCTAAATAATATATGTGTCTTAATGTATGCGTAAGCCAATGCTCCACTGTTACTAAAAATCCAAGTGAAGGCGGTCCCTTTGCCTTGCCCACCGTCAGTGTGTCCAGTACTTTTCTGCACAGCGGCCTGGCGAGGTGGGGGCCGCTGACCCCTCGCTCCACCTGCAGCGTCAGGAGGGCTTTCGAAGCTCCTACCTCACACCGGGGTCACCAGGCCGTTCCCCCTGCCAGAGCGCGGGCAGAGCTCAGTGCCCAGTACGACATCTATGTTGTAATCTACTAATTTTATTTATTCACTTAAAAAGTATTTACATAATTAATCCAAGTGGAACTTTTCTGAGGATAAGGTATGAAGTAATGTCTATTTTTCTCCTTCACATGAATGCATAAATTAATTGATTTTCTCAATCTTTTTCTTCACTGATCTCATATGTGTCCTTTACTGTAGACTTAGAATCCCTGTGCACTGAGGTGGGTGACTTTCTACTGGTTCATCTAACATTTCACAAGAATCTTAGTTACCAAAATTTTATATATATTTTGATATTTAACAAGGATGTTCTCCCTCATTACAGCTTTATTGGGATATAACTGATGTACAACATGGTGTAAGTTTAAGGTGTACAATGTGATGATTTGATGCATTTATATGTTGGGAAACGATGGCCACCGGAGGGTTAGTTAACACCCCCACCATCTCACACAGTTACCATTTCTTTTTTGTGGTGAGAACGTTTCAGATCTCTTGGCAACTTTCAAGGCTATAATACCATACGGTTAACAGCAGTCACCACGCTATGCATTAGGACATCTCCTAACTGGAAGCTTGCTCTCTGACCGGCATCTCCCCGTTCCCCCCGCCCCTCTCCCCAAGCCCCTGGCCACCACCATCTGCTCTGTTTCTGTGAGTTTGACTTTTTTAGATTCTACACATAAGTGGAATCATACCATATTTGTCTTTCTCTGTCTGATTTATTTCATTTAGCATAACGTCCTCAAGGTTCATTCATGTTGTTGCAAATGGTAGGATTTCTTTCTTTCTCTTGGCTGAATTCCATTGTAGATGTACCACATCTTCTTATCCATTTATCTGCTGACTGACACTTAGGTTGTTTCCGTGTCTTGGCTGCTGTGCCTAATGCTGCCATGAACATGGAAGTGCAGAAATCTCTGTGAGATCTTGATTTCATCTCCTGTGGAAGGAGAGATGCCCAGGAGTGGAATTGCTGGGTCATATGGTAGTCCTACTTTTAATTTTTTGAGGAACCTCCATACTGTTCTCCATAGAGGCTGCACCAATTTACATTCCCACCAACAGTGCAGGAGGGTTCCCTTTTCTCCACATCACCAGCACTTGGTATTTGTTGTCTTTTTGATGACAGTCATTCTAAGAGGTGTGAGGTGATATCTCATGGTGGTGCTGATTTGCATTTCCCTGATGATTAGTGATACTGAAGACCTTTTTCATGTACCTGTTGGCCATTTGTTATGTCTTCAGAAAAATGCCTATTCACTTCCTCTGCCCAGGTGTTTAATCAGACATTTGGGTTTTTTGGCTATTGAGTTGTATGTGTTCTTTATATATTTTGGATAAAAACCCCTTATGAGATATATGATTTGCAAATATTTTCTCCCATTCTGTAAGTTGTCTTTTTTCATTTTGTAGACTGTTTCCAGTGATGTGCAGAAGCTATTAAGTTTGATGTAGTCCATTTATTTATTTTTGCTTTTGTTGCTTGTGTTTTTGGTGTTATATCCAAAAAATCATTGCCAAGACCATTGTCAAGATTTTCCCCTGTGCTTTCTTTCTTTTTTTTTAATATTTATTTTATTTTATTTATTTATTTTTCTTTTTTTGGCTGCATCGGGTCTTAGTTGTAGCACGCAGGCTCTTAGTTGTGGTGTGCGAGTTTCTCTCTAGTTGTGGCACGAGGGCTCCAGAGCACATGGGCTCTGTAGTTTGCGGCACACGGGCTCTCTCGTTGAGGCATGCGAGCTCAGTAGTTGTGGCACGCGGGCTTATTTGCCCCGCGGTGTGGGATCTTAGTTCCCTGACCAGGAATCGAACCCACGTCCCCTGCATTGGAAGGTGAAGTCTTAACCACTGGACTGGCAGGGAATTCCCTGCCCCTGTGCTTTCTTCTAGGAGTTTTGTGGTTTCAGGCTTTAGGTTTAAGTCTGTAATGCATTTTGAGTTAACTTTTGTTATATCCTCTTGATGAATTAATCACTTATCATTATATAATGACCGTCTCTGTCTGTTACAGCTTTAAAGTCCATTTTGTCTGACAGAAGCATAGCTACCCCTGCTCTCTTTTGGGTTCCACATGAGTAGAATATCTTTTTCTATCCCTGCACTTTGAGCCTATTTGTGCCCTTAATGGTGGAGTGAGTCTCTTGTCGGCAGCATATGAGTTTTGTTTTTTATCTATCCAGTCATTCTATGCCTTTTGATTGGAGAAATTAATTCATTTGCATTAAGAGTAATTACTGATAGGTAAGGACTTACTAATGCCACCTTATTGTCTTCTGGCTGTTTTGTAGTTCCCTTGTTCCTTTCTTCCTCACTTGCTGTGTTCCGTTGTGAATTGATGACTTTCCAGAGTGGTACGCACTCATTCCTTTCTCTTTATCTTAGTGTATCTACTGTAGGGTTTTGCTTTGTGGTTACCATGAGGCTTACATAAAACATCGTATAGGTATAAGTGTATTTCACACTGATAACTTTGATTGCATACAAAAACTTTACCCTTTTACTCCCCCCTTTTGTGTTTTTGATGTCACAGTTTACATCTTTTTTGTAGTGTATGTTCATTAACAAATTATTGTAGCTATAGTTATTTTTAATACTTTTGTCCTTTAACCTTTATAAGAGAGTTAAGTGGTTAATACACCACAATACTACAATATTAGAATATTCTGAATTTGACTATGTACTTTCTTTCACAAGTGTGATGAATATATTCATATGTTTTCATGTTACTAATTAGCATCCTTTCTTTTAAGCTTGAAAAACTCCTTTCAGCATTTCTCGTGAGGCAGGTCTAGTGATGAACTCCCTCAGCTTTTGTTTGTCTGGGAAAGTCTTTAATCTCTCCTTCATTTCTGAAGGACATCTTTGCCAGATAGAGTATTCTTGGTTGGCAGTGTTTTCCTTTTAGCACTTGGGCATCTTCTGGCCCATGAGGTTTCTGCTGAGAAATCCACTGTTAGCCTTTGGGCATTTTCTTGTTAAGTTAGTTAAGCTTATTTTCTCTTGCTGCTTTTAAGATTCTCTCTCTGTCTTTGATTTTTGAGTTTTATTGTAATGTGTCTTGGAGAAGATCTCTTTAAATTGAGTTTGTTTGGTGACCTATGAGCTTCATACACTTGGATATCTAAATCTCTCCCCCATCTGGGAAGTTCTCAGCCATTGTTTCTTTATATCCTTTCTGCCTCCTTCTCCCTCTCTTCTCCTGGGACTCTAATAATTTACAAATTGTTTCTTCTGCTGTATCCCAAAGATCACATATGCTTTCTTCACTCTTTTTCTTTTTTCTTTGTTCTCCTCTTACTGAATAATTTCAAAGGTTTTGTCTTCTAATTCACAGGCTCGTTCTTCTGGTTGATCCATTCTAATGTTGATGCTCTCTATTGAATTTTTCATTTCATTCATTGTATACTTCAGCTCCAGAATTTACTTGGTTCTTTTTAATTTTTTCTGTCCCTCTGTTAAACTTCTCATTTTGTTCCTGTACTGTTTTCCTGATTTCGTTGAATGGTTTTTCTGTATTTTCTTGTAGCTCATCGAGCTTCCTCAAAACATTTATTTTGAATTCTTTATCACATAAATCACAGATCTCTGTGTCTTTGAGGTCAGTTATTGGAAGATTAGTGTGATCCTTTGGTGTTGTCATATTTCCTTGATTTTCATGTTCCTTGAAGTCTTGTGTTGCTGTCTTTGCACGTGAGGAAGCAGTCACCTCCCCCAGTCGTTACTGACTGACTTCAGGAGAGAAATCCCTTCCACCAGCCCTGCTGGGATACTGAGGCTTCTCAAACGGTCTGTGGATACGCCTGCTCCTCGCTCCTTGCTCCCTCTGTGGCAGAATTCCAAGCATGTGTGCCTTCTCTCAATCCTGCAACATATCAGGCTAGGTGCTGACAGCCTCCTTTGCTTTCCCAAGGTGAGGCTGGAGCTCAAGTCGGTGGTGCCTCCCTGCCTGCAGACCTGGGCTGGCTTTCTGCACATGCTCACTAGCTAGCTGCCAAAGCTGGCTCTCCCTATCAGGGGTGCACCCAGGGAGCCAGCCACACACGTGGGCGAGGCACGTGGAGTGCTGGGGCCAGGAGAGGGACCTGCAGGAGAGGCATCCCCAGCGGCTCCTGAGAGGGCTTCTTGATGGAGTCCTCAACACTGTTGGTAGGATCCATATCCCTGCAATGTCCTCTGAGAGTCCTATTTACTGCTTCCCCAGTCTTTTCCATCCCCAGTCATGTGGCTCATGATTCAGTACTCTGGATGGGGTGAGGGAAAGATGAGCCTCTTTGGCAGTGTCCCACATGGCTGGGGAAGCCAGGCACTTACTCACATGCCTTCATTTTCCCCTGTGGGAGAAATCACTTGGCCCTGAGCTGTGCTTCCTTGGGGGGAGGGTGACATGGGTAAAGTCAGGCTATTCTTCTTTCCCTCTCCAATGTGTCCAAACTTGTATATATATTTTTTTGTTCCAACAGTGTGCTGGAACTTTGCCTTTGGAAACCTGGGCTTCCACAAAGGCTTTCTTGTTGGTAGGTGATTGTCTAAGGCAGTGCTCTCCAGGGGCACCCAGGCTGCAGGCGAGAGGGGCTGGGGCAGCTTGGAGCAGGTTCAAGGGCCACTTCAGGGTCCACAGCCTGGACCAAGGTGTGTGTGCCTGTGACCCGATGCTTGGGTGGGTGAGACTCCTCCCGGGTCTCTTGGCTTATGGTGCTGGATCCCACAGTTCCCACTAAGGCAGTTTTGTCCATGGATGAATGCCAAGCTGTGTTGCTGGTTAGGGGGAATACAAGTGAGGGACAACTTATTTGGCCATGTTGCCAACGTCATCCTCAGAAAAACTTTTCCTTATCAGTATTTGTATATTTCTTGTAAGTTTATTTTTAGGTATTAACTATTATGAAAGGGATCCTTTTCCATTGCATTTTATATCTGATTATTGTTGCTATACAGGATGCAATTATTATTGCACATTTATCTTGAATTTGAACATCTAATGGTTTCGTTCTAATAATTTTTCAAATGATTTTATAGATTTAAAATCCATGTGTATAGATAATAAATATGGATTATATAATGCACACACATTGTATTTTTGTTTTCTTGTATTATTGCATTGGCAAGGAATGGCCAAAGTGTGATTGTGGGTAACCTATTTTGCACCTTTAGGGTTTCACTATCTAAAATAATGTGTTTTTAGTTTCCGACATGTAGTCTTTATTGTGACAAGGAAATTTCATTTAGTTCTAGTTCGCTGTCATTATTAGGAATGGCTGTTAAATTTAATATATTTTCAGTAAAGACTGAGATGCTTTAATATAATTTTTCTCAGTCATTTTCTTAAAATTTATTTATTTTATTTTTGGCTGCATTAGGTCTTCATTGCTGCACGCGGGCTTTCTCTAGTTGCAGCGAGTGGGGGCTACTCTTTGTTGCAGTGCGCAGGCTTCTCATTGTGGTGGCTTCTCTTGTTGTGGAGCATGGGCTCTAGGTGTTCAGGCTTCAGTAGTTGTGGCTCACAGGCTCTAGAGTGCAGGCTCAGTAGTTGTGGCGCATGGGCTTAGGTGCTCCAAGGCATGTGGGATCTTCCCGGACCAGGGCTCGGACCCACCAGAGTCCCCTGCATTGGCAGGTGGACTCGTAACCACTGCGCCACCAGGAAAGCCCCTTTCTCAGTCATTTTTATATTTCTTTCTATGTTTGCTATTTTTATAGGAGGTAATTTCAATTACATTTTCAGATTTAACAGCACAAAGTTGTATACAATAGTCTTTTATAATTTAGAGATAATTTCCACATATGTGATTATGTCTCCCATTCTGTGTATCTGCATTCTGCTTTATCTAATTTGTTTTAACCCTGGTGAGACTTTACCTCGTAGTTGTTCCTGTTTTTGTTTTGTTTTGTTTTTGGAAGAGCTTTTTTTTCTTTTTTAACAGCTTTATTGGAGTGTAATTGCTTTACAATGTTGTGTTAGTTTCTACTGTATAACAAAGTGAATCAGCTATATGTATACATATATCGCCATATCCCCTCTCTTGCCTCTCCCTCCCACCCTCCCTAACCCACCCCTCTAGGTGGTCACAAAGCACTGAGCTGATCTCCCTGTGCTATGTGGCTGCTTCCCACTAGCTATCTGTTTTACATTTGGTAGTGTATATATGTCAATGCCACTCTCTTACTTCGTCCCAGCTTACCCTTCCCCCTCCCCGTGTCCTCAATTCCATTCTCTATGTCTGCATCTTTATTCCCGTCCTGCCCCTAGGTTCATCAGAACCATTTTTTCTGTTTTTTAGATTCCATATATATGTGTTAGCACACGGTATTTGTTTTTCTCTTTCTGGCTTACTTCACTCTGTATGACAGACTCTAGGTCCATCCACCTCACTGTTAATGTTTTTTAAACTCTGATGAGCTATTTATCTTATAGTTTCTCTTTTCCAAAATACCAGCTATTGGCTTCATTTACCAGTTTTACTTTTTTCCTAATAAATTACTTATTTTATTTTTATACTTTCTACTTCCAACATTTAAAGATTTGAATGGTTGGTTCATTATTCTTTCATCTTTCTTGTTCAATAATAAATGTACTTGACACTACTGTCCTCTAAGTACAGCTTTAGCTACGTACCACAGAATAGCAGTGTCATGAACACCAGAATAGTGTATGTTAGATTCTTGATTCCCAAATACACTTTAAAATTCATTTATTTTATTGTGATTTTCTATTTTATTTCTTTTGTTTGCACATTCCTCATTTATTCTTGAGCATGTCTTTGTGTAGAACATTTTTGTTTCATTTGGTTCAAATCTCCCATAAGCAGCTACTAGCAGATTTTTTTCAATGTAATTCAAGAATCTATTGTTTAATACAGAAATTTATCTCAATCGTTGTTTGTTGTAACTGTTATCCTATCATCTTACATTTTCTACTCATTATCCTTTCTTGTTGCCTTTTCCTGACTTGTATGAAATCTTTTTTTTTTTTATGTTTTGGCCGTGCCACGTGGTATTCGGGATTTTATTTCCCCGACCAGGGATCGAACCCGTGCCCCCTGCAGTGGAAGCGTGGAGCCCTAACCACTGGACCGCAAGGGAAGTCCCTGTAGGAAATCTTTTTATATCACCACATATATATCCACTTTGGTCTTCATAATTGCTGTGAAGAAATCATTGTATGCATGCTTCCTTGGTGGCGGGCTCTTGGGTTGTTTATGGTTCTTCCTCTTTTATAATCATTGCTATAGTTAACATACTCATGAATGTATCTTAGAAAACATTATGAGCATATCTGGGGGGTAAATTTCTAGAGAAGGGATCAAAGGGAACCGTCAGCCAGCAGGATGGTACATTCTTAGTTCTACCAATGGCTTATAAGACTATTTCCCCCTCCTTCTTATCAGCTCTAGATAATTATCATCAAAATTTTCAATTCTTGCCAATCTAATAGGTGAAACAGGTTCTTATTTTTGCTTTAGTTTAGTTTTCTCTAATTATGAGCAAGGTTGAGCGTCTTTTTATACAGTAATCACGTATCCATAGTCCTGTAAACTGCTTGTCACATATTAAGGAAATTTGCTTTTAGTCCTTTGAATTGCAAATATGTTTTCCTGATTTGTCATTGGTCTTTCAATTTTTTCTCCTTATACATACGTTTTGAAGTTTTATGTAGTTACCAATCCGTTCCTTTATGGTTTGTGTGTGTGTGTTTATCGTTTTACAGATCGTACCAGAGAGGTCTTTCTCACTACCAGATGAGGAATTTATTTTATAATGCCTTCTTCTAAAATTACTATGTTTAAGTTTTCATGTTTAACTCTTTGTTCTGTATGGAATATATTCTGGTGTAAGGAGTGAATTCCATTTTTGTTTATACCCTCTCCTCCTCCCCTCCAACCTCCCGCCCCTTCCTTCTCATTTCTGACTCAAGCCCAACTCCTTGGGATTTAGAAACTGTACATTGTAGTTCTACATTTCATATAGAGTTTATCTTTACATTTTAATTGTTAACATTTCACTGCATTTGTATTCTCTCTTCGGATGTACATGTGTATATGTGAGTGTGTGATCTATTTAAGGGTTAGATGCAGACATCACAATACTTCACCCCTAAATCCTTCAGCATGTGACTCCTGAGAACCAGGACACTGTACCTGACAGTGACACTGCAATGAACACACAACTGACACATGACTACTGTGTAATATATGGTCCATGTTCATATCCCCACATATCCAAATTATAGCACTGGTTTTACGTTTAGTTTTGATCCAGGATCCAATCAAAGACCTCTCATTACATTTAAATGTTATTATCTCTCAGACAGCTTTGTTCTAGAACATTCCTCTTCTTTTCTTTATAACGTTTTACAATTGAAGTCAGCTGCTTTGCGGAATAGTCCTCACTTTGGATTTACCTGGCTACGTGTGTCCGCATGATTGGGTTCAGGTGAAGCAGCTTTGGCGTGAACGTGCAAAGGCAGTGTTCGGTCCCAGTGCTCCCCATGCACGTGAGAGACCCATGGGTCACTCTGTGCAGCTAGTGGTGGTCACTGGGCTGCGAAGATGTCTTCCAGACCTTTCCAGTGTGCAGACTTCTCATTCTCTTTATAAATTCTCACTGATGTGTGGGATGATTCTTTGAGATTGTGTGAAAATCCAGTTCCTCGACAGTTGTTCACCCAATAGCTTACAGTAATTTCCTGACATATAGTTCTCAAACTGTTGTTTGTGTGCGTCTATATAGTCTGGACATATCTATAGAATCCTGGGTAAAATGAAATTCAGTGACCTAGTTCAATCATCTTTCAAATTCCATTAAAGCACATTGGCATTTTAAAGTTGTGGATTATCGCTTCCTAGATCATGCCTATAGCTCAGCATGTGAGCTCCATCAAGTTGGAAAAGGTAGGAAAAATCATCAAATTGCAAGAGTCATCTACTAAATGATCAGAAGTGCAACAGAACAGGACCCCATCCCCTGTCCTAGACGTCCTCCGCACCCCATCCTGCTGGAAGGGGTGTGAATGACTAGGAGAAAACAAGGTAGAATCCCAGATTCTCGATCACAGCCTCTCACCCCCCTGCTTCTGCCCCCGACTTCTCCAAAGGCCAGAGCGGCTGCAGGAACTGCCCACCCTGCCAGAGGGGCGCCTCCTAGAGCCAGGACAGGGGACAGCACCGTGGGCATCTCCAGCCGGCCGGCGCCACAGAAGCAAATCTCTCCACCCACTGTTCAACCTCCGTCATCAAGATCCACAGTATTTTAAGGCCATTTGCTCACATACTGCCTTTAATGGTCTCCTACTCCTGAGGGCAAATCAAGTATATTTTCTTGGTAAGTCTGAGGCACAGACATCACGTAAGCCATGACTCTGATTTTCTTTTGCACATACTGATAGCCACCTTGCCTGGTACAGTTACCTAAGCGATCAGGAAGGGTATTAGAAAAAAGATCTATTATCGCACTGCTTTAGAGTCGAGCCTCAATCCTCTTACTCAGGATTCCCGCGCAGTCCTGGGACACTGTGAAGAAGCCCCCTCACACCTCCCACCCCGGCACACAGAGGGTGGGCGAAGTTGCAAGATGCCAGAGAAGGAGACGCACAGACAGCAGCCCGGCGGCCTGAGGTCAGGCCGGGGGTCGGACGACAGCACGGGGGTGATGTGTTGATGGCAGCTGCACGGGGCCAAGGTCCTTACGCTTCACATGCCCACGGAAGTCACACAGCGGAAGAAAGGGGATCCCGCACACAGTGAAGGGTAATTTTCTATCACTCATTGTTCCACATGGGAGTGCAGCCCAAAAAACAGGTACGTTTAGAAAAGATCGAAATGTGTGAGTGATGCTTCCACAAATAACTGTAACAGGGAAGCGTGACTGTGAGTTTTATCTTAGTGATTTGAGGGTCACATCGTCAGAATACCATACTCTCATACAGTGCTATCCTAAAGAAGTGTGGACTAGCCCTAAATCTAAAACAGCATAAAGATTAACTTGAACAATATGTTAACATTTGTAATAGATACAGATTTTCAGGTGCCTACTGTGTGCTGCGACTCTCAGGGTTGGAGCAGCTCTGCAGGGAGGGATTACTGGCTTCACATCACAGGCGCAGACTCTGAGGCCACAGCTGCAGCTGTTGGCCTGAAGCCGCAGAGCTGGGGAGGGCAGACCGGGGACCGCGGCCCGGGGAGCTGCTCCTTCCTCTGGGCCTGGCTTTTTTGTATGAGGCACATAACAGAAAGCTGTCAAACAAGCCGAAAAGTACCGATAAAAATGGTTAAAAGAAAGGGTAGAAACTGAAGTTATTTATCTCTAAAACGCTCGCATTTTGGTGACCCCAGGAGGTCCTCGATAAAATGGTAGCACTGCGGGCCTTTTTTTTTTTTTTAAGTTCCCGTCCATTTCTCAGGGGATGTTTATTTAAACAACTGTCATAAAATGGCCAAACAGAAGTTGCTTTGAATTTAACCTTATTCCAATTTTATGAATTTTATGATTTGACTAGAAGAGAAAATCTGAAAGTATGGACCGCCTGGGTTAGAAAGCCAGTTTAAGGTGACCGCATCTCAACCATTTGTAAAAAGCCCAAAACTGAAGTAAGGCTCAGGGTTTCACGGCCTCGCTGGCCTCCATGACCCATGAGTCACCGGCAGGGACCCGGCCCGGAGCGTCGAGGGTCACACCCACCTTTGCTTCAAAGAACTTTCTCCTCAACTTGGCGTCCGTGGGCGGCACCGTCCTCTTCAGCTCCCGGTACCACTTCCTGACCACGTGTCCCCTCCAGAAGGCCTGGATCCTGGAGCACAGGACCCCATCAGCCCCGCCGTGCCAGCCCCGGGGCGCGGAGAGGCCACAGGGAAGACCCCCCAGCAGCTTCCAGAGGCCTCCGAGCACCCTCTCAGATGGGCAGGCACGTCCCTGCGGCTCGGGGACCCCTCACCTGGCCGCACACTTTATTCTGAAGAGCCGGGCCCCGTCGTGAATCACTCTGGTTTGATACTGGTTCTTTCTACAGAGAGGACAGGTTTTTTTATTTGCGAACTTTTCAAACGCCTGAAGGCATGCCTGAAGAAAAACATTTCACTTAAAATTTTGCTAGTAATTACTTATAAACAACATTTTTACTTCTAATGTAATTATAGTGTTGTTTTCTCTCATAATTATGAGACTTAGCCCAATTCAGATTATGAAGGGGAGAAGTTTCATCAGATGCTAACACCTTCCTCCTGAAACTTGTTCCAAAAATGGTATTTTACAAGAATATACATGCAGATACATCAAAAACTTCTGGGAACACCTCGTGTGAAGGCGGATGGTCCCTGCATACGGGCGACTGTGCAGTGAACTCAGAGGACGAGAGCTGTCACCCACTCTGACGTACCTTACCAGCCACACTCTCTCCTACAAACATTTGTGGCTCTTTTGCCACAGAAAATTCACCCTTTTCAAAACAGGATGAATTGTACTCTAGCCTAAAGTCATATTTCTACGCGTAAATGGTGATTATGGATAAAATAAATGGTTCCTTTTAGGAGCCTTTAAGTGAGAGAGACGAGGCTCCACCCCTCTGAGCTACAAGGATGCTGCGAGCGCTGCAGGATGGGACGGAGGCGGGTTACTCACCCTGTGGAACACATGGGAACATGAAAGCAGCACCTGTTCACGAGAAGACAGATGTTTGAAGTTTAAATTAGTTTAAAAGAGAAGCAGCATAAATGCATTAATTAAAAGAAAAATTCTGACTATTTAAAAGGTAGGCTGTGTTGTTTCTTTGAAAAATTTAAAAAGCCGATTAACAACTTTGATATTTACAATATTTAGCGTTTCAGTTTAGCATAGCGCAGGTATATAATCTCAATAAGAAAAACTAACTTAACGACAATCTGAAACATCAAACGAACACATGAAGTTTGCTGTAGAATGAGTGTATATTTAAAGCTGAAACAATTACAAAAGAGAAGTATTTCTGGGCAGATCCAAAGAGAGTGCACGCTGGTGAGGACCCAGGCTGGGGGGTGGGCAGCAGAGAAGGGAAAACAAACATCTTTTCTTAGGACTTTGTTCAACTCAACTGCACTCTTAAATTTAATTAGCAATACATCCTAGAGACATATGAAACACTTTTTCTTTTTTAAATGCAGGGAAAGTGTGGTCTCCAGAAAATTCTACCTTCCTGTGACCCAAATTCTCCACTAAGTGATGACATTCTGGGCTGTGACAAAGCAGCTTGGACTGAACAAAGAAAAAGGTAGCTGGCTCTTCTGGAAGGAAAGGCCAGGGAGGGGTGAGACCAGGACAGCCAGCACAAGTGACTCAGGCGCCCGCGGCCTCTCTCCGAATGTGCGGGACGGAGGCAGGCGGCAGAGGCATTTCCTCATTGGTGCAGGCTTCCACCTTCCCAGGGCCACCTGACCCTGGTGAAACTTTCCAGTTTCAAAGTGACCCCCGCCCCATGCCTTCGTTCGGTCTACACGTTTCTTCCTTAATGGGAAGAATGGAAGAAATATCAGAACAAATAGAACTTACAAAGTTCTAAAACCTTTCCTTGAAACTTACTGCCTGCCACCAATAAGCCTAAATTGGAAAAACTCAGTCACGAGGGTCCTTTTTAATGATCCCCCTTGAATCTAACAGCAGCCTTTCGTGCATTCAACTGCTCATTCTCTATAGAACCATCTTTCAGAGTGTTTTATCTATCAGCAGACATTTGATGATCTATACTGAATAATATTTTACTCCGTATATTTAAAATATACTTTTAAATGTCCATATATATTTGTTATTGGCAAACACTCTCTGAGATAACAAAAATAAACGATTCAGCGGTGGTGAATACACTGAAAATGTCCCAGAAGTTCAGATTAGATTCTAGCTGTCCCAAGCACACTTCCTGAGCTGGCCTACTGTGGCTCACGTGAATTGTTTATGTCCTCATCTGTTAAAGGGGTATAATGCCTATCTCAGGGACATGTGAGATTAACCGAAGCCTTCTCAAATCATTAAATGTCGGGAAAATGCCAACTATTGTTTATAACTAAGGAAAAAGCTAAACATGAGAACAATAACTAGAAATGCAAAATAAACACGTGTCTATAACCAAAAATACTATAGTGAGAAATTTATAAAAAACAAAATGGAAGAAATGGTGGGCATGTTGCATCCTGATTCCCCCTTAAGATATTCAACTTCAGACTTTCATTCTTCATACCACAGTCAGGCTAGATATTTATAGCATAATTAAGAAAGAGGTTGCTGGGGCCAGAAAGATTCCTTGTGGCTTTATTAGCTCTTTTGCTACTAAAATGCTAAATCATCCTAGAGGTATTTCTGTGCTTTAAGGGCTAATATCTTTCTGAAATATCCAACTTTCATATATGTAAGATTAGGTTCTGATAGAGAACTAGAACATAATAAGTATGTTTAAAATAACGTGTGAGTTCAAATTAGTAAAGAACAAAATTTTATGACAGTGAACTAACTCATTAACAGTGAAACTTATTAAAGCAAATTAAGTTTGAGGGTTTACGTGCCAGTATAGTAGGTAAAGCTGGGGTTCCTAGGCTGTGCATTTTAAGCCTGCCTTTAACTGTATTTGCTGTATTTTTTAAAGCAAAGTTCCAAGTGCCTCTGTGTAGGAAGCATAATGCTATGCATGTGAGAAATCACTACACGGTGGCCATTAGCTCAAAAAAAAAAAAAAAAATCTAAGAATAGCAGAGTCCCTAACTTTCAGGAGATTAAAGTTTAATTAGGCAGACAAAGTACGTATAGAAAAAACCCCTATGACATAGATTGATTGTATATTATGCATATTATCATCAATCTTACTATGGTAAACTTTCATGAATAAAGATTGTTAAAAGATTTTACTTAAAGATCCTTCCACAGATTCTTTGGAGATATTCAAGCTTGGTTTTTCTTTTATGGTTTCAAGTCACAAAACAACTTAAAAGTTCCCATCCTTCTGCCCTCGGTACTCTCCCAGCAGTGTCCCCACTCACCCCCAGCTGCTCACGGCCACTGGAATGGGAACATTCCTTTTGTACAAACTTTGTACTTGAGAACTAATAGCATTCAGTAAATAAGACTGTTTAATGAGGGTGTTTAGCTCTTTCTCACACACATACTTTAATTAATGGAAACAAAATGTAAGTCTTTGATGGTCACATAGGAGGAAGAGACTGGAAAATGAAGCATGGACTCCCTTAGCCCCAGTTCAGAGTCCAGTCACGAGAGAATGCCCCACAGGCCTGCTTATCTAAGCTCACGCTAAACACCTGCGGGCGAAGTTCGAATTCTTCTTTGCATATTGGGCACGGCTGCATGGACGCCCCGTGCAGGACGGATCTTTGCTTCACTTTTTCCCATTCATCTGATGACAGTGGCAATGGGGGAGGTTCAAAGAGGCCCAGCTTCTGTGCTGAAGTTAAAACAATATGAAATATGAGTTAAATCTCTTTTAGAATATGGTAACATGCATAATTTTAATGACATTATTTTGCAAATATTAAAGCAAAACATTTCCATTGCATACTTTATTCCACCATATTTAGAATGCTGCTTTTATATATACGGGTGCACAGAAGTCAAGGAGAATACTATCTTACATTTATGCTTTAGGCTTTTATTTACAAAGAATTCCCCATATCTATTTCATTTTCATAATGATTCTATAAGGTAGGCCGGACTGATATCCACTTTTACAAATGTCTTCACAGGTATTGGCCAAAGGTCTCCCCCATCTCTCAGCTAACTTCTCTCGGCCTTTGGCATTGCCTCCTTCCAATTTAGCTTGTTTCTGCCGTCAGTGGCCTTTGTAAAGTGAGCATCAATCCAGTTCTTCCCTTGCTAAAAGATTCCTATGACATGCGATCACCGTTAGGATAGTCCCTTCCTTCAGCGGTGTTTGAGAACCTACCGCGTGCCTACGCTGGAGCAGGCCTGGTATGCGGAAATACCAATCCGGTGGAAACACTCACTCTGAAGAAGGAAGTTCCACAAGCTCGGCAGGATGGCGGTGGGGCCGTGAGCACCAGCTTCCACTCCCTCCACCCCGACCCCAGGCCATCGAGTGGACACGGCGTCAACCTACAGGGCCGTCTTCAGGGACAGTGAGTGAAGGGTTACGTCTACCAAACAAGAACAGGAAGCTGCAACAGGAACGCTCAGAGTACCAAAAAGAGCTCCTGAAAATGGAAACCCTTCAGCCTTCAACGGAAATGTGAAAGTCAACCAAAGCCTGGGAGAGGAAGTTAAGATAATCTCAAAGTGGAAAAATATAGGAGGAGACAGAAAACAGGAAAACTGAAGGATCAGTCTGACATCTGAAAGACAGTCATTCCAGAAAGAAAGCAAAGAAAATGGAGAGTAAATAAAGAGTCCAAATGTCTCCTGGAAGAGGACCTGCATTTCTAGTTTGAGAGGACACAGCAAGGCCCAGAAGGAAGGACTCACACCAAGTCCTGTCACTGTGAAACTGCAGAGGCAGAAAAAGATCCCAAAGGACCAGGAATCAGAATCACATCAGACATATCTATAGCAACACAGACACCAGAAGGCAATTCTTCCAAAATTCTGAGATAAAGATTCCCATATCAAAATCTCTTATTAGCCACAATCCAATGTCAGAACAGAATAAAAGTATGTTTTGTCTGCAAGCCTGTATGTGGCCTCTCATGCACTCTTTCTTAGGAAGCTCCTGGGGGATAACTTCACTGCAAGGCACGAGTTAACTAAGGGAAAGAAGACCTAACACAAAAGAGCCAAAGGTCCTCAATCCACAGGATGATGCTGAGAAGAGATCCGGGGTTAACAGCTCTGCACCAGCCCCACAGAGCAACTGGTCCAGATGGGAGCAGGATGATGGAAGGTTCTAGAAGAAATGTCTCCATGAAGATAAAATGAAAGATCACCTACTGTATTTTATTTTTACTATTTAAAAAATTTTTATTTAATTTTTGGCCGCATTGGGTCTTCATGGCTGCGCACGGGCTTTCTCTAGTTGCGGCAAGCAGGGACTACTCTTCGTTGTGGTGCGCGGGCTTCTCATTGCGGTGGCTTCTCGTTGCAGAGCACGGCCTCTAGGTGCGCGGGCTTCAGTTGTTGTGGCACGTGGGCTCAGTAGTTGTGGCTCGTGGGCTCTAGAGTGCAGGCTCAGTAGTTGTGGCACACGGGCTTAGTTGCTCCGTGGCATGTGGGATCTTCCCGGACCAGGGCTCGAACCCATGTCCCCTGCACTGGCAGGCAGATTCTTAACCACTGCACCACCAGGGAAGTCCCTACCTACTGTATTTTAATGTACTGAGAGAATATATTTTTGGAAGAGATTTTTGGGGACAAATTTTGGGTCTTTTCCTACCCAGTTATTAAGACATATTACAAAATTATATAAATTAAAACAGTGAGATAATGACATAGAAACAGAAGCCCCAATCACACACACTCTATCTCTCCCTCTTTCCCATAAACACAGAAAAGTTGGTATACGCATAAGGTGGTGCCACAGCCAGCTAAGGATGGTTTATGGTTTGAGGGAAGAATCTAACTTAAACTGTTATACCAATTGATGTTCCCCAAACCATTTGCAAAATATACTGTGATGAGGCCTAAATGTGAAAGGCAAAACTTCAAAGGTAGTAAAGAAAATGTGGGGACATCTTTGTGATCTCAGAATGGGTAAGGATTTAAATCCCCCAAATCATAAACGATAAAGAGAAAAACTGATAGACTTAACAGTAATCAGAATGAAGATTTTATTCAAATATAAAATCAGACATAAAAGTAAAAGACAGTGACAGGCCCAGAGAAGATATTGTCTGTGGCTAAAACAACATGGGATTAATGTGAAGAGGACACAAAGAACTCCAGCAAATCAGCAAGGAAAGGCAGCAAACCCAAGTGCAATACTATGTTTGGATAATAATTAAGAGCATGTCAGGGGACCTTCAAAATGGCGGAGGAGTAAGACGTGGAGATCACCTTCCTCCCCACAAATACATCAGAAATACATCTACATGTGGAACAACACCTACAGAACACCTACTGAACGCTGGCAGACCTCAGACCTCCCAAAAGGCAAGAAACTCCCCACATACCGGGTAGGGCAAAAGAAAAAAGGAAAAACAGAGACAAAAGAATAGGGACGGGACCTGCACCAGTGGGAGGGAGCTGTGAAGGAGGAAAGGTGTCCACACACTAGGAGCCCCTTCACAGGCGGAGACTGCGGGTGGCGGAGGGGGGAGCTTCGGAGCCGCGGAGGAGAGCGCAGCCACAGGGGTGCGGAGGGCAAAGCGGAGAGATTCCCGCACGGAGGCTCGGGGCCGAGCAGCGCTCACCAGCCCGAGAGGCTTGTCTGCTCAGCCGCCGGGGCGGGTGGGGCTGGGAGCGGAGGCTCGGGCTGCGGTCGGATCGCAGGGAGAGGACTGGGGTTGGCGGCGTGAACACAGCCTGAAGGGGTTAGCGCACCACAGCTAGCCGGGAGGGAGTCCGGGAAAAAGTCTGCAGCTGCCGAAGAGGCAAGAGACTTTTTCTTGCCTCTTTGTTTCCTGGTGCGCGAGGAGAGGGGATTCAGAGCGCCGCCTAAACGAGCTCCAGAGTCGGGCGTGAGCCGCGGCGATCAGCGCGGACCCCACAGCAACAGGGGCGCTGAGGGAAAAGCGGAGAGATTCCCGCACAGAGGCTCAGTGCCGAGCAGCACTCACCAGTCCGAGAGGCTTGTCTGCTCACCCGCCGGGGCGGGCGGGGCTGGGAGCTGAGGCTTGGGCTTCAGAGGTCGGATCCCAGGGAGAGGACTGGGGTTGGCGGCGTGAACACAGCCTGAAGGGGCTAGTACGCCACGGTGAGCCGGGAGGGAGTCCGGGAAAAGGTCTAAAGCTGCCAAACAGGCGAGAGACTTTTTCTTGCCTCTTTGTTTCCTGGTGCGCGAGGAGAGGGGATTCAGAGCGCCGCCTAAACGAGCTCCAGAGACGGGCGCGAGCCGCGGCCATCAGCGCGGACCCCAGAGACGGGCGTGGGACGCTAAGGCTGCTGCTGCCGCCACCAAGAAGCCTGTGTGCGAGCACAGGTCACTCTCCACACCGCCCCTCCCGGGAGCCGGTGCAGCCCGCCACAGCCAGGCTCCCGTGATCCGGGGACAACTTCCCCGGGAGAACGCACGGCGCGCCTCGGGCTACTGCAACGTCACGCTGGCCTCTGCCGCCGCAGGCTCGCCCCGCCTCCTCCGTACCCCTCCCTCCCCCATGGCCTGAGCGAGCCAGAGCCCCTGAAGCAGCTGCTCCTTTAACCCCGTCCTGTCTGGGCGGGGAACAGACGCCCTCAGGCGACCTACACGCAGAGGCGGGTCCAGATCCAAAGCTGAACCCCAGGAGCTGCGCGAACAACGAAGAGAAAGGGAAATCTCTCCCAGCAGCCTCAGAAGCAGCTGATTAAATCGCCACAATCAACTTGATCTACCCTGCGTCTCTGGAATACCTGAATAGACAATGAATCATTCCAAAATTGAGGCGGTGGACTTTGGGAGCAACTGTAGACTTGGGGTTTGCTTTATGCATCTAACTTGTTTCTGGTTTTATGTTTATCTTAGTTTAGTATTTAGAGTTTATTGTCATTGGTAGATTTGTTTACTGGTTTGGTTGCTCTCTTTTATTTTTTAATTACCTTATTATTTTAGTAATTTAAAAATTTTTTTATTTTAATGATTTTATTTTATTATTATTAGTTTTCTTTCTTTTTTCCTCCCTTTTCTTGTGAGCTGTGTGGCTAATAGGGTCTTGGTGCTCTGGCCTGGTGTCAGGCCTCAGCCTGTGAGGTAGGAGAGCCGAGTTCAGGACACTGGACCACCAGAGACCTCCCGGCCCCACGTAATATCAATTGGCAAGAGCTCTCCCAGAGATTTCTGTCTCAATGCTAAGACCCAGCTCCACCCAACAGCCAGCAAGCTACACTGCTGGACACCCCATGCCAAACAACTAGCAAGACAGGAACACAACCCCACCCATTAGCAGAGAGGCTGCCTAAAATCATAGTAAGTTCACAGACACCCCAAAACACACCACCGGATGCAGTCCTGCCCACCAGAAAGACAAGATCCAGCCTCATCCACCAGAACACAGGCACCAGTCCCCTCCACCAGGAAGCCTCCACAACCCACTGAACCAACCTTACCCACGGGGGCAGACACCAAAAACAACAGGAACTACGAACCTGCAGCCTGTGAAAAGGAGACCCCAAACACAGTAAGTTAAACAAAATGAGAACACAGAGAAACACACAGCAGATGAAGAAGCAAGGTAAAAACCCACCAGACCAAACAAATGAAGAGGAAGTAGGCAGTCTACCTGAAAAAGAATTCAGAGTAATGATAGTAAAGATGATCCAAAATCTTGGAAGCAGAATGGAGAAAATACAAGAAACATTGAACAAGGACCTAGAAGAACTAAAGAGCAAACAAACAATGATGAACAACACAATAAATGAAATTAAAAATTCTCTAGAAGGAATCAATAGCAGAATAATTGAGGCAGAAAAATGGACAAGTGATGTGGAAGATAAAATAGTGGAAATAACTACTGCAGAGCAGAATAAAGAAAAAAGAATGAAAAGAATTGAGGACAATCTTAGAGACCTCTGGGACAACATTAAATGCACCAACATTCGAATTATAAGGGTCCCAGAAGAAGAAGAGAAAAGGAAAGGGACTGAGAAAATATTTGAAGAGATTATAGTTGAAAACTTCCCTAATATGGGAAAGGAAATAGTTAATCAAGTCCAGGAAGTGCAGAGAGTCCCGTACAGGATAAATCCAAGGAGAAACACGCCAAGACACATATTAATCAAACTATCAAAAATTAAATACAAAGAAAATATATTAAAAGCAGCAAGGGAAAAACAACAAACAACATACAAGGGAATCCCCATAAGGTTAACAGCTAATCTTTCAGCAGAAACTCTGCAAGCCAGAAGGGAGTGGCAGGACATATTTAAAGTGATGAAAGAGAAAAACCTACAGCCAAGATTACTCTACCCAGCAAGGATCTCATTCAGATTCCAGGGAGAAATTAAAACCTTTACAGATGAGCAAAAGCTAAGAGAATTCAGCACCACCAAACCAGCTCTACAACAAATGCTAAACGAACTTCACTAGGCAGGAAACACAAGAGAAGGAAAAGACCTACAGAAACAAACCCAAAACAGTTAAGAAAATGGTAATAGGAACATAGATATCAATAACTACCTTAAATGTAAATGGATTCAATGCTCAAACCAAAAGACATAGACTGGCTGAATGGATACAAAAACAAGACCCGTATATATGCTGTCTACAAGAGACCTACTTTGGACCTAGGGACACATACAGACTGAAAGTGAGGGGATGGAAAAAGATATTCCATGCAAATGGAAATCAAAAGAAAGCTGGAGTGGCAATTCTCATAGCAGATAAAATAGACTTTAAAATAAAGACTATTACAAGAGACAAAGAAGGACACTGCATAATGATCAAGGGAATCCAAGAAGAAGATATAACAATTGTAAATATTTATGCATCCAACATAGGAGCACCTCAATACATAAGGCAAATGCTAACAGCCATAAAGGGGGAAATTGACAGTAACACAGTAATAGTAGGGGACTTTAACACCCCACTTTCACCAATGGACAGATCATGCAAAATGAAAATAAATAAGGAAACACAAGCTTTAAATGATACATGATACATCATTCTCAATGGTGAAAAACTGAAACCATTTCCTCTATGATCAGGAACAAGACAAGGCCGTCCACTCTCACCACTATTATTCGACATAGTTTTGTAAGTTTTAGCCACAGCAATCAGAAAAGAAAAAAGAACTAAAAGGAATCTAAATTGGAAAAGAAGTAAAGCTGTCACTGTTTGCAGATGACATGACACTATACGTAGAGAATCCTAAAGATGCTACCAGAAAAATACTAGAGGTAATCAATGAATTTGGTAAAGTAGCAGGATACAAAATTAATGCACAGAAATCTCTTGCATTCCTCTACACTAATGATGAAAAATCTGAAAGAGAAATTAAGGAAACACTTCCATTTACCACTGCAACAAAAACAATAAAATACCTAGGAATAAACCTACCTAAGGACACAAAAGACCTGTATGCAGAAAACTATTAGACACTGATGAAAGAAATTAAAGATGATACAAACAGATGGAGAGATATACCATGTTTTTGGATTGGAAGAATCAACATTGTGAAAATGACTATACTACCCAAAGCAATCTACAGATTCAATGCAATCCCTATCAAGGTACCAATGGCATTTTTCACAGAACTAGAACAAAAAATTTCACAATTTGTATGGAAACACAAAAGACCCTGAATAGCCAAAGCAATCTTGAGAAAGAAAAACAGAGCTAGAGGAATCAGGCTCCCTGACTTCAGACTATACTACAAAGCTACAGTAATCAAGACAGTATGGTAGTGGCACAAAAAACAGAAATATAGACCAATGGAACAGGATAGAAAGCCCAGAGATAAACCCACGCACATATGGTCACCTTATCTTTGATAAAGGAGGGAAGAATATACAGTGGAGGAAAGACAGCCTCTTCAATAAGTGGTGCTGGGAAAACTGGACAACTACATGTAAAAGAATGAAATTAGAACACTCCCTAACACCATACACAAAAATAAACTCAAAATGGATTAAAGACCTATATGTAAGGGCAGACACTATAAAACTCTTAGAGGAAAACATAGGCAGAGCATTCTATGACATAAATCACAGCAAGATCCTTTTTGACCCACCTTCCAGAGTAAGGGAAATAAAAGCAAAAATGAACAAATGGGACCTAATGAAATTTAAAAGCTTTTGCACAGCAAAGGAAACCATAAACAAGATGAAAAGACAACCCTCAGAATGGGAGAAAATATTTGCAAATGAAGCAACTAACAAAGGATTAATCTCCAAAATTTATAAGCAGCTCATGCAGCTCAATATCAAAAAAACAAACAACGTAATCCAAAAATGGGCAGAAGACCTAAATAGACATTTCTCCAAAGAAGATATACAGATTGACAACAAACACATGAAAGAATGCTCAACATCATTAATCATTAGAGAAATGCATATCAAAACTACAATGAGGTATCACCTCACACCGATCAGAATGGCCATCATCAAAAAATCTATAAACAGTAAATGCTGGAGAGGGTGTGGAGAAAAGGGAACCCTCATACACTGTTGGTGGGAATGTAAATTGATACAGCCACTATGGAGAACAGTATGGAGGTTCCTTAAAAGACTAAAAATATAACTACCATACGACCCAGCAATCCCACTACTGGGCATATACCCTGAGAAAACCATAATTCAGAAAGAGTCATGTACCACAATCTTCATTGCAGCTCTGTTTACAATAGCCAGGACATGGAAGCAACCTAAGTGTCCATGACAGATGAATGGATAAAGAAGATGTGGCACATATATACAATGCAATATTACTCAGCCATAAAAAGAAACGAAATTGAGTTATTTGTATGTAGTGAGGTGGATGGACCTAGAGTCTGTCATACAGAGTGAAGTTAAGTCAGAAAGAGAAAAGCAAATACCGTATGCTAACACATATATGTGGAATCTAAAAAAAAAAAAAAGTTCTGAAGAACCTAGGGGCAGGACAGCAATAAAGATGCAGACGTAGAGAATGGACTTGAGGACACGGGGAGGGGGAAAGGTAAGCTGGGACGAAGTGAGAGAGTGGCATGGACATATATACACTACCAAATGTAAAATAGATAGCTAGTGGGAAGCAGCCGCATAGCACAGGGAGACCAGCTCGGTGCTTTGTGACCATGCAGGAGGGAGGAGATATGGGGATATATGTATATGTATAGCTGATTCACTTTGTTATAAAGCAGAAACCAAGACACCATTGTAAAGCAGTTATACTCCAATAAAGATGTTAAAAAAAAAAAGAGCATGTGGTCCAACCTCATTAGTAACTAATATGCATAATAATTAGATTTTCAAAATAAGAGCTATTGAAAGAATGACTCATTTACTCCAAATTGGGATTCTCTTCCTGATGTCTAATTTACATCTACCCTGCTCAGGTGACTGCTCTGAGGCTGCTTGATCATTTCTGTAAACTGTACATGCACATGGAAGACAGTCACTAAATCACTGTCACATTCTCCAAGCCTGCGCCTCTCTTGTGAGATGCCGTGTCCAGGACAGAACTAGCACTGTTAGCATTTCCAGGGAGAATGACAAAGTGTCCACTGGGCACCGCAGCGACCTCAGGCTCCCTCTTTGTGGTTCAGCTCCTGCCCACAGGCCTTCGGCTCCTCCTCCATCCGTCACCTGCCCTCGGACGCAAGGTCCCAGCCAAACCTACTTTCCGTGCCCAGCATCACTGAAAACTTCATGGTGCTTCATCAAAAAATTAAATATAGAATTACCATATGATCCAGCAATTCCTCCTCTTGGTGTATTCGCCAAAGAACTCAAAGCAGGGACTCAAGCAGATATTTGTACACCAATGTTCACAGCAGCATTATTCACAGTAACCGTAAGGGAGAAACAACTCAAGTGTCCATTGATGGAATGGATAAACCAAATGTGCTATATGCAGGCAATGGAATGGTATTCCGTCCTAAACAAGAATGAAATTCTGATAGTGCTACAACATGAACGGACCTTGGAGATGTTATGCTAAAAGCAATAAGCACAAAAGCACAAGTATCATATGACTGCTATTATACGTGGCTCCTAAAGTAGCCAGATTTGTAGAGACACAAAGTGAATTCGCGGTTGCCCAAGGCTGGGGGCGGGGACAGAGTTCGGGAAGATGAAAACGTCCTGGAGACGGACAGCAGCGATGGTTGCTCAACAGTGGGAATGCGCTTAATGCCACTGAACTGTGCACTTAAAAATGGTTGAAATGGTAAATTTGATGTTATGTATAGTTTTTTCTCGTTTTTTTTTAACATTTTTATTGGAGTATAATTGCTTTACAATGGTGTGTTAGTTTCTGCTTTATAACAAAGTGAATCAGTTATACATAATTGCTTTACAATGGTGTATTAGTTTCTGCTTTATAACAAAGTGAATCAGTTATACATATACATACAACCCCATATCTCCTCCCTCTTGCGTCTCCCTTCCTCCCACCCTCCCTATCCCACCCCTCTAGGTGGTCACAAACCACCGAGCTGATCTCCCTGTGCTATGCGGCTGCTTCCCACTAGCTATCAGATCTACATTTGGTAGTGTATATATGTCCATGCCACTCTCTCACTTTGTCACAGCTTACCCTTCCCCCTCCCTATATCCTCAAGTCCATTCTCTAGTAGGTCTGCGTCTTTATTCCAATCTTGCCCCTAGGTTCTTCCTGACCATTTTTTTTAGATTCCATATATATGTGTTAGCATACGGTATTTGTTTTACTCTTTCTGACTTATTTCACTCTGTATGACAGACTCTAGGTCCATCCACCTCACTACAAATAACTCAATTTCGTTTCTTTTTATGGCTGAGTAATATTGCATTGTATATATGTGCCACATCTTCTTTATCCATTCATCTGTCATGGACACTTAGGTTGCTTCCATGTCCTGGCTATTGTAAACAGAGCTGCAATGAAGATTGGTACATGACTCTTTTAGAATTATGGTTTTCTCAGGGTATATGCCCAGTAGTGGGATTGCTGGGTCGTATGGTAGTTCTATTTTTAGTTTTTTTTTTTTTTTTTAAACATCTTTATTGAAGTATAATTGCCTTACAATGGTGCGTTAGCTTCTGCTTTATAACAAAGTTAATCAGTTATACATATACAATATGTTCCCATATCTCTTCCCTCTTGCATCTCCCTCCCTCCCACCCTCCCCATCCCACCCCTCTAGGTGGTCACAAAGCACCGAGCTGATCTCCCTGTGCTATGCGGCTGCTTCCCACTAGCTATCTATTTTACATTTGGTAGTGTATATATGTCCATGACACTCTCTCACCCTGTCACATCTCACCCCACCCCCTCCCCATATCCTCAAGTCCATTCTTTAGTAGGTCTGTGTCTTTATTCCCGTCTTGCCGCTAGGTTCTTCATGGCTTTTTTTCCCCTTAGATTCCGTATATATGTGTTAGCATACTGTATTTGTTTTTCTCTTTCTGACTTACTTCACTCTGTATGACAGACTCTAACTCCATCCACCTCATTACAAATACCTCCATTTCATTTCTTTTTATGGCTGAGTAATATTCCATTGTATATATGTGCCACACCTTCTTTATCCATTCATCTGTCGATGGACATTTAGGTTGCTTCCATGTCCTGGCTATTGTAAACAGAGCTGCAATGAAGATTGGTACATGACTCTTTTTGAACTATGGTTTTCTCAGGGTATATGCCCAGTAGTGGGATTGCTGGGTCGTATGGTAGTTCTATTTTTAGTTTTTTAAGGAACCTCCATACTGTTCTCCATAGTGGCTGTATCAATTTACATTCCCACCAACAGTGCAAGAGGGTTGGTTCCCTTTTCTCCACACCCTCTCCAGCATTTATTGTTTGTAGATTTTTTGATGATGGCCATTCTGACCGGTGTGAGATGATATCTCATTGTAGTTTTGATTTGCATTTCTCTAATGATTAAAAATGTTGAGCATTCTTTCATGTGTTTGTTGGCCATCTGTATATCTTCTTCGGAGAAATGTCTATTTAGGTCTTCTGCCCATTTTTGGATTGGGTTGTTTGTTTTTTTGATATTGAGCTGCATGAGTTGCTTGTATGTTTTGGAGATTAATCCTTTGTCAGTTGCTTCATTTGCAAATATTTTCTCCCATTCTGAGGGTTGTCTTTTCATCTTGTTTATGGTTTCCTTTGCTGTGCAAAAGCTTTTAAGTTTCATTAGGTCCCATTCGTTTATTTTTGTTTTTATTTCCATTTCTCTAGGAGGTGGGTCAAAAAGGATCTTGCTGTGATTTATGTCATAGAGTGTTCTGCCTGTGTTTTCCTCTAAGAGTTTGATAATGTCTGGCCTTACATTTAGGTCTTTAACCCATTTTGAGTTTATTTTTGTGTATGGTGTTAGGGAGTGTTCTAATTTCATTCTTTTACATGTAGCTGTCCAGTTTTCCCAGCACCACTTATTGAAGAGGCTGTCTTTTCTCCATTGTATATTCTTGCCTCCTTTATCAAAGATAAGTTGACCATATGTGCATGGGTTTATCTCTGGACTTTCTTTTTTTTTTAATGAATTTATTTATTTTATTTTTGCTGCACGCGGGCTTTCTCTTGTTGCGGTGAGCGGGGATACTCTTTGTTGAGGTGCGCGGGCTTTACTTTGCAGTGGCTTCTCTTGTTGCGGAGCATGGGCTCTAGGTGCACAGGTTTCAGTAGTTGTGGCTCACGGGCTTAATTGCTCTGTGGCATGTGGGATCTTCCCTGACCAGGGCTTGAACCTGTGTCCTCTGCATTGGCAGGCAGATTCTTAACCACTGCACCACTAGGGAAGCCCTATCTCTGGACTTTCTATCCTGTTCCATTCATCTATATTTCTGTTTTTGTGCCAGTACCATACTGTCTTGATGACTGTAGCTTTGTAGTATAGTCTGAAGTCCAGGAGCCTGATTCCTCCAGCTCCATTTTTCTTTCTCAAGATTGCTTTGGCTATTCGAGGTGTTTTGTGTTTCCATACAAATTCTGAAATTTTTTGTTCTAGTTTGTGAAAAATGCCACTGGTACCTTGATAGGGATTGCATTGAATCTGTAGATTGCTTTGGGTAGTATAGTCATTTTCACAATGTTGATTCTTCCAATCCAAGAACATGGTATATCTCTCCATCTATTTGTATCATCTTTAATTTTTTCATCAATGTCTTATAATTTTCTGCATACAGGTCTTTTGTCTCCTTAAGTAGGTTTATTCCTAGGTATTTTATTCTTTTTGTTGCAATGGTAAATGGGAGAGTTTCCATAATTTCACTTTCAGATTTTTCATCCTAAGTGTATAGGAATGCAAGGTACTTCTGTGCATTAATTTTGTATCCTGCTACTTTACCAAATTCATTGATTAGCTCTAGTAGTTTTCTGGTAGCATATTTAGGATTCTGTATGTATAGTATCATGTCATCTGCAAACAGTGACAGCTTTACTTCTTTTCTGATTTGGATTTGTTTTATTTCTTTTTCTTCTCTGACTGCTGTGGCTAAGACTTCCAAAACTATGTTGAATAATAGTGGTGAGAGTGGGCAGATGCTATGTATATTTTACCACAACAAAAATTTTAAAACCCCAAGCCCCTCTCCTCATCCGACCCCTCCCATATCTTCCCTGCTCTCCCACTCTCCTCCATCCCGGCTCACCAGGCTCCGCCACTCTGTTCTTATTTCAGCTCCTCAAACGCCCCAGCTCTCTTGCCTCAGAGCCCTGCCTCTGTCTTCTCCTCCGTCCAGAACATTCTTCCTCCTTCTTCGCAGGGATAAACCCTTTTAATCCTTTGAATCTATGGTGGAAGCTAGCTGATGTTCACCAGCCTGTTCCCCTCCTCCTGGGCACACAGCTGGACCTTACTTCCCAGCCTCCCTTGCAAAAAATAAAAATAATAAATAAAAATCAAAACCTTTTCTATTCCTAACTTTGCAGTTTAAAATAATCTCGGACTTGTAAACGGTTGTAAAACCGTGTAAAGAATCCTCACGTGCCTTGCACTCGGCTTCCCCAGATGTTCACATTTTACACGACCTGAGTGCCACGGTCCAATCTAGCAATTTATGTTGATCCAGTGCTCTCGATTAATCTATACTCCCCACAGGATGTCATTCTTGTCTCACTGACGTCCTTTTGTTCTGACCCTGATCACTCACAGGGCTCAGTTGGCCTGTCCCCTTGGCCTCCCAGGATCTGGGACAGCACCTCAGTCTTTATTTGCTTCTCTTGATGCTTTTGCAGAGTGCTGGCCAGGAACTGTGTAGAATGTCCTTCCACCAGGGTCATCTAAGGTTTCCTCAGAGTTACACTCGGAGATGCATCTTTGGCGAGAATGCCCTAGGAGGGATCTGCGTACTTCTGAGAGCCTGGCGTCAGACTTTGTCACTTGGTAAAGGTGCTGTCACTTCTCCTGCGGTGAGTTGGCCCCTGGGGCAATGCCATGAGGCTGTGCCCCCACCTGTGTCTCAACGCGACTCCCCCGCTAGTTCCAGCATCCTCAGATGGTTGTTATCAGTATGGTCTTTACCACATGGTGATTTTCTATTTCTAGCTCTGGTCTACTATACTTATAGTTGTCATTCTACTGTAAGAAAGAGACTTTCCCATTACTTATTTATTTCTTCAATTATTTATTTCTGTCACTGTAGATTAATGGATATCTACTTTATTCTGTTTTTACTTATTCTTACTCTACTTACCATTACTATCTTTATTTTCTTGCTCAAATTGGCCCCATTATCGCTTTTAAACTTCAGTACAGACATATCTTTCTGTAAGATTATAAGTTAAAATAATTTCTGTACCAGAGAAAATGGTACTATTAATCTCAACTAGATTCTTTAGCGCTAATAAGTCAAAATACGAATGAAGATTAGCTTACCTAAAGTTAATGGTGGTGGTTTTGGATCAAGAACGTATTCTTTTTCTGGATCTTCCACTTTAGGGCCTTGGCTGGTTTTTTTAAGTCCAGTATCTATTATTGCTTTTGTATTTCTTTTTAGAGACTTGGATCTGTTCTCTGTCCAAGAATGTACGTTTGTACATTTGTCCTTTGTCTTAGAATGATCTGCTACTGAAAGATTTCGAAGTTGAAGATCATGTAACATGTGATCCTGTAAAGCCACTGCAGTGACTGCTAAGTTATCCTGTTTAGATGAATGACCCTAAAAAGTGGGGAAAAAAGCCTTACATGCAGAACATTATCTAATGTACCATTTACAAGAAAGCTTATGCTTTAACACTCAACCTTGATGGCATACCAGACCAAATCCAGTCGTAAAGAATGCTTCACCCGTCGTTACCCAAGTCAGGGGAGCAAAGCCCAGTCTCACCATTTACGTTAATGACATAGTAACATCTTTTCACTTAATTACTAAGGCCTTAATCATAATATGAATAAATGCATTCTGACGTATATAAGCTGGGCGTGCCTGAGCACATTCTGCTTCACAATAATTAGACTCCAGGCCAAGCTTGCTTCTGTGATACTAAAGAGAATCTTGCATTTAAGTGTATGCTTTTTTAGTGAAAACTTATACAAAATACAATTCCCATGCAGCTAAGAGATGCTTACACCAAGTACTACAGCTGACAGTTCCTCACTGAAGCAAGGTTTGCAAACTATTTTTTATACTGTCAAATAGCTGAATTAAAATATATTCATGAGTAAAACAATGTGTATGTTTTAAAAAGGATTGTGTACCTTATTTTTTAACATGCTGACTCAGGAGAAGTGGTTGCTTGGCTATATCAAATTATATCATCATTTCATATCCCAGTCCTTTGATTCTTCTACTGTAAAAAAGCCAACAGAAAGCCAACGTTAGAGTGTACCTAAAATCTCTGATGACGTTTACGGGGAAGAGAAATATGGAGAGTCTGACTGATGATGAATGCGCACCAGCACAGCACGAAGCTCTGTGCTCTGATCCCAGAGGAACTCAAGCCGGTTATGACTTGATTTACCTGTCCTCAAGCAGCTCTCCTGATAGTTGGAGGGAACCTATTAATATGAATGAGAACAATCTGTTGCTAAATGTAATGATACTATACGTGAATACAACAAAATTTCAGACTACAAAGATCAGAGAATGTAAGTGAAATACCTCTTAAAGGGATAATATTAAAACAGGGATTTGAAGGACAGAGAGCGGGCAACGAACATGCTACCCCACAGGTACAAGAAAAGCACAGGCACTCCAGAACTCAGCAGGTGTTTATGTTTTAGAGGAGAAGGGAACCGTGGACGCCCTGGGATGTAAGAGGAATACTGTCTGACTTCACTCTGTCCACAACAGAGACATACAGAATATGAGGCACAAACATGGGTTCTAGTCTTGCTCTACCTGTTTCTACAAGATACGTAGTATATCTGAGGTTGTTTCCCCACCTCAAGACAGATATAATAACGCTCTCCTTGCAAGGTTATTGTTAGGATTAAATGAGACAACCTTTGTAAAGTATCTAAAATAGGTCCTTCTACACAGAAGATACTCTGTAAACAGTTATTCTTGATCCAGTTCCCTTCAAAGCTGACGGAAAGGGGCTTCCCTGGTGGCGCAGTGGTTAAGAATCCTCCTGCCAATGCAGGGGACACGGGTTCGAGCCCTGGTCTGGAAAGATCCCACATGCTGCAGTGCAACTAAGCCCGTGCGCCACAACTACTGAGCCTGTGCTCTAGAGCCCGCGAGCCACAACTACTGAGCCCACGTGCCACAACTACTGAAGCCCACGCGCCTAGAGCCCATGCTCTGCAACAAGAGAAGCCACCACAGTGAGAAGCCCGCACACCGCAACAAAGAGTAGCCCCTGCTCGCCGCAACTAGAGAAAGCCTGCGCGCAGCAAAGGAGACCCAACGCAGACAAAAAAAAAAAAAAAAAAAGCTGGTGGAAGAATTTGGAATTGGCCCTTTTAGTTTTTAGACAAGGGTATATTTTATGAAGACGAGAGTCCAAAATATATTGGGATGGGGAGGAACAGTAAACTGCTGGAGTAATCTAGGGAGTACTGCTGAGGGCCTGATTGTAAGACGAGAGACGAATTAATCCAAATATGTATCTGAGGATCAACACCTATATTCAGTTAGTCCTGCAGAATGAGCTTCCTCAGGGGTGAGTGCAGAATGAGGAAAGCAAGCACAGTGGAAAGGAGTCTGTGAGATCCCCAAGACCCCTTAGCAGTGAGGTGACAGCTTCTATGGCAACCTCGTTCCCCTTCAATTCTGGCATCAAGAGGAGAATGAAGGAGTTTCCACCTAATATTGCATCACAACAGTCTAGGCTGAAGAAATGGTAGAAGGTATTTAAAATGCTGAAAAATCACTAACAGAATCTTCTACTTTAAAAATGCCCACAACCTGGCAGAATATAGTTTGCATTATCCTAAAAATTGTTTAATAATCATAGCTAGCTATCTGCAGTCGACAATTTTATCTCAAGTGTCTACACTGTAAGCCACTGGGCTTAACATCAAGAGCTTTTAAAAACTGTGCCCCTTGTAAGTCCTATAGTGCTGTTAAATTTCAGCATTAGAAACTATTTTCAACTATTTAGTCCAACTTCATTTTAAAAGGAGAAAACATATCCAGAGATTACTGACTCCTCCAAAATTATATAATTAGTCTGTGGCAGCGGTAGGGTTAGAAACTTAATCCTTACCCAGTATTAAGAGCTAAAATTAATAGGAATATTTTTTCTTTGTAAATTCCATTGTTAACAATTAGTTAAAAGAGGTAGGGCTTGGTAAAAAGATACCACTGTGGTGGCAAAGTAATTAGTTACCGATCTGTCTAAGTGACTTTAAGCTAATTTATAAACATGCTAGTTAAAAACACAGGAACACCAGAGAAACAGTTTTTAAAAGACAATTGGACACACTGTGTTGCCAGGTTTTATAACTTAGGAATTCCTTGTTTTACATTTTTGATGAGATTCCACCCAGGTTGGCCAGAAGCACAGAAACAGTTGTAAAATGACAGCCCTCCTGTCCCTGGGTATCCGTGGGACTGGTTCCAGGACCCGCCGGTTTTCACCAAAACCCCAGGACGCTCAAGTCCCAGAGTCAGCCTCCACCCGACCCCCGTCCCCCGCCAGGGAGAGTGTAGCACTGCGGTACATATTTGCTGAAGAAAATCCGGGTACGGCCTGCAGGTGGGCCCGGCAGTTCACACCCTCGTTCAAGGGTCCACTGTATATGTTAACCGTGGACCCCCTTTCAGTAACGGGTTGGTTGTGGTTCTCAGACAGTGACCGTTCTAGGCCCTCCCAAGGGATGGCCACGGAGTAGGCGGGCTGCCCTGGGGACCCAAGGACCTTTGGGGCTGCACAGGACAGTCCCGGCCGCTCCCGCCTCCAGGGCGCCCCCTCCCCTGCCCTCCCCAACCCATCCCACCCCTCCTCTTTACTCCACCCGGGGCCGCACCTGCAGCGGAACCGACCCCACCCTCTGCACACCCACCGCTGCCGACGCCCTCCACCTCTAAGGCTCGCCGTTGCCTAGCAACCGCCGCCGCTCCGGTCGCACGCCAGCGCGCATGCTCAACGGCCCAGTCCTGCCCCACGCTGAGCACCACTTTCCGGAAGCCCGCTGCGGCTCTGCCACACTGCGCATGCTCACAGGTCCCGCCCTTCGTGCAGCCACACTGCGCATGCTCACCGGCTCTACCCTGAGCACGGTACAGACGCCTCTATCGCTTGGGCGGTGCTTTCACACCGCGCATGCTCATCTGCTGCGCGCCGCACAGGGCCGCGCCGCGCATGCTCGCTGCCGCGCGCGCTCGCGCAAGTGTCGGGGGCGGAGTGTGGAGCGCGGGGCGCGGACGCACGTGGGGCGGGTCTTCGAGTCCCCCGGCTCCGTGGTTTCCTTCGTGTAGTGTTCGTCGGAGCTCCGGCTCCCGGAGTGCGTCCTGCTGCGGGTCCTGGAGCCCTGACCGCTTCAGGCAGCCAGGCCGCTGGCCCTGCCTCGGGTGTAGCCTGGACACGCCTGGCCCACTTGCTTTCCCCTCTTTAAGCATCACATCCTGCACTGGCCGTTGTCCAGTGTCCGAAAACCATTGTTTCATATATTTGATTTTTTTAGTTGACGGAGGTAAGCTTAAATCCAGTCCCTAACGCTTCATGGTGGCCCAACGCAGAGGCCAATAGAAGTTTGTTGAGACAGTGACTCAGCTGTGCTATTTAAACTTTTATTGAAATGAAGTTCAGCTGAAAGTACAGAGAAAAAATACAAAATGCAAATAGTCTTTTTTTTTTTCACTTCTCTGAAAGTGAGGTCTAAAGAAGTTACCAAGTTGATTGGAAGTAGGTCATTGATGGTTAAAGGCCTAAAAGTTAAAGTTTTTGATGTAACATTGGAGTAAATGATATATTGATGAAACAAGATAATCTGAAGCTTCATTGAAGATAATTTTTTTCCTAATGGAATTAAATTTTCTAAGATGGCCACTCCTGTTTGGAAGTTTGTTGAAGCAGACTAAAAACAAGGTAAATTTTTTTGATAAAGCCAAATTAAATTCATAATGAAGTTCGTAATCTTTCACATAATATTTCAAACTTTTCCGACAAATATTGTAATCTTGATTTACATTCCAGTTGTTGATGGGTCTAGGAGACAAGTAAGGGTCACTAGTCCTGAGGACCTTTTGTTCTGTGACTCAGAGCACAGAGGAAAGAGTGGGAAAGCTTTGGATTCAGATAGGTAGATCTTACTTTTGGGTTCTATGCATAAAGGGGACATTTCTTACTTCTCCCCTCAGCATCCGTGAGCCCTTCTCCACCAGTTGTCCTGGCGATGCTTCAGTCCTGGGATGGAACATATGCCCAGCTTCAGCTCGTCAGAAGATCTCAGTGCCCTGGCCATAGTGACTTACAGTAAGTCCCCTACGTATGAACGAGATCCATTCTGAGAGCGTGTTCATAAGTCCAGTTCGTAAGTCCAACAAAGTTAGCCTAGGTACTCAACTAACACAATCGGCTATATAGTACTGTAATAGGTTTATAATACTTTTCGCGTAAAGAATACATAAAAAACAAACAAAAAATGAAGAAAATGTTTTCAGTCTTACAGTACAATACCTTGAAAAGTACAGTAGTACAGAACAACAGGTGACACACGGGCTGGCATCGAGTGAACAGGCAAGAAGAGTTACTGACTGGAGGAGGGAGAGAAGGTGGGAGATGGTAGAGCTGAAGGATCCTCAGCAATAGGAGACGGAGGGCAAGCTGCAATTCCACTCAGGCCTGACGTTGATGGCACAGGTTCTGGTTCCTTGCTGGATTCAATTCTATCTACCCTCTTGAAAAAATGATCCCGTGATATCTAGGTAGTAGCTCTTTTTTTCTTGTCATAGGTGATGCGGTAGCACTGGATTGCATTCCGAAGGGCTGCTGCAACCTTCGTGTGCCGTTCTACGTTTGGGTCCTGTCCCTCAAAAACTAACAGTGCCTCCTCAAAGAAAATCCCCTTGCCATTTGCGTCGTGAATCTCTTCTTAGCAGTACCAGCTACATCACCACTGCTTTTATGCTTGCTTCCGGACCTCCTGGGCTAGAAATAAAGGTACTGCACTACTCTACTCTATACAGTACTGTACTGTGAAGTACACAAAAGCACAACCCCTTGTAGAGGATGCACGCATGTGACAGTGTCCGCCAGACACGTGAACTACCTTACGTGATTGGACGTGCGAATGCACGTTCGCATCTCTGAAAGTTCGAAACTTGAAGGTTGGTATGTAGGGGACTTACTGTAATTGGAATGAGCATAGGACCTAGTGGGGCTAATCAGATGGACTCAGTATATTTGTGGCAGCTACCGGAAAATTCCTTTAATTCTTCCTACTGAATGTAGAAACAAGAAAAGACGTGAAACTGCAGCTGTGCTGGCTATCTTGTCATCACAAGGCGAGAGCCTGAAGCTGTTGGGGGCCATCGTGAACCTCCGAAGGAGGATTATACAGGAAGTGGCAGAGATTTGGACAGAGTCCAAGCCCTGGTGAGATAGTTTAAGCCCTGAAGGTAGCCCAACTCTGAGTCTTTCTACTTACCTGAGTGAATAAAATCCCTTTATGCTTCAGTCAGTTGAAGTCTGGTTTTCTGTTACTTGTAATGGGAAGAATTCAAATGACAAATAGGTATATTGTTACCACCTTAAGGCTCTGGTGAGGTTAAGACGGCATATGTACGTGAACTGTCTAGTTCAGTGCCTGCTAATCTTTATATCCATTTTAAGGTATTTTTATTGAACTTAAACATCTAAGAAAAATTCCCATTTTAAAAATTCCTTCCTTCCATCCAAGTGTTTAAAATTTCAGGACAGTTTTACTACCTGCATGTTTTCTATCCGAAAGAAATGGCTCTTTCTTCTTAGCTACACAGAATATTTTTCTGCAGGCATTTGCTTAAAAATTTAGTCTTGCAGTTATTACTTTGTAATTGTTGACAGAAAGCATAGCTGACATGGTTGTTATTTGAAGAAGATGTTATGAGGACCATGTCCCTCACCCCTCCTCCGGATAGAGTGTTCTGTCCATCATCAGAATGTGACATTCTTGGATGGGAAGGGTTCAATAACTTGTATAAGCCACCTTTCTCACTCCCAAAAGCATGCTGTCAGTAATTTGTAGTTATGCTTCTAGCGTTTTTGTTTGTTTGTTTGTTTCAAGATGGGCTTAAGAAATTGCATATGTAGAGTGTGTTTGCATCCTCTGAGAACCCCCTGAGTACATTTTCCAAAGTACTGTCCAGTGCCCTTTATGTAAGCGCTCATGTTACCTGAAAACTGGGTTCACCTCTTGGTGGGTGTTGAGCCAAAAGACACAACCAAGCCAAAGAGCGGGAGAAGAAAGGACTTATTACAGTAAGTCTCCTGCATACGAACGAGTTCCATTCCAAGAGCGTGTTCGTAAGTCCAATTTGTTTGTAAGTCCAACGAAGTTAGCCTAGGTACCCAACGTTCACAGATGATGCCAGACACGTGAACTAACTTACGTGACTGGACATGTGAACGCACATCTGCATCTTTGAAAGTTCACAACTTGAAGTTCATATGTAGGGGACTTCCTGTACTTGCAGCAAGTAAGGAGAACGCTGGGGATCTTTCCCAAAGTGGTGTCTCCCCAAACAGCAAAGCTGGGGAAGCTTTAAGCTAAGGGTACTTGCATATTCATGAAGGGACTTGAGCAGAGGAGAATTCAGCGCTGAATTGGGGCGAAGGTTGACGGAGTCCAAGCTTTAGTTCATCCAAGTCATGCTCTTCGAGTGTCAATGTCATCATCCCATGCTGTACCTGATGGGGGCCTTAATTTCTGCAGAACTCAATGACTGTATCAGATTGTTATGTGCACCCCTTGAGGAGGAACTCGGACTCTGTTTTATGGCTGAACTATTGTTTCTTGACTGCTTTTCCTTTGGTCCTCACTTCCCTTAAGATCAGTAATTACTGAGACCCATTCAAGGGCAAGCATTGTGGTCAGACTTAGATCACAAAATGGCTCAGGACAAAAGTGGCTTCTCTTATGTCTAGAAAGCCATGCCTGTTCCCTTTCTCTGGGGTCCCCCTACCCTATCTGCTTACACTTGCATGATTAATATATTTTAGAATTTCAGAAACATGAATTGGATGTTCTGGGAATGGTCTGAAGAGAAAGGAGCTGAGAGGAGATGAGATGCACATGGAGAGGACAAGCTGGGTCTGGCTGCTTTGCTTAGTTGCACAGAGGACACAGGTGTGCCTGGAATAAGCACGCCGTGTTCTGTTCTCCACGGTGCTGAAGAAAGAAGCCTCCTGTGTGGTGCTGTAGTTTAGAGATCCAGGCATAGACATGGTGACGAGGAGGGTGATGGTGCCCACACATCTCAAAAGAGGGGCAGCCGAAGACAGGAAGGGCTGGCTATTTAATGGGAAACATTTACATGAAGGGAAAATCTTATACTGTATTTTGTCTGTGTAGGAGCAATGCAGGTGTTACAGAGTCCAAGCCCATACTGCTCACCGCACAGCCGACCAGTAAAGCCAGAGACAAGGTCCTGGGGCAAGGAATGGTGACTTTATTCAGAAAGCCAGCAGACTGAGAAGGTGGTGGACTCGTGTCCCAAGAACCATTGTACCCAGGTTAGCATTCAGGCTTCTTTTTTGCTAAAAGAGGAGGGGTTGTTGTAGACTTCTTGGTGCCAGAATCCTTTGTTCACAGCGTTCCTTTAAACCTCCAGCAAGATAATTGTTATTTTCCGTTCTGAGACTTTTTACCTCTACATAAATGGAAAGTGTTACACCTTTAAAGGTCAAGCCTGGGAGGCAGAGCATTGAGAAAGGGCTGTTATGTACAATATATTTCAGGCTCTAGGCAACCTTCTTTTACAAAAGGTGCAGAGCCAGCATGACCAAGCACAGGCCACTGAGCCCAAAGTTTAGATTCAATATGGAGTCAGGTGTGTTCTTCTTTGCTGCCCAGGGAAAGTGTCCAAAAACTAGAACTGGCAGTTGGAGTTTGTCTCCTGGTTGAGGATGAGTTTTTTCCACTGTTAGACCAGAGACAAATTCTTGGATACTAGTGGTGGGAAAGTGTGGATTCTTAATACATTTGGTCCACACAGATTGAGTTTGCCCGTCTGCCGAGGCTCTGAGCTCTGTACTGATGGACTCCAGGCAGGATCAGAGTGGTTCTTCCTAGTTTAACCTCCTCTTCCTCCTTCTACTCACATATTTAACATGTTAATGCTCTCACGTTTCTTCTTTGTTACCTGCAGAATATTAGTCCTACTCGATGCATATTTTACTCCTGCCTGTCTTAACACAGTCCTTGACGCTGAATATATGATAAGCACATAATACAGAGCATTTCTGTACAGTTTCCCGTTATTAACATCTTGCATTTGTATGCTGTATTTGTCCCAATCAACCAACCAGTGTTGATACATTCTGATTAACTAAAGTGTATAGTTTAAGAATTCACTTCTCTTTTTGTAGAGTCCTAAATGTTTTGACAATTGCATAACATCATGTGTCCACGATTACAGTATCATTCACAGAATTTCACTGCCCTAAAAATCTCTCCCTTCCTTCCCCCAGAGCCTCTGGCAACCACTGATCTTTGTACTGTGTATAGTTTTGCCTTTTCCAGAATTTCACAGAGTTGGAATCATACAGTGTGTAGCCTTTTCAGATTGGCTTCTTTCACTAGCAATATGCATTCAAGTTTCCTTCATGTCTTTTTATAGCCTGATAGCTCATCTCTTTTTATTGCCGAGTAATATTCCATTGTTTGGTTGTATCAAGTTTGTTTACCACTCACCTCCTGAAGGACACCGTGGTAGCTTCCAGGTTTTGGCGATTGTGAATAAAGCTGTTGTAAACATTTGCGTGCAAGTTTTTGTGTAGACCTAAGTTTTCAGCTCATTAGGATTGATGGATTATATGAAGACTATGTTTAGCTTTGTAAGAAACTGCCAAATAGTCTTCCAAAGGGTACCTTTCGAATCCCCACCAGCCCCACATCCTCATCAGTACTTGATATTGTAAGTTATTTGAATTTTAGCCATTTTAATAGGTGTGTGGTGGCATCTCATTTTTGTTTTAATTTGCAGTTCTCTTATGGCAGGTGACGTTGAGCATCTTTTGGTATTCCTATTTGCTATCTGTATATTTGCCTTGGTGAGGTGTCTGTTCAGATTTTTTGTCCATTTAAAAAAATAGGTTACCTTCTTATTGTTGAGTGGTAAAAGTTCTTTGTACATTTTGAATATAAGTCCATAATTAGATATGTGTTTTGCAAAGATTTCCCCCTAGTCTGTGTCTTGTCTTTTTCATTCTCTTAACAGTGCTTTTAACAGAGCAGAGTTTTAAATTTTAATGAAGTCCATCTTTAAAATTTTTTCCTTTCATGGATTGTGCTTTTGGTGTTGTTATTAAAAAGTCATTGCCAAAGCCAAGGTCACCTAGATTTTCTCACAGGTTATCGTCTACAAATTTTATACTTTTGCATTTTACATTTAGGTGTATTATCCATTTGGAGTTAATTTTTGTGAAAGATATAAGGTCTGTATCTAGATTCCCTTTTTTTTTTTTTTTCCTGGGCTCTCTATTCTGTTCCATTTATCTGTCCATTCTTTCACCAGGGCCACATTGTCTTGATTACTGTAGCTTTATAATAAGTCTTTTAAGTTCGGAGGGGTAGTGCTTGAACTTTGTTCTTCTTCTTTAGTATCGTGTGGGCTATTCTGGGTCTTGTGCCTTTTCAAATGAACTGTAGAATCAGTTTGTTGATTGCCACAAAATAATTTGCTGGGATTTTGATTGTGTTGTATCCATAGATCAAATTGGGGAAGAACTGATATTTTAAACATACTGTCTTCCTCTCCATGGACGTGGAATATCTCTCTATTTATTTAGATCTTTGATTTCTTTCATCAGAGTCTTGTAATTTTCCATACATAGGTCTTATACATATTTTATTAGATCTGTACTTAAGTATATCATTTTTATTGGAGCTAATGTAAATGGTATTCTGTTTTTAATTTCAAATTCCACTGGTGCGTTGCTGGTATACAGAAAGTGATTGACTTTGGTGTATTAACCTTGTATCCTGCAGCCTTGCTATAATTGTTTATTAGTTCCAGGACTTTTCTTTTTCTTTTTGCTAGTTCTTTGGGATTTTCTATGTAGACAATGATGTCTTCTGAGAACAAATATAGTTTTAGTTCTTCCTTCCCAGTCTGTATACTTTTATCATTTACTTTTATTGTCTTATTGCATTAGATAGGACTTTCAGTATGATGTTGAATAGGTGTGGAATGAGGAGACATTCTTGCTTTTTTTCCCCATCAGACAGGTAAAGCATCTAGTTTCTCACAATTAAGTCTGATGTTAGCTGTAGGTTTTACACAGATGTTCTTTATCAAGTTGAGGAAGTTCTCCTCTATCCCTAGTTCACTAAGAGTTTTTATAATTAATTGGTGTTGAATTTTGTCATATGCTTTATCTGCATCTATTGATAGGATCATATGATTTTTTTTCTTTTGATGCCTGTTGATGTGATGGATTACATTAATTGATTTTTAAATGTTGGACCAGCCTTGCCTACCTGGAATAAATTTCACCTGGTCATGTGTGTAATTCTTTTCATACATTGTTGGATTCTATTGGCTAATAATTTGTTGAGGAACTGGCATCTATTTTCATCAGGGATAGTGGTTTGTAGTCTTCCTTTCTTATAATGTCTTTATCTAGTTTGGGTATCAGGGTAATGCTTCTATTTTTCTGGATGAGATTGTAGAGAATTTGTCCGAGTTCTTTCTTAAAAGTCTGGTAGTGAAACACTCTGGACCTGCTGCTTAATTTTTTTGGCAGGTTATTAGTTGTTAATGTACTATCTTAAATATAGGCCTATTCAGATTATCTGTTTCTCTTTTTATGAGTTCTGTTACATTGTATCTTTTAAGGAATTGGTCCATTTGATTTAGGTTATCAGATTTGTGGGTGTAGAGTTGTTCAGAATATTCCTTTACTATTTTTTATGTCCAATGGGTCGTTAGTGATCCATTGATAATTCCATTTAAATTTCTGATTAGCAATTTCTGTCTTCTCTCTTCTTTTCTTGGTTAGAGGTTTATAAATTTTATTGATCTTTTTAAAGTACCAGCTTTGGTTTTGTTGATTTTTCTCTATTGTTTTCCTGTTTTCAATTTCATTGATTTCTGCTCTAATTTTTAAAAAAATAAATAAATTTATTTATTTATTTATGGCTGCGTTGGGTCTTCCTTGCTGCATGTGGGCCTTCTCCAGTTGCGGTGAGCGGGGGCTGCTCCTCGTTGCGGTGCACGGGCTTCTCATTGCGGTGGCTTCTCTTGCTGCGGAGCATGGGCTCTAGGTGCGTGGGCTTCAGTAGTTGTGGCTCGTGGGCTCTAGAGTGCAGACTTAGTAGTTGTGGTGCATGGGCTTAGTTGCTCCGTGGTATGTGGGATCTTCCTGGACCAGGGCTCGAACCTGTGTCCCCTGCATTGGAGGCGGATTCTTAACCACTGCGCCACCAGGGAAGGCCCTGTGCTCTAATTTTTATTGTTTCTTTTCTTCTGTTTGCTTTACGTTTCTATTGCTCTTCTTTCTCTAGTTTCCTTATGCAGAAGCTGAGATTATTGATTTTAGAATTTTCTTATTTTCTAACATATGCATTCAATGCTATAAATTTTTCTTTAAGCACTGCTTTTGCTGCATCCCACAATTTTTGCTAAATTGTATTTTCATATTCATTTAGTTTAAAATATTTAAAAAAATCTCTTGAGACTTTTTTCTTTGACTCATGTCTTATGTAGAAATATGTATTTTATTCCTCAAATATTTTGGCATTTTCCAGCTATGTTTCAGTTATTGATATCTAGTTTCCTTCCAGAATGTGGTCTATCTTGATGAATATTCCATGTGAACTTGAGAATGTACATTGTGCTGTTGTTGAATGAAGTGTTCTTTAAATGTCAATTAAATTCAGTTGATTGGTGATGCGGATCAGCTCGACTATGTCCTCAATGATTTTCTGCTGGCTGTATCTGCCAGTTACTGATGGCAGGCTGTTGAAGTTTCCACTTATAATAGTGGATTTATCTATTTCTTCTTGCAGATATGTAAGTTTTTACCTCACAAATGTTGACACTGTTGTTGGTACATATGCATTAAAGATAGTTATGTCTCCATGTAGAATTGACCCCTGTATCATTATGTAATGCCTGTCTTTATCTTTGATAATTATCCTTGTTCTTACGTTGGATTTATCTGAAATGAGTACAGCTTCTCCAGCTTTCTTTTGATTAGTGCTAGTATGGTGTATCTTTCTCCATCCCTTTACTGTTAATCTAGCATTGTCTTTATTATATAAAGTATGTTTCTTTTAAACAACATGTAGTTGACTCTTGTTTTTTAATCCACTTTGTGAGTCTCTGTGTTTTAATTAATGTATTTAGACCATTCACATATAAAGTGATTCTTATATAGTTGGATTAATATTTATCATATGTGTTTTCTATTTTTTGCACTTGTTCTTTATTTCTTTTTTATCTTTTCCTCTTTTTCTGCCTTCTGTGATTTTACTTGAACATTTTATGTTGTTTCATTTTTCTCCTTTCTTAGTATATCAATTATACTCCTTTTAAAAATTATTTTAGTGGTTGCCTTAAAGTTTACCATATACATTTGCAACTAATGTAAATCCGATTTCAAATAACACTATACTGCTTCATGGATAGGAGTAGACCCACCCCCTCTCCCATCCCTATAATACTGCTGTCATCCATTTCACTTATCTATAAGCTATAAATCACCCAATATACTGCTCTTTGTTGATTATATTGAATGAACAGTAAATCTATTAGATCAGTTAAGAACATGAAAGATTTTGTTTTGCCTTCATCTATTCCTTCTCTAACAATCTTTTTTTTCTTTAAGTATATTTGAATTTCTGACCTATATCAATTTCCTTCTTTCTGAAGAACTTCTTTCAACATTTCTTGCAAGGCAAATCTACTGGTAGCAAATTCCTTCAGTTCTTTTTTTTTTTTTTGCCTGTAAAGGTCTTTATTTCTTCATCATTTAAAAAACTACTTAGGTGAAATTCACATAGCATAAAATTAATCACTTTATTTTATTTATTCTTGGCTGTGTTGGGTCTTTGTTGCTGTGCATGGGCTTTCTCTAGTTGCGGCGAGCGGGGGCTACTCTTTGTTGCGGTGCATGGGCTTCTCATTGCGGTGGCTTCTCTTGTTGCGGAGCATGGGCTCTAGGCGCATGGGCTTCAGCAGTTGTGCACGGGCTTAGTTGCTCCGTGGCATATGGTGTCTTTCCGGACCAGAGCTCGAACCCGTGTCCCCTGCATTGGCAGGCAGATTCTCAACCACTGTGCCACCAGGGAAGCCCGAGACTACAACTTTGCTCTTCTTTTTCAAGATTGTTTTAGGTATTCTGGGTCCCTTGATTGAAATTCCATATGAATTTTTTTAGAATTTATTTTTTCATTTCTTCAAAAACACCATTGGGATTTTGATAGGGGATTCATTGCAATGAATCTGTGCACTGCTTTGGGTAACACTGTCATTTTAACAGTATTAAGCCTTCCAATCCAAGAACACAAGATGATTTCCATTTACTAAGGTCTTTAATTACTTTCAGCAACATTTTGTAGTTTTCAGTGTAAAAGTCTTACACCTTCTTGGATAAATTTATTCCTAAATACTTTATTCTTTTTGATGCTGTTGTAAATGGAATTGTTTTCTTAATTTCCTTTTCAGGTTGTTCATTGCCAGTGTCTTTTTCACTTTGGAAGGATAATTTCACCAGATACAGAATTCTAGGTTAGTGGGTTGTTTTTTCTTTCAACACTTTAAATATTTTACTCCACTCTCTTCTTGCTTGTGTGATTTCTGAGGAGAAGTCTGATGTAAATCTTATCCTTATTCCTTTATAGGTAGGGTGTTTTTCTTCTCTGACTTTCAAGATTTTCTCTTTTTCTTTGGTTTTCTGTAGTTTGTATATGATATGCCCAGGTGTACACTTTTTGGTATTTATCTTGCATGATGTTCTCTGAGCTTCCTGGATCTGTGGTTTGCTGTCATTAATTTTGGAAATTCTTATCCATTATTATTTCAAATATTTCTTCTGCTCCTCTCTTTCCTTCTCCTCTGGTATTCTCACTACATGGATGTTAAATCTTCAGTAATTGTCCCACAGTTCTTGGATATTCTCTTTGTTTCTTTTCTTTTCTTTTCTTTCATTCTTTTTTCTCTTTGCACTTCAGTTTGAGAAGTGTTTATGGCCAAATCTTCAAGCTCACTGAGTCTTTCCTTAGTTATATGCAGTTCACTGATGAGCCATCAAAGGCACTCATTTCTGTACAGCGTTTTTGATTTCTAGCATTTCCTTTTGAATCTTTCTTGGAGTTTCCATCTCTGCTTACATTACCCATCTGTTCCTGCATGTTGTTCACTTTTTCCATTAGAGCTATTATTATATTAATCATAGTTAAAAAAATCCCCATTTGATAATTTCAAATCTCTGCCATATTGGAGTCTGGTTCTCATGCTTGCTTTGTTTCTTCAGACTGCAGTTTTTTAATGCCTTCTGTATGTCTCATTATTTTTGGTGAAAGCCAGGCTTTTTTTTATATATTGGGTAATAGAAACTGAGGTAAATAGGCCTTTAGTGTAAAGTTTTATGTTTATCTGTCAAGGAGTCGCGCTGTGTTTAATTTTTGCTGCAGCTGGAGGTATCAAAGCTTCCATCTCCCCTGATGTCTTTGTTTTTCTCTCCTCTACTGCCTTTGGATTTCCCCTGAAACTCTCTCTTAGGTAGATGCTGTGTTTCAGCTCTTAGTCATAACCACTCTGATTCTCCTGCAGCTCTGCTGATGTGTTGGCAAGGTATTGGGGAGGAAAAGCATTCTATAATCTTACGATTAAATGGGCCGGCGTCCTTGGGCTGTGACCTTTAGAAGAGTCCCTCAGCCTTCTCCCCATCCCCTTATGTGAGACAAGAAGACCAGTGGGGGCTCGATTCACCCAGTTGTCCTCTCCCCAGGTCACACTGGCTCCAACAAGAAAGTTTCTCCTGAGGGCTGGTTCCTGGGCAAAGAAGGGAAAGCTCTGAGTGTATTTCGAAATACCTCCTCCCTTACCTGTCCCCTCTCACTGCCACAGACACCGGAGGTCTTCCTGCAGGATTCACCATGAGAACATGCTCAAGCTCCTGTAGGTAAAATGCACCGAAGACCCGCCCCCCAGTGGTTTTTAAATCTTAAGGTAGTCCACACCCAGGCTCCAGAGATTCTCCGTTAGCCTCTAAATGAGCCTGCCAGCTGCTGCTGCTGGAGCAGAGGCTTCCCAGCCAGTGAGCCAGGAGTCTCTGCATTCACTTCTCTCTGGTCTTCTGGTGATGGTTGGCCCTCTGACCTCAATCTTCTGGTCATTCTAAGAAAAGTTGTTGATTTTTTTCAGCTTTTTTCTTGTTGTGAGGATGGGAGTGATGGCTGCAAGCTATTTATATGTCAAAGTAAAAACCAGAATTTGTGAATCTAGATAAGTTTTTTTTTTTCTATAACTGTCTTCTTGTTGTGTTACTTCCTTTCATTGCATATTTTTTCTTTCTCCCTCATTATCGGTCCTTTTAGTTTTTCAAACTTTTATTTTATATGATCCTAGAATTTTTTTTACTTATTCCTTTAGCTCTCTAGTACCTACTTTTTGTTTGTTTGTTTATTTTTTTTAAAGGAACTCATTTATTTATTTATTTTTCGCTGTGTTGGGTCTTTGTTTCTGTGCGAGGGCTTTCTCCAGTTGCAGCAAGCGGGGGCCACTCTTCATCGCGGTGCGCAGGCCTCTCACTATTGTGGCCTCTCTTGTTGCGGAGCACAGGCTCCAGACGCGCAGGCTCAGTAGTTGTGCCTCACGGGCCTAGTTGCTCTGCGGCATGTGGGACCTTCCCAGACCAGGGCTCAAACCCGTGTCTCCTGCATTGGCAGACAGATTCTCAACCACTGCGCCACCAGGGAAGCCCAGTACTTACTTTTTATTTGGTGTATATATTATTTCTAAACTTTTCCCAGATTTTTTTTACTTTCATAAGTTGTTAAGTTACTGAATGAATAGATTTAGATCTTTGTTTATTTTCAAGTTTTGGGTTTTTAAAAAGAAAACCTTTACTGTTTTTGTAAAATCATAGAGCCTTGTTATAAAATTTCTACAATATATAACTGTACAAAGAAGAAAGTAAACATATACACACACATATAAACATATTCGGACATACTTAAAATCCCACCACCAAGGAGTAATTATCATGAACATTTGGTGAACATCATTTAGCCATATTTCCAATGCATATATACAGAGAGACAGATTATAAGAGCAAATTTGAGATAAAGAGAATCCCACTATACATGCTTTTTTAAAAATATAAAGTATTGAGGTTATTTTTAGATAAAATATTTTACTACAGTATTTTTGTTTCTAAAAGATCTTTCTAAAATATATGAAAACAGTGAAGTAGTGCTATCCCAGTTTCATGATCAAATTTATCTACTGAAACATTTATAAAATTCGCTCTATGGAAATATCCCTTCCACCTTCAACTATCATCTATGCCTCAGCTTCTTTGTCCGTCTCTCACAGACAGAGGACACTCTAAACTTTTAAGAATATGAGACAAATAGGTCGCAAAGCTAAAATTACAAATCTTGTGAAAGAATCAGGACTTAATGTTGTTGATGAAAATGACATGGTAGCCTCACAGGTAAAGCCATCACTGATCGAAGATCTGGTAGATTTAGAACAGGTAGTGATTTTAGAGGAGAAAAGGACAAGGATGATGGCCAGGAAGGAGCTTCAAAAGAGAAAGGTTTAGAGGTTGAAGGATTAAGAGAAGCTCTTGGGAACACATTGAAGAATGTCTTGAATCATCTGCGACAAGAGACTCTGTTTTAAAAGGTGAAGTTGAAGTGGGGCTTCCCTGGTGGCGCAGTGGTTGAGAGTCTGCCTGCCAATGAAGGGGACACGGGTTCGAGCCCTGGTCTGGGAAGATCCCACATGCCACGGAGCGACTAAGCCCGTGAGCCACAACTACTGAGCCTGCGCGTCTGGAGCTTGTGCTCTGCAACGGGAGAGGCCGCGGCAGTAAGAGGCCCGCGCACCGCGATGAAGAGTGGCCCCCGCTCGCCGCAGCTGGAGAAAGCCCTCGCACAGAAACGAAGACCCAACACAGCCAAAAAAAAATAAATTAATTAATTAATAAATTAATATTAAAAAAAAAGGTGTAGTTGAAGTGAAGGGATGTTACAATGCAGTTTTTAGATCTGGCACTATTTATGCATATTATGACCCATCCATTTGGCTTCTGGTTATACATCTGTCACAGCTTGTAATGACGTCTACAGTTCTCTACTCCCTTCATGTTGTGGAAATAAAGACCGGCCAAGAACACACAGGCTGTTGATTCAGGGCTTGCTATCGCAAGGGAGTCGGCCACCAGCACTTGTGTTCAGCAGAGCCTTGAAGGCAGGCAGGGGAGTGGGGAGCTGCACAGTGAAAAAGGGGAAGGCTCAGGTGTGCCCTGCTGGAGGCTGCCGGCACAGGGAAGCTGGAGGTGGGCTAAACAGAAGTGGGACATCTTACACGACTGGTTGGGGGCAACTTAGCTCTTCTGCTTTGCCCTGAGTTGACAGTAGGGGTAAAACACACGGAAGCCGGCATGGACCAATCCTGACTGCCTGGCTGATGGCCGCAGTAGGCTGTGGTCTGGCTTCCTGGGCTGGTTGCTGCAGAGATTGTGGGTCGGCGTTCTGTTGTCACGTACGGTCTGGCTGTTGTCCATTTGTATACTTAGTCCCTCCATGTTTCCATGCCGTGTCAGTTGCCTGTTGTCACAGTAATGCCCTATTACAACCCCTCTCCACCCCAGACTCAGGGGGTTTCAAACAATAGGATTCATCTGACTTATGCGTAAGCCTACATGTTGGCGATTTTGGCTGGGCTTAGCTGGAGGTTATTCTGGCCTCATCTGGGATGACTTCTCACATGAACAGCCAACTTACTAAGGAAGAAACCAAAAAGAGCTGTCATTCAAATAGCATTGGCAGGCCGTCGGCTGACCTGGGCTGGCTGGGGCAGCTGGGGTCGCTCAGTCGTGCCCCACAAGCTTTTCATCCCCAGGCTGGCTGGCCTAGGTGTGTTCTTCACGATGACGGCAAAGTGCAAAGGGGCCACTCTGGCCTTTGTTTGCACGTGTGTTACTATGCTGACAGTCAACGCAAGTCACAGGGTGAAGCCCAAATCAGAGGGGCGGCACCGCAAAGGACTGGGAGAGTGTCTGGGTACAGGAAGAAGGGGCGGATCCAGCTGGTGTGCGAGCTCTTTGCCTGCGACTTTGTGTTTGTTCACCCCTCGCCCCTGGGCGTGGCCACATCGTGTGCTTTGTCTGGACAGGTGAAATTGTGGGGTATGAGAAGACAACTTCGTTGACATATGAAACATATCATTACTACTTTTTAAGTGAGATCTTAGCTCATGGGTCCAGAATTTATTAACTCATCCAGACACTTTAAAATGAGGCCATTAAACTACTTTTATGCAGTTGCCTATGTATTTTTTTCACAGCTCAAAGGTAAGTTGGAAGTAAATGTGTGAAAATTTTGTGTCATACGTGTCATTCATATGGTATTTATTTTCACTGTTACTGAAATCCTCTAGAAGTTTCCATATGAAGTATCCATTCTTTTTTTTTTTTTTAAATTGCACTCAATTTCTTAGCTCTGAGCCTTTAGGTAGCAACAGTCTTTTACATAGGTTGTACTTTTCATTCATATTAAATCCTATTATAATAACTGTCACTATCTCTTTATTACCCTTAAAATGATTCATAAAGAAAGTGAGTTTGGAGTATACTTAAGTACAGCAGGTGTGTGAATTTTGTAAGAAATCATCACGTTTTGTGTACACAGCAATGCATGAAGTTGAATACTGAAAGGGTCCAGCTGCCTCAGTTGTGACAGTGTCGAATAGGAAATAAACACCACACTGGAACAAATGTCATGTTAAGAACTTCTACAAAGCTTAAACTTCTTTAACAGAAAAAGAGGTAGTTTTTTTTGTTTTTTTTTTTTTTAAAAGGTAGTTTTATGTAAGTAGAAATACAAAAAGAAACTGCTAAATGAAAGATAATACATGAAATATTAGTTCTCTTTTTCTAAAGCTGTTCTATTATGTTATACTCCTCTCAGTGGCTTGGTTTGGGAGTATTTTCACGTATACTTTAATTGAAGTTTGTTTCTGTGTTATTCTCGACATAACTACTTCATGTGGCCACATCTTTAGATATATGTTTGATTTGTTTATTCATTAAACTAATACTTATTAAACGTCTATTCTATGAAACTATGATGCCAAGAACTCTAGAGACATTACAGTTAAGTCAGTTCAGAGCCCTGCCCTCAAGGAGACTTTAGTTTCAAAGGGGGAGAAGAACGAGTGTGTGAAGAACTGAAGTTAAGGTAAGAAGAGCTGCCCTCCACTCGTGGAGAAGCATGGGTAAGCTGGGGTGGGGTGGGGGGGAGAGATGGCCCTCCTGGCTTTGGGGTGACGGGCTGGAATCAGAGAAGCCTTGCAGGGGAAGGTGGACCATGAGAGACCAAGAGATCTGGGCACAAGGCGCAGAGCAAGTGTCCTGGAAGGAGTCACACAGGTGAGCAGGTGGGGAAGCTGTGTTCGGGACCAGGTGAGAGCAGGTTTGGCTGCGGAAGGAGGGAGAGGGGACAGGTTTGCAGAGAGCCGGTGGGAAGTGAGAAGGACCAGAGGTGCTGAGTGAGGGCAGGACCCGTCAGGACTGTGCTGTGAGGAGCCTGACCTGGCAGGAGTCGGGCCGGAGAGAGGAGAGTCTGGGCTGGAAGAGCTTTCCGGGAGGGATAGAGCAGCATTAGCGACGCGGGCGGGCGGGAGGGCGGCCAGGGTGCCCCGGAGCTCGGGGACCAGGTGCTCGGAGGCCGCAGGAGACAGTGTTCTGTGCACGGAGCCGGTACTTAACCTATGTGGCCTCAAACAATCACAACTCATTAAAAATAGTTTCAATGTGGCAAAGAAGAAAGCTTTAGGTTCCTAATTGAGACTTACTTTTTTTTCCTGTAGGAATTTCCATAATAACTTAAAAAAAAGATGTCGACAGCCATGAAACTAAGCATCACTAAGGCCTTCCAAGTGAGTACACGTAGCCTTTGCTGGAGAGTAAAGAGTGAAGACGGATCTTTTGCTGTCACTTCTGATGTTGCCATAGCTCAGTGCTTCTTGCACGTTTTGTCACTTCTGATCTCACAGAGGAAGGCCAACCGCTTTCATTCCGCAGTTTGCAATTTCCCTATTTTTGTTCTGTGATTATCAGTTGTTGCCCAAATTGCGTTACCTAATTTTTATGGATCGTTATGGGGGGAGAAGGATTAGTCACATTTTGAAATGTTAGCTGAGTTTTGAATTTACTGATTTTTAGATTCTGGCAGGACATCTGAATCCAAAAATATACTAAAAAAATTAAAACCAGCAATCTCATGGAATTGAACATAGTTTTGCTTGTTTTTCTTATCTGCGGTGTTCCCAGCACACAGTTCTGCAGCCCACCCCCCCAATAGGAGACACCCAGCGAACGTTTGTGGAATTCATCCTTTTCTGTGTTGGAATACCCATATGATTTAAACCCTCCAACCCTCCGTTAGGGATAAAAAAGGAGGACTTTTTTCTTTGATTCCGGAAGGGTTTTGAAGTAAAAGATCAGTGTATCAGTTCTTAAACCATTATAGTAACTATGTTTATTAGGATAAACTGTTCTTAACACAGTGCGATAAAGCTTGGGTTTTAGAAGTAAAAAAGACAGGTTCAAATCCAGGCTCTGTCACTTACTAGGTGTGTGTGTGATCTTGGGCAAGATCTAGCCAAGTTGCCCAAGATCTTCTTTGTGCCTTAGTTTCCTCACCTGGAAAATGGGAGTAATAATATCTGCCTCCGGGGATTTTTGTAGGGTTAAGTTAGGTAGTATATGTAAATTAAATTAGGTGATTTTGTAGGATTAAGTGAGAGAATATATGTAAAGCACTTACCTGGTGCCTAGTAGGTAGCACGTGCTTGGAAACGGTTGGTGTTTTTGCTGTTAGTAGTGGTTACAGGTGGTGTAATGTACAACCAGGCAAAGCTGGTGTTTCTGTCCCGATGAATTTGATGGCCAGTCCTTATCAAAGCGTCCCTTGTGGTAAAAGTCCATGCGGGAGAGAGCTAGGCTGTGTAGTGTTGCTGATGATATGGAAGTCTTGCTTCTATACCGTCTGGTTGGGCACAGATACACTAAAAATTATTTTTCAACTATGAAAATAGAGGCAAATTAACTTGTTTTATTTGAACTTATGTTACTTAGTTTAAACTTTACAACTGGGTTTCAGACAACAGCAGATTGCAATCACAGTTCTCTGAACAATGGAAATTTCAGTGCTTGTAGTATGTGAGTTTTATTTATGTCTTTTCCTTATTATTTAAAGCTCTTCGCGCTTTGAGAATGTAGTAGAGTTCTATCATTTCAGACCTCAGAATTAGCATTGAAAACATGGGATTCTTTACCTGGATTGATGAAAGTAATTTATTGTTTGCTGGGTCAAACACAGCATGCTATTTGTCACACTGTGGTTTGTGTATCTTTCTAGAAGCTTTCAACTTTGATCTGAGTCAAAGTACACTCAGTAGCACAGATGACAGTTAAAAAAAACCCCAGTGATGTGCATTGTCACTCATAGAAACTCTAAATCAACAAGTACAGAGACACAGAGTGAAAAACCCAAGTCCTTTAAAGAGGCTTGTACGTTCTTGTGAGAGAGCAGACCTGGGTCTTTCTCGGGCGAGACAAAGGTGTGGGACAGTTTATTAGTTCAAGGCTGAGCTCCCTGGGTGCCATCTGAAGGCGCCTCTTCAAGGACAGATCTGGCCCTTGCCGGTATTTTAGGTAAACACTCGCATTTAAAAGACCTTGCACCGCAGGGCTCCCCGCACATAAAAGCGGCTTTCTTAAACTGTCATCAGAGCGGATTTTAGAACGTGCTTTTAATACTTACAAGGTTGATGTTTGCCTTTTAAAAATGCTATTTGAGATAGCTTTTTATTTAACTTTCCCCTCGGCGTGGCTTTTACCTGATTGGCGGCAGCATTAAGGAAACTCGCCTTGTTGTGAGACTAGACAAAGATTTAGGGAAATGTTGCGCATGTGACCTTTTGAAAGTCAAGGCTTTAAAAAAAAATCCTTGTTCAAACACCGTAAAAACTGGATGGAAAACAAAGGCATATAATCTTCATCTGAACATTTGGTTTCAGATTCTTTTTATTGAGCTTGGGTTGATTATACTGGGAGGTAAATTAATTGTTTTCCGGGATGCTCTGTACTTCCATTTCCTCTCTGGTTTTAACGAGCAATGGCTCAGATCAATAAAAAGGTAAAAGAAAGAGGTTTGGGATGTAGGACATTTGGATGCACTTAACCCTCTCTCTTCTACATTACGATTCTCTTAAAAGAAGTTTAGCTCTGCTGCTCAGTCTGCATCTGTAGACTTAATGATTGGTAGGAAATTCAAGCTTGCATATTACAAATATTATTAATAGCTGCAAAATAATACATGGTATGGGTGTACCAGAATTTATCCAGGCATACCTTTATTTATCGGCATTCCCTTTGTTTCCTGTTTGAAGCAATAACTTTCCTTTACATTTATATTTCTATACCTAGAATATTTTTAAAGTCAAGTATATTGAGGTAAAAAATTCACACCCCTTTTTGACTGTACAGTGCCATGCGTTTTGATGAACACAAACAATCGCGTAACCACCACCAAAATCAAGATGAACAACGTACCAGTCATCACAAAATGTTTCCTTCCGTCCATTTGTAATCAATCCCTTCCCTTTGTCCCCAGCCCCTGGCAGCCACTCATCTACTTCTGTCCCCCCAGTTTTGCCTACTCCGGAATGTCCTATACATGAAATCACGCCGTATGTGACCTTTTGAGTCTGGCTTTCCCCCTTAGCATAATGCAGTTGAGATTCATTCGTGTTGTGACGTGCATCCAAAGTTCCTTTTTATTGCTGAGACATGTACCGATTTGTGAGTGTGTCTCACTTTGTTAATCCATTCACAGGTTAATGGGCATTTGGGTTGATTTCAGTTTTTGGCAACTATGGATAAAGCCACTATAAACATTCATATACTGGTTTTTGTGTGATGATATGTTTTCATTTTTCTTGGATAGATATCTAGGAGTGGGGGGTCCCGTGTAAGTGTATTTAACTTCACACGATGCTGTCAGCGTGCATGTGGGAGAGTTCTCGTTGCTTCGCATCCTCACCAGCGCGTGATGTTGTCAGTTTCTCCTTTCTCCTTCTCCTCCTCTTCCCCCTCCTCCTAGTAGCCATCCTCATAATGCATGTGGTGCTATTTCATTGTGGTTTGAATTTCCCCCAATGGAGAATGGTGTTGAGAATCTTTTCGGGTGCTTATTTTCCATCTGCATATTCTCTTTGGTGAAGTGTCTGTTCTTTTGCCCATTAAAAAAAAAGGGTTGCCACAGGGAGATCAGCTCCGTGCTCCGTGCTTTGTGACCACCTAGAGGGGTGGGATAGGGAGGGTGGGAGGGAGACGCAAGAGGGAGGGGATATGGGAATATATGTATATATATAGCTGACTCACTTTGTTATACAGCAGAAACTAACAGCATTGTGAAGCAATTATACTCCAATAAAGATGTTGAAAAAAAAAAGGGTTGCTTGAATTCATTGTATTTTCTGGATACAAGTCTTTTGGTGGATAAGTGATTTACAAATATTGCCCCCCAGTCTATAGCGTATCTTTTTGTTTTCTTAACAGTGCCTTTGCAGAGCAAACATTTCTAATTTTGATGAAGTCCAATTCATCTTTATTTCCATGGATTGTGCTTTTAGTGTCATATCTAAAAAATCTCTACCTAACTCCAGGTCACAAAGACTGCTCCTATGATTTCTTCTAAAATTTTTATAGATTAACATTGGAGATTTAGATCTGTGATGCATTTTGGGTTTATTTTTATATAAGCTGTGAGGTTTAGATGGTGGTTAACTTTTTGTTTTTTGTTTTTTTGCATACAGATGTCCAGTTATTCCAGCAGCATTTGTTGAAAAGACTATCCATTTTCTACTAATTGCCTTTGCCTCTCTGTCAAAGATCAACTGGCCATATTTGTGTGGGTCTGTTTTTGAACTCTCTATTCTGTTCCACTGATATGTTTCTTCTATTCCTTTGCCAATACCATACTGTCTTGATTGCTGTAGCTTTATAATAATTCTTAAAATTGGTTAGTGGGGGGGTCCTCCAAGTTTGCTCTTCTTTTCAGTTGTTTGGCTATTTTAGATCCTTTGTCTTTCCCTATCAATTTTTGAATCAGCTTGAATGTATACACAAAAGTTCTGCTGGGATTTTGATTGGAATTGCATTAAACCTGTAGGTTGATTGGAGAGTCTTCCAACCCATGAACATTGTTATGTCTCCCCTTTTAATTAGATCTTCCTTCCTTTCTTTAAACAGGTTTTACAGTTTTCATACCTAAATGTATGATTTTTGGAACTAGTATAAATATTACTATTTAAAAATGTTTCTAATTCTTTATTGCTTATATACAGAAACATGATTTTTGTGGGTTGACTTTGTATCCTACAAACTTGCTAAGCTCACTTATTAGTTTTAGAAGCTTGTTTTGTAGAACCTTTGGGATTTCTATAATCATGGCATCTGAGAACAGGGAAAATTTTTGTATGCCTTTTATTTTTCTTTTTTGCCACATTGAATTGGCTAGGACCTGCAATATGATGTTTATATAATGTTAGTTCTAGGTTTTGTTTTTTTTTTGTAGATGCCCCTTATCAGATTAAGGGATTTCCCTTTATTCCCAGTTTTCTGAGTACTTTATCATGAGTTGATGTTGAATTTTGTTAAGTGCTTTTGCGCACCAATTCATACGATCATGTGGTTTGTCTTCTTTTGTCTGTTTATATGATGCATTACATTGATTGATTTTTTTTTTTTAAAGAAATTCACGTTCTTTCTTTCTTTCTTTATTTATTTATTTATTTATTTATGACTGTGTTGGGTCTTCGTTTCTGTGCGAGGGCTTTCTCTAGTTGTGGCAAGTGGGGACCACTCTTCATCGCGGTGCGCGGGCCTCTCACCATCGCGGCCTCTCCTGTTGCGGAGCACAGGCTCCAGACGCGCAGGCTCAGTAATTGTGGCTCACGGGCCCAGTTGCTCCGTGGCATGTGGGATCTTCCCAGACCAGGGCTCGAACCCGTGTCCCCTGCATTGGCAGGCAGATTCTCAACCACTGTGCCACCAGGGAAGCCCCTGATTGATTTTTGAATGTTGAACCAGTCTTGCATTCCTGGAATAATCCCCACCTTCCCACCTGACAATGGAGTATTATTCTTTTCTTTGTATTGCTAGATTCAATCTGCTCATATTTTGTGGGGAATTTTTGCATCTATGTTCATGAGGGATATTGTTGTGTGGTTTACTTGTACTCTGTTTGCCTGGGTTTGGTATTAGATAAGGTAGAGTTTCTTTCTCTTATATATTATATGTGAATATATGTGAAAGTTTCATAAGGTAATATTTGAACCCACACCCTAATGTAGGGACTAGAAGATCACCACTGCCTTGCATGTACCTCTGTACCTTTTTCATTCTATCACAGGGATTCTCTTACAGAGGTAACCCACCATTCTGAATTTGGTGTTTATCATTTCCTTGCTTTTGTTTATACAGTTTTATTCTATATGTTTCATATCTTCAACAATATGTTTACATTTTCCCCCTTATTTTTCAGCTTTATACAAATGGTCTCATACTTAATATTATCTTCTAGGACTTTTTTTCATTTAATGTTATGTTTTTTAGATTCATCCACACTGTTGCCTACAGTTGTAGGTCATCTTTTTTTTTCTTCATTGCTACTGTGTCATGCTTATACCTCAATTTGTTTATTCATTCTCCAGTCAATGGACATTCAGGTTTTTCCTAGTTTATTTTTTATTAGACTTAGGGCTGCTCTAAACATTTCTACACATGTTCCCTGGGATAGAGATACAAGAATTTTTCTAGGGTATATACCTAATAATAAAATTCCTAGGTAAGGTATGTAAGTGTCCAACTTTATTAAACAATGTCAAAATGCTTTTTATAGTGATTTCATAGTGGTTATAACAATGTATATTCCCAAGAGTGGGGTGTAAAGTTCTCTCCAATCCAGTGTCTCTTAACATTTGGCATTGTTAAGTTTCTTAAATCTAGTAAGTGTAACATGTGACCCCATCATAGTCTTAGTTTGAATTTTCCTGATTACTCAGGTAGAACAACTTTTCATATGATAACTTTCTGTTATTTCCTCTTCTGTGAAATCCCTGATCATGTCTTTTTCTATTTATTTAATGTCATTTACTTTACCTAGTATGTTCATATGTAGTACTTTATATATTCTGAATATAGGTCCTTTGTCAGTTAGATGTGTTGCTAATATCCCAGTTTGGGGCTTATTTTTCATTTTCTTTATATTCTTTTTTGACAAAGAGAAGCTCTTAATTTTAATGTAGCCCAATTTGTCAAGCTTTCTCTTTATAGTTAGTGCTTTTTGTCATCTGTTTAAGAGAAATTTCTCTACCCTAGGATCATAAAGATATTCACCTATAGTGCCTTTGATTTACCTGGACTTGAGTTTTGTGTATGATATAATGTAGAGATCCAGTCTGATATAAATATATATTCTCACTAAAGACACTTAATTTTCCCAGGACCATTTAATAAATAGCTATCCTTTCTTCAATGGTATACAGAACTGTCTCTGTTTTATACCAACTTTCCATATATACATGGGTTTAATTCTGTAATTTCTATTCTTTTCCATTGGTTTGTTGTCTATAGCTGTGCCACCATCTTAAATACTCTAGATATATGTGGAGTTATCTGGCACATCTGGTTGGGGGAGAATTCAGCATGATATTGAGTCTTTCTGTGCATAAACATAGTATCGCTCTGCATTTGTTTTGTAGTTCTTTTTAAATGCCTTTCAATAAAACTTTATAAAATGTCTCCATGCAGGTTTTACCCATCTGATGTCAGACCCATACCTTGTGATGTATAAAGGTTTTTTTTGCTATTTGAGTGGTATTAAAATTTTGTGATGTTCTTTTCTGTCACTGGTCAAGAAATGATATTGATTATTGTATATGGATTGTATGGTAAGCTATTTTGATAAACTCTATTTTCAATAATTTTTCTGAATATTCTTTGGGTCTTCTGGACAGTTGTATCATCTATAAATAATGAAATCTGTTCCTTTCCAATTCTCATGCCGTTAATTTCTTTTTCTTTTCTTACTGTGCAAACTATACCTCTTGTCCAATGTTGACTGTAAGAGATTGCGGCATCATTGTTTCATTTGTGATAGTAAAAGAAATGCTTCTAATGTTTCACCACTAAAGTGAACTTTGATGCAGATTTTGGTAGATATTCCTTATCTGGACAAACGTTTCCCCTCTATTCCTATTTTGTTAAGGGATTAGTGATCTGTTCCTTGAAAGTTTGGTAAAAGTCACTTATAAAACCACTTGAGTATGGCGTTTTTTTTAGTGGGAAAATCTGTTGATTTAATTTCATTAATTATTATAGAATGATTTAGGCTTTGCTTTATTTCTTGAGTCAGTTTGTTGTATTTTTCAAGGAATTAAAAACTTTGTTCTAAGTTTTCAATTTTATAGGCATAAAGTTGTTCATAACATTATCTTTATAATTCCTAAAGTGTCTCTAGTGATGTCCCTTTTTTCACTCCTGATATTGGCTATTTGTTCATCTTCTCTAAATCCTTGCTCAGGTCAGAAATTTATCAACTTCACTAATTACTTCAAAAAGCAAATTTTGGCCTTTGATCTTCTTTATTGAATGTTTGTTTTTATCGCATTAATTTCAGCCCTTTATTTCTTTCTTTCTCTTATCTTCTTTAGTTTACTTTACATTTTTTCTTCCTTTTTGTGGTGGATGGTTACCTCATTTATTTTCAGCTTGCTTCTTTTCTAACATATACATTTAAGGCTAAAGATTTTCCACTAATTACTGCTTTAGCTGAAGCCTACAAACTTGATATGTAATATTTTCTGCATGATTTTTTACTGCTACCTTTACCCCTAAGCTACTGAAACCTCTATACATGAATATTCTATATCTTACCTAGTATCAGCCTGGGATACAAGGGAAAAGGTAGACTGTGTAATTTGTGTGCACGTGAGTACGTTGATGGAGCAGACGGCACTGATGCAGAGACGTTTTGTGGTGAGAAAGGAAGCTGTTAACTGTCCTGATTTTGCCTGAAGGAGCAAGGTGAGGTATTGAACCCCATGTATCTGGTCGGTGTGTATAATCTTTTTGAAACTGCTACAGAATTATCTATAAGAAGTATAATGCTAGATACAACCAATTTAACACATATTTATGAAATTTTGTCTATGTCAGGCACCAGTTCCTTGAGCATTTTAAATTTTAGGGTAGGAGGAGGAAAATATGTAGGCAGATAATGTTAGTAAAGTGTAGTAATGATTATGATAAAGGGATATAACGTGATTTGTGAGACCCCTGCTCAGTCCGAGGACATGTGCATTTGAGGAGGTCTGACTCCGGAAAGATTTCCTGGGGCAGTGCCTGAGCTGAACTTTGAACCTTATTTGGGCCACTGATTCAGAGCATACAGCATAGTTGGGAGGATGTTACCCCAGCCCTACAAGGCTACCATTCCACTAGGCAGCTGCTTCAGAAGAACGGAGAAGGTGGTAGGAGCAGTGAATTTCACGGACAGGAGCCGACTGCCACACGGTATTTGCCATCAGATGAGTTCCCTGGTCAGAAGCAGTGTTACATGGAATATCTGTTGATGAAAAAAGTATTGCCTAATTCCATGGACGGCAATTTTGGCAAAAGCATTGTGGGGAGGGAAAGCAAATCTCTGTCTAGAGTACCTGTCTATTCCAGAGAGAAGACAGACCTACCTCTCCCATGATGGAAATGCTATCAGCCCGCTGTCAGGGGGCAACTGGTCTCCCTGGGGTCTGGTACCTCCCGAGGACTCAGCAATGGCCTCTGCTGCTGGCAATGTGGGACTCAGGGTGGCCGCAGCCACAGCAGCCTCTGTGAGTGGACGTCCATGCTGCTGAGCCCAAGAATAACCTCCATTCTTGGTGCTGTAGCCCCTCTGTTCAAGAGTCCATGTGACATGGCCATGGCGACTGGGAGAGAGGCTGTCGGACATTCACGAAGCCCATCCAGTCCTTCTCTGATGAAGCTGCCGTTTGCTAAGCCTTCCCACGAGACACAGATACACTCACACTCTGTGTCCATTGGAGAGGTCTCTCCACGTGTTTCCTCACACCTTGTTGTCACCTTTCCAAATCTTTGACCATCCAGCCAAATGGATAGCCACTGCTCGGGAAAGCTCTGGCCATATTTCCTTCTGGGCAGAATGAACAATGAGATGCTTTACCTGAAGTTCTGCCTGCTAGGAGGATTTCCCTTAACCACTGTCCTTCAGAGCAGCCTGTCCGGGGCTGTAGGGCTGCAGCTGCCCAGTTTTGGGTGGTACCAGCCTATCGTACACGACCATTCACACAAGAGGCCCGAGTTCTCATTGCTAACTCAGCTGGTCAATGGATACTCTGCCCGAGGCCTCGGGTGTGGGATGAGATGCAGGAGCGCAGGTGCCGGGGAGCTCAGCCACCGGCTCAGGCAGCGTACTTGTGCTCTCAGGATCTGCGTGGCTCTGATCGAACGTTTGTCTCTTCATCCTGATAATGGAGAGCTGCTGTACAGGCCCGATTTTATGACACTGGGGTCAGACAACATCCAGTTCGTGACGAAGAGGAAGAAAGAGAAAGGAGAAATGGGGAAAGGTAGAATTAAGAAGCTTGAAGCTTTTTCTTTAATATATCTTAATCAGATATTTGAGGATTCTATCGATAAGTTAAAACCAACAGATGATCTTGAAAGAAAGCAATACACTATGTTTCTTGTCATTGAGTCCTGCAGATTTTACCTCAGATTTAAAAATCTCATCTATCCCTTGCCTTCCAACTTTCTCTTTGTCTTTACTAGGACCACTGCTGTGCAAAAAAGGTCTATCAGTTCCTCTTTAAAGCAGTCGGACGATCTATCTAAAATGCAGACTTGGCCATGACACTCCCCACGTGAAGGATTTAATGGCTCTGCATATCATTCAGTAAATACCCACACCGAGTGCCTGCCAGGTGCTGGTGATGTGCGGGGCAGCGGGCTGTAGGATGCCCGGGATGATGACGGAGGTCCCTGCCCTGTGCAGCTCACAGTTCAGTGCAAGGTGGGGCGGGGCCCACCCAAGAGATAGGTAAGACGATCGCCGGGCCCAGGACCCACGCCAGACCTATGAAGAAGTAGCTGGTGTAAACTGGGAGGAGAAATCTCTGATATCCTGCTTCCTGACTCCAGCTTGTTTAAATCTCATCAGTGGCCTCGATGTAGCATTACAGTTACCAGAGGAGAAGGATGGGAGGAGGAATAGTTAGGGAGTTTGAGATTGGCAGTGTGTATTGGGTTGGCCAAAATGTTCTTTTTTTCCCGTAAGATGGCTCTAGTAGCACTTCGTTGTCTTTAACGTCATTCAAAACAATTTTGTCAGATTATATGTGACAGCTGTCATATCAGCGTGCATTTAAAAAAGACATCAAAATTGGTGAATTTTTGTGTAGCCATTTTAATATTGAAGATGGAAGAAAAAAGCAACATTTTCAGCATATTACACTTTATTATTTTAAGAATGGTAAAAACGCAACTGA